>NC_090817.1:132504480-133130480 GCF_000390325.3 Nicotiana tomentosiformis
CTGTAGCACAAATCTTCTACAAATAAATTATAGCTGACTTGTTCTTAATAAACAATTTTGCTACAACTTTACTATAATCCAGATACAACTAAATACTTTAACTACAATTTTTCTACTGAAAAAGGCAACTAATTCTTTTTGTTGCGGACTCATGTTCTCTCCTTCACAGCTGGTACACCTTTTCTTCTTGCTAATCTGCCAGTCACCTCACTTTCACTGATTGCACCAAGCTCTTGCTTTTTCCTAGCATAATCCCAAAGGAGCGCTCCATAACGTCTACGGTGTTGATCAATATTAGAAAGGTCTTCCTTTGAAATCGTTAGCTCTCTAATACTGACATATTCTGCAAATGCAGCCACGTATACACCACAATCACGGCAAAAAATAACAGGGGAAAAGATTTAGCATTCAATGTACAATACAATTGGTTAAAGGGTCAGTAACACCTTTTTCAATATATGCATTTGTGTTCTTGTAGTTGATGTCTGGACGCTTGTCATAGAAGCCGGTGCATGACAAGTAGAGGGGGATCATAATAGCAAACTTGTCGACAATAGATTCAACAAGTTTGTGATTTCGTGAAGAGATCATAGAATCATAAACATAGAGAACCATATCGGTAATGTCAAACACAACTAACAACCAATGAAATTTCTCCACAATGTTTACGGGCATAATCACAAAATCAACTTTGTCCCATGTAACATTTGCAAGTAATCGGTACCCCAATATGTATTGTGATACGACGTCCTGGGGTTTGACAATAGCAAGCTTCCTATCGGCAGGAGCATTAACGTACCTCTCATAAATTTGTTCAGTTCTAGTCTTGAAGATACAGTCAGTGGTTGTAAACCGTATTTTGTTTTCAAGACCATACTTTCCTCTCTTCCTCAAATAGTATAAAATAACATCAATGTGCTGCACAAAAAAACAGATTTCAATATTTCTCAATGCTGAATACAATTTTCAAACAAAAAATCTATAGATATCTAAAATAATAGAATACTACAGCCAATCATTAAATTCTGTCAGGCTATGTGTGTATCGTGTTGTTGAGAATTGGCCCGGAATGTGCTAAAGTATAAAACCAATCCTTTTTATTAACTTTCTCCACTCCAAGATCAAACCACAGGTTGAGCTGGTTATCTTTTAAAGTATAAGGCACCTTCTTCCTATTTAAAAACATAGCACGTACAATTATTATGTAGTTTCAATTGAAAATCCATAAATTGTATGCACTTGATAATATGAAAAAATTGTATAATCTAAACTCTTTGAAACCGTGTCGGTACCTAAATATAACCACTTACTGAATTCTTCCAACAAGTCAGGGTCAACATCGTCGCCAATAACCCCAGTAAATGTGTCACGACCCAATTTTTCCTCCGTTGGGTATCGTGATGGCACCTAGTCTTAGGGACTAGGTAAGCCTAACATTTTCTGAATAACAACAATAATTAAATAACATCTAACAAATCTTGAAATAGAAATCTCTATAAAATTTATAATTCCCAAAACCGGTAGTACAAGTCATAAGCTCTACAGAGTTTGCTACAATATACTAAATACAACTGTTTGAAATAAAGTAAACAGTGTGAATACAAATCAGAAGGTGACTCTGAAGCCTGCGAACGCAGCAACAGGTTTACCTTGAGTCTCCACAGTAATAGTCAGCACAACTAGTTAATGATCAACTGACTTCGAAATACCTCGATCTGCACAAAAATGTGCAGAAGTGTAGTATGAGTACACCACGGCGGTACCCAACAAGTATCAAGACTAACCTCAATGGAGTAGTGACGAGGAACAGTCAAGATACCTACTGGACTAAATAACCTGAATAAGTATAAGTATAGAACCAACAGAGTATGATATCCATATAAAGACTACGCGAAGTGGAAATTAAGACGGTAATTGCAATAGGGAAGGAGAACAACAACTATCAGCGGAACACCATAATAATGACATAGAAGAATGACCGGAAACATAACCTAAGTTCGATAATCACAGATAAAGAAAGGACAAATAACAACTCAACAATACGACAGCTTTCACATCGGGTTTTAGTCAATAAACTCCACGAGGTACCGAACCTCATACTATTCATAACTCATGGGTTTCCAATACCTGAACCCTAACACTTGGCATCCTGTGCCCTTATTATACTTCATAACTGCATTGACGACTCACGTGCCAAATAGAGCCATTCTCACACAGAAGGCAAGTAAACAAGGGTGTTCATCTATACTCAACAATATCAAGAAAAATTATTAACCGATAAGAGTGCTCAACTACGTGTATGCTTGTGCAAGTGTCCTAACATAGTTCATGCCAGCTAGTAAGTACAGGAAAAGAAATGGACAGCACGTAGAATGTTTTCACACAACTTTCTACAAGATAAAGCTCACACAGGTAAGTGTACCACTACACAAGTATCAAAAACAAGAATGCCCCTAGGCCATCACAAGTCAACACAAATCAATCCTGACACAGCCCACCTTATCTCACCACGTGTGCAATAGTAAAATAAATATCTGCCTTGTCTCGCCACACGTGCATAATAATGTTCCCACTTTGTCTCGCCACATGCGCAACCCACATATATATATATATATCCTGCTTTGTCACGCTGCATGTACAAATATCAATAGTAACAATAGCACGGAAGAAACCTTATGCAACCCCATAACAACAACCGCACGACAGAAACCTCGTGCATCACAATAACAACAACTGCACGGCAGAAACCTCGTGCATCACAACAACAACTACGACAACAATAATGACAATAATACAAGGGTACGACAAATAAGTCAACTCAGAGATTCCAGAACTCAAAGAAACAGAGGAACTAATTCACAAGGAGTAGCCACAATCGGGAATGCGAATCATAATAAGAATAGCTCAACAAGAAAGGAAATACTATGTAACAACGGTCCACAATATATAGTTCGACAACGAGTGAATCATGAAGCAACTAATTCTAATTAAGCAGGTAGAGGTGAAACTAGTAATTGAAGAAGCGTAATCATAACAAGAACAACTGCATATTCAGTGAATACAAGGGCCTAAGAACCCTAAAAGGCCAATTTTCTACAAATAAGCCCGAGACGGCTCAAATCTAATCAAAATAACTTCAAAGCACAAATAAAACTCATAAGAATCTATTCCGGATCATAAAGCTTCAATGTTTATCAAAATCTAAAAATCGACCCAAAAGTCGACCCCCGGGCCCGCACCTCGGAACCCAACAAATTTTACAAAAACCCGAACACCCATTCCGATACGAGTTCAACCATACTAAATTTATCATATTCCGATACCATTTCATACCTCAAATCATGATTTTTCATTTTGAAAGTTTTCTTCAAAAATTCCCATTTTCCTCAACTCAAAACACAAATTAAATGATAAAAATAAAAGTAAAATCATGGAATATAATAAATTCTAGGTCAAGAACACTTACTCAATCGATTTGCTTGAAAAACCCACAAAGAATCGCTCAAACCCGAGCTCTAGAACTCCAAAAATGTTAAAAATGGCTAACCCTCAGAATAGAGAACTTTATATTTAACCCAGGTATTTGTACATCGCGATCGCGGAACAAATAGTGTGATCGCGAAGAAGAAAAATAGCAACTTCCGAAATGAATTACGAGATTGCGTAAGGAACAGTGCGATCGCGAAGAGGGAAAAATGTTAGGGCCAGGTACTGCACTACGCGACTGTGTGAGTGCGCATGAGATCGCGAAAGGGGAAGGGAGAAAATCACTAGCTGTTACAGTTGAGCTATGCGAACGCGGGCAATGAAGTGCGAACACGGAGAAGGCAGAAGCACATGTACGCGATCGCGAACTGGACTACGCAAACGCAAAGAAGGAATGGTTGGCCCACCAAACAAGCCTTCGCGATCGCGGCTTCAGCTACGCGATCGCATAGAAGGGGACACCAGATATCAACACAACTATACCAAACAATGAGAAAATGGCCCATAGCCTATCTGAAATACACCCGAGGCCCCCGGGACCCCGTCTAAACATACCAATAGGTTCCATAACCTAACAAGAACTCGCTCGAGGTCTCAAATCACATCAAACAACGTCAAAACTACGAATCGCACCAAGAATCGAACTTATGAACTTTCAAATCTTCCAACTTCTAAAACTCGTGCCAAAACCTATCAAATCAACCCGGAATGACGTCAAATTTTGCAAGCAAGTCCCAAATAATATAACAGAGTTGTTCCAACTCTCGGAATCGCATTCCGACCCCGATATCAAAAAGTCCACTTTCGGTCAAAATCTCTGAAAATTCGACTTTCACCATTTCAAGCCTAAATCAGCTACAGACCTCAAATTCACCGTCCGGACATGCTCCTAAGTCCAAAATCACCCAACGGAGCTAACAGAACCGACGAAACTCCATTCTGGAGTCGTCTTCACATAGTTCCGACTACAGTCAAAATTCTAAGGCTTAAGCTTCCGTTTTAGGGACTAAGTATCCCAAATAACTCCGAATTATTCGGTAACTGAATTCAACCACGCACGCAAGTCAATACACATAATCCGAAGCTGCTCAGGGCCTTATGCTGCCGAACGGGACTTAAATTCTCAAAACGATCGGCCGGGTTGTTACATCCTTCCCCTCTTAAATAAATATTAGTCCTCGAACATGCCAAGAATCGCCTCGAAGTCTTCAAATCACTGAAAGCACATATCCAACATACACCCGCGGGTGACCCCACGTCACCCCAATCTACATAATCCTGATGACACCATCTCAACTGTATATTATCCTTTCTACCAACACCTATAAGCCTTAGAGCCAAAATTCTCACCTTCCGTTCATCTCCAATAGGCCCGATTCTAAATCCATACCCGGTATCAGTCTCAACCAGCTGCAACAACTCATGCCTACACCCACAAGGTACGACCAATCAATATGACATGCCACACATAGGCCCATAATAACATTTCTGATCATAATAGCTGCCCATAATCAAAACCAGCACCGGCAATTAGCCTCATATCCGTTAGAACCCTATTACAAACCTCCACAACACTGACAACGATGCAAGAAACATGAGGACCTCTTAACTATACACCCGAATCAACGAGTCAAAACTAACACTACTGGGCACACACCCCGCAAGCTAAAACTTAAGAAGCACAGAATGAAAATGACTGAATATGTAAGGAGAAACACATAAGAGAAATATCAAACAAGCCCGACAGGCAGTACCATACTATGAATCAAAATTAAAGTATATGAATAAATCACAAGGATCTCATCCTTATATAACTTCCACCGCGGCACGCAGCCCGGCTCAAACATATCAAATCACATGGAATCGCGAGGGTATCACCCTCAGCTCTGAATCACAAGTCGAATACACATCATACCAATGGAAATCTTACACTAACTCAATTCTGTCAATAAAATCACAACACTTACTAAACTCGCACCCCGGTAGAGTATCAAATCACAAATCGTAACCAAATTACTCGGGAATCATATCAAACCTGCCATAATAGACAACATGAATTCACTTCTAGTCTCGTAACTTTCAATAATGAATTAAAACAACAATAGATACGGCTATCACTCGTAGAATCTCCCAACAGGGGCAAACACATATACAGAATACTAAGTCATGAACTCACCCATAAGTGGATCAACAAATAGGGGACTCACCCCGATAAGCAGAACTGAAACAAAATACGAATGGTGCCCCTCTGTAACAAATCAAAATCATACTTGTATGGCATCATCTGGCGCAACGGCTTCAAGCCTACTATATGAAACACATCAACGGGTCTGGCCTTCCCCTCTTGGGTGCCCTTCACTCGCCTGAATACTCCGCTGTGACACACATGTCTGGAGTCTAGGACAATCTCTCACCTTGTGGCTGGTATCTCCACACTCGAAACAACCTCTCTGCTGACGTGGTTGTGGGAACTGTGCGGTACGGGTACTCTGAGACCCATGAGCACCTGAAACACTGTGCGAAGCCTGAAGTGCAAACTGAACTGGCTGACCCACAAAACCTCTACCATGTCGTACCCTGCCTCCAAAATAAGGACCAGTAGATCTCTCCGCTCTACGAGGCCTCCTCACCTCCCTGTCCTCTCTCTCCTGACCTTGCATGTCCTCTCTCTCATGGCCCCGCCTGTCCTCTCTCTCTCCTGATCCCACATGCCCTCCACTCGGCGAGCGATCCCTACCACCTACTAAAACGAAACATCTGACTCTAACTCCCGAGCTATGCTGAACCGAATATCATGCCTGAGACCCTCAATAAATCTACGGACACGCTCTCTAACTGTAGCGACCAAAGCAGGTGCATGTCTGGCCAAATCACTGAATCTAACGGCATACTCTGACACTGACATAGTGCTCTGGCGCAGCTGCTCAAACTCTGCGTGCCATGCATCTCGAAGGGACTGAGGTGCAAACTCTCTTAGGAATATCTCTGAAAACTGAACCCATGTAAGTGAAACTGACTTGGTCGGGCTACCCAACTCAAACGGCTGCCACCACTGATAAGCTGCTCCCCTGAGATGGAATGTAGTAAAAGCAAACCCGCTCGTCTCCACAATACCCATAGTACGGAGAATGCGGTGACACTCCTCCAAAAAACCCTGGGCATCACCTATCGCCAATCCACTGAAGGTAGGTGGGTGGTACTTCTTGTACCTCTTAAGTCTAAGCTGTTCTTCCTCAGATGCTGCTGCCCTAACCACGAGCTAAACTGGGACCACAGGCTGTGTCACCATGACACCTGGAACCTGATCAACATGAACTTGCTGCTCTGGAGTGTAGGCGGCGGGAGTCTTAGCTCCTCCCCCGGTCTGTGAAATAGCTGGTACAACCGGAATCAACCCCGCTTGAGCCAATGTACCAAACATGCTCACGAAATGTGCTAAGGTCTCCTGAAGTCCGGGGGTAACAGCAGGTGCCTCCGATACCTGCCCCCAACTGGAACTACTGGTGGCTCCTCAACTGCTGCTCTGGTAGGTGCCCTAGCTGCGCACATGCTCCTCGTCGGCCTCTGCCTCTTCCCCTAGCGACATCTGCTCCGGGGGTAACATCATCAGCAACTGCAACTCGTGTCCTCACCATTTGTGAGAGAATGGAATGATAAAATTTCAAACTTCGAGACCAATGAACTTGCATGATAGGAATGAAGGAAGTGAAATTGTCCTAATAGTTCTGTAGCCTCTCGAAGATAAGTACATATGTCTCTGTACCGATCCACAAGACTCTACTAAACTCGCTTATGACTTGTAGCACCTATGAACCTAGAGTTATGATACCAACTTGTCATGACCCAATTTTCCATCCGTTGGGTATCGTGATGGCACCTAGTCTTAGGGACTAGGTAAGCCTAATATTTTCTGGATAACAACAATAATTAAATAACATCTAACAATTTTTGAAATAGAAATTTCTATAAAAATTATAATTTCCAAAACCGGTAGTACAAGTCATAAGCTCTACAGATTTTGCTACAATTTACTAAATACAACTATTTGAAATAAAGTAACAATGTGAATACAAATCAGAAGGTGACTCCGAAGCCTGCGAATGCAGCACCAGGTTTACCTTGAGTCTCCACAGTAACAGTCCGCACAGCTAGCTAATGATCAACTGACTTCAAAATACATGGATTTGCACAAAAATGTGCAGAAGTGTAGTATGAGTACACCACGGCGGTACCCAACAAGTATCAAGACTAACCTCAGCAGAGTAGTGATGAGGAACAGTCAAGACACCTACTGGACTAAATAACCTGAACAAGTATAAGTATAGAACCAACAGAGTATGATATCCACATAAAGACTACGCAAAGTAGCAATTAATACGGTAATTGCATAGGGAAGGAGAACAACAACTATCAGCAAAACACCATAATAATGACATAGAAGAATGAACGAAAACACAGCCTAAGTCCGATAATCACAAATAAAGAAAGGACAAGTAACAACTCAACAATACGACAGCTTTCACACCGGGTTTTAGTCAATAAACTCCACGAGGTACCGAACCTCATACTATTCACAACTCACGGGTTTCCAATACCTGAACCCTAACACTTAGCATCATGTGCCCTCATTACACTTCATAAATGCACTGACGACTCACGTGCCAAATAGAGCCATTCTCACATAGAAGGCAAGTAAACAAGGGTGTTCATCTATACTCAACAATATCAAGAAAACTTCTTAACCGATAAGAGTGCTCAATTACGTGTATGCTTGTGCAAGTGTCCTAACATAGTTCATGCCAGCTAGTAAGTACAGGAAAAGAAATGGACATCACATAGAATGTATTCACACAACTTTCCACAAGATAAAGCTCACACAGGTAAGTGTACCACTACACAAGTATCAACAACAAGAATGCCCCCAGGCTATCACAAGTCATCACAAATCAATCCCTGACACAACTCACCTTGTCTCGCCATGTGTGCAATAGTAAAATAAATGCCCGCCTTATCTCGCCACACGTAAATAATAATGTTTCCACCTTATCTCGCCACATGCGCAACCCACATATATATATCCCGCCTTGTCACGCCGCATGTGCAAATATCAATAGTAACAATAGTACGGCAGAAACCTCGTGCAACCCCATAACAACAACCGCACGGCAGAAACCTCGTGCATCACAATAGTAACAACTGCATGGAAGAAACCTCGTGCATCACAACAATAACTACAACAGCAACAATGACAATAATACAAGGGTACGACAAATAAGTCAACTCAGAGATTCCAGAACTCAAAGAAATGGAGGAACTAATTCACAAGAAGTAGCCACAATCAGGAATGCTAGTCATATTAAGAACAGCTCAACAAGAAAGGAAATACTATGTAACAACAGTCCACAATATATAGTTTGACAACGAGGGAGCTAACACAAGTCAAATAATTCCAAATAAGGACAAGTCAACTAAATTATAGGATATCCAACTTCTTTTAAGGTTGGGCAATTAGGAAAGAGATACAACAAATTCAATAAGGATAAGCAGCAGAAAGATAATCATAGCCTCAATTAAGAGTGAATAATTACAGAAGAGATAATTATAACTTCAAACAAAGATAAGCAGTTAGGAAAGGATAACATGGCAATAGAAGAGATAACAATTTCAGTTAAGGCACGGATGAATCAAATAAGCAACAAGAGTGAATCATGAGGCAATTGATTCTAATTAAGCAGGTAGAGGTGAAACTAGTAATTGAAGAAGCGTAATCATAAAAAGAACAACTGCATATTTAGTGAATACAAGGGCCTAAGAACCCTAAAAGGTCAATTTTCTATAAATAAGTCCGAGCACATACTCGTCACCTCGCGTACATGGACTACAATTAGCATAGAAGACTCAAATCCTAAGGGGTAGTTCTCCGACACGAAGTTAGGCATGATATTTACCTCAAAGAAGACAGACCGATACTCAAAAATGAACTTCTCGGTGAAATGGCCTCCGGACGGCTCAAATCTAATCAAAATAACTTCAAAGCACAAATAAAACTCATAAGAAACTATTCTGGATCATAAAGCTTCAATGTTTATCAAAATCTAAAAATCAACCCAAAAGTCGACCCCCGGGCCCGCACCTCGGAACCCGACAAATTTCACAAAAACCCGAACACCCATTCCGATACGAGTTCAACCATACTAAATTTATCAAATTCCGATACCATTTCGTCCCTCAAATCATGATTTTTTATTTTGAAAGTTTTCTTCAAAAATCCTCATTTTCCTCAACTCAAAACACAAATTAAATGATAAAAATAAAGGTAAAATCATGGAATATTTGTACATCACGATCGCGGAACAAATAGTGCGATCGCGAAGAAGAAAAATAGCAACTGCCGAAATGAATTATGCGATCGCGTAAGGAACAGTGCGATCGCGAAGAGGGAAAAATGTTAGGGCCAGGTACTGCACTACGTGACCGTGTGAGTGTGCATGAGATCGCGAAAGGGGAAGGGGGAAAATCACCAGCTGTTACAACTGAGCTATGCGAACGCGAGCAATGAAGTGCGAACGCGGAGAAGGCAGAAGCACATGTACGCGATCGCGATCGGGACTACGCGAATGCAAAGAAGGAATGGTCGGCCCACCAAACAAGCCTTCGCGATCGCGGCTTCAGCTACACGATCGCATAGAAGGGGACACCGGATATCAGCATAGCTATACCAAACAATGAGAAAATAGCCCGTAGCCCATCCGAAACACACCCGAGGCCCCCAGGACCCCGTCTAAACATACCAACTGGTTCCATAACCTAACACGAACTCGCTATAGGTCTCAAATCACATCAAACAATGTCAAAACTATGAATCGCACCAAGAATCGAACTTATGAACTTTCAAATCTTCCAACTTCTAAAACTTGTGTCGAAACCTATCAAATCAACCCGGAATGATGTCGAATTTTGCAGGCAAGTCCCAAATAACATAACGGAGTTGTTCCAACTCTCGGAATCGCATTCTAACCCCGATATCAAAAAGTTCACTTCCGGTCAAAATCTCCGAAAATTTGACTTTCGCCATTTCAAGCCTAAATCAGCTACAAACCTCAAATTCACATCCCGGACACGCTTCTGAGTCCAAAATCACCCAATGGAGCTAACGGAATCGACAAAACTCCATTTCGGAGTCGTCTTCACATAGTTCTGACTACGGTCAAAATTCTAAGGCTTAAGCTTCCGTTTTAGGGACTAAGTGTCCCAAATCACTCTGAATTATCCGGTAACTGAATTCAACCATGCACGCAAGTTTATACACATAATACGAAGCTGCTCAGGGCCTTATGCCGCTGAACGGGACTTAAATTCTCAAAATAACCGGTCGGGTCGTTACAAAATGGATGCTTGATGTTGAAAATTGGAGGAGGTCCAACAAAAGTGCTTCCTCTAGAACTGAAATAAGGGAGAAAGGGGGATCTGGCATGATTTCCAGGAACCCTTGTTCTTACTTGATGCACAGGGGTTGTTTCATCTTCATTAACCTCGCCGAACTTAACAATCTGTGAGAAGTTCTCTGGAAGTTCAAAGTCATCAAGTGTTACTGCCCTTTTTTCAGACCTGGAGTCATTGTCTGAATCACCCACATTGATGTAGTCAGCTGGTTCACCTACACAATTAAAAATAAAAGAACAACATTGTATGTTGATTGCATCAGTTCTTTGGGAAAACTGAAACTTATATGAAAGCTGTTATTTTTTTCCTACAATTATATTATAATATATAATACCACTGAAATCTTTATTGCAATCATCTCCTTATTGTATAACATTTGCTTCTTGAATTGGAAATCGCAAATGCACAGTCTCCTTCTCCTCATTTAAATGCTCTCCTTGTATGCTAACTTTTGCATCCTGTTTTAAAGAGTCCACATACATAGTTTTCTTCTCTGTTACAATAAATGTGTACAACTTAATAAAATTGTAAATCATTTGTAGTAAATAGAAACAATATTGTAGGTAAATTATAGTTAATTTGTTGAAATTTTGTCATGTAGCTGAGATGTAATATGTATTGTAAAATATGTAGATAAAATGTACTAAATCATACCTGCAGTTTCTTCCTCCAATGCCCCTTGAAATTGAAAAGATAAGTCAACATCTACAGGGCATGATATAGGAACATTCTCCTCATTTTGAATGTCAGACATGTGTCATGTATCTAAGACAACAATTGAAAATATAATGTAGATTATTTGTTGGTAATTTAGGCTATATGTAGATATAATGTAGATATAATGTGAATATAATGTAGATTATATATCATGAAATTGTGTTAAAATACATGTTTTACTACTACTGGCCAACACTGGTTTAGCACTACTGCCACGATACTGTTGTTTGTTCTTTTCTTTGTAATGCTCATCATTTTTCGCAGAACTGCCAGTAAATTGCAAGCAGAATTTGTTAGGCTATATACTTTATGAATGTTAATATAAACATAAACATGGTAAAAATTGTTGTTCAAAATGAATATATTTTGAATGAAACCTTAGCATCAATGTTAGTATCCTGTTGACTTTTTATTGCCTGTAGCACAGACTTGATGGAATCATTGAGTAACAGACGAATGCTACCTAGTTCTTGAAAAACCTAAAGAACAAAAAATGGTTATAATGTATCTAACAATTAGAGGCTTACAGATATATAAAGAAGACTAAAAATCAAGAATTAGGTAACCTCTTTCTTGAACAATCCAAGGTCTGAACTGACCTACGTATTAAAATAGAAAGAGTTAAAGAAATAATTTGCATAACATAAATTAAAGAAACCAGCTAGGAATATCATCAGTTGTTACTTTATCAACATCTTTTCTTAATTTTTTTAGTTGTTTCAGAATATCATCTATTCTCATTGCCTGCTTATTGCCAGATGGAGATGGAGCATCTGTCGGATGCTCGACCTGTGTTTCAGCTTCTTCAAGGATGTATTCAACTTTGTCTGGCAAAGTCATTTTAGAAAGCTCTTCTGGGGCTTCAATCATGTTGGTGAACTGAGTGAAATAAAAATGTGAGGGACCTAGTGATCATATGTATAAAATATGTAGGTAATTTGTATTTATATTGTCTGTATAGAAGTGAAAAATATTTACCTTGATCCATGATGGTTTGATCATCCTCTCTTCCAATGCAGAAATCAATA
The DNA here is from genome assembly GCF_000390325.3 of Nicotiana tomentosiformis. NCBI lineage: Eukaryota > Viridiplantae > Streptophyta > Magnoliopsida > Solanales > Solanaceae > Nicotiana > Nicotiana tomentosiformis. The sequence goes on from NC_090817.1 coordinate 132,517,155, forward strand.
TCTTGTCCTTACTAGCTGTCTAGTTAAGTATGCGGGGGACCGAATTACCAACCTTTGTAACTATATTAGTGTTGATTGTAGAGCAACACTCATACAACTAGATTTGCATAGCGAGTGAAAAACCTCGAATGAGATAAAAATGCACAGAAGGGTTCAGCTTATGCCTAACAGACAGAAACAATTGTGTATAAGCTTCGATACCCCATGCGAAATTCGCATACTGCCCCGAGTCCACCAAATAGAATCTAAAATAGTCTATCAAACCATTATCTTTCTTGAAGGACAGAGGAAGAATTCTATCAGATAGAGAATAAACAGCTTGACTGCATCCTCATCATTCACCCAACTACGGTTGGTTACAATTTGTTTCAAGTACGACTTCTTAACTTTTTTCTTGTTCGGAAAATAGTTCCTCATTGTTTTACTGTCATACTTAGTTGTGTAACCAAAGTCCGTTACTTCTGTAAAACATCTAAGGTTAGTGATAAGGGCAAAATCCCTCAACCCAAAGTTCAGCCTCTCACCCTTTATCTCTGCTGTAAAAAAATGAGAACCGAATGCGTTCAATTCATACTTTATGAGAAGTTGAATTTCCTGATTTTAGATACATATTTTGGGCATGCAAAGAAAGTGCCCAAAACATATCTTCTTAAACAACTTTAACCCATTTTTAGACAATAACACCTTGATTTGGGAAGGAATAGCAGGGTCAGATAATGTCTGAAACCTAGTGATGCCATAAACAACATCATGTGGTGCAAAAAATATTTGATTCTGCACCAAAAGAAACAGTAAGTTAATAAAACATGTTTAAAGACCAAAAAATAAAATAATAACAATTCTACTACACTTTAGCTATAGCCAGAAAGAAATTAATACATTGCATACAAATAAGTTATAAAATTAGTAAACATATATAACAACTGAACTACATTGAAGCTGCAAATGCACTAACAAAATTATGTTTAGAGCAAAAAAGTAGAAACTAACAACTAGACATAATATATACAATTTGTTTATAGAAAATAAAACTAACATTTACAAATAAGCAAATAATAACCAATAAAACCAACTACATCATGTAGTACATTCCCTAACAAAATTATTTCGAATAATATACAAGAAATCTACAATTTCCAGAAAAATGTAGAAAGGTTGATAACCAACAACAAATATACACAATGTAGACAAAATTTCTACAAATACAGAAAAATAAAAAATAAGTATAGTCATGAGAATGAAAACATGTTTTGTAACTAAAACAAAAGAACAAAAATTGTAAATACTAAAACTTTACTTTCTCCAATGGCTATTGGGGTATGTTTTTAGGAGATTTTTGAACCTTCTTCTTTTTTGAATGTTTGACAGTAGGAGAAACTTTAATTTTTTTTTTTTGCGGGTTTTGGGATAACTTCTTCTTCGACGAAATCATCATCACGAGCAATTTCTTTGCCCTTCCGCTTTACTGATTTAGCAGATGTCGAAGCTTCACCGGCATCCCTGTCATGCTTGAGTTTTGTTCGAGCTTCTGCTCTAGCTTCAGGAGGGGAAAGCTTGGACTTTGTCTCTGGTTTTGCATGTATCGTTTTCACTACTTTTTGGATGAATCCTGTGAGAAAACACCTAAATCAAAAGTAGAAATATCACCAATATTAGCTTAGGGCTATTCTTCGAAAATCCTTTCTTCTTCATTGTAAGAGTGAAAATTTTAAGCTGTTACTGATTTCGTAGGATTTTGAGAGAGAAATCAGAAAGTAAGAGAGATTATAAAAGATTTTTGAACAAAAATGGAAGAGAGCGTTAATAGAGGGAGAGAGTATCAGAATCGTGGGGGGGTATGGACAGAGAAACGTGAGGGGAGTGGGTTATGTACGTTAGCGAGATTATAGGAGTTAATTGATTCTCATTAAAGTCCTAAAATGTATATAATTAGTAAATTGTATATGCCTATGTAATTAAATTGAAACTTGAGTAGGGAGGGTAATAAAGTTTCAAATAGTGTATAGGAAGGTAAAAATCTTTTTTTTACAATGCACATAGGGATGGTAATTTGAGCTCAAATCAATCAACCCTCCCAATCCGCCAAGGTTGGGCTGCTCATTGACCCGGCCATTGTAGCCTCAGTCCATCTTGATCCAGCCCATCTAAAATTGAGCTGATTTTTTAGTTCAAATTGATCCATGAGCAACTTTGCTTAAATATCTTATAAATAATTCTTTTTTGTTTCATAAGTTATATATGACCATAACAAAAGAAAAGATGTCTTCTTTGGTAATTAAACAATTCATAAGAAAGAAACATACAATAATTAAAGCCGGGTAAGAGTTGGGCAGGTTGGCCTATGACCCAAAGTTTAGCCTATCTTGACCTACCTCGTCTCGGCCCAAGTAACTTTTGGACGGGTCAATATTGACTCAGCATTTTTAACCCGCTCAAAATCAGCGCAGCCCGCACATTTGACACCCTCTAAATACACCCCACAGATTACTGGGTTAAATGCACCAATAACAACTATTACGACTATTGTTTAAAAAGTAATCTTGAATGCACATTTTATCAAACCTGGAACTGAAAGATAGGGAAAAATTCAAGAGTACGATGAAGAGGTAAAACTTGTACCCTTTTAGCAAACTGATTTCAAGCTTTGGATGACCAAAAACCGAGAGAAATCCAAAGCTTGGCAGGTGAAATAGCACTACTTCTTTGCACGCCCCAAGTGTCAGCAAGAATGCAGTCTCTCCAGACGGGGTTAAAACAATTACAGACGTAGTAATATACTTATAATTCACGGCATTACATAATGTCGTACAGAGAAGGACTGATGCTATTCATAATGAATGAAAAGGCTATGACATGATTGAATTTGCACAAGAAAAAAGTGACTCATTTGAACAGTAAAACAGCTTAGTCACATCATTCAAAACAACTTCTTTTTAGGCCTTACTATCCGGATGATGCCACGTACATGCTACCATGTGAGATCATCAACAGCAGCCGGCTCCACTCAACATAACCTTATAACTCAAGAGACTACAATCAGATGTAATACAAATTTATTATGTCACAGCTAACAAGATGTCAACCGGATTGCTCTCTTTCTAGGTTCCATCTCCTTTGTTTGAAAACATCTCAACATTAGAAGACGTCTGGATGGAAGCGTCCAGGGATAGAGTTGCGTTGCTGAGCCTGCTGCAAATGCATTTTCATAGCATAATTGTTGACCTGCAATGATGAATATGAAATCAGGAAGTCTAACCTGAATACGTCTATATATGAAGCAGGATGATAGTTACGATGTATTACACTAGGCTATCCGCATGCACTGCAAGCAAACTTGCATCAACGATACAAATACAGGAGTAAATAAAATTAAAATTTGATGTTTCGCTATGGTTGTAAATGAAACGCATCTCCATGTAGAGTGCGTTAAAGCAAGAAAATTAATATATGAAGATCCAGCTTTTACCTCAAGAGTTCTCAATTCCTCTTGATATTGAACAATCAACCGCTTCAGATGCTGTGCTTCCTCATTCCTAACATCGTACTCCTTTTGACGTTCATGTTGGATTGCCACTGCACGTTTGAGAATGGCATTGTCTCGAAGAATCATTTCTATTTGCTCCTTCAGTATCATATTTTCCTGGAAATATCAGGCATGGTGAACATCAGAAAATGATAGGCAAAAGTCAATAAACTAGAATGTCGAAAAGGTAAATTTGCAAACATGAGTATCTGCGAGCTCATGAAATAAAGCAAAGAGAATGCATTGGAGAGCCAACAATATGGGCATTCCCAAAACAGTTTTCTAGCATAACTCTTCTGAGCATAATAAGTAAATGCACCAGAAAAGTATGTGAATATCGCCGGCGCAGTTGCTAGAAGTGAAATATCATCCCACAACTCCTTGGCAGGAAATTAGTCGTCTGGCAAAATCAACGAACTACAACATACACAAATATATGATACCAACCTTTTGAAAATTTTGAGCTGCTTCTGCACTACCTGAACTAATAGATTTCTCTAAGCTCTCCAACACTCTTGATGCGCGAGCCCTAGCATCATCTATGCTTGTAGCACTCATCATTTCCCTCACAAACAGCTCCACCCATTCTGCACCATCAGCCGGAAGATCATTTAGGACAGAAGTAATGGGCTCTGTACCTGCAAATTTTTGCATGCAATTTTTTTTTCTGATGAAGTAAGATGTTGCATTAAAGGCATCAAGAAGATGCAAAAAGTACAAGAAAGAAGTTCAGTTTGCTCCTAATACAAAAAATTTCTAGGTCAGAGCTTGGAGCTAAACCAAAAGGAAAAAACTGGCTTTTAAGCCATAGTGAGAGAGCTAATAAAATCTAACAGGGAAATTACGTCATTTACAAGGGCTAGATTCCTTACCTCTACAATTTATGAAAATCTGGACTAGGCTAATGAGGTTTTTGATTAATCTACTTCTAAGATATAACAACCATTCAGTTGATCCAATGAAGATTCACTAGAAATAAGAGAAATGGCATGGCATTTGTATATCAACAAGAACCTGTAATTCATCAGAGAGGACTGATGCCAAAGTTTTCAACTTAGAAGTTGCACCTGATATAACCTGAGTTGTGTGCACCTGAATACTAAATAGTTTCATTCCATTCTACACTAATTCCTACAGATTCAGATAAACATACGTGAGTCACAAGATTCGAATGAACTGCTAAGTGGACACATCTATGAGTTCCTCCAAAAGAACTAGTCACATGAACATATGTTGAAATTCCTTTGCACCATAGGATGCTTATCTTATAACATCAGACATATGGCTCTAACTGCGATGTATCAGCAATACATATAGTTACTTACTAGGCATTTCCTTTTGAATCTCATGCACAAGCCATTACAAAGTTTTTATTTATCCATGGTAAGCAATAAATAACAGTCTAATTTGTATCCTAATTATAACTCCAATTTGTGTTAGTTAATTTTTATACAACTCTTTTTTATATCAACGAGGTTCTATACCCTAAAATAGCATGCTGGAGAAGTAGGTAACTAAAATGAGTAGCAATCGTGGGAACAGACAGGGCCAGAAAATTCCGGAGAAAATGTCCATTTCAATGACCAGCAAACACCATAGAATCCACTGTCATGTCACTGAGAACTAAACCCTATTTAGGAGTACTTATGTTGATCCCACAATCTCCCTTTGGCTGATGGAAGGGATTTAGTTGAACTTTTTCCATACAATTTTGCAACGCTATGCAATTAATAAGATAGCCAATACATTTGTGTACATATATATTCACTCCAACATCACAAACTTAGGAATCATTTTGAGATGTATGGAGTAATAAACATGAGAAAAAACTTAACATCTCCTTAATCAGCAAACTCAAAATATTGAAACATAATGTTTATACATACCACTGTCCATCTCTCCATCAGCTTCTGAAGCAGTAGAATTTTCTTCTGCATATCTAACATGAAGTCCATGCAGTCTCGTAATGGCAGCATCCAAATCATTGCCACACTCCTCCAAGGCTTTCTCAAGAAGCTGAACAGTAGATAATAAAACACTAAGTACCCAGAAACTTGTCAAACAAAAGCAACCGCAATGTATTTCCACAGAAATACAGAACACATTAAAATGAATCTTTGCACCGTGTAAGTAAGTAATTGATTACAGCTTTTGGGATTCTTATAGTAGAAGACCACCCAGGATAATGACATCCCAGTGCACAGAGCATCCCGCGTTCACATAGGATCTGGGGAAGGGCTGCAGCCCAAGGGTGTGTAATGTAGGTAGCCTAGCAAGCATTTCAATGAGTTTAAAAGTTCAACAGTTTCATACAATTGAATGTACTTTAAAAGTTGTTTAGAAATGAAATAGTATCAAACACTTCGGAATGTCCCAAACTGAAATGAATTTTGTGTAGATAACGTGAGATGATGAAAATAACAATACGTTTTTGCTTCATCTCCAAAGTCGTTCATTGACAGGCTTGGACATTTGAGCTTAAAGAGCTGCAAACCAGTCCCCCTACCCGGCCCAAAAAGTAACTTAAAATGGTTCATCCTTTACTATCGCAGAGAAATACTTGCAATAACCAAATTAAATCAACTACCTGAATCTCAAACTAGTTAGAGCCCGTTTGGATTAGCTGATTTGAAGTAGCTGATAATCATTAGGTGTTGAAAAATACTTTTAAGTGCTGAAACTGATTTAATAAATAAGCAGTTACGTGTTTGGATACAAGTGCTGAAATCAATAATAAGTTGCTGCAGTATTTGATAAAAAAAGTGCTGATAAGCTCTTTTTCTGTTAAAATGACTTAAATAACCTTATAATTGTTTACACTTATAAAGGCGTAATTTCTTCAAAATTTTAGATTTTAGATCGATTCAAATACAAAATATTCTATTTGTCGTTTTATTTTAAATACAACTGTGCTTAGATAAGATAATTTTTATGATAAATATAATTTATTTTATGATAAGCATATAATCATAAGTTATAATAATTAATAAATTGACAAAAGTTTCTCAGTAAAAAATGAACCTAAATAGGACAAAATATTTGAAGAGAAACAAACATTGTCTTCATCACCACAACACTTAGAAAGAAATATACCAAAAAATTGATATGTCCTCATTTATTACATTCAGTTCAAAGATTAATATACAATTACATTGATACAAATATGCAAAGGAATAAAGGATTCGCTTATCTTAAATAGTCAATGAGAATTGCTGACTTGAAGAGGCGGGGTAGGTTGAAAAAATACTTGAGGCAATAATTATCGATGTAGGAGTTTGTTCTAAAAAAGAATATTTTAAGGATAAAATAGTAAAAATCTTGGTCAAACTTAAAGTGTTTATAAGCTAAAAATTCATAAGCTGGGGTTGACCAACTTATGACTTTTGGCTTATTTTTGACTTATAAGCACTTGGCTTATAAGCACTTTTAACTTTACCAAACGCGTAGATAAGCCGAAAAGCGCTTATAAACTAGTTACACCCTCTTAGAGCTGGTAGGACAAGTCATCTATAATATTCATCCCACTACATTCGGATCATTTCATTACGATACCAGAATATTTACTTATAATAACCAAATTTTAAAAAAAAGAAGAATATTAGCAAATTCTACAATATTTCTCCAATTAACGAACATTTACAACAACAAATTTCTAGGAGGAACGCATACCTGACTGTTCATATCAGGAAACAAAGCTCTCAGCTGATCGATGACAGCCGCCTGCAGAGGCGGCGGCGACGAAGACGGTAATCGAATCGGAGAGGTGGAGGAACATCGGAGCTTCTTTGAAATAGGCGGCGATGCTGAAGTCGGCGACGGCGATAGTAAATCTTCGAAGAACGATCTCTTGCCGCAAACAATAGCAGACATTTTACTGTCACACCTTCAAATGTTCAATCAAATAACAATTCAGCTGATTCTGTGGTCGGCGGTTAAAGATTTAGGGATAGTTATATAGGGTTTTGAAGTTGCATACAACGTGAAATAGATAAGGGGAGAGGTATCTGAGATTCAAAGCTTTTCTTGTGCTATAACCTTTTACTTGTTTGCTTTGCTTTGTAGGTCCCTTTCTTTATAGTATTAAAAACTTTGGTAGGATGTTGATAGGAATGGACGGTTGGGAAGAGAATAGCAAACACGCGCCTATTGTCGCGCTTCTGAATGTGATCGACTGCATTCATGGTGGCCGCCTTGGGGGAGGTTTACTATAGCATGTTGGGATCTCTTCTGTTTTCTTAAACTTTTTCTACATAAGGGAAAGTGAAGAAATAAAGTAAGGGGAAACTGTAGTTTTAGTCCCTCAGTTATTGCTTTATTTCGATTTTAGTTTCTGTAATATTCATTATAACCCTTTTAACCTTCAATTAAATGGGTTTTAAACAAGAATTTGAATATTATATCGTCATTTTAATTTTTTATCTTGATTATTTTCGCTTTTGAATTACAATATTCTAGTGACAACATCATCCACTTTGAGGGAGTGAAAAGGAAACATACAATAATCATATCAAAGTTTAAGAAAATGGATGATATTTCTTGATGTAATGTTTGATCGATGGTATTACATAAAAATTGTATTAAGTTATCTGAAAATTTATGTATTATTAATTAAGATTACGTATATAAGTAATATGAAAATTAGACTACTTAAAAATGAAAATACCCGTAAAATTTATATAACAATCATTTGATTAATTATCACATAATAATTTTTATTATTAATCAATGCATAATAATCTCTAAAGATCACACATTAATGAGTAGTTACGTTTTAATAGTCACGCCTTTCATGAGAGAGGATAAACATTAGAAAAGATATGAGGTTCCAAAGTTGAACCAATTACGACAAAAATTTTGAACTATCATACACAACAATTTGTTAATTAGAAATAGTGGTGCAATAATATTGAGTAATTTTCATGGGTGGTCATTCAAATTTTGTGTTCGTTACGCAAAAGTCATTTTTCTTCTTTTTGTTACGTAAAAATCATTTAACTTTGTGTTCATTACTCAAAAATTATTTTTCTTTCTTTTGTTACACAAAAATTATTTTACTTTGCTCTATTTATCACAAAAGTCACATTAGTCAGATTTTATAATTTTTTTACTTGAAAAGTCTATTATGCCCTTGACACTATAAATTCTCTCATTTATGTAACACCTTCTATATACTATATACTATATAATATATTTTTACCTAGGTATTTTACTTATAATTAAAATAACTTTATGTATTTTATTTATTATTTTAATAATATATCGTACATTTAATTTTTTTCATGGCACTCAATTTGTTTAATCATATTCAAACATGAACATATTTAAATACAAAAATAATAAAAAAATATTTATTTTTTAATATTTATTTGAAATAATAAAAAATAGATTTGTTTAACAATGATAGTTTTTTTGTAGTTAATAAGAATTTTAGAAAAAGATTCAAAGATATTTGTGTTTAATTAAGTTTTTTAAAGCTTTATCTGTTAATATTATTTATTTGAAAGTATTAATCTGATGTGTCATTGTGCTATATGTAAGTATTTTATTTATTGTATTAATGGGTATGGCTTGGTTTGATAAATCAGTGAGTTTTGATTTTATAATTTTCATTAAAAATATTTCATTAAGCAGGGTTAGAACGTGGACATGAGATTTGTTCATGGTAATGTTACCGACAAATTTAATAATGTCATTTATATATCTTGAAAATTAATGTTAAAAATAAATAAATGTACGAATATATTATAAAATAAAAAATATTAAGTTATTTTAATTATAAATAAAATACTTGGGTAAAAGTATATTATATAGCATATAATATAGAAGGTGTTGCATAAATCAGAGGATTTATAATGTAAGGGCATAAAAGAATTTTCAGGTGAAATATTTATAAAATCTGGTTAAAGTGACTATTGTGATAACTAGAGCATAATAAAATGATTTTTGTGTACAGAGCGTAGGCTTGCTTTGAGCACTCTAATTTCTTCAAAGTAATAGCGCCAGAGGCATGACCCTACCAATTAAGGCCAGGAGCGCATCGCCGACAGAAGGGACGAGACGACCGGTGCACACCTAAGGCGGACCGGCTGGCCCGTCCCAAAGTCCAACTACAAGCATTTTTACTGCAACAACTTAAATATACGCTTTGTGCAAGCTTCTCTGGGCTATCAATACCAAGAAGGACATCTTATGGGTAAAATGGATTCATAGCTTCTATATAAAAAGGAGAAATTTCACCACAATGCCAACTCTAAAACAAGCTTGCTGGCTTATTCGAAAGGTATTTGATACAAGAGAGTGGTTTGGTTCTGTGAATACTTCTGGAGATTTCAATTAGTACTGTAAACAGGGGAAATTCATCATCAAGCAGGTGTACGTAGATGCAATGCCGCAGTTTCAGAAGACCCCATGGAAGAGACTAGTGTTGGGAGCTGACATTATACCAAGACATCAATTCATATTGTGGTTAACTCTCCATCAAAGACTTGCAACAGTTGATCGATTGAAAACATGGAAGATAGATGTGTCAAATGCTTGTGTACTATATACCAGTCAAAAGGAAGAAACTCTAAATCATCTTTTTTTCGAATGCGAATATGCAAAATCGATATGGGCTATACTATTAGACTGGCTGGGAGAAAAGCTCTCAATTGAAAGCTGGGACAAGGAAGTACAATGGCTAACCAAGAGAACCAACAATAGCAGACCGAGAGCTCGTGTTATGGTATTTTTATTTGCAGCAACAGTCTACTATACATGGATAGAGAGGAACATGCGAAGGTTTCAAAAACAGTATACTACATATGCACGGTATAAACACACTTAAGATTTAGAAGTATTATCCATGCAGCATATATGTTAACAATCATACAACCGTAGAAGACTCTGGTATAAGTTAAAAGAAAGAATTGATCCCATGGCATAGACAAAGGATTGAATTGTTAGAAGATTGTGTCATGGATATTTCATAGCGCCCATGAAAGGCTAAAGTAATAACTAATACCAGGAGCCGCATATCAGAAGATAGCTTAAGCCTACATGAAGGCTGATCGGAAGAAAGAGAAAACTATGCTTAAGCCTACATGAAGGCTGATCGGAAGAAAGAGAAAACTAAAGAGTTACATCAACTAAGTAAATCAGGAGTCTAATTATTGGACCAAGGAAATTATAGACCTCATGATTGAGAACTTTGCAGGATCACTCTTAAATATCAGAGGTACAAGAGAGATAGTACAATAGCCATATTCCATAACGGCTCAATGATAAAGCCAGTCAGAAGAGTGCCAGCCTCATAAGAAGTCAGTATGAAGCTCTCACTGGATTGGGTATGCACCAAAGGTGCAAGTATTATAATAAAGCTTCAAGTTGTGGATGTGAATTATACCTATGTGGAAGGAAGGTTATGAAAGAGATAAAAGATGTGATGCGAGATTTTAATTCAAGTAAGGTAAAGGAAGGTTGTGAATAGTCTATACTTCAGATAGAAGGCTAGAAGCGCTAGGATTCAGTATCCAGGAATGATAGCGGCGTCGTTAGTGGCATACCTTTCAGCCTATGGTTTCTAGGTATCGAGAAGTCTAATTAAGAGAGTAAAGAAGAGTTAGAGACGATGTGATGTCTCGCTTGATGTTCCATAATAACATAAGGAAATCTATGGTGCAAGCAAGTTGAAGGAAGGTTGCGAGTAGTATAAACGAATATGTATAGGTCACAAGCTAAAGTATGGTAAAGCGACAAGGTTTTAGGAAGACAGGAATAAGGATAAGAAAGGGCGAGTGAGAAGGTGACGAGAATGGTTAAGTCCTCGGGATTAAGCCCATGAAAACAAAAGAGCTTATAGTTTCTCTAAGTCATAGAAAGCTCAGTATAGCCTGAGTGAACTCAAAGGAGTCTAAGACTAGTAGCATTTAGAAGAAATGGAATACTGCCCTGGTAGTAGAATGAGGGTGTAATTGTGATAGATGAAGGATGGCGTTTGGGCCTTCGATTGAGTAATGATTTGTACAGGATTAAAATATCCACGTAAGGTGAATCATATTGGGATTCTATGAAATACGGTTATGGAAGTATAGTATCGCCCCTAGGTGGATCAGTCTAATTACTTCAAGTATTCCACGATGCAACGTAAGCCCTAGTGGCAAGGTATTACATAAGAAGTTTCAAGTTATCAGTGGTATATTGTAGATCAATATTGAGGTGAATCAACAATGGATGGACAAAAGTCACAAAGTATGAAATGAGATTAGGCCGTCATTCTTAAGATGAACAGTAATGAGGAAGCATTAAAGGACTTAGATTTATATATATGGGATAAGCAATGAAAGTAACTAGAGTTCGGTAACAGACCTTAGTAACGATAAATCGAAGTAAGAGTTATGGTATAGTATGACCTACCTAGATGTAGTAAAGTCATACGAATGGATAACCGGGTCTATGAAATAAGATATAGCAATATTCTTAAGTTCAACAAAGTATCGAGCAAAGAACTTCAGTATACCTATAGATGCCCAGAGAGACATCTTATCAAGCTCTGCATATGCTTACAAGTGAGGCCTAGAGATTGACTAAAAATTGGAGGAAAAAAGAGAGAAAAGTCGCATAGGCGCACACACAAGGAAAAAGTCGTACAGGCTGCATGACAAAAGGTAGCAAGAGTTACGAGATTGGAAGAATTCCGACCACAGACCGTGGTGTGAGAAAGAGGCCTAAAGGGGGGAATGCTCTGGCCTTTGGATTTATTCAAAGAACAGTTGCCTAAATGGCAAGAAGAGTATTAAAGTATTCGCAAGAGCTATGGGTTACGACAATGATAAGTGCATCAGTCAAAATTCGAGGACGAATGTTCCTAAGGAGGGAATGATGTTACACCCTATATTTTCGTACGTGAAAGTACGCCATAAATAAATTGATAGAAGCTCGAAAATGAAATGTTACATCCCGTATTTTCGTACGTTAAAGTTTAGTCGTAAGTTAATCGACGTAAGTTCGGGAATGAGTTTATTTTGGGATTATAAGTATTATGCTATTTCAAACAAGTGATGAGTAAATTCATGAAGGTTAGAGGGAAAACAAATCAAAGAAAATGAATTTCGTAAAAATTTGACATTTTGGGACAAAATACGGACTAAGCTATAATACCCGGTAATTATGGACTGGTTTCTGTGTTGTTACAGATCTTTTGTCTCTGAGCCGAGGGTCTCCCGGAAACAACCTCTCTACCCCCGGGTAGGGGTAAGGTCTACGTATACTCTACCCTCCCCAGACCCCACTAGTAGGATTACTACTAGGTTGATGTTGTTGTCATACAAGGTACCACATGACCATGATAGTGAGGTGTATAAGATGTGCTAAAAATGAGCAATATTTTAAGTAATTTGAGATAATTCTTAATTATGTGGACAATTAGTTAATTATTGAATTAGTGAGAGATTAAAAAACAAATTAAGGAAAGGGATGAATTATTTTGGATAAACTTGATAAATTTAAACACCATCCCCCCCACGTGGCTGGCCAAAGAGGCCATGATAATGAGTCTTTAACTCACAAGACAATGTGGCAAATTTTGGAGGAGCTCTTGGCTTAGTCATCTTATCAAAGTGGGGTCCACACCTAAGGATTTAATACTCCTCTAATTCACTTTGTCTACAAGGTAATAATGGAAAGCTTCAGCAAGGATAAACTTTACAATATCAACGTTATCAATTGTTCATCTCTTAAGAAAAAGCTTCAAGCAAAATCAAAGTGGGGTCCATACCTAAGGATTTAATACTTCTCTAATTCACTTTGTCTACAAGATAATTTTGATTGAGCTCCCAAACGTGGCAGCCCACTATGCCATATAATGACTCTTGAATTAAGTGAAAAGGTGGCATATTTTAAAGAAGATATGTTACACCAAGTCTTGAAAGGTGGGGCCCACACCACCATGACTTAAAATCCATCTCTAAATTCAATCTAAAGATGTATTACATCTATGTGAAAGGCTTCAGCAAGGTGAACTTCATTAGCAACGTGAGTGCTTATATTAAAAATAGGCAAATTAGTAACATTCTGCTTCAACAAGAATTCAGGCAAGAGTTCAAGAATTTAAGCAAAAATTCCTTAAGCATCTTGGCAACGTAATTCACTTCAACAAAGGTCATGAAAGATTTTGATCAAATTCATTTGAGAAAGATATCATACGGATCTGCTATGGAAAATTTCTTTAACAAAATTCATACGAGACTACGTAATGTAATAGCAACAGGATTTGCAATTCTAAGAGAGTACGGTATAATTTTTCTCAAGAACATCATACAGAGTTTTCCCTATTTCGATCCGTGGTTACGTGTTTTCACAAAAGATATGTGTTAGAGGGATCGTCAAGAGGATCGGTCCAATTATGTTAAGGCTATCCCTTCTTTCTTTTTGGCATGATCCAAATGATACAAACAAAACAAGCAAAATACGTAACTTTCATAAATGACTCTATTCATAGAAATACTAGGGGTGTCTATGTTCTTGATTCCCTATGTGAATTATTATTATATCCTCTATTCATGGGTCTTAGAAAAATATGTATTTGATAAAGTTTGTCCGAAAGGCATATTGATTTTATGATATTCGAGAAATCTTATTAACGTATTTCTTATACATTTCATGCATTTATATATGTACATTGACCCATGACCAGATGGCATTATATATGCGTATATTATATGTATATGGGATATGGAAAAAGGTTACGACGTTATATACGCACCACCACCTGATCAGCTGGTATACGTTGATGATTTGTCCACAGTGGCCGAGATGATATGATGGGATGCCCTTAGAGGCTTGATGATGTTATGAACGCATATACCTATGCATGGTGTGACAGTTATACGTATATGCATGCCATTATAATATTAAATGATTCACACAGCTATTCAGACTTACATGTTGAGTCTTTTACTCCATGTTTCTCTTATGTCTATTATTTACTGATTTTCATTCCTTACATACTCGGTACATTATTTGTACTGATGTCCCTTTTGCCTGGGGACGCTGCGTTTCATGCCGCAGGCCCCGAGAGACAGGTTGAGAGTTCTCCTAGTAGGCTATCAGCTCAGCAGAAGGTGTTTATGCACTCCACTTACTCCGGAGTTGCCTATTTGGTCAGTATGATTTGAATATGTATTATTTGGTATGGCGGGGCTCTGTCCCTACCTTTATGATATTTATGTACTCTTAGAGGCTTGTAGACAGATGTCATATATACGGATACTGGTATGGCCTTATAGGCCAGTACGTCATATGTATAAGTCGGTATATCAAGTTGGGTCACCCTATATTGAGTATTTCCTAATGTTTTATTCTACTTATCTTACGACAGCCTCTCCGGCTCAGTTATCTAGGATAGTATAATACGAAAGATACGTTACGTTGGTACTCGGTTGAGTAAGGTACCGGGTGCCCGTCGCAGTCCATCAGTTTGGGTCGTGACATTTTGCATATCAATCAAATTCACTTTCCTGATACTTCTCCAAGTGTGTTACAATTTCTTGACAATTGTACCACGTTAGTATTACGATTATCAGAAGAACCAGCACTCAATTAAAAGTATAGTAATTCATACCTCTATATATTCATGTGTTCAGTATTTGATAGTATACTTGTAGAGACATAACAGTTGAACTACATTTGTTATGTAGTATTATTGTAGATAATTTGTAGTAAAACTGTAGAACACTTGAAATTGAAAAAACATCAGCACTGGAAAACAGAGCAAACATGCAATTGTGCTCGCATTCAACATACTGCATTCCAAATAGAAATCACGCACTATTATACACAGCGAATACATTCCTAAGTTTTTGTTTTCCTTTTTCGTCTCCATATATACTCGAACTCCCATATCGCTCCGAATTTTCATTGGAGGACAATGTTCGTTGACAGTGTATTTGATTTTGATGATTTTTTGGCATCGATCATTAGATGCTCTGCAATTGCGAAAATCAATTGACTATAATTTGAATCGTCATTGACTACAATTCTCTCAACATCAAAATCTTTGTATCTCCCAACGCTATCCCACCGACCATTGAGTTGAAGCATAATCGCTAATTTTAACATCATGTCATGAAATTCAATTCAATTATATCTAATTGTTTGCAATATTTTTCTTCAAAACCTTTGTTTATGGAAAACCAGAGGAAACCAGAGAAAACCAGATAATAGAAGGATACTACATATATGTTGCCTTGATTTTGGTGCGATGATAACTAGAGAAAATCTGCGTCATAGAAGGATTCTACAAATATGTTGCCTTGATTATGGTGCTATGATGCAATCAGTAAAATCTCTAACTGAAATATAAGCGATCACAAAGTCCCGCATCTAAATAAGGAAGATTACTGTAGAAAGGAGTCTAGTTTAAACAAATATATATTTTTTGTACCTAAAACGTGTTTAGGTCGAGTAAATACGAAAACTGGGACATTTTTCGCAATAAGGTTTCAAATAGTGTATAGGAACGAAAAACTCCCTTAAAATAATTTTGACTTGCCACGATATATGAAGCCCAATTAGATGAGAATGGGACGGGTTCAGTTTCCTAAGACAAGAACCCAGTAATAAAAGGATTTACTTTATACACACTATTGTCTAAAAATAATTTACTTTATACATGTTATAGGGTAAAAAAGATATTTTATTAATTTGAATATATTTTAATCCCCAAATAATGTGAAATGTTTGATTGATAGAGTTTAAGAAAAAAGAAAGATATGTTTTGATTTTTTTTCTAAGGTTAGTTTTTTCAACAATACCATAATTGTTTTATACTAATGAATTTTTGTACCTATTTGACCGAAAAAAGTAATTTTTGACTAAAACAGTTGTATTTATATAATGATGGGCTAAGCTTAGTTAATAATAATATTTCTAGATATGAGTTCCAAAAATGTGACTAATGTTAAATAGATCTGGTGGTGGATGGATAACATGCATTAAATATTCTGAAAAGTATGAGCAATAATGGAGAAATAACTAGCAATAAATAACAATAAATGGCATTTACGTAAATAGGAGAAGTGATTCACCCAATAAAGGATGAACTAGATGATTGTTCCTCCTAACAATGATGAGTGACAGAAAAATCCTAGAATGTTCGAATTATTCTCGGATCTGATGGAAAAGTATGGAATAATATGAACAAGAATCTTGATGAAAAGGTGATGTTCATATCCTTACAAGAGAGGGAATCTTTTATCAAAAGTATGCTCTTATCAAAATGAATGTCACATTCCCTCATTCATTGTCTTGTTTCCTATTTATATAGGACGTATCCCTAACAAGCCCTAATAGTACAAGTGCAGAGAATGTCCACTAGAATATTCTCTTTGATATCATATTCTAAAAACTAGTCGTTACAGCTCTTTCTGTGGTGCTCGACCTTGACCATTGTTGACACCTAGACCACGAATCTCGTTGTTTCCTGGTCGACCTCGACTGACTCTTTTCTCAATATTTCCTTGCCCTAAATATTATGAGGTAGATTTTGACCTATACAGTTAGTCCCTCCACTTATTGAGGTCAGCCTCAGACGACCTTGATGAGCGAAATCTGTTTGTTATGGTCGAGAAGATTGGACGAGTGGGTCGGGTAGTAATGTTTGAGATGAGCTGATGACGTGGCCTTTCGTGAGCCACAAGCTTTAGGGTTACGTTGTTTCTACAGCAGAGTGATGTCATGACATCATGCATCATCATGACGCTTTTTCCCGATCCTTTGCATCATTTTCCGTGCTTCTGTCTGTTGGGACTACCGTTTCGATTCCAGTTTTAAGTAATGATGGCATAATTTCTTGGTTTTGATGCCCAAATTCTTATAAATAGGGATGTGAGGGCATTCATTCATTCTTTACGTGGTTTTCACATCGAATCCTTGTGCCTCCTTCTCCTTACTCCATTGTTGTGTGTCTTCTTTTCTGGTTCCAGTCACTCTTGCTGCTTATAACCCTTCTTTAATTGGATATCCTTTCTTTTGTCTGAACTATGGCTAATGTGTCCTCTAGTTACGGTGAGGGAAATACCTGTGTCCCCTTGGCGGTGATTATGCCTCATGCTGATGGCATCTCTATTGCCATTGAAGACGAGAACTTTCCTACGGTAGAAGAAATAATTTCTCGTTGTGAGAAAGTTAGGTCTGACTTCTCAAAGGCGCCTAAAGACGAGCCCGAGGCCTCTGAGTCAGCGATGAAAGAGGCCGATCTAGCAGAGCTCAGGGCTGAATTCAACATTCCCGCTCGCATCAATTTGGTCCCTACAGGGCGGGATGTGGTACAAATCCACTGCCCCGGGTATTACGCATTCTACGGATACCCCTTCCAGGTTGGCTGCGCTCTTCCCCTTCTCCCATTGGCGGAGGAATTTTGCCGTTACTATGGCGTTTGCCCGGCTCAACTCACCCTATATATCTACAAGCTCGTCCGGATGCTTACTAAATTTGCGGAACTCTTGTTCCCATAGTCGTAGGTTCTGAACTCTTGTTCCCTTCTTGTGTATCCAAGACTATGCCCCTTCCTTTGGTTGGGGATATTTCTGATTGGGTTGGCCAGGTTCTGCCTCACATCGTGGGAATTCGCGAGTGGCCTGGCTTTTTCAAGAAGTTCGGGCCGGCTCCTTCCTTTTTTTTTTGCCTAATGGCTAATATATAAATAAAATCCCAAAATGGGTCCAATGCTTACAAGATGTCCAAACCAAAATAGAAGTTGCATGAAGCTACTAGCTATTAAAAAAGATAGAAAAGCTAAAATCTAATGAACTAACTATTACAACATGATAAGTTGAATGCATCCTTCTCCTATTAGTGTATGTGAATCCAATTGTCATTGGCAAATACCAAGCAGCACTTAGCTCTCACCAGGCACCAGGGTATATTGTCCATAGGCTAAAATGAATTCCAAACATCTCCACCGCAAAGTTGAAGTCTGCATCGTCCTCCAAGTGTCGCTACTATATGATCTCCATATGTAGTGGACTGATTTTGTTCAAGTATTAATCATGTGCTCACTCATCAAGATTAATGTATTGAAGATGAGCCTGACTTTAGGCAGGCTTTGCAAGGCAAAAGCCACGCTTGAGCTGGCTTTAGGCAGGCTTTACAAGGCAAAGGCCAGGAATGCGCTGGCTTTAGGCAGGCTTTGCAAGGCAAAATCCAGGCTTGAGCTAGCTTTAGGCAGGCTTTGCAGGCCAAAGGCCAGGCGTGAGCTGGCTTTAGGCAGGCTTTATAAGGAAAAAGCCAGGCATGAGCTGGCTTTAGCCAGGATTTACAAGGCAAAAGCCAGGCATGAGCTGGCTTTAGGCTGGCTTTACAAGGCAAAAGCCAGGAATGATCTGGCTTTAAGCAGACTTTGCAAGGCAAAGGCCAGCCTTTGAGAATGTGCCTTTTTGTGATCTTGTAAGCTCAGATCCTTCCCTACTAGAACCTTTAATGTAGACATCATTCAAAACATTACTAAACCATCCTCAGATTGAGCTTGAAAGCATGTTAATACCACTGAGAAATGATTCAACAATCTCCAAAAATACCATATGATGGGTTCAATATTTTCCTTAGCATTTGGACATATCAGTTTGTGCAGAGTCCAATCTTGTGAAGCCATCAGTCTAGGGTTCTTCTCTTTGCTATCCTAATCCTAAGGTTAGGTGATTGAGATTTGTCTAAATTGATCAACCTCCTCCCTGCACTAGGCAGTTCAGAGAATGAATGAAACTTAGATGTACCTACAAAAGAGAACACAATGTTAGCTATAAAATCCGCCACTGAGTTGCCTTCTCTGAACACATGTTGAAAGATCACATTGAAGTTGTCCTTCATCTCTATAATTTTCTTCACATCCTGTGCAATTACCCAAGGAGGATCCCATTCCCCTTCTATTGCCTTCTTCATCACCAATGAATCAGTCTCCAGTATAAGAGGGTGAAAATCATGCTCCACACAATATTCCAACCCTTGAAGAATAGCCTTAGCTTCAGTCACCACATTAGTTGTCACTCCCAAGTCTACTGCCCTAGCATACACCACATCACCTTCATCATCCCTCACACAAAAGCCTAGGGAGCTAGGTCAAGGATTGCCCTTTGAAGCTCCATCAGTATTACATTTATACCAACCATGACAAGGAAGCTGCCATGTTACTCTTGTAGTGATCAATATAGGTCTATATCCTTCAAAGTATTGAATCATGTCTGGCCATAACAATGGAATATTAGGGATCCAAGCATACCTCACCCTTGCCAGTTTATGCAATATCCTATTTATCTCATGAATTACCCTATTTATGGACATTGAACCACCATGTTTACCTGTATTTCTTCTCTTCCACAGCTCCCAAGTGATGATAGCTGGTACTGCTTGAAATAGTGGCTTTAATTTCGGACAACACTGAGCATACCACCAATGCCTTATAATCTGCTTCAATTGAATCAATTGCACAGAAATTCCAGCAGCCCCCATGAACAAGTTCTATACCTTAGAGACAGTAGGACTTATGACAAATATATGCTCAATGGATTCCTCTTGGGGCTGCTGACAACACCAACACCTAGACATCACCATTTGCCCTTACCTCATCCACATGTCATCGGTGGCTATTTTCTGCCTCTACAATCTCCACAAGAAGAAGGATATCTTGAATGGCAAACCTTTAATCCACATTAACTTGAATTCCTGATTAAAATCTGCCATATGCCTTAATATTTGCCAAGCACTGCTAACACTGAACTTGCCTAAAGGAGTTGGCATCTAGTATGGCTTATCCCAATATCCCTCACTGCCTTCATAGTGCACATTTAGCCTTATATGTTCTGCAATTTCCTCATTGAAAATTTGATCTAGCAGCTGATCATCACATGTTTCCCCTTGCCGCAGTTCTGCCACCTCCTCAAGACCTTCATTGATTGGAAAGTCTTCAGGTAATACATGATAAAGTGCATCCAATCCAGTACAATTTTCATGCCAAATATTAGTTGTTCCACTCTTCAATTCCCATACGATCTCATGTTCTACTTCTTCCCGAGCATTCATCATTTGTCTCCAAACATGAGACCTTCCCCTAAAATGTACCACAGTTGGTGGCTCCTTCTTGCAATACTTATTCCACATGAAATTAGACCACAAAGATTTTGTGGTCCTAAACCTCCACCATAGTTTAGCAAACAGTGCCCTTGAGACATCATTTAAGGACCTAAAACCTAGCCCCCTTCCTCTTTAGGAAGGCAAAGATTTTGCCATGAAGCCCAGTGTCTGCTTCTCCCTTCTTCCTTTGTGCTCCAAAAGAACCTAGCAAAAGTCTTATGTAGATGCCCCAGGATGTTGTTTGGTAGATCAAGGACTGATAACATGTGAACTGGCATACTTTGCAACACACTAGAGATGAGTGTTGCCTTTCCTCCAAATGACAGCAGTTTTCCTTTCCACGAATGCAATTTAGCCTTCACCTTCTTGATAAGATCCTCATAATAGTCCTTCCTCCTTCTAGTGTAAAAAATAGGACACCCTAGATATGTGAAGGGGAATTGACCTCTTGCAAATCCTGTAATAGCTCCAACTGCCTGAAACAATCCATTAGCAACTTTTGAATACATATAGTATGAACTCTTATCTTTGTTGATCATCTGACCTGATATCTTCTCATAGTTCCCCCACACTGCCATAATCTTGCTCAAAGAGGGAGGATGAGCAGATGCAAATATTATCGTATCATCAGCATACGCCAAGTGGTTTAAATAATCAAACCACTTAGGCATTCCAAATCTCACAAATGACTTGTCTTCAAAAAGCTTATTCAAAGACCTGGAAAGTACCTCAGCTGACAGAATGAACAATGCTGGAGATAGGGGATCCCCTTGTTTCACACCCCTTGTCGAATTAAAGAACCCTGAGGACTGCCCATTCACCAATACTGAATACCAGTTATTTGACATCGAGTTCCACACCATGTTGATGAAGTGTTCAGAAAATCCCATCTTCCTTAGCACATGCAATAAGTACTTCCATGAGACCATATCATAGGCCTTAGCCATATCAAGCTTGATCACCACATTAGTTGGCTTTCCCCTTAACCTTATGTCAGTGACAATTTCTTGAGTCAATAAGATGTTCTCAAATATACTCCTACCCTTTCCAAATCCGGATTGATTAGGAGCTATTAGAGATGGCAAAAAAATCTCCAATCTGTCATGTAACACCCTAGACAAAACCTTGTTAATGATGTTGCTCAAACTAATAGGTCTTAAGTCAGAGAAGGTCTCAACTCTAGGTTTCTTGGGCAGCAACACTAGATTGGTGTGAGTGATGGATTTAGGCAATGCAGCTCCTCCATAGAAGTGTAGCACCATGTTGTGTATATCAGCACCAATAACATCCCAGCATGTTTGATAAAACAAGCCAGTGAATCCATCAGGGCCACTAGCACTCTCCCCACTAAGCTCAAAAACGGCTTCCCTTACTTCTTCAATTGTTGGCAATCTGCTAAGTTCCAAATTCTGATCCATAGTGACCATTGAAGGTACATTATTAAGCAAGGGAAATTCAAAAGCATCACCTTCATTTGTGAACTGTTTTTTATAGAAGTCCACTGCAGCTGTAGCCAATTGCTCCTCGTCTTTAATCCATACCCCACTACCACTTTTGATCCTCTTCAGTTGTAATTTCTTTCTTTTGCCATTGACATGGTTGTGAAAGAAACTTGTATTCCTATCTCCTTCAGTAAATTAAGTCATCCCAGCTTTTTGCTTCCAATACTGCTCCTCAATATTCAAATATTTCTTCAATTCAGATTGAGCCTTTTGAAGCACAATCCTATTCTCAGTTGTAGGCTCTTCTTCAAACAACATCTCCTTCACCCTAACAATGTCCTCCAAAATAGCCAATTGCTTGAAGATATCACCAAATGTTTCCCTATTCCATTTTGAGAGTGCTGCCTTCACCCTCTTGATATTCTGCTTGAACATCAAAAATGGATCACCTATGAAATCAGCTTCCCAATTCTGCCTCACCACATCCATCAATGTAGCATGCTTTGTCCAAAAGTTCAAGAATCTGAAAGGCTTGACAAAATTGGTTGTCTGCACCCCACATGTCATTAGCAATGGTGCATGATCTGATTCAGTTCTGATTAGATGCTATTCCACCATATGAATGGACTTCCTTTGTACCCTTGCTCAAACAACCACAAGAGTTTACACAAAATGCAAAATCCCCATATTCAGGAGGGTGTACTGGAAGTCCCCCTATTTTCTCATCTTCATGAAATATCACATTGAAATCCCCTCCTACCAACCATGGTAATTCCATATCACTTGCTAAATAATACAAGTGATCCCACAAATCCAACCTCTCCATTGCTGAACATTTTGCATAAACAAATATCATCATCATGTGCTGCCCCAGGTCATGGTAAAACACTCTCACAGTCACCTGTAGCTCAGTATCCTCCACTAATTCCCATTCTATCACTGCATCGAAGAACAACCATATTTTTCCATTAATATTTTTATAAGCAGTCTCCATATTCAACCTCCTTTTATATCTATCAATGAGTCCCTTCTTTTGAAAAGGCTCCATCGATGCAACTACACAAAAATTATGCTCCTTATTCATATTGATCACCCTAGGAAAGGCCTATTGTGTATTCATAGACCTTATGTTCCATATTAATGTTTTGATCATCATCTAGATAGAGAAGCTGCCCTCCTGGGCATTATTCTTGAAGGTTGTGGTGGATCTTTACTCTGATTCTTCTTAGTTTTTTTTTACCTCCTTTAGCACTAGTTGTGGGTGATAAATCCCCTTCCCTAGCCACTTGTTTGAAGTTTTCGGAAATTGATTCATCATCTCCTTCATCCTCCATTGGATTTTGTCTCAATAAGTCTTCATCAATTGGTGTCACATTGTGTGTAACTAAATCATGTAAATGTTGTAGAGGAGTCTTAGTTAGAACATTAAGATGTAGTTGCATGGTTTGATCAGTGCCAGATTCCATAGGCACTTCCTCTATTTCCCCGGATGCTCTTGGAACAGTTGCCCGCTTATCAGCCTGTTCATACTCCTTGAATTGTAGCTCATGGACATACGCCGGAACACCATATACATAGGCCAAAATCTCTCCAGTGGCTCTAAGGTTGGGGTTTACTGTAGCTGCCTCATCAGGTGAACCTGGCTTTAGGCCTGGCATCGCCTCCCTAATGTCTGGGGAGCCTGGCTTTAGGCCTGGCGTCGCCAGCCTATCGCCCGGTGAGCCTGGCTTTAGGTCTGGCGTCGCCAGCCTATCGCTAGGAGAGCTTGGATTGTTGTCCTTCTTCACCTTGTCTTCTATTGTATTTGTTTTGCCCAGCTGATCATTCTTAACCTCAACTGCATCGCTCCATAAGACCTTTGTAGAGTTTACCTCATCAAGATCCTCCATCTGCCCAGAATCTTTAAAAGTTTGAGATGGAATCGCATGACAAGGTTGGTTTGTGGTCACATTGAGTTATTTTAGCTCCTCTTTGCTAGTCCCAAACCTTCTATGAACCCAGTCAATTGTGGACTGAATCCCAGAAGGAGTAGGACCATCTTTAGAACTAAAGACTGGTTTTTCCCCCACCAAAACCAGTTGGTTGTTCTTGTTTATATCACTTTGTTCCTCCTCTAATACTGCAAATTTATTCCTTGTTTGAACCTTGTTTGTCTGATCTTCTTCGACCTCCATCAGTGTAAAGTTATTGTGCGCCTACTGTACACCAGCATTCACTGGCACGATTGCATTTCCAGTTTGCCCTTGTACCTGGGTTTTGTTATTTTTGTTGGTTCCCCGATTATCCCGAACTTCCTTCCACTGTGCACCTACGTTCCCGACTACTTTTCCACTCATGAGAATCGTTAAAGGGGTAATGTGATTTTTGGTTTTTCCTTGTTCATCAGCAGCAGAATTCCAGTTGTTCAACTCAGCAAGATCATTCCTTTTCTTGCTGCTTTGATTCTCAATAAGCTCGGGGTGCAAACACCAACATTCAATTTCATCATGTCCTTGTAGTTTACACTCCTTACAATATTTTGGTAGCGTGTCATACTGAATTCTCACCCATTCTGTTCGAACACCACCAGAAGTTTCATCATCAATATCCAATCGCACCTTTTTAGGTAGTTCGGCCAACAAATCGACAAGAACTTTTACTCTTGCGCAACTCAGGCTAGTTTTGTTTGTAGTTGCCGCTTCAAAACACACTGGCCTTCCTATAGCTGTAGCTAAAGAAAACAGAGTTTCCTTTACAAAAAAGGTAGGCAGCAGTCCCGAAAAAGAAATCCATGCCATCGCCATCGGAGTTTCTTCACCCGCCTTAAATTTTGCATCGTAGATAAGAGTATGCAATTGGTATTCGTACCCATATTTGGCTTTGATGTAGTACGTACTCTTCGATGTTAAATCGAGGAAATATTGCCATAGAGTAAATCTAATTAACACATGACGATCTCTAAGGAATCCGATATTACACTCACCTTTGATACCACATTGAGTTGGAATTATTCGGCGAAGCTCGTGAATCTCCGGAGAACCATATGAAAGTTTG
The DNA here is from genome assembly GCF_000390325.3 of Nicotiana tomentosiformis. Lineage (NCBI taxonomy): Eukaryota > Viridiplantae > Streptophyta > Magnoliopsida > Solanales > Solanaceae > Nicotiana > Nicotiana tomentosiformis. Next base: position 132,542,256 of record NC_090817.1, read on the forward strand.
CCAACGATAGCATATTGGAGGCCTTCAATCACGTTCATTCTATCTACTTCTACCTCTGTGAATTTAACCACTAGTTGGCCATTCAAATACATTGCTCATCGCAGTGGAATGGGTTGAATTGAAGCTGCAGCAGTAGCCATCGCTGGAGGATTTAAAGAATTTGGTTTCAAAATCTTAGAGTAATCTAGAGGGGTTGGGTTGGCGTTTGTTGTTTTATGTTGTTGTGCAACGCTGGGGGGTGGCAGACCAGCCGGAAAATCCGGCTGGTCGCCGGCCATTGTGTCCATTGAAGCCTAAAGCTCCAGTACTGTTTGGCACTGTTCACTGCTACAGTGACGGCCGGCTCCTTCCTTGACCAGTGACTTTGTCTGTTTTTTTTTGTTTTGGCCTCTTAGTCGCCTACTTCTTGTAGTTTGTTTTGGATGATAGTGATAACTTTATTTCGATTCTTTCTTTTCTAACCCGAAGATCTTCGAGAAGGCCGAGAGCTCCCCCTCCTGCATTCCGTAAGAGGAAAGATGCCTCCTCTTCGGCGTCTATCCCCCCTACGATCGCGACTAGGCCTACTCGTTCATCTACTTATATTCCCTTCTCGACCGCAGCTAGGTATGCTTGATCTTCGGCCCCATCTACCGCTGCCTCAGCATCAGTTTCTTCTCTGCCTGAAAATATTTCGACAGTGGAGCTTTCGGCTTCTCCTTTGTTCTGTCTTATGGATGAGGAGGAGGAATTGTCGCTGAGTGACGGGAATTTGGTTCCTCGCAAGAGAAGGTCGGTGGATGTTAGTAACAGGGTTGCCCGGGCTGTAGATTCCATGATTGATGATTTTGTCATTCACGAGATGGTGACCAAAATACTTGAAGATGACGCCGAGATGGCGTCTGAGGTTCTGATATCGGCGGAGGCCGTTGAGGGTGTATCTTTTCCCTTTGCGGCGATAAGAGCCGAAGGGTCGGCTACTGTGGCTTCTGATATTTTGTGGCAAGAGGAGCCGTCGACTTCACAGCTAGCTAACGATGCTTCTTCGCCGGCCGACGAGAGAGGAAAAGGTGTTGTCGAAGATGGCTATGAGATGGGTTCTGATCTCGATGCTGCTGAGATAAGGATGATGGAGGAGGGATTTACCCAGCTCGAGGTGAGACTGGAGTGGTCCACGCTAACCATTGCAATCCCCATGGATCAAAATTTATTAAAGAATACGGAAAATATGGTTCCTTCCCTCGGTCCCCTTTGCTCCGACGTGGAGGGTCGAACTCTCCAAGAGCAGTATGCTTCTTGTTTATGTCTGTTATGTTCAAAATTTTAGGCTTCGTTCTTATTTTGTCTACCTTCTTTTTCTTTCTCTTTCATACCATGATCTTGGAAATCGAAAGCGCCCGAAGAGAGACGAGGCGTAAGGCTATTTTTATGAAGTTGCGGTGAAAATACCGCGAGTACCGTGGCAAGTACATAGAAATTCATAGGCGGTTTGGTAAGGGCGGCAATTTGTAGGCCCTTCAGGATGAACTGAAGGAGAAGGATGACGAGCTGGTGAGGGTCATCGAGAAGTGCAGCGTCCTTGAGGAGACGCTGAGAAATAAAGAGGAAGAGCTCGAGGTTAGCAGGGCCATGGAGGCTCAATGTGGCAATTTCCAGACACAGGTGGTCGAGCTGCGCAGACAGTTGGAAGAGTGTCATCTGCAGATGGAGGTTCTTCACGGCGAGATTACTGATAAGCAGAACGAGCTGGAGAGGGCGGAGTCTACTCAGTCGGCGGCTTCGAGGAAGGTGGAGGCCCTCGAGGTAGTGATGCGGACTCTCCGTTCTGAACGAGAAAGCGACTTGGAGACGACAAGTCTTAAAAAGGAGCGGCTTGATGAGAGGATTGGGGAGTTGGAGAGAGACAACTCCCTCCTTCAAGATCAGGTGGCCACCTTAGAAGCTGAGAAGACTCAAATGCTTGCCCAAACGTCATCTTCTCATACTTCAAATTTCCCAAATGTTCCCCGGGACCTGTACGAGGAATGAATTCACGCTGAGGCTCAGTTGGATGTGTTCCAAGATTTGCATGTGGCGGGATCTGTTCCTGTTGCTACCCTTGAAGATGCTCGTGTTAAGGCTCGTGAAGCTCAAATTGCTTGTGGGTATGATCCTGCTACGCCAGAGGCCGGTGAGTGGGATGAAGATGTATATCAGATTAAGCAAAATACCTAGTATGATGCTGCATATCCTGAGGGCGAAGGCGGCGATGGCGGTGATGGCGAGGGTGTTGACGGTCGAAAGGGCGACGTAGTTGAGGGCCAAGTCAGCGAGGATGCTGCGGGTGATGACGGTGGTGGCCATTAATCTTCTTTTTTTTCTCTTTTTGTATACTTTTTTGTGTAGTTAGTGGCGTCTTCATGAGACTTTGTAAAAATATTCTAAGTATGAAATGTCAGCTTTGTTATTTGCATTTGGTTCTTTTCCTATGGTTCATACTTGTATGTTTTTTGATTCTGTCGCTTGGTTGTCTTGATTTTCTAGCTGTGATCACTTGGTTCGAATATGGTCTTATCAAAACCTAAGTTTGATTATGGCCGAGGGCCAGTAGATGTTAGTTCGAATAGGGTCGAACATAACGTATGTTTGACTATGGCCGAGGGCCGATAGGTGTTGGTTCGAACAAGGTTGAACATATCCTACCTTTAACTATGGCCGAGGGCCAGTAGGTATTGGTCCGAAAAAGGTCAAACACAACTTGTGTTTAATTATGGCTGAGGGCCAATAGGTGTTGGTTTGAACGAGGTCGAACATAACATCTATATAACTATGGTTGAGGGCCAGTAGATGTTAGTTTGAACAGGGTCGAACATAACGTATGTTTGACTATGGCCGAGGGCCGATAGGTGTTGGTTCGAACAAGGTCGAACATAACTTATCCAGGTACGGAGTTTGTCGACATCGTGAACTTTAAACATTGTTGTCTTGGTTGTATATTTGGAGAAATAGAAACAAACTTCATGCATTGTTGCTTTGTTCATACACTTTGGAGAAATTTACAAATTTTCGAGTATTGGCTGGCGTTCCAGTCCCAGTCCCAGTCTATCTAGTCCCTTCATTGGTCGACCTGGAGAAGGTTTAAGAGGTCGAGCAATGAACTAGTTGTCTTGTGCCTCCGCCTTTGTGTACTTCAGCTTGAGGTGTCCCCTTCGTCGCCTTGTTAAAACATCTTTGAGAAAATGCAATTGGGACAAAACTCAAGTGAGGGAAAAATGAGTACGACTTGGGGGATGCCTTATCTCTTAGAAGTTGAAGTACTTGAGGTGAGTGATATTCCAGTTGTTTGGTAGTAGCTTTTCTTCCATTGTTTCTAGTTGGAATGACCCTTTGTTCGATGTTGCCGTGATCTTGTACGGGCCGTCCCAATTTGTTCCCAATTTGCCTTCCTGTCGGTCTTTGCTTGCTTGTATTTTAGCTTTAATCATGTAGTCCCCGGCTTTGAGTGGCCTGACCTTTGCCTTTTTGTTATAATAGCGTTCTACTTGTTGTTTTTGGGCGATCATCCTTACGTGGGTCATGTCTCTTCGTTCTTCGACTTTGTCGAGCTCCTACTTTCTGCTTTCATCATTCCTCGGTCCGCTCTCGTGGGAGTATCTTAGGCTGGGCTCCCTGAATTCGACCAGTATTACTGCATCAGTCCCATAGACTAACGAGTAAGGCGTCTCTCCTGTGCTCATCATTGGCGTTGTTTGGTAGGCCCAGAGTACTTCTGGTAATATTTTCGTCCATAATCCTTTGGCGTCTTCAAGTTTTTTCTTCATGATGTTCAGTATTGACTTGTTAGAGGACTTTGCTTATCCATTGCCCGCGGGATGGCATGGTGAATCATTGGGGCATACTTTTGGCATTGCTCGTATGTTTTCACGAAGTCCGCGGCCTTTGTTTTCATGGTGGGCCAGTAATACCCTGCCTGTATGAGGCATCTGACCAAAGCCCGATTGCCGAAATGAGCTCCGCAATGGCCTTCGTGGACCTCTTCAAGAACATGCCGCTACTCATTTGGGCCCAAGCATTTCGCTAGAGGGCCGCCGTATGTTCTCTTATAAAGGTCGTTGTGGATGATGTTGTACCTGGCCGCTTGCATTCTCAGTTTCTTGGCCTTTTGTTTATCACCTAGGAGTATGCCGTCCTGCAAGTATGTAACAATAAAGTTGCGCCAGTCCCAAGTCAGGTTTATGGTTCTTACCTCGATTTGGTCTATCGATGAGTTGGGAAGGTGGACTACACTTCTATCTCCGATCGCAATATTTTTGGTGGCTGTGGCTAATTTGGTGAGGTCGTTCGCCTCGACATTTTATGCTCGGGGGATCTGGTCGAACTGGCATTCATCGAAATTGGGCAATAGCTTACAGATTTCGGTTTGGTATTTTTGTAACCTCTGTTACTTGATTTGGAAAGTCCCTATGACTTGGTTGACAACGAGTTGAGAATCGCAGCGTAGTCTTACCCGTTTCGCCCCGTATTTGAGTGCTAGCCTTAACCCTGCAATTACGGCCTCATACTAGGCCTCGTTGTTAGTCATGTCCGGGCACCTTATGGACTGGTGAATCACTTCGCCAGTTGGGACTTCACATATGAGTCCTAGTCCAGACCCTGACGCGTTAGACATGTCGTTATCGTGCTCGCTCAGTTCGATGGCCCATTTGGCCAACCTGCCCGATAGCTCGGGTTTATGCAAAATGCTTCTTAGGGGGAATGTCATGACGACCGAGATGGGGTGGCATTGGACATATGGTCTAATCTTTCGTGAAGCTACGACTAAGGCCATGGCCAATTTTTCGAGGTGAGGGTATCTCGTCTCGGCGTCGACTAGTGTTTTACTAATACAATAGATGGGATATTATGTACCTTTATTTTCTCGGACTAGGACTACGCTCACAACTACTTCAGATATAGCGAGGTAGACAAGGAGGCGTTCCCCTTGCTCTAGTTTTGAAAGCAATGGCGGTGATGACAAATATTCTTTTAATTTCTTTAGGGCTTGGACGCACTCAGAAGTCCATTGGAGGTTGTTATCCTTCTTGAGTACGCCAAAGAATCTGTGACACGTATACGATGATCGCGAAATGATTCTTGAAAGGGCGGCGATATGGCCATTCAACCTCTGAACTTGTTTTTTAGTGGTTAGGTGTTTTGGTATCCCTTCGATGGCTCTAATTTGGTTGGGGTTGACCTCGATCCCTCGCTGTGATACCAGGAAACCTAAAATATTTCCCGAGGCCACGCCGAATGCGCACTTTTCGGGATTTTGTTTCATTCTGTATCGTCTGAGTATGTCGAAGGTTTCTCTTAGGTGGTCGAAGTGATCTTCTTTACTTTTGGATTTGACCAGCATGTCATCTATATAGACTTCCATCTTTTTGCCGAGTTGTTCTTTGAACATCCTCGTCACTAACCTTTGGTAAGTTGCCCCTGCGATTTTCAGCCCAAAGGGCATGACCCTGTAGCAGTACGTCCCCTGATGGGTGATGAAAGTGGTTTTCTCCTGATCCTCTTCTTCCATGAGGATTTGATTATAGCCCGAGTAGGCATCCAAGAAGCTCAACAGTTCATGCCCGGCCGTTGCGTCGATGAGTTGGTCGATATGGGGTAGTGGGAATGAATCCTTGGGGCATGCTTTGTTCAAATCTGTGAAATCTACGCACATCCGCCATTTCCCATTATTCTTTTCTACCATGACCACGTTGGCGACCAATTGGGGGTATTTTGACTCCCTGACGGAGCCATTTTCCAATATCTTTTCCACCTCTTCACGTACTGTGTCATTGATCGTGGAGTTGAACTTACGCCTGACCTGCCTTACTAGGGGTGAAATGGATCGACGTTCAGCTTGTGCATGGTGATTTCCTTCAGGATACCTGGCATATCTACATGACTGAAAGCAAACAAGTCCGTGTTAATAGTTAAAGAATTGACGGAATTTTACATGGTTCCTGAAGTTTTCAGCCGATGTAAGCTTTCTTGTTATGGTCATTGCTGTCTAATATAACGGGGTCGAGGTCTTCTATGGCCGATTCCGCAGCTTTGTCCATATCGGGGTCTCTGATGACGTCCTCGCTATCGTCACATGTCGACCTTGACCCAGTTGATTGTTATGCCTCTTTTTCTTTGTCCTTCGTTTGTTGAGTGACCGTGCAGTCTAGGGAGATGCGGTAGCATTCCCGGTATGTACATTGTTCTCCTTGTATTCTGAATATTCCTCATGGAGTTGGGAATTTGATGACTTGGTATAAGCTGGAAGGGATGGCTCTCATGGTTTGTATTCATGGTCGCCTTATTATGGCATTGTACGTTGTGTCTTGGTCCATGATGTGGAACGTGATTTCTAGTGTGACGCCGCCGGCCAAGACGAGGAGTGTGATTTTGCCAGTTCGCTCAACTGCATTGTTAAAACCAGTTACCGTGATGCAATGCGACACTATCTTATCATTGAGTTTCATTTGTCCAAGTACTCTAGGGTGGATAATTCACGTGCTGCTCCCATCGTCTACCATAATGTGTATCATATCGGTATCTAAAATTCATAAAGTGATAACAAGGGCATCATACTGAGGGAAAACCAAACCGTTGGTATCTGACTTATCGAAGATGATACTTTCTTCGAGTTCATCATACCGTTGGTGGGCGATTGACCGTTTGAGCTTGTGGGTTGTGGTGAACTTCACATTGTTGATGGAAGAATCGTCGCCGTCGCCGATGATCATGTGAACGGTGCGGGTTGGCGAGGGCAGTTTCGGCGGTCCTTGATATTCTTCACGTCTTCTGGCAATGTTGGCCCTTCCCCGATCGCTCAGCAATTCTTTAAGGTGTCCCTGTCGTAGCATATTTACGACCTCATATCTTAGGGTGATGCATTCTTCGATTTTGTGCCCTCGCTCTTGGTGGAACTCGCAAAGGGCGTCCGATTTTTCGGTACTCTAGTCTGACCTCATCTTTGGTGACCACTTCACCTTTGGTCCGAGCTTCTCCAAGGCGTAGACTATTTCTATAGGTGACACACAAAGGGGGCATACCTCTTTCGTTTCAGTGAGTCCTTGTTCTTGGTCTGGGAGGGCCCTCTTAGTGGAGGGAGGAGGATGTAATCGTTGTTCTGACATATGGTAGATGTCGTTCCCTGTTGGGTCGCGGAGCTGAGAGGTCCCTTCTGATATCATTTCTTTGATCTTTTCTAGATTCGGCATGTACTGAGGTCAGGCGATGAGTTGGTCCGTTGAGGTCGTCCTCGTCTGCTCGGACCTCGGCACAATACGCGTTGTGTATTTCATCCCAAGTACTTGAGTGGTACTTCATGAGTCGACTTAACAGTTTCATAGTCGCCCTCGACCCGTTCTGGAAGGCTGCGACTGCCATCCCTTCCGACACATTCAGCAGGGTCATCCTTACTCGATTGAAACGGGCGAGAAATTCCCTCGGTCCCTCTCCCGGAGACTGTTTGATGGAAAATATGTCGTTCACTCTTGCTTCGGCTTTCTTGGCCCCAGCATGGGCCTTTACGAACTTTTCTGCCATCTCTTCAAAAGTTTCAATGGAGTGTGCAAGTAGTTGTGAATACTATGTCAACGCTCCTCCCGTGAGGGTCTCACCGAATTTTTCAACAAAATGGAGGACATTCGTTCCTTGGCGAGATCATTGCCTTTCACGACGGTGATGTAGTGAGTCACATGGTCTTCGGGGTCGGTCATGCCATTATATATTTTCAGGTAGGGTAGCATTTTAAAGGTTTTCTATATGGCATGTGGAGCGGCGCAATCACTATACAGCTGCTCGACGAATCGACCGACATCTCTCTTTGACAGGAGCTTAGGGGCGCTCGGTATCTTATCAACCCTTTATTGGTATTCTCTCATTTGGTCCCGGAGTGCTTTGTTCTCATTTTTCATTTCCTCCATCATTTTCAAAATGGCTGCAAGAGCGTCGTCACCTACACTATTAGTGACATTGTGAGTGATACCTGTCGTTGGGGGGGAAGGGGGGCTTGGTTGTGCTGCTCGTCTGCTGGTTGTATAACGCAAGTCCTCACATTTTCAGTAATTATGTCACGAGTGGGCTTATGGAGGACGTTGGTTAGCGTATCAGTTAGCCATGCCTCAAGGAGCTTTTTTACAGGTGGTGGCGTCTCCTCCATCACAGATGTGGAGGCTCCTTTACCAAGAGATTTTGTGATGCTGCAGTGAGGAGGAGGTGACCCATCTCATCTAGGGGAGGCATTGGGCGTTGCGTCTCCGTCCGTTGTTTCACAGCTCTCATTGATGACGTTCATGAGGTTGGTTGGGAGGTCACTCATTATTCTCGTCATTTCTTCTCTGTTACCTGCCATATGGGATTCGTTCACACAAAGAAAGGAGATCTTGTTCTTGCTTTTTTTTTTTACATTAGTGATCCGTGTTAGTTATAGATCTAGAAGAAACTAAAAATTTAACTAGAAAATCTCCACAGACGGCGCCAAATTATTTGACCGAAAAAAGTAATTTTCGACTAAAACAATTATTTTTATATAATGATGGGTTAAACTTAGTTATTAATAATATTTCTAGATGTGAGTTCCGAAAATGTGGCTAATATTAAATAGATCTGGTGGTGGATGGATAACATGCATTAAATATTCCGAAAAGTATGAGCAATAATGGAGAAATAACTAGCAATAAATAACAATAAATGACATTTAAGTAAATAGGAGAAGTGATTCGCCCAATAAAGGATGAACTAGATGATTGTTCCTCCTGAAAATGATGAGTGACAGACAAATCCTAGAATGTTCGAATTATTCTCGGATCTGATGGAAAAGTATGGAATAATATGAACAAGAATCTTGATGAAAAGATGATGTTCATATCCTTACAAGAGAGAGGGAATCTTTTAAGTCTGCTCTTATCAAAATGAATGTCACATGCCCTCATTTATTATCTTTTTTCCTATATATATGGGATGTATCCCTAACAAACCCTAATAGTACAAGTACAGAGAATATCTACTAGAATATTCTCTTTGATATCATATTCTAAAAACTAGCCGTTACAGCTCTTTCTGTGGTGCTCGACCTCGACCATTGTTGACACCTCTACCACGAGTCTCGATGTTTCCTGGTCGACCTCGACTAACTCTTTTCTCAATATTACCTTGCCCTAAATATTCTGAGGCATATTTCGACCTATACAGTACCATTGTGCATCTAACTAAACTCATAAGAAAAATATTGTAGTCGCGAAGATACTAGGTAAGCATTTGGATATAAGAATTGTGAAATTCTGGGAAAAAGTGAAGCTTTTTTCAAGTTAAAGAAGTTGTGTTTGAACATAAATACAACATGTAGTTGTGTTTGAACATAAATATAACTTGTAGTTGTATTTGAATTTTGTGAGTGATTTAGAGGCCGTTTGGACATAGGAAAGTTTTTCCTTTTTTTCCAAAACAAATTCACTTTTTTCCGAAATCAGCGTTTATTCATAAAATTTTTAATTTTTACTTGAAGATGCATTTTTGAAATTTTCGAAAATTTGAAAAACTCCAAAATGCTGTTTTTCAAAATTTTCACTCAAATCACTCACAAAACTTCAAAAACAACCCAAAATTATATTCATGTCCAAACACAACTCTAAATTTCAAATACTATTTTCACTTGAAAAAAAAATTTCCCCTATTTTGAAATTTTGTAATTCTTATGTCCAAACGCCCACTTAGAGTCAAAAATTTGTGATATTTTTTTTTTAGTTTTTCAAATTTAAAAATTCCGAAATTCAATTTTAAGTTGGATTCCTAAAAAGGAGGGGGGAAATTCGAAAAAAAGTAAACCATTACTGTAACCGTAATCAATTCGTGATCACGACGAAACTTCCTTATAAATCCTCTGTTCTAATAAATTGATCAATCTTTTTCTTCTTCATCAAGTTCAAGATGGTGTTAGCTGAATTACGTGGGAGCATATCACGTGCTCTACAGCAGATGCGCAATGCTACAGTTGTTGATGAGAAGGTCCTCAACGATTGCCTCAATGAAATAAACCGTGCTCTTCTCCAAGCCGATGTTCAATTTCAGCTAGTTCGTGATATGACCACAAATATCAAAAACATCGACAATTTTGGTGATCTCCCCGCTGGCCACAACAAGCGCAAGATCATCCAACAGGTCTGCATATTTCTATTTGATTTGCATATCACATATTTCTAATGCGGATAATGGAGCATGCAGATTGTACAAGTTTTTGGTTACTTGCAATTTGCAAACATAAAATAAATTAGAGCATTAACATTTCAGATGAGACGGTTAACAAAATTTAATGATACCAAAATAAACAAATATAATGTCCTTCTCACAGAAATGATGGTTTGCACCACCAAGAGATGGGGTGGGATGGATGGGTCCCTTCACCTTTGACCAGAGGGCTGGGGTTCAAGCCTGGAATGGGAAAAATTCTTGGTAGGAAGTGTTTCCCCCTTTAATGGGCCCTATGCGGCGTGAATCTGGATTAATCGAGCAAGTGGGTTACAGATACTAGATGGTTATACCAAAAAATGGTTTGCACTATTCAATAGACCAAAATTGAACTTTGCATATATGTGTGATCATGCTAATTATATTACATTTTGTTTACTTTGGAATTTGGTAGATATCCATTTTAGCCTATTGATATTGAGGTAGTAAAGCATAGAGATGAACTGATTAACATGTCTAATATTGGTAAGTTTTTGAGTGTGACCTTATCATGGATTTTTCTCTGGTGATGTATGAGTGGATATAGACAGAGAATGCTCTTGTTATAGGAGGAAAGTCCTCTAAAATGAAATTAAGGATGAAATTTATTGTGACATTACATCCTTGTTTGATTTTGAAGGGAAACTTTGTAGGCTTATGTTAAGTTTTATCCAGGTTGAGGACCTACACAGCTGTGGTTCTTTCTTTAGTGTAAAATAACTAATTTGGAAGTCCACATTGCCGCTTTCATGTGATTGAAAAGAATGTCTTGAGTTGGTCAGTTTTTGAGTGGTTATCTTATCATGGACTTTCCTCCGGTGATGTATATATGAAGGTCTGTAGAATGAAAATTAAGATTAACTTTCGTGTGATATTACATCCTTGTTTGATTTTGATGGAAAAACTTGTGGTCTTATGTCAATTTTTATACAGATTGAGGACCTAGACGGCTGTTGTTCTTCCTTTTAGTGTAGAGTAACTTATTTGGGAATGTCACATGATCTCTTTTCATACTTTCTTTCCTTCTTTTTTTTTGTAATACCCAAGTCTCTAGTTGAAACAGTCTCTCTACCTTCACTAGGTAGGGGTAAGGTCTGCGTACACAGCTCAATAAACTGGCTCTGCTGTTGTTGTTGTTGTACCCATGTCTCTAGTTGGCATTTCCCTGATTTGTCACGCGAAATAGTTATCAAAAGTAAATTATTTCAATTCCACCCTTACCGCATTCCTCTTTAACTTGAAGCGGTTTGTTCATCTATGTAGGCTGTATTTAATGAACTCTGCAAGATATTGGATCCCGGGAGGCCTTCTTTTACACCAAAAAAGGGGAAAACCAGTGTTGTCATGTTTGTCGGTTTGCAAGGTGAGTTGCAATGGGATTTATTTTGTAATTATACATAATGCAGAACCCATCCCTTTTTCTTTTCCACTGGGTAAAGATAGATTGGAGTAATTTATTTTCTTTTGTTTTACCACAGGATCTGGAAAAACAACTGCTTGTACAAAATATGCTTACTACCACAAGCAAAGGGGTTGGAACCCAGCTTTAGTGTGTGCAGACACATTCAGAGCCGGAGCATTCGATCAATTGAAGCAGAATGCTACAAAAGCTAAAATACCTTTTTATGGAAGGCATGTCCTCCTCCCAATCTATTAAGTGTCATCTTCTTTCAATTTTTTTTTAGATATTTGATGCAGCTAAAATCTGATGATGATCCTGATGACGTTTCCCGGTCCTTCTTTCATTGAGACGAAGCTGAGATTCTCCATTTTTATTTAATTAATTTAATCTCCAAACGATCTAAATGATGTCATAGGTGCATAAGAATCACAAATTTAAAGCACATTTTGATAAGGAAATTAGAGGCTGAAGTCTGAGCAACTTCTTCTAACTTATGGAGAAAAGTATATGGACTTTGCTAATACTTTTAAGAGATTAAAGTTGAAAGCCAAAACGGTTTAGTCACTAATTGTATGTTAGAACCAAGAGAAAGACATAATTCACCGTTGATGATCTGCTTATCAAATTGCTTCTTTTAATTTGGTAGATCATTGCGTATATTTAGATTAAAGAAAAAATTTGCTCTTTTTTTCCAGCAGAAGTCATTTTTGCTGATAAGTCTGTATGTACATAGGTTGCCTGCTTCAAATGGAATGTCCTTGAGTTACTTTGCTCAAGAGCTCTTCCTTCTCTCCTAATGAGAAATCAATGATTTCTCACAGTTTTTGGAACTTTTTTGCCTGCTGTATTTAACCCGTCCCCCCACTACAACATCATGGGAAAAGAAAAGAAGTAAATCCTAATTTAGTTTCTTGAATGGGTTAAGTAGTTAGCTATAGCGGCTCTTGTTCAAAAGAAACAAAAAAGTAATCAGCTGTTGTTGCATGTTTTACTGACCAGATCCAAACTTCTACTTGTTAAATTTAGGTCATTTGAACTTCCATTTATTGTTTTAATCAACGCAAGAAGCCATCTTTTTAAGTGAATGAAGCTTTCTGCAACAGCTATGCTGAGTCAGACTCTGTGAAAGTAGCAGTCGACGGAGTAGAAACATTTAAAAAAGAAAAGTGTGATCTAATAATAGTTGACACTAGTGGTCGCCACAGACAAGAAGCCGCTCTTTTTGAAGAGATGCGACAAGTATCTGAAGCGATAGTATGTTCTACAATTCTTTAGTAAATTGTTCTTTTGAATGTAAAATGCTGATTTTGCTGATTTTCTTATCTTTCAATTATGATTATATCCTCCAGTATATTGTTACCTTGAATGAAATGCTCATCTTACAATTTCATTTGCCAGAAACCAGAACTTGTGATATTTGTTATGGATAGTAGTATTGGTCAAGCCGCCTTTGATCAAGCTCTAGCATTTAAGCAAAGTGTTGCAGTTGGAGCTGTGATAGTTACTAAGATGGATGGACATGCAAAAGGAGGTGGTGCGCTTAGTGCGTAAGTTCTCATCCTATAGTTTTAGACCTAAGTTTTCCTTCTGATAGTAAATATTACCAAACATGTATTGCTATTTTATAACCTTACAATTCCAGGCCATGTCTGCTCAAATGGGGCAGGTTGTTAATGTAGTTGTTTTTTGGGTTAATAGAATGCATCCGAATTGGACTGGAGGGATACCCTAGATCTTTAAAGATTTCCCACAGAAAATGATTATCATTTCTCTAACAACACTAAGAAATTCCTGGCTAACAAGTTTTGCAATTTGTGTGTGGAAAAAAAAAATTAAACTGCTTGCCTTGATTAAGTAATGCAATTAGGGGTCGTTTGGTAGGGTGTATAAGAATAGTGCGGAATAAGGTGTATTAGTAATGCATGGGTTAGTAATGCAAGCATTAGTTATGTAAATATTATTTCTTATCTACTGTTTGGTGTGGTGTATTAAAATCATAATGCATTGCATAATTTTTAAGAAAAATAGTTGTTTACAAAAATGCCCTCCATATTCTCAAGCTTTAAGGGACTTTAAGGATAATTTTATCTTTAACCAACCTAATGCATGGATTAGTAGCCTTGGTATTACTAATGCCATGGTTTTCTATGCATTACTTATACATAGGATAATACCAAGTATGATGTATAACTAATACAAGTATTAGGTTGAAAAAATGTACCAAATAAGGTATAAGTAATGCATAGAGCTAATGATTGCATTGTTTTTTCTAATACCTCTTGCCAAACCACCCCAAGAAAAATTAAGAAGCTGTGTAAGTCGTGAGATTTAAAATTGATCCTTGTCTCTTACAGTAATATAATCACGACTCGAATACTTTTTTATGGAATGAAATATTACGGTCTCTCTTTCTGGGAATAAACAAGATGTATTTATTCTGTTTCTCTTCTGATGTGCAGAGTTGCTGCAACAAAAAGTCCCGTTACATTTGTCGGAACTGGTGAACACATGGACGAGTTTGAAGTTTTTGATGTTAAATCATTTGTGAGCCGTCTTTTAGGTTTGCACCTCTTCTCGCTTTCCTCGTCTTTGCTTCGATACATCCTTCACTCCATTGTCATTTGATTTGTTCTTGTGATCCCTTCCTGCTCATTTGAGGCACTTGAAGTTGCTAACGCCCTTTTTCCTTGTACATCAATTTCTATCAGGCATTGGCGACTGATCTGGCTTCATGGACAAGCTAAATGAAGTGGTCTTGACGGATCAACAGCCTGAGCTTCTTCAGATGCTGTCCCAAGGAAAGCCTACCTTGAGAATATTGTATGAGCTATTTCAATGCATACTTAAAATGGGTCCTATTGGCCAGGTTTGCTTAGCGCTTATTTAATCTTTGATCCCCCTTCCTGGAAGTTTGGCAAATCTTTTCTCTCTTTCTTCATATTTTCTGTAACGGGTCATTGGATTTCATATTTCTTAACATTCTGCTTTCTGAAAATTAATCATTATTTCAGCCGTGGATTGAAGGGGAACCTTGGCGTAACTGGTAAAGTTGTTGCCATGTGACCAGGTGGTCATGGATTCGAGCCGTGAAAACAGCCTCTAGCAGAAATGCAGGGTAAGGCTGCGTACTGTCGCGCCCCTCTTTCTCGCGAAATCGGGTTTCGATACGTGACAACTCTTTTAAAGGAAGGTGTTAAAAGAGAGAGTCGCCACCTAACGGGTTTGAGGTGCGTTAGGGCACCTATTTGCAAATAACTCTGCTTTAACCAGTTTGCGTCACCAAAGATCGGGTAAGGGCTCAAATTATCTCGAAGAGAAGGTGTTAGGTACTCTTCGAGGTCCACAACTAGGGGTCCCGGCCGAACTTGAATTATATGAATTAGTCAAATAGTTAGAGAGAAAAACAAGAAGTTTGAAAAACAATCATTATCAGAAAGTCCTTGAGTAAACACAGATAATTGGTTTAAAGACAAGATGGGGGTCCTAAGTTTTTTAGCCTAAAGGATCACCCCGTGCAACATAAATAATACTTCGTAACTCCCTCGAGGTGGGGTGTTACTCGTATTATTCAGCGGACACAGACTATCATCTCCTGCTACCCGATTACTATCTTTAAGTTTTTACCTAAAGCGCACTAGTTGATTCTAAACCGTGCCCTATTCGTGCACTACCCGTCCCATGCCTATGGCCCACGAGGCGTTTGGACCTCTATTTTGAATGGTTTCTAGACTTAGCTTAGGCTGCTTAGAAATGATAAAACTAGGCGACATACAAAACAAGTTGGACTTCATGTAAAAGCAATTAAAGGCTCAAGTTAGCCTCCACACTTAGACAACAAATGCATGCGAACAAATTTTTACATTAAGCATTAGACAATTTCAGGATTGAAGCAAATTAAAGTCATTAGGCCCTATAGACATGATTTCTATGTGACCTTGGGGTTCAAACGTACAGGCAGTTTCAGATGCAAGGTGTCGTTTTAGATACAGCTTCTAAGCAACTACACAATTGCCCGCTGATTACAGATTATAAGCGATTAAACCTATAGACATGCTATCTAGGTAATTTACGCAGTAGTTAGCAGTGATAACCATGGAAGATATTGAGAACTACTCCGTTTGATCTTATAAGCATGCTTTCTAATAGAAACAGTGTTGAAAGTTCAATATTAACACTTAAAAGCGAGCGGGATTACCCTATAGGCAGGATTTCTACAATTAGCGATTGAAACTGACTTTAGCTCCTATAGGCATGTCTCCTAAGTGAGCAATTATAACAACAGCACATTAACCAATTAAAACCCTATAGGCATGATTTCTAAAATGCAAATTTGCAGAACATAAGCTAACATAACCCTAGGGTCATAGTATCTAATGAATATGCCGTAATGCAAATTGAAATATTGGTCACTTTATTTCCTATAGACATTATATCTAACAAACATGTAGAAGCAGAATATGTTAAATGAATTAAACACTCAAGTCATATAGGTAGGTTATCTAACACACATAGTAGCAGAACATGTTCGAGCAAATTAAATACCTATAGGCAGGATTTCTACCCGTTCATGCAAATATTAGAATAAACTCATTTTTTCAATTTTACCAACACCCCAATTGTTATTACAACATTATTACAGACCCAATGAATGAAATAAATTACAGGGTTACAAAATAACTATAGTGGGCCTAAGATAGGCCCAAAGTATACCCAGCCCAGCCAGGCCTTCAATTACATATCCAACAGGCTTCACCACAGCCCAGAAGTCATAGCCAATCAAATCCAGAAAAACAATCTTCATTTACACAAAATAGCCAAAACCCAGTAGCCAGAGCTGACCAACAGCCATTTACACAAACCAATTGGTTTATTCAGTAGGTAAAAAAGGAGGGGCAGAGTTGAACAATTAGGACAAAGTGGCCCAAAGAACCTTAGACCTTAGTGTGTCAGAGTTCACAAGGGTCTCAAATGGTTCTCACACTAGGGAGGTTGATAGAGAAGATTTAGGGGGCCTTGACTTTCAACCGGCCCAGAATTAGACTCATAACAAGAAACAATCAATGAAAAATAGTAATAGGTTTGGAAAAGTATTTGCAAACATTATAAGATAATCACATAATGAACTCAAGAAGCAAACTAACACATTGGGCAGGGTGTCATATGATAAGAAACAAAGAGCCTGGGATTGCAAAGTCAACAGGCAAGGGCATTAGACTAGTAAAACCAAGTAATGCAACCATTGTAGAACTTAAAGGATCATATTATACCAAACTCAGGACTACACAGTATAATACAAACAGGATTAGATATCATAGAGGGTATCAGTCAAGGAGGATTAGTTTAAAGGATAACAGGTTGTTAGAGGTGCAGAATTGGACATGGCAAGAACACATAGAGTGGCAACCATAGTCATAGGAGCATACTACACTTTAGAGTAAAGGTCTTAAACAAGTTAAGGTATGCTAATAACATCAATTAATCACTAGAAGTTCTGAATTAGGCAAAGAACATGGATTAAACCATATAATCAAGGCAGAACATTCGAATTATCAACAACACCAAACTAAACATGCTTTATTCTGTCTAAATTAACTAAGTTAGGTGCAAAGACATTATTAGGCTATCAATTATAGGCAGAATCACACATAAAAAGAGTTAAGGAAATACATTAAGTCGTGTAGTTTCAAAGAATATGCTAACATAAGAGAATAAACATTGCGAGGGTTTAGAAACTAACCAGTTATTGTTCAATAAACAAGAAAAGAACAACAGTAAGGACCCAGAGTCTCAAATGTGTCAAGTTCCCAAGGGTTTCAAGAACCCGGGGCAGTGCTCACACCCAAGAGATGGTCAGAAAAGTAAAAATTAGGTGGCCTTGGCTTTTAGCCGGCTAAGAGCCAAACAGAACAGAGTAGTAAACAAATACAGAGTAGAAACCTCAATTTTTAGTGAGAGTTTTTTTTTAGTGACTTTCGTCTGTCCAAAAAGGGGAAAGGGAATGGGTTTATATAGTGATAAAAATCAGCACATAAGTAAGGAAAACAATCAATCAACCTCAAAAGAAAAGGAAAGAATAACATGCGAAATTGATTCAGAATCAATTAAGGAGAAGTCAAGCAACCCTAGTTTTTAGGAAAACAAATATTACCAGAATATACACAAAAATAATAACATAGGATGAATATAGACCCAAATAGCACTAAAAATAAGAGGGTCAAACTAATTTTGGTCCGATTTAAGAAAATCTGAAAACCCTAATTTTAGGGTAAGACAAATATTGACAAAAATATAATAAAAACAGGCCATAGTAGAATATAGGACGAATATGGACATAATAATACTTAAAATCAGAGAATCGAATCTATTTTGGTTCGATTAAAAGAGATCTGAAAACCCTAATTTTAGGGCAAGTAAGAATCCATAAGAGATACACAAATATTCGTACTTACAAAGAGTAAGATGATGAATGTAGACAGAATATCAGAAAAGTCAAGGATTTGAACCGATTTTGGTTCGATCCTTATGAGATCTGCTTGCCATGTTTAGGCAAGCAGTATAGAAGAAAAACCAGTACCAAAGAGAGGTCGTATATGGCAAAGGGTAGCCATAGAATCCCATATTGCGTGGGATTATGAGAGATTTTAGGGGGGGCGGCGGCTAGGGTTCTTAGGAGGGAGAAGGGAGGTGGGATATGAGGGCGGTGGACGGTGGAAAATGATTAGGTTTAGGGATGAGGGTGGTAATTAAAAGGGAAGGTTTAATGTGGGCCGTTGATCTCAGAGATCAACGGCCACGATTAGAGGGGAACTAGGTCAGGTGGTTAAAACGGGTTGAGACCGGGTTGTGGGATTGGGTTAATTGATTTGGGCTGGGGGTTGTTTGGGCTAGTGTATTAGGTTTTAGGCCAATAATTGGTCCGAAAATAGGTAGGATTTTAGGCTAGTTTTTAAATACCCAATATTTAATTAAAAGAAAAATTATAAAAGTAACTAATAAATAACAAAATATTATTTATGCACTAAAATTATTAAAAATAATTACTTAATATTATAAAAATATAAAGAGTCATTTTCGCATAAATAATGTAATTATACATGAATATGGGCTATTATTGCAAAAATGTGCAATTAGCCCTAGAAATGCAAAATGTAATTAAAAAAAATACACTGAAAATATTTAAAACATCATGTTGGTGTAGATGATTAAATCATCATAAAAATAATTTGAAGGATAATTACTGGGTATAAAAATGCGAAAATAAATCGATTTAAAGCCTTTAAAAATTATGAAAAATTATGAAAAAATGCTTGTATATGTTTATAAACTAAATGATAATGCAAATATACTATTTTGAAAGTATATATATATTTTAAAAATATGAGAAAAAAATTGGGTAGCAACACGTACAATAGACCCTTGTGGTCCGCCCCTTCCCCCGACCTGCGCATAGCGGAAGTTTAGTGCACCGGGCTGTCCTTTTTAGTCATTATTTCTGCAATTCATTTAAAAGGAGCCAACTTAAAATAGTGTTCAAAAAGTGCCAAATGATTTTAATTATATTCATACATCTTGCAGTGTGAATCTCTTGTGCTTGTTTGCACTTTTTCTTTTCTTTTTTTCTTTCCGTGTTCTCAAAACTTATTTATATAATTAAATGTCTAAGAACTTGAGCAAGCTCAAGAGCATTTGCTGGTTGTTTTAGGCTTTCTTTGAATTGGTTGATTTCAACTTCTTCAAGAAGTTGTAAACTTCAACTAGGCAATTAATGTACTCAAGGTCACAACTCTTTCAAAACAAAATAATGTACACTAGGTCAAAATTCTTATAGAATTAAGAGTATTAAAGAATAGATAAAAAAAAAAAAAAAAGAGGCAGCCCGGTGTACAAGGCATCTCGTGCTCACGTAGGGTCTAGGGAAGGGTCGTATCCCAAGGGGTGTGATGTAGATAGTCTACCCTAATGCAAGCATCAGTGGCTGCTTCCACGGCTCGAACCCTTAACCTCTAGGTCCCACTGAGATAACTTCACTATTGCTCTAAGACTCCCCTTCTATTTAAGAATAGTAATATATGTCATTTAAAATGGAAGAGAGAGCGGTTACCGTTCATGATAAATCATCTGTGTAAATAACCTTTCATGGATAAAGTTCTTAACTGCACTTGATTCCAAACGGAGTCTTAGTTTAATTGGAAGTTTTGCCAACACTTGTCTCTTGGTGACAACTACCTACTTACCCTATGTGAACCTCTTACCCGCATTTGTTCCTGCATGCTTTTTTCCCTTTTGAATTGACATTGTTTTATCCATTGTTGATATTTCTTTTCTTTGGTATAGGGTCTCTCAATGCTATTTGGTGCAGATTTTGTGCCAAAAGGTAATGAAAAGGAAATCCGGGCAAAATTTAATGGATATCTGACATTGATGGACTCAATGACCAACGAAGGCAAGTGAGCTAAAATTCAATGAGGTTTTCTTTAAGCTAATTTATGTAACCTTATTTAGTTTTAGAATTCAGTACGATCTTTTATATATATATATTCCTTCAGCCCGGGGTCTTATCGGAAACGGACTCTCTAACTTCAAGGTAGGGGTAAGGTCTGTATACACACTACCCTCCCCAGACCCATTTTATAGGATTATACTGAGTTTGTTATTGTTGTTGGTTTATGTTAAAAAAAACTGTAGTATAATTGCAGAATTGGATAGTTCCAATCCAAAGCTTATGAATCAATCTCGGATCATGCGGATAGCTAGGGGTGCTGGCCGTCGAGTGCATGAGGTAATGGAGTTGCTGGAAGGATACAAGCGACTTGCAAATACGTGCAAGAACAAATCTTTAATGAAGGGGTTAAATAAAATCGGAGGAACGGGTGGTTTACAGAACTTCATAAAGCATATGAGTTCCTCCAAAGATATGATGGGTATATTTGGTGGTGGCCGTAAATAGTATTTGATTACATCAAAAGCATAATTGTACAGATTTACAAAGTTTAAGATTTACTAGCAATCTTCTGTTATTAGAAAAGGATCCAACTTGTGAGCTTTTGACATTTCATGTCTATATGGTTGAGCACAGTTTTGAGTTCTAGGAAGCAGATACTTTGGTCAATTTGACTGATAGCAGATTGAATAATACGTTAGTTGTATAATTTTCTTGCTGTATTTATTATGTAGGCACTGCTTGATGTTTAAAGTTATTCTTTCAACTACTGTTAGAATAAAGGACTGTTGTTTGCTTTTGAATAACAAGAAAGACGAATATTGGGAAGATCTTGGCTTTTACAACTTTAGAAAAACACACGTGGCAGTATCCATTGAAAAAGGCGGGACTAAAGAATTACGCATGGGCTTAATCAAAACATTAGTTATTTAATTAAATTTTGATATAACTGGGCCACATACTTTCGGGCTTACTTAATAATATTGGACTTAATTTGGTGGGGTGCGCCAGGCTATGGCTGTAGTGCAACGCCAAAGCGACACTCAAAGGCCCAGATAGCAAGCTACCCTAATAGACCTTTCCCCTTAAAAAATTAAGTTAATATCGTGTGAGCTAATAGCCCACATATCAGATATTAAACTGATAAGAACAGATACTACACTTGATCTTAGCCAAAAGGCCGAGAAAGGTATGCTTTGCAAAGGAGTCGGGCCTTCATTTTTATAGCAACTCTCTGCTGTCTACTTCTTAGCTGCTATCGATGCGGGACAATTGGTCACTCCAAATAAAAATATCCTTCTTGCCCTTTTGAAGTGTGTAAAAACGGAGACAACAATGAAGTAAATTGAATCAATAAATATAGTTTTATCTTTCTCTACACTTTCTCCATAAATTCATGTTCATATCTGGGACACGTAAACAAGTGTTTGCTTATTTTACAAGTGTTAACTTCTCACAAGAACGACCTCATGTTCAAAGGATAACCATGTTGCAGAAGTTGAAAAGAATCAAGATACAACTGTGACTGTTCTTTTTATTCAGTTTTACTACTCATTTTCAGAAAAATTACTTGATCAACATATAAAAAGCATAATTCCTTGCTATATATTTTCATTTTCTAAGCATACTGTGCAAATAGTGACCAAAAATAAGATAGATCATCAGTACAGATCTACTTTACATTATAGTGTAGATTTTGTGTGCATACATCCATAAACATGAGCATGCCTACATTCGCACATTAAAAAGCATGCATAATCCTGAAGAATGATGCACATTGTTCTATTTTACAAATATCACAGCTCTTCTTAAAAAGCTAAAGAGTGTTATGATCTTGCAAACTAACTTCCTTCAATATCTCACCCAATGCTTCTAAAGTGAACTTGTATCGTTCATTCGATTTCCTCCCCTCTTCCACCAACTTCACAGCACACTTGTATAAATTATCATACCTGTGGACCGAATTCTTGGTGTCAATCAAATTGCAACCATAGTCAAGAACATAACTACGGTGAATATCCTTTCTCCAACGTGAAAGAATGTACTGAGGTGGGATCTCCTCAAAACCGTTCTGACTTAGAACACACAATGCGTGCCTGCACAGGAAACCCTCCAGGTTGAATAAACCACAAGCACAAAGAACTTCCGCAACAACTGTATTCAACGTAACCTCATAATCTCGTGCTTCATTCACATTCTCAACTTCATGTTCCTTAACCATGTAAGTTACAATTGACCCATCAATACTTACTTGCCTTGTGCTTAAACACGAAAACATTCCCTCGATCTCGATTTGGAATTTTTCGAATATGTGATTGGTATAAACTTTAGATAGCTGCATTTCAAAATAAAATCTTGATTTCAACATAAAACTGGAATTCCTTGATTTTGTATCAGCCAATGCTTCTCTTTGATAGATTTCCTTCGGACATTGGTTATACGCGTCAAGGAACTCTTTCAAGGGAGTATGATTAGACAAATACTCATCAAAAGGAGAAGCCTCTTTCTCACTGACTGTTATAGGAAACATCCCCGCTAGAAATGTATCCTTTAAATAGACAGGGACCCAGTGTTTACGATCTTCATGGAGTGTCTGGAGCCATTTATGGTCCCTAATTCCATGGCATAGTATCATGTCCTCCCAAGCTGCTTCAAACTCATCTGTTCTTGATGATTGGTAAATTGCTTTAGTAAATTCTTTCTTGATTACTTCATATTCATGCAACCCACCCAATTCCTCTGGAACTTTCTTCATGATATGTGACAAAGAAATACAATGAGATGACCGAGGGAGAACATCAGTAATAGCAGTTTGCATAGCTCTAGATTGGTCAATTATGATGGTCTGCGGAGGGCGGCCAACCATGTACGTTAGCCATGCCCTTAGCAGCCATATAAATGACTCTACAGTCTCTCCTGCAACCAAACCACAGCCTAGTGGGACAGATTGTCCATGATGGTTAACTCCGGCAATTACCACTAGTGGAACCTCGTATTTGGTGGTCAAACAAGCAGTGTCAATTCTGACCACATCACCAAAATAATTATACGCAGCCTTAAATCTTGCTTCCGCCCAAAACACATTCCGCAGGCATCCTTTCTCATTTAGGTCCATTACATAAAAGAAATCAGGGTTTACCAACTGTAGATCAATGAAGAAACTGTGAATAGCTTGAGCATCTCCAGATTTAAGAATCAAATGGTTGTTGGACTGGTCAATCGTGTTCCTGAATTCACCTTCATCAATGTTTAATTTTCGATCATCATCTGGATCAATAATGACAGTTCGGAATAACCTAATTTTCTGAACGTCTTGATTAGCATCCATCTGCAAGGGCCTTTTACTCCCCGAACTGATGTTTCTATGAGATTTATAGAACTTTTCAGCTGATGGACTAAGGAGGTGGTTGTGTTCAAGTTCAACTTCAATTATTCTCCATCTTTTGTTCGCCATCAATCTGAACTTTATCATTGCTGGACAGCCAGTTCTTGTCTCGGGTCTGGGCCGGTTCGCTTCGCTTTTCTTTTTAAATCCTGCACTGCTGCAGCTTAGTTTTCCTCTATACCTTTCCCTACTCTTCCTATACCATGTATTACTCACTCTGACCCCAAATCCTTGCACTTTAGCATAACAATTGTAAAAGTAATATACATCCTCATATGTCTCGAACTCCATTCCAACAGCCGGAAGAACAGGATTTTTGCCTTCAATAACACCAGATTGACCAACATATTCCGTCATCGCACACTCTCCATCAATCTTGAATTCCTCAGTTTCATCATCGAAGATGGGCTCGGCATTGAGTGAAAGACCATCCATTTGGAATGTTGTAGAAGCATCAACATCAATTTCTGTAATATATCAATGAGAAGAGGATTCGTCAAAGGTGGTCAGGGACAACCCCAGGAGAGGAGGGTGGAGGAGGAAGAAAGCGGAAGATAAAGCCAAAATAACTTTTTTATATAATGATGTCAATAAGGAAATATTCCAGACGTATTTCTCCCCAACTACAGAACTAATGAGAGGCCGAGGGCTATCGGGAAAATAGTTACTGTATAATATTGCAGAGTGTCTTTTTATGCAGGAAATAAGACAATGTTTCTCTCTGGGAATTCTTCTAACAAGAGTTTGAGATGTATTTTACAATATAAAAGGTTCTGCTTACACTGGTCTAGATGTCAACTTCAATATTAGCCTGAAGTATGAGAAAGCCATAAGGTTGTAAAGAAGAGTATACAGCTAACAATGATCCATTTCAACAGTATATTTACTTCTTAGTGTATCAGTAGGAAACTTTCCCTTGTATCTACTTTTTGATACATAGGCAAACACCTGAAGCAAAATTTCTTCAAAAGTCTGAAAGATCGAACAGCAAAAAAATAACATAGAAAAAGGATTGATTTACTATTAAAAATAAATAAAGGAGAATATCAATATCCTTGAGCGGAAAAAAAAAAGCTCAAATTTGAAGAATGAACATTCCAGTAATAACAACAAAAAGCAGAATCTTCACAAGATTAACCATGAATATAAGCTAAATATATAAAGACACAAAAAACCACAAGCACACTAGTGCTACTCATGAGAAGAATCATAGGGAAGTTTAAAGTAAGTACTCGAACATATTATTATATTTCTGAATGGCAAATTGAAAGCAGCCATTTCTACAGATGAAAAGTTAGGGGGATAGCTCACTAAGAGCGCACCCCCTCCCACCCACCGGGGGGGGTTGCATTTGGGTCCATAAGGGGAGCTATATAATCTGAGCATAAATCGAGAATTTCATTTCCTGTGTTCTGTTCTGATAAAGATGAAAACAAACAATCAAAGTCACTAAATTAGTATGGGCTTAGGTCAATTGAGTATGTACAGCCTAAAATAAAGATCAATTCTTGGAATTAGAGGTAAAGGGTTGAGCATTGAACACTGTGAGCTGAGGGATAAGACAAGAAGGAGAAGCAGAAACTAAAGAATTGCTACTTGGGTAAACCAAAGTTCAAAACTTTTAGCAAATTAAAATGGAAATTTAAACAAAGATTCTCACCTGAGCCACTTTCGGACGTTGCCTCCGGTGATCGGCTGAGCTTCCTCTTGTCTTTCAGCAAGAAACGGCGATCGGCGTTTTAAGCTAGCTAGCTGCCCGCTAATAGTAGACAAATTATCGAGATATGAAGATAAGTTGCATAACTCCTGGTTACGTTTGTAGAAAATTTTCGAAACATGATTTTGTGAAAAGTTTTATATTGAAGTAGTATGTTAATCAATTGATGGTGTTTTAACTCATTTAACTATTATTTTATTTTCGACTTGCAAATTTAATAACGTTTCCCTTGTTGAACGAGGACATAATGTTTCTCTTGTTGAACGAGGACATAGCTTCCTACAGCTCGTAGGAATATTGCTAACTACATTATTCCAGTGAGTAGTTTATTTATGAATCGTTACAACTGATGTTCAACACTTAGAAAAGGAAAAGATCTTCGAAAAATGGATTACAATGTCCGACAAAGAATAAACTTATTTGTTTAAAGCCTATTGAATAAGATTGTATTAGTAACTTTTTTAAAACTTACCTAAGACTTTTTAGTTGTTGTTCCGCCATAGATTTTGGCTATTTTTTTCTCAAAAAAAATTTAAAAATACTGTATGTTCATGGAATATGATCAGTTTTTGACAAAAAATTAAAAAAAAAAAAATCAAGTTCCCAAAAGCTGCCAGTTTTGATGCCAAAATTTTGGGTAACAAATTTGTTTCCACTCATAAAACTTCAAGTTTTTTCAAATAAAATAAATATCCAAACATAAATTTACCTTCCAAATTTTCTTTTCAACACAACTTCAAAAACTCTTTTTTCAAGTTTCAACCAAATTTATATTCAAACGCAAGCTTAATCTCCGAAAAAATGTTTAGTCTGATTTTATTGGACTTTTTTTAAAAGCGAAATGGTTTGGCTTTGATTTTTTCCACGAGCTATACCCAAAGCATTTCCACCTGAAAAGCTTCTGAGGTACATAGTGGGCGTTTGGACATATAAAATTTCTGAAAAAAGTGTAAAAAAAAAAACTTCAAGGGAAAGTAATATTTGAAAATTAGAATTGTGTTTGAACATGAATATAATTTTAGGTTATTTTTTGAATTTTTGTGAGAGATCTGAAGTGAAACATGGGTACTTGGGGTAAAGGAGGTGAGGAGAGTAGCATAAAAAAATATTTTTTGCTCTCTAACCAAACACTAGAAAATATTTTTCGGAAAAAAAATTTCACTCATCAACCAAACAAGGGAAAATAAGTGTTAAAACCACTCATTTTTCATGAAAACATTTTACTTCGTACCAAACACACCCTCAATGTGTGCCGACACAAGAAATTAATGTGATGTTCTTTGAGATACAGTAAAAAATGTAAAGCAAAAAATGAGCATAAAGAACTGAACATACCCCCTTATTCCTTTTATATATAAGGTAATTAAATAGCAGAACAAGACTGAATAATAATTCTAATGCTTTATGACGTAATTTGAAAATTTTGGCATCAAAAGGGCCCCTGCAAGAAAAGCTGATACAAAACAAGCAGAATTGCATCAGAAGAGAATGTACAAGATAGTGAATGGCAAACAGAGTACTATCTAGGGGAGAAAAAAAAAAGGTACCCTGAAAAAGCTCTTAAATGCAGGTATTTAACTGTACATAATAATGTGTGGAAGCCGGTTTATAATTTATACAAAAAAAGTTCAGAAGCTACACAAAATATTAAGCCCCAATTTGGTTTTATGATACATGTTTGTCCGCCGCAAGACGAACCTTATTCAAGGACTCCTTAAATGCCTGCCAAGCAACCATATAATGATCTTGAGAAGTCATCCCTTCGTCAACTACTTGCATGGCCCGTTTGTGCAAATGGTCAAACCGTTGAACAGGGTTACTAATATCTATGTTGCTCGAGCCAAGTTCTGGTGCATACAAGCGTTTAAAATCCTTTCTCCATCGGGTCAAGATATAATGATTTGGGATCTCCTCTATACTATTGTAGTTGAGCACAGATAAAGCATGTCGGCATAGATAACCTTTAAAGTTGAAACAACTGCAGATGCATCGGACTTCCACCCCCATTTTATCATAAGTAACTTCAAAATCTCTTGCATCCCCCGTGTCTCCCTGAGCCCCTCGTTCTTTAACAATATATGTGATGATCGGTCCATTGGCGTGAATTTGTGCTATACCTGAACAGTTAGACATCAACGCCATCTCATCTTGGAACTTCAAGAATATTTCTTTAGTATACAATTTAGATAGCTGTAGCTCATAATTGCACCTTGTTCTCAAGACGGGGCTAAATTCTCTAGACTCAAAATCACAAAGAACTTCCTTCTGATGCATTTTTTGCAGTACAAAATCATATATATCAAAAAATTCTTTCAAATTTGTTTGTTTATGTACATATCCATCAAAGAAGGGGCTCATGAACTCACCAGGCTGATCAATAGATATTCCAGCAAAAAATGTATCTTTCATATAAATAGGAGCCCATCGTTCTCGATCCTCATACAAACTTTGAAGCCATCCATAGCCCCTAAATCCGAATTGATGGATCATCTCCTCCCATGCAACTTCAAATTCATCAACTTTAAGAGAGTTATACACCGTATTATACAGTACCTCACGGAATACTTCAGATTCCCCCACTTGCCCTACGGTATTGAAAATGCTGCCCAAAATAATAGACAAATTAAGCCGATGTTGAGCCCGAGGAAAAACCTCAGATATTGCATTTTGCAAGGCCATGCAGCGATCTGTGATGATAGATTGTGGAGGGCGTCCTGACATACACGATAGCCATGCTCTCAGTAACCAAACATATGTCTCGAAACTTTCATCAGCAAGCAAACCACAGCCCAACAAAAGAGTCTGCTTATGGTGGTTTAGTCCAAAGAATGCTAGAAGCGGGATGTCATACTTTTTTGACAAGCATGTTGTGTCAACCACAACCACATCACCAAAATAAGCATATGCCCCTCTCGATCTGGAATCAATCCAAAACACATTCTTTAGATACCCTTCATCATTCAAATCCATAATGTAGAAAAAATTGGGCCTCATAAGCTGCATCCGACAAAAGAAGTTGTATATGACTTGGGTATCACCTTCTTTGAGTTTTAAACGTGTGGAGCCATCAATCTGCCCGCTGAATGCTCTTTCATCTGAGCTTCCATAGCCTAGATTCTCAACAGCAGGAGTTCTATACAACTTAATTGTTCGCACTTCTACATCAACTGCTGGCTCTAACTTCCTTTTAACCCCTGCATCCATCTTTTTGTGTGACTTGGAGTTTTGCACCCTTTCAGGATCAAAGAGATGGTTATGTTCAAGCTTAACTTCATCCACCCTCCATCTACTGGGCTCCACCAATCTCAACCTTATCATTGCTAAGCAACCTGTCCTTGTTTCTTTTCTTCGGCTATTTGCCTCTTTCATTGTCTTGAAACCCTCACAATTGCAACAGAGAACAGCACCACGCTTCTCTTTGCTGTTCCGTTTCGTCCATGAAGACTTCACCCTGATGGCAAAACCAAGCTCCTTAGCATAGCAGTTGTAATAATTATAAGCATCTTCATAAGATTCAAACTCCATGCCGACAACCGGTGGAGGATAAGACTTCCCCGGGGATGAACCAGTGTGATCATCAATAATTGTTGTATCGCCACCTCCAAGGCCATTGCTGTGAAACTCAAGCAACTGGTGACTATTGTCCCTTGGGTCACTGCTTTCAAAATCAAGCACATGCTCACAGTTTTTCTCAGCTTCATCGCTTTCAAATTCAAGAATTTGCCCAGTAGTAGCTTCAAGCTCATTGGCCTCAACATTTAGCACTTGGTGACCATCGCTCTCAATGCCATTGCACGTAATATCAAAGGCTTCCTCACTGTCAACCTCATTATCACCTCCCTCATCCTCAGGAAGCTGTTCACTGGTTCCCAAACCTTCCTCCATCTGAAGCCTTCCAGTATAGCAAGATGAATGGGAAAAGGTCAGCAGCGATTAGATACATGTATCAAGAACTCTAGCCAAATTTTCACGTGGAACAGATCCTTTCCTTCATTAATGGCATGACGAATAGACCTTTTGCATTTCAATGAGCCTAGATTCTTTCTTCATAACATCTAAGATGTCATAGGAGAAGCTAAGATCTTACACTTCTCATAGGATCCTTCTCTACAGTGAAGCATAATCTAGCTAGGAAGGTGAACGTTGTGTCTCTTGCTGCCCTTAACCACAATCTTACAACTCATAATTAGCGTCCTTTGTTCTAGCCCTAAGCAGCAGGAATCACCTGTCAGGATAAAGAAAATAAATAAATTAAAACATCTCTCGTGATCAGATCACTTCAACAAATCCAGCTCACAAAATGAAGGTGCCCATCCAACTCAAGATACATGTAGAAAGAAAATTGGTCAAGAGTAAAAAAGTAATAAAGAGAGAAGACGAAGAAGATAAAATGTTCAAGTATCAAGTAATTTTCACCATTTAGTTTAAGCAAGCAAGAATCCATGTAAAGCACCGTACTATCTTTGTACCTCTATATTACTTATTGAATATAAAATATATTAAAAATTAGAGAATTCCAAGTTGTTTGAGATATATTAGATAGTAAATGCAACTAAATGTATGAGCACCAAATCAATAAAAAAAGAGTTTTTTATATAACAATCAACAAAAAACAGATTCTAGTGTTGTTATTTTAGAAGTACATATTAAACTTGAAACTCTAGATTTTATTCAACAAATAACTATTCACTGTGGCTTGATAGGTACTGTATATCTTATTAGCTCATAAATTCTTCCTTATTTATCGCGTGAGACAATAGTAAAGCAGCAGTGATCAATTTACTGACTCTTTTAGTTTTAGATGCTGTTAGTTTATCATTGTACGAAAATTAGACCGTTAGCGCACATTCATTTGTGGAATCAGATTAAGCGCGATTCACCCTCATCCTTCAGTATCCCAATCAGTAATGCTAAACTAAGCAAAAATCCTTTGTTTCCTTTTACTGGTCAATATTTTTCCCAGAAGATTCAACGAGTATTATTTAGTTTTAAAAAAAGACTGGTTTTTTAAACATTAATAGGTTTCATCTCGAAAATACAGTCAACCACAATCGCACAGACTACCAAATTTTCTTATTCCATAACGAAAATAACCAGAAAAGCAAAAAGAAAAAAAAAACTAAAGCATTATAGCTAGAATTGGAGAAAAAAGGGGAAAAAATAGAAAGAAATATAATGAACTAATTGACATCGAGGTACCGAGAATTGGAATGAAAGTTGGAGAGAGACTGTGGAACGAGATATTTCACCATGTTGGACTCACCTTTACCCTAAATAAAGGATGAACTTGCCGGAGAAAAAGAGCAATAACGCCGGGGAGAACCCAATTGGCAGCGGCAGCAGCGGCGAGGGACTGATACAGGCTTCGACTGGAATGATTAAAGCCAGAGTTATTTTATTAAAATTCTTTTTCTTTTTCTTTTTTGGCGAAATTTAATAAAACTAGTATGTCTAAATTTGTATTTAAACATTTATTTATATGAATGAACAATAAAATTTAATTAATGAGAGAAATTTTATGTATAATAATACAACAAGCATCAAAATATCGAAAAAAATTATTACATTAGAATAATACATGAATTTAAAATAAAATGACATCATCAAAACTTACCCAAATAATCAATTTTGTCATGTTAGTTAGATAATTATATATTATAGTTTAAAAATATTTAATGTGACGGTATCTTAACGAATATTTCTTTGTGGACAATATTTTTTTGTGTATGTTTCCTCTTAATGCGTTGGTTATTCCGCCTTAACTAGGACTCTAGTTGTTGATCTTGATATCTCTCTTGAAAGTGCAACATACAATTGTTGAGGTTTTGATCAATATGGTCCCTTATCTTTTAGGGTAGGTCTATTTTGGTCCCTCAAATATAACCCTGAGCATATTTAGTCCCTTAAGTATGCTAAAGTGGAGCATCTTTAGTCTCACTGACAGTGGTTTTGACCAATATTATCTCTTATCTTTGAGGTTAGGTCTATTTTGGTCCCTCAAATATAACCCTGGGCATATTTAGTCCCTTAAGTATGCTAAAGTGGAGCACCTTTAGTTTCACTGTCACAATATATTCAAAAACTAATAGTGTTACCCAACTCTGATTCATAAAGCAAATCTTCTGCTCTGAAGCAAAATATTTCCTCTCATTTTATTGGATAACGCAAATTATCACTTTAATTCCTCATTTTTAGATAATGCCTTCTAAAATTTTGATCTTGAATATATCCCATTCTGTGCCAGTTTTCAATGAGAAAATGACACTGTATAACCGTTGTTAAAATAATAGCCAAAAAAATATATAAAATTTGTAAATTATTTTGTGTATATATATACATTTAAAAATTTAGGTTGATTTTTCCAAAAAGAAAAGTTAAAATTTAAAAAAAATAGAGCTGCCACGATCACTTCTAGGCAAATTATTGAAGCAAACGAATAACCAGGTTATATTATTATTTTAAACTCATGCAAAAAACTATTTACATCTGGTAGCGGAATAAGTATATAAAGTTGGTATATTTTTTGTATGTTAAAAGAAATTAAAAGAAATATATATATATATATATATATATATATATATATATATATATATAGGATGCTCCACTTTAGCATACTTAAGGGACTAAATATGCTCAGGGTTATATTTGAGAAATCAAAATAGACCTACCCTCAAAGATAAGGGACAATATTGATCAAATACTCTACAATTATTCGTGCAAGAAAACATATTGCGGTAAATATAGTCCAATATTTAGGATGTTTGTCCTTGTGCTTTATTTATTATATTTGCAAAACATAAACATACTAAAAATTATTTTCACACAAATTTTAAAGAATATTCCTTAGTTTCGGAAGACGAAAGTTGAATTCAGGGATAAGACTATACTTAAAAGCACGTTAACCAGTATCATAATTTTTACATGTATGACGTTATTGTCAAAACTTCTATATACCATCTGTGTGCTATTGCATAAGTTATTCAGCGTATTTAAGTTTTTCAGTAGTATGACAGATATATTTTTCTTCAAAATTAACCAATATACAATGGAAGATCAATTTTAACTTAGTCTATTATATATATGGTGACACTAACATACGTAAGAAATAAGAAACTTGACAACAAACATGTATGGTAGAAAACCATTGGTATTAAAGTATTTAAGTATTTTTCTTGGTAGTAATTATTGGTATCATTTTCTGCTAAGTCAAAAACTGGAAAAAAAAAATTATTTTTACTATAAAATTTTGCAATCAACCTTTTGTTTAGTTGATCAACATATTCATTTCTTCTAAGATATCTTTTTAGTTCAATCATGCGATTTGCACAAATTACGTTTTAATCTAATGATAAAAATATTTCTCGTATTAAATGCACTACTGTTCATTGAGATTGATAACCAAGTATTCAAGAAGAACCAAATCATCTTTTATTGGATGCTCTTCTTCGTTATCGACATAAAGCAAGAAGACACTAAATACTGGATCTATTTTTACTTTATATTTCTTGTCAGTTGAATCTTTTTCGTTTGAGGCCAGAAGTATAACTTTGGCAAGTTAGCTTTTACAGTCTCTGTTTTTGTCAATTTTGGAACTACTATAGTATTTGATAGAAATCACCTCCCAACCTATTAATTTTTCACCAAACGGTTCATTAATATCCAATATATCTCTAGAACTCCGGACAATTATTTCGATCATTTTACACTTAGCCATAAGTGATTCATCCCATATTATCAATTTTGTTTTCCTAATAAATTTAGCACAACTACTCTGCTTTGATATATTTGTGATGATTCTTGAGTTTCATGATTTAATTCATGCGTTTTGGCATCAGATTCGTGATTCTAGATGTTATTTCGGTGTTTTGATTGCGCGAGCGAGTTCGTATAATGTTTTTAGACTTGTGTGAATGTTTGGCGTGGAGCCCCGGGGACTCGGGTTAGTTTCAAGCTCATTCAGAGTGGTGAAAGAGATTCAGTTTTTCTGGTTTTCTGGGCTGATGTTGCAGGTCTCACAAATGCGAAGTTTTATTCGCATTTGCGAGGTTGGGAAAAACACTAGGGGGTTCGCATTTGCGAAGATTTCTGCCGCTTTTGCAAGCTGCCCATCTTCACATTTGCGAAGTTTTTGGTCGCATTTACGAGCTTGATAGAGATGGCCAATCTTCGCATTTGCGATGCTTTTATCGCATTTGCGAACAAGATGTCGCAAATGCGACATCTGCGACTGGTGCAAGAGCTTTTTATTACGGAACTTAGCTTCATTTCCCTCATTTCCCCCTTGGTCTTAGGCGATTTTGAAAGCATTTTGTGGGAGGATTTCATCAACATCAAGAGGTAAGGGATCCCTATCAATCCTTTAGCTAAATACATGAATCATAGGTAGATTTAACATGAAAAAATCGTGAAATTAATGGGGTTTTGTGAAGAAACTAAGGTTTAGGTAAAAATGAGATTTAACCACGAAAATAGTTATGGAATTGAGTAGAAATTAAATATTTGGATTCGGGAGGCTATGGGTAATATTTAT
Source organism: Nicotiana tomentosiformis (assembly GCF_000390325.3). Lineage (NCBI taxonomy): Eukaryota > Viridiplantae > Streptophyta > Magnoliopsida > Solanales > Solanaceae > Nicotiana > Nicotiana tomentosiformis. The sequence goes on from NC_090817.1 coordinate 132,575,936, forward strand.
ATTCAAAAATTTCTGGAATCCGGGCACGCGGGCCCGAGGGTGAATTTTAGGAATCTTCTAATTTGTGTTGGATAATTACTCTAATAGCTAAATTATGAACTTTTGAGTGTATATTGATTAATTTATATAATATTTGGCTAGCTTCTTATTGTTCGGCACCAACTTGAGGCTTTAGAGTGAACTTGTGATCGGAAAGTGAGTTTTGGAACGAGGTAAGTCTTTTGCCTAACCTTGTAAGAGGAAGTTTACCCCATAGGTATTTTAAATTACTATTTGCTACTAATTGTGGGTGCTATGTACGCTCGAAGTGACGAGAGTCCGTGCGTAGCTACAAATCATGCTTATGTCCGGGTAGTTTTAGGACCCTATCATGAAATACTTGTATTGTTTGTACTCTTACTTATTAATTCAAGTACTTAAATTATATTGAAACTTGATAAAAGGATTCATAAAAATCGAACTTCACTTACTTTGAGTTTTGGCGGGTTACTTGACAGTTGATAGAAATTGTGCCTCCTTGTGTATTAGTCTTGTGATAACCGTTAAATCAGTGTTCGTAGAGTATTCTCTCTTCTTATGGAGCGGGCCAAATGCCTCGACAGTATAATAGATGCATCTATAGTTTGCGTCGGTCGATCCTCGATAGTGTACATATTATTCTGGATCGGGTCATACGACCTCGGCATAAATCGTGCATGATAATGCTCGGAGTCCGATTACACTTGATATTACCTTCATGACTTGAGAAATTATAGTTTACTTGATGGCCCGTATTTGTTGAAGTTAGTAAGTGCTACTTGGAGATTTTAAATTGATTTTTGGTTAAAGAATTACTTATTTACTGTTTGTTATTGTGTTATTATTATTATTATTATTGATGTATCTCATGCCTATTTAGAATTTCTGTACTTTATTTATTGGCCATAGTAAGTGTTGATATCGACCCCTCGTCACTACTTCTTCGAGGTTAGACTTGATACTTACTGGGTATATGTTGTTTATGTACTCACGCTACACTTCTGCACTAATCGTGCAGGATCTGAGGCAGGTACATCTGGCAGTCATTCAGGCGCATACCCCCGTTACCCCGAGGCATAGTGGTGAGTTTCTCTCTGCATCCGTTCTGCAGCACCGCAGTCTCTCTTTTGTATTTATTTTCTGTCTATCTTATTCCAGGCAGTAGTATAAGAGATTTTATATATTTTATTAGTTACTCATACACTTGTGACACCGGGTTTTGGGAGTATTCTAGTAGACACTTTATGATTTTGAGTATTTAATTCACTGTATTTACTCTCTCTCATTAGTTTATGCTTTACTTTACTATAAATCCCTACTAATCATTCTCTTAATAAATAAAATCAACTACTTTGAAATTATTAAAAAGAACAACTACATGACTAGTTCACTATTGGCTTGCCTAGCGGCGACGTTGGGTGCCATCACGACCTATAGTGAAAACTTGGATCGTGACAACTTGGTATCAGAGCACTAGGTTCACGTAGGTCTCACAAGTCATGGGCCCGCCTAATAGAGTCTTGCGAATCGGTGCGGAGACGTCTGTACTTATCTTCGAGAGGCTATATGGTGTTAGGAAACTTCTCTTTCTTCATCTCCTATCGTGTAGTTGATGTTGTGCTAAGTATCTTTCTCTTATTCTCTCATGTATGGTAAGAACGCGCTTCCGATGTACCTGACCATGGAGGAGCTACTCCCCCAGTTGCTATAGGCCGAGGGAGGGTTCCAGCTCCTACCAGAGGATGAGGGTGTCCTAGAGTTGCTCCAGTTGTGCCACCAGTGGATCCAGTGGAGGATCTTGTTATTGAGGAGTAGGGCAAGGTACCTGCAGCTGAGCCGGCCCCAACGGATTTCATGTCTGCACCAAGATTCCAGTAGGTCATGGGTCGTATATTGCAATTTATGGACTTTATGACGCAGGCTGGTTTATTTCCAGCAGACCCAGCCACATCTCAGGCAGGAAGGGGAGCACAGACCCCTACTGCTCAGGTTACAACGCATGCAGCTGCTGTATATAGACCTCGAGTGCACTACCCGTGGGCGGAGCTCAGTCAGTTGCAGCAGTTATACCAGAGCCCAGACCAGCCGCGACTGGCGAGCCGCAAAAGCTATTGGATAGATGGACCAGACTACATCCTCCTTCCTTTGGAGGTGAGCGACATGAGGAACCCCATGACTTTATTGTTCATTGTAGGGACAGACTGCACAACATGAGGGTATTGGAGTCCCACGGAGTGGACTTTACCACCTTTCAGCTAGAGGGCAGGGCCCGTATATAGTGGCAGTCCTATCTTCTCAGTAGACTAGCAGGTTCTCCTCCCTTGACTTGGGACCAGTTCACACGTCTCTTGCTGGAGAGATATATCCCACCCTCTCAGAGGGAAAAGTTACGGGGTCAGTTCGAGCGGCTCCAGCAGGGTCAGATGTCCGTGATCGATTATGAGGCGAGATTCTCTGAGTTATCTCGTCATGTACTTATGATACTCCCCACTGATGCAGAAAGAGTGCGTAGATTTATTGCGGGCTTGTACTATGGTATCCAGGTCACTATGGCCCGAGAGATTGAGATAAGGACTCATTACGAGCAGGTTGTGGAGATAGCTCGGAGGATCGAGGGTATTCGTCAACAGGGTCGAGAGCAGGCGCCGAGGGACAAGCGGTCTCGATATTCTATAGGGTTCAGTGGTGCTCCGTCTGGGGGCAGAGGTCAGTTTGTGAGGGGCCAGTCTAGTAGGCCCACATATCCAGCACCGCCACCTTCTCGGGGTGCTCCAGTGCGGCCCTATTTCAGTGCCATTCCAGATAGCTCCTACCGTCCACCGGCTATTCAGGGTTTTTCTAGTGGGTGTTCAGGTTCCCAGGGCGAGACTCAGGGTCAGTCATCCTCCGCATCGAGAGGTTACTTTGAGTGCGGGGATCTTGGTCATATGAGAAGATTCTTCCCCAGGTTTCGGGGCAAGCCAGTACATCAAGGTCATCAGCCGTCTAGCCGCCCAGAGGCGGAGGGCGGGTGAGTTGGGGCCGTCCTAGAGGTGGAGGTCTGTCAAGTGGCGCTCCAGCTAGGTTCTATGCATTTCCAGCCAAACCAGATGCAGTAACCTCAGATGCCGTGATCACATGTATTATTTCTGCCTGCGGTAGGGATACTTCTGTTCTATTTGATCCAGGGTCTACATATTCATATGTTTCATCTCTGTTTGCTCATTTTCTGGGTGTTCCTTGCGAGTCCTTAGGTACTCCTGTATATGTGTCCACGCCTGGGCGATTCTGTTGTTGTGGATAGGATTTACCGGTCCTGTATCGTGACTTAATGTGTTTACGAGACTAGATCGAATCTTCTGTTGCTCTACATGACCGACTTTGAGGTCATCCTAGGCATGGACTGGTTGTCTCTGTACCATGCCTTCCTTGATTGCCATGCCAAGATTGTTACCTTGTCAATATCAGAGTTGCTTAGATTGGAGTGGAAGGGTTCATCTATCAGTGCATCTAGTCAGGTTATCTCTTTCCTGAAGGCTCGACACATAGTCGAGAAGGGTTGTTTGGCTTATCTAGCTTATGTTCAGGATACTGCTGTAGAGACTTTGACGATTGATTCAGTGCCTGTGGTGCGGTAGTTCACCGATGTATTTCCTTTTGACTTACCAGGCATGCCACCAGATCGTGATATCTACTTCTATATTGATTTGGCTCCAGGAACCCAATCTATCTCTATTCCACCATACCGCACGGCTCCGAAAGAGTTGAAGGAGTTAAAAGAATAGCTTGGGGAGTTGCTAGCAAAGGGGTTCGTCAGACCGAGTGTGTCACATTGGGGTGCACCAGTGTTGTTCGTGAAGAATAAGGATGGGACTATGCGGATTTGCATTGATTACCGCCAATTGAACAAGGTTACCATTAAGAACAAGTACCCCTTACCGTGTATTGATGATTTGTTTGACTAGTTGCAGGGTGCCAAGGTGTTCTCTAAGATAGACTTGAGATCGAGGTATCATCAGTTGAAGATTCGTGATTCGGATGTTCCGAAGATGGCTTTCCGGACTAGATATAGCCATTATGAGTTTCTAGTGATGTCCTTCGACTTGACCAACACCCCAACAACATTTATGGATTTGATGAATCGGGTGTTCAGGACATATATTGACTCGTTTTTCATTGTCTTCATTGATGACATATTGATCTACTCGCGTAGCATGGAGGAGCACGAGCAATATTTTAGAGTTGTGCTTCATACCTTACGAGAACAGAAGTTGTATGCTAAGTTCTCCAAGTGCGAGTTTTGGTTAGATTCTATGGCATTCTTAGGGCATGTTGTATCAAGCGAGGGTATTAAGGTAGATCCCAGAAAGATTGAGGTGGTCCAGAGTTGGCCTCATCCTACCACAGTGACCGAGATCAGGAGTTTCTTGGGGTTAGCAGGTTATTATCGCCGGTTTGTTGATGGCTTCTCATCTATTGCAGATTGACCCAGAAGGGTGCTCCGTTCCGATGGTCCGATGATTGCGAGGCGAGTTTTTAGAAGCTTGAACTCGTCCAAACCCACACCACAATTAAGTAGTGAGGTGGTCGATGCAATAATAAACCCAATGAAGGTCGGGATCGAATCCACAAGGAGTTAGAATATGAGATTAGGTGTATATCTAAGTTAATTGCAAGTTTTGGCTCCAATTACACTTTCACAAACTTGATTGGTGTTCTACTTCTACTTTACTCTATTGTTTGCAAGTATAAAACTAAGGACAATATTTTTGGTTTTAAGTTTTTCAAATGATTAAAAGGGAGTAGGGTCGTGACTTCTACCTAAGTGGTTATCTAATGGGTTGTAAACTCCAGGGAAAATTTGATTAGTTAGGGTCGTGATGTAGCAATCACATCCGGGTACTCACTTTATACCTCTCGGTAGTTTGAGTAATTTTGCCCAGTTTGGCTTTCTCAAGTCCAATTGGGTATTTGCACAATACAAGTGATATTAGCTCAAGTTGGGTATTAATATCTCTAGGTTTAACCCTTTAATTGGGGCTATCAATTTCTTGAGTTCACCCCAATTTCTTGTTAGCCAAGTTTTTCTAGACTTAGTCTCTCTTTCTCAAGTAGAGGCTAAGTCAAATAGGCATGAATCAATGTTTGCAACCATTGATTCTAGGGTTCTATCATGAACAAGGCTAAATATCACTAACCCAATTAAAAAAAAGCCCTCAATTAAACACCCATCAAATACCCACACTAGGGTTGGGTCACAACCCTAGCTAAAGATTTAGCTACTCATAAAAAGTACAGAAATCAAAGAAGAAATTAAGATAGAATGCATATAAATTGATTAGGGAAAGAAAATCTAATGTATAGATGTTAATCTAGTACAAAAATCCTCAAAATAGCAAAGAAAATGGCTCAGGTGCTCTTTCCCAATGTCACTCTCCCTAAAAATGACAAAACATTCTATTTATACTAAGCTGAAAATATCTAACAAAATTGCCCCTGCGGAGGTTGTGCGGCCGCATAATTCTGGCGCGGCCCACACATTGAGCTTCTGCGGCCGCACAATTATTGTGTGGTCCGCATTCTTGGAATTTTGGACTTGGCACTTCAGGGCTTCTGTTATTGTGCGGTCCGCATTTTTGGAATTTTGGGCTTGGCACTTCGAGGCTTCTGTGGTCCGCATAAAAATGAGTGCGGCCGCACTTCTAATTGTTCGACCGCATAAAAATGATGCGGTCCGCACTCCTTGATTTTGAACTTGAATCCAACTCTCTGATTCTTCACTCCTGCGGACCACATAATAGTGATTGCGACCGCACTTGATATTCTGCAGCCGCACAATTTTGGTGGGGTCCGCACTCCTTCAGCTTGCCCAAATACCATTCTCTGAATCTCCTCTCTGCGGCCTCAGTAGAATTGCGCGGTCCGCAATGCTAGCCTTTTTGCCCTGTTTTGGTTCTTGTTCACTTTTGACTCTTTTATGAGTTGATTTTGACTTCTTTGGCTCATATCTGAATATTCCTACAAGTAAGCACATTTTGTTAGTTTTCGGGAATGCCTTTAAGCATTTTTGAGCTAAATCGCAGTTAAAAGAGAGAAAATAATCGGTCAAAATCCCTACTTATCAACTTCTCCAAACTTAACCTTTTGCTTGTCCTCAAGGAAATAAGGCAATTCCCACCTCCACTATAAAAAAAGATATTTCAGCTGGCTTAAGGTGAATTAATCACACATCAATTGGGACAAACAATTATCCACAACACATATGAATTATCAGCAACGCAATGGTTTGACTTTTTGAGTACAATAGTTCTAATATGACACTAGAGCATAAAGAGTTGACTCTATTCATCAAGGAAGCTCGCTCTTTCACGTAGGTCATTATGGATCCCAAACTTCTCCTCCTCTACTCTCCATTAGCACATCTCACTTTAGAATGCAACACTCGATACAAGGATTGTGAAAAGTTCGATCATCTCTCTTAAAAGAATGCCACAAGTCTGGCTCTAAGTACCATAAGCTTGCCCCTCGTATAAATCACCACTAATGTAATCTCACTCAACTTGAAATCATGTAGGGCTTTTGCGGGATGTAATGAAGGCTTTTGGACCAAGATAGGACTTGTTGGAATAGAATGGTTTCATCTTTCCTTAAGCACTCCATTTTCTCTTTTCGGTTCATACTTTCTCGACTATTTGAGTCATTTTCTTCTTCCTCGGGGGAACTAAAGAGACGTAACGTCACTCTTTCTTGGTCATGGCATTCATTTTTCTCCTTTTCTATTTACTTCAGCCTTTTATCCCTACTTTCTTTTGAATTCCCTTCAACTCATCATTTTATTCACTTTCTTTTTGGCATTTTTCTTTTTGTTCTTTGCCTTCATTTCTTTCTCTTCTTTGTACCTTTTATCACTTCAAACTCTCTGTCTCTCCCCCAAACTTATGTTTTTGCCCATTGTTTCTCAAGAATGCTAAGGAAATATCGGGTGCCAAGAGAGGGTCACTACAGAACGGATAAAGGTTTGTAACGTGGTTATTGAAATAAAAAGGCTTCGGCTCAAAGGGGTTGACTAGGGTTATCACATTGTTAGGCTATGGAAGATTTCAATTTCAAATTGGATCAAAAAGAGCCTACAATCATTTCTCAAGCCAAGCTACACTTAGAATTTCGCCTAGAAAAACACTCGGGGCAAGTTCTAGACTATTGGCACGGGAACTTGGACTTGCAATTCAATACCTCACCTCTCACACTATTGGATTGCTAAAGAGAACGGAGTCGAGGGCCCACAACAACCCTAGATAAGATTGAGAATCACAAATGGCTCGACTGAACCACTCGATGACTGTTTGAGTCAACACAAGAGTCTAAAGGTCACAACTAGAGCCATTTTATGCCAACAACTTTGTTTTTAACCATAAGGTCAGAGGTAAATGTGTTGGTACCAAATGAAGCATGCTCAAGACACTTTCATTCATTGCTACTATATTTTTTCAAAACATAAAAGAAAATGGACTCAATCCCTTAAGAAGGTTGTCACGCCATCCATCGTTGGGAAGAGCCACCCGGTTTACACAAAATACACCTTTGGAAAGAATCGTGGCATTAAGAAAACCAAAGCCTTATTGTTCACTCAAAACGTAAAAAGAAGCTAACAAATTAAAAAGAAGTTATACTGCTAAGGAAGAGCAAACTAAAGAAGCTATGAAGTAAACTACGGGAAGCGAGATAAATGAATATACAAACCGAAGTCAAATGAATATATACATAAAGGAAATGAATATCTACATCAAATGGGGAGAATATATACATACCAAAGGGAAAATAAGAATGAAAGAAAAATAGTATCAGAGTTATTACATGCCAAATGTCAAATGTTAATTAATCAAAATAGACCACTCCCCAAATGAAAAATAAGCATTGTCCCTAATGCTTAACAAAAATAAGAACATGGAAGGGGTAGAGAGTTAAAAGAACTCCCTATGTGGTCTCAGTCTGCATGGGATCATCAGCACCTTCTGTCTCCTCTAACTATATGTCATCATCTCCTGGCTGAGGGACAACTGCATTGTTGAGCATCTGTATCATCTCCTCAGCAGTGTGTGCAGTCGCAACCGGCTCCTCAGACTGTGCTATTACTGCCTGTGCTGCTGGGACTGTCTGCTCCATAAGCAAGTCCAATGGAAGATCTCCGGGAGATATAATCTTTTCAACCTCTTTGATCAGCTTCTCTACCGACTTCTTTGATGCCTGGGATCTACGCATCTTCTTGACCTGTTTGCCCAAATCTTTAATGACCTTCCCATGTATTGCCAGAGTATCAGTAATGGTCTTCTGGTTGTCCAGAATCTTCTTCAATATTTCCTCCACTGACGGAGGTACCTGTGGCTCTGCTGGGGCTGAGGACTGTGCTGCGACAGCACAGGATATATCAGTCAGGTTTGTAGTATTTGCCTGCATCCAGTTGTTGAGACTCGCAAATGTCTGGGAGACTCACAACGCAATCTGAGGATATGTAGATGAAGCCGGCACTGATAATGGCACTGATAGTCTAGCAGAAGCAGGTGGTCCGGAAGATGAAGGTGGCATGGCTACTATCCCGGTAGAAGTACCGGTTGCGGTGGATGGCTCGGCATCTGAATCAGTATCCACTACCGCTGGCTCCTCAGACTGGCCAGTGGAGGTAGTAGCTTTACCCTTGAATTTCGGGTTGTCAGCTCCCTGAAGTTGGTACTAAGAGAAAGGCTTCTTGACCTTCTCCTCGGTGTCATAATGCCTTGGTTCCACCCCTTGGTCCTTGAAGTACTCTGTGAAGAAGTTCGGGTACGGGTAGGACCTTTCATCTTTTTGGACAGCCAGAGTGATGTTTGTGGACATGATAGCACCCACATTAATTGGGTACCCAACCATAATTGAGGCTACCAAGACTGCACGGGGAAGTGGAAGATTGTTCTCGTTGAGGCATGGATCAATGCGGCTACATACAAATGTTTTCCACCTTTTTGCTTCAAAGTTTAGGGTGGATCAGACTATTGGAACTCCTGCTGTGAGCCACGGAGGTGCTGACCCTCGAATATCCAGAATCTCAGCTAGCCATGGGAAAGTTGCGTCACCCATAGCCAGTTTCTCCAGGTATTGGACTGCTTCCACTACCTCAAACCCCACATACTTGTTCAAGGTGCATGCATCAAACTTGATTTTTAAATTTCGAACTTTTGTCACCTTGGTACCCTTTTTGATATGAGCGACATTGGTATAGAATTCCTTGACCAAATACTCATTGGCATCCGTAACGTTGTGGGTGAACCATCTCCAACCTTTTCGCTCCTTGAATTGTCGGAGGACATTGGAGTTGTGCTTGTCTAGATCTTTCATCAAAATTGCCACTCAAGAGTGAGTGACCGTTGCGGCCACCATTCCCTAAATTTAGCAAAGGCAGCAACACTGACGAATTTGTCCTCCCATAACTCTAGTCTCTTTGATCTCTCCAAACCTCCTACTGTAGTATCCCCCACTCTCTCATCATCTAGGACATAATCATCATCCATATTAATTGGATCAGCTGGAGCATGTGAGGAAGAGGGCTCAGAGGCTTGACTACCCTCTTCCGAACCATCAGAGGAATTGGCAGAAGAAGACGACTCATCTACTAGGTGGAATCTACCAGGAAACTATTGTGATTGGGTTTCCGGTTGTGATTGCACGGATTTACCCTCAGAAGCTTCCCCAGATGGGTCATACTCACTGGTTTTCGAGGGTTCGGGAGGTCTGTTGGCTGTAGCTTTCTTACTTATAACCCTTTGAAGTGCTAGAGGTAGGTTGCTTTTACCTTTACCTTGACCTCGGCCTCGGGAAGGTTCTGACCTCCCTTGCGATGTATCTCCTCTACCATATACGTGAACCATTGTCTGCAATGCATGGGGATAAGAGTCAGTTAGATTTGTAAACCACAGGTGCATGCATAACAACTGCAGCAAAGCAGTCTCATAAGGGGCAGTGTGGATCGCACAAAAGTGAGTGCAGCCGCAAACTGCCCAGTGCAGACCACATAATTTTGAGTGCGGCCGCATAACCAAAAGTGCGGACCGCACAATTTTGAGTGCGGTCGCACAACCCCAGGTTCAGACTACTGGGGTCTCTGATGTTTCATTAGTGCGGACCGCACAAAAATGAGTGCAGCCGCACAAGTCCACTGTGGACCGCTCAATTTTGAGTGTCGTCGCACCAATCATGCATACTGATATCCTAGTTCAGAGAAATGCGAACCGTACAAAAATGTGTGCGGCCGCAGAAGCTTATGGTGCAGATCGCACAAAAGTGAGTGCAGCCGCACAATTTTAATTCAGGTGGTACTGACTTAGAGTTCATGGAATTTTATTCACAAATTACTCAAGTTTTTTGCAATTAAACATCATTAGTCACTTACCCATACCCCAATTAATGTTTAAAAAGGCTACCCATATGATTCTAAGCACAAACAACTAACTATTGACATATTTAGGCATGGAAATAACCCTAGTCGGAAGAATAAAATTAAGGAAAAATCTAAAGAATAAATTAGCATACCAATAATGAAGATGCAGGTGAGATTCAACACTGATGAAATGAGGAGAGATTGTAAACAATGAGGATATGCACTGTGCTAGCTTAGCTTCAGATTTCAAAAGAGCGTAAAGTGTAAAAAGCTGAGGGAGGCCCTATTTATATGTTTACCCGTCGGGCCCACAATTTTACCTGGAGTGCAGCCGCATAATTTTGAGTGTAGTCCGCACTCATTACCTGCCCTTGTGAAGAATTGTTGCGGACCACACAACAATGAGTGCGGCCGCAGAATTAGTGCAGACCGCACAAAAATGGGTGCGACCGTATTTTGTTAAGAATTTTTGTCAGGCCAAACTTTAGAGACCGTGCATTTTTCATCTCCCAGTTGTGCGATCACACACAAAATTGTGCGGACGCAGAGTAGCAGTGCGGTCCACATAATTCTAGTGCGGTCCGCACTTTTGTGACACTTAGCCAATTTTTTCATGCTCAGTTCCTGCAATGCACACCCATTCCTGCATACACTTCAAAACTAGTTAGTACAAAATAAAGCCTATCTAATCTAAAGAAGAAAAACAAGAAAAAGAAAAAGACACATGGGTTGCCTCCCAAGAAGTGTCTGATTTAACGTCGCGACATGATGCATGTTACCATCAATCACTTGAAATGGAGCAATGCCACAACGTGGCCATCATCAACCTTGCCAAGATAATGTTTAACCCAGTACCCGTTGACTCTAAACACCTCATCATTCTTATTTTTCAAATCTAGAGCACCAAAGGGTGTCACATGTACAACTTCAAATGGGCCGCTCCACTTTGATTTCAGCTTTCCCAGAAACATCCGCAACCGAGAGTTGAACAAAAGCACAAGATCACCTTCTTTGAATTCTTTGTTCTGGATATACTTGTCTTGGAGGTACTTCATCTTGTCCCTATACAAGGACGAACTGGAGTATGCATGGAACCGAAACTCATCAAGTTCATTCAATTGCTCCACCCTAAGATTTGCAGCTACATCCCACTCAAGGTTAAGCTTCTTCAACGCCCACATAGCCTTATGCTCAAGTTCCACCGGAAGGTGACAAGCTTTCCCGAACACTAACCGATACAGATACATACCAAGTGGTGTTTTGTAAGCTGTTCTATAAGCCCAAAGAGCATTGTCAAGTTTCTTCGACCAATTTGTCCAGTTGGCATTCACAGTCTTTCACAGAATACTCTTGATCTCCCGGTTGGAGACTTCAACCTGTCCGCTTGCTTGAGGATGATAAGGGGTCGACATTTTGTGGGTGACACCATACTTGGAGAGTAAAGTATCAAAAGCTTTATTGCAAAAGTGTGATCCCCCATCACTAATGATGGCCCTTGGAGTACCAAACCTTATGAATATGTTCTTCTTCAAGAAAGCTACCACACTCCGAGCTTCATTGTTGGGCAAAGCCACAGCTTCAACCCGTTTGGACACGTAATCCACAACTACCAATATATATGTGTTCCCACATGAGCTCACAAACGGACCTATAAAATCAATGCCCTAAACATCAAAAATATCAATCTCTAGGATGGTGGTGAGAGGCATCTCATTGTTCTTGGAGATCCCACCGGCCCTTTGGCATTCATCACAACGCTTAACGAGATCGCTAGCGTTCTTGTAAAGTGTAGGACAATAGAATCCACAACTTAGCACCTTTGTAGCAGTTCTCGCTCCACCATGGTGACCACCATATGGCGAAGAGTGGCAAGCTTCAACAATACCCAATTGTTCTTTTTCGGGTACACATCTTCGGATAACACCATCAGTACAAATTTTGAAGAGATATGGCTCATCCCAATAGTAGTCCAGGCAGTCCCGTTTGAGCTTCTTCCTTTGGTTTGAAGAGAACTCATTCGGAACAATGCCACTCACAAGATAGTTGGCCACATCGGCAAACCATGGCATCCCAGTTGTAGAAAAGGAAAGGAGTTGTTCGTCAGGAAATGAATCATTGATCTCAAGGCCATCATGTGGCCTCCCTTCCTCCTCTAATCGGGACAAGTGGTCCGCCACTTAATTCTCACTACCCTTGCGGTCTTGAATCTCTAGATCAAACTCTTGCAATAGAAGCACCCACCGCATCAACCTTGCCTTAGAGTCTTTTTTGCTAATCAAATAATGAAGTGTCGCATGGTCGGTGTGAACAATCACCTTCGTACCGATTAGATACGGGCGGGACTTCTCCATAGCGAAGACAATGGCTAGGATTTCTTTCTCGGTCACCATATAGTTGACTTGGGCCTCGTTCATGGTCTTGCTAGCATAGTAGACCGGATGAAAGATCTTGTTAATTCGTTGCCCCAATACCGCTCCAACCGCCACATCGCTTCATCACACATAAGCTCAAATGGTAAGCTCCAATTTGGCGCAGTGATAATAGGAGTGGTATACTTGAGTAGTTCAAATGCCTTCATATAATCTTCATTGAAAAGGAACTTGGCATCTTTCTCCAAGAGTTTGCACAAGGGGTTTACCACCTTAGAAAAGTCCTTGATGAATCGGCAGTAAAACCCCGCATGACCTAGAAAGCTCCTCACTCCCTTCACAGAAGTAGGGGGAGTTTGGATATCACTTCAATTTTTGCTTTATCAACCTCAATACCATTCTTGGAAATCTTGTTACCGAGGACAATGCCCTCCTCGACCATAAAGTGACACTTCTCCCAATTTAACACGAAGTTAGTTTCCTCACAACGTGCCAATACCTTATCCAAGTTATCCAAGCACTCTTCAAATGAATTCCCCACGACAGAAAAAGCATCCATGAAAACCTCGAGAAAGTCCTCCACCATATCGGTGAAGATGGCCATCATGCATCGTTGAAAAATTATCGGTGCATTGCATAACCCGAATGGAATCCACGAGAATGCGAAAGTGCCATAGAGACAAGTGAAAGTGGTCTTCTCTTGGTCTTCAGGAGCAATAAAAATCTGGTTATACCCAGAATATCCATCAAGGAAGCAATAATAAGCACGTCCGGCTAACCTATCCAACATTTGATCAAGAAATGGAAGCGGAAAATGGTCTTTCCGAGTAACTTTGTTGAGATTCCTATAATCCATGCACACTCTCCACCCGATGACAATTCTTGTGGGGATCAATTCATTTTTGTCATTTGTTATCACAGTCATGCCCCCTTTCTTTGGGACACATTGCACCGGCGAGGTCCACGAACTATCGGAAATGGGGTAAACAACCCCGACATCCAACCACTTTATGATCTCTTTCTTTACTACCTCTTGTATAGCCTCATTCAATCGTCTTTGATGTTCCACAGAGGGTTTGGAATCCTCCTCCAACATGATTTTGTACATACAAAAGGCGGGGCTTATACCTCGAATATCCGCCAATGTCCAACCTATTGTTTTCTTCCTCCTTTGGAGCACCGCAAGGGTGGAATCTACATGCACGTCAGTTAAGCACGAGGAAAAAATAACAGGTAAAGTGGAACAAGGGCCTAAAAACTCATACCTGAGGTGTGAAGGCAAAGGCTTTAACTCCAAAGTGGGAGTCTCCTCGATTGAGGGAATTATTGGTGGAGTCTTCCGGTTTTTGAGATCCAAGGAAAGTTTTCGGGGCTCATAAGTATATGATCACATTCCTTGCAAAGCATTGACATATTCTATAAAGCCTTCTTTCTCATCCTCATCACGATTCAACAACAGAGCTTCCAAGGTATCTTCAACATTTATCACAGCACTTGTGTCATCAATAATTACTTCAGTCACAAGATCCACGAACGAACAAACTTCATTGCTATTTGGCTGCATCGTTGATTTACAAACATGAAACACCACTTTTTCATCGCCCACCCTGAAGGTGAGCTCGACATCTTCCACATCAACTAAGGCCTTCCCTGTATTAAGGAAAGATCTCCTCAAAATGATTGGCACCTCATAGTCAACCTCACAGTCAAGTATCACAAAATCTGCGGGAAGGATGAACTTGTCGACCCGAACTAACACATCATCAATTATCCCCAATGGTCTTTTCATTTTCTGATCCTCCATTTGCAACCTCATGGATGTGGGTCTTGGTTGACCAATCCCCAACATTTTGAACATAGAATAGGGCATCAAGTTAATGCTTGCCCCCAAGTCACATAAAGCTTTGGCGAAATCGGCACTCCCAATAGTGCACGGGATTGTGAAAGCACCGGGGTCTTCTAACTTTGGATCCACGGAGTGCACAATAGTACTCACTTGATGTGTCATTTTGATCATTTCACAGTTCATTAATCTTTTCTTTGTTACCAAATCCTTCATGAACTTGGCATATCCCGGCATTTGTTCTAAGGCTTCAACCAACGGCACAGTTATGGATAAACTTTTCATCATATCAATGAATTTATTGAATTGATTCTCATTGTGTTGCAAGTATTTGAGGGTATGGAGGAAGAGGCCTTGGCATTGGTGCCTTAGCCTTTGGCACTACCGGCTCTGGCATATCAATCACGTGCTCCCTAGAAGGGTTCACTTCTTCTTGCGTCTCCTCCACATTTTCATCAATATCAATCCTCGCTTCTTCATTAGCTTGAACATCATTGCTTGGCTTATTATCATCTTGCACAAACACATCATCACCCACATGTCTTCTTTGGATTGAGGTACTAGTAACTCCACCTCTCCCACTTCTTGTTGTCATGGCCATTGCATGCCCCGTATTCCTATCTTTCGGGTTCACCACTGTATCGCTAGGTAGTACCCCCTTTGGGCGAGTATTTAAAGCTTGAGAAATTTGGCCAAGTTGAACCTCTAAGTTGCGGATAGAAGTATTGTGGGAGGTTAATTAGGCATCGGAGTCGGTGTTTTTCTCCATCATTTGCTTAAACATATTTTCAATTCTTCGCATTTCACTATTGGAAGAACTAGGACCTTGCGATGGATATGGAGGCGGGTTGTTTGGTTGTTGATACATCGGGGGCCTCTGAAAGACTGACCCCCGATTTCCTTGATTGTTATTGTTCCAACCCCCTTGATTATTGTTGCCTCCCCAATTGCTTTGATTGTTACCACCCCAATTACCTTGATTATTTCCTCCTCAATTGCCTTGATTACCTTGATTACCCCAATTGATTTGATTATTGTTGTTGCCACCACTCCAATTTCCTTGGTGGCCTTGGTTGTTCCAATTTCCTTGGTTTTTTGTGATCTCCATTGTTGTTGATTTGGAGCATTACTTCTTTGACCTTGATAATTGTTGACATATTGAACCTCTTCATCTTGCTCATCATATGACTCATCTTGATTATACCCACTATTACTTTGCTCAAATTGTTCCGGATAGTTTTGTACTTGTTGACCTCGTTGTCGTCTCTTGTTTACCATCATGTTCACCCCTTCCATAGCATTCACCTATTTTGGCCCTTGAACCTGTTGAAGTTGAGCCTTGGCCAATTGGTTCATGGTGGTCGTCAACTCTACAATAGCTTGCCCATGATCATGTAGCTCCTTGTGGAGGTGAATAACATTTGGGTCACCCTGAGGAACATTCTCTCTACTTTGCCACGTCGAAGAGGTGTCCGCCATCTCATCCAAGATTTCACAAGCTTCAAAATAAGGCGTGTTCATGAAGTTACCCCTAACGAGTTGATTTACCACACACTGATTCGTTGTGTTGATCCCCCTGTAGAAGGTGTGTTGGATCATGGACTCGGTCATATCATTGTTCGGGCATTATTTGACCATGGTACGATATCTTTTCCAAATCTCGTGCAATGGCTCATTGGGCTCTTGTTTGAAAGCTAGAATTTCATCCCTTAGCATAGCTATGTGCCCTGGAGAGAAGAATTTGGCAATGAACTTCTCATCCAACTCATCCCAAGTGTGGATGGAATGATTGGGCAATCTCTCTGACCAGTCCAAAGCCTTTCCACATTGAGAAAAGGTAAATATCCTTAACCGCAGTGCATCCTCGGAGACATTTGTTTGCTTTCTCCCCCAACAAGTATCGACGAAACCCTTGAGATGCTTGTAGGCATTTTGGTGTGGAGCTCCGGTGAAGAAACCCCGCTGCTCAAGTAGTGTAAGCATTACATTCGTTATTTGGAAGTTGCCCGCCCTAATCCGGGGCGGGATTATTGCACATGCATAGCCCTCATTCGGCAACACTTGGTGTGCTGCTCTTGGTGGAGATGTGGGAGGGTTTGGGACATTATCATGAAGTGGTCGGCCTCGCCTGTTTACTTGAGGCTCGGGATGAACCTCATCCACTTGATCATCATCTACCTCCTCCCCCAATGGTAAATTTCTGAGGGGCTCATTTTTAAGGGCCATTTTGTACCTAAAAGCAATTCACAAACAAAATTAGTTACTCGGAAGGAAAGAAAGGCAAAATACACAAATACCTAGATATATAGCTAAATCCGTTTAACTCCCCGGCAACGGCGCCAAAAATTAATCTCGGCCAAACCCACACCACAATTAAGTAGTGAGCCGGTCGATGCAATAATAAACCCAACGAAGGTCGAGATCGAATCCACAAGGAGTTAGAATATGGGATTAGGTGTATATCTAAGTTAATTGCAAGTTTTGGCTCCAATTACACTTTCAAAAACTTGATTTGTGTTCTACTTCTACTTTACTCTATTATTTGCAAGTATAAAACTAAGGGCAATATTTTTGATTTTGAGTTTTTCAAATGATTGAAAGGGACTAGGGTCGTGACTTCTACCTAGGTGGTTATCTAATGGGTTGTAAACTCCAGGGCAATTTTGATTAGTTGGGGTCATGATGTAGCAATCACATCCGGGTACTCACTCTATACCTCTCGGTAGTTTGAGTGATTTTGCCCAAATTTGGCTTTCTCAAGTCCAATTGGGTATTTGCACAATATAAGTGATATTAGCTCAAGTCGGGTATTACTATCTCTAGGTTTAACCCTTTAATTGGGACTATCGATTTCTTGAGTTCATCCCATTTTCTTGTTAGCCAAGTTTTTCTAGACTTAGTCTCTCTTTATCAAGTAGAGGCTAAGTCAAATAGGCATGAATCAATGTTTGCAATCATTGATTCTAGGGTTCTATCATGAACAAGGCTAAATATCACTAACCCAATAAAAAATAAGCCCTAAATTAAACACCCATCAAATACCCACATTAGGGTTGGGTCACAACCCTAGCTAAAGATTTAGCTACTCATGAAAAGTATAGAAATCGAAGAAGAAATTAAGATAGAATGCATATAAATTGATTAGGGAAAGAAAATCTAATGTATAGATGTTAATCTAGTATAAAAATCATCAAAATTGCAAAGAAAACGACTTAGGTGCTCTTCTCCAATGTCACTCTTCCTAAAAATGACAAAAAGTTCTATTTATACTAAGCTAAAAATATCTGACAAAATTGCACCTGCGGAGGTTGTGCGGCCGCATAATTCTAGTGCGGTGCGCACATTGAGCTTCTGCGGCCGCACAATTATTGTGTGGTCCGCATTCTTGGAATTTTGGGCTTGGCACTTCGGGGCTTCTGCGGTCCGCATAAAAACGAGTGCGGCCGCACTTCTAATTGTGGGATTGCATAAAAATGATGTGTTCCGCACTCCTTGATTTTGAACTTGAATCCAACTCTCTGATTCTTCACTCCTACGGACCGCATAATAGTGAGTGCGGCCGCACTTGATATTCTACGCCCGCACAATTTTAGTGAGGTCCGCACTCCTTTAGCTTGCCCAAATACCATTCTTTGAATCTCCTCTCTGCGGCCGCACTGCTGGCCTTTTTGCCCTGTTTTGGTTCTTGTTCACTTTTGACTCCTTTATGAGTTGATTTTGACTTCTTTGGCTCATATCCCAATATTTCTGCAAGTAAGCACATTTTGTTAGTTTTCGGGAATGCCTTTAAGCATTTTTGAGCTAAATCGCAGTTAAAAGAGAGCAAATAATCGATCAAAATCCCTACTTATCGAAGCTCAAGACCACATTGACTACAACACCGATGTTAGTGTTGCCTTCCGATTTAGAGATGTATACTGTGTACTGCGATGCTTCACACATTGGCCTGGTTTGTTTATTGATGTAGGAGGGGCAAATTATTGCATATGTTTCACGTCAGCTGAAGCCCCACGAGAAGAATTACCTCGTACATGATTTGGAGCTGGCCGCGATAGCCCATGCTCTCAAGATCTGGAGGAATTATCTTTATGGGGTGTCTTGTGAGGTTTACACCGATCATTGCGGCTTACAGCATTTGTTCAAGTAGAGGGATCTCAATTTGAGGCAGCGTAGATGGTTTGAGTTACTAATGGACTATGATATTACCATTCTTTATCATCAGAGCAAGGCGAATATGGTTGCGGATACCTTAAGCAGAAAGGCTGAGAGTATGTGGAGTTTGGCATTCATTTCAGCAGAGGAGAGGCCATTGGCTTTGGACATTCAGTCCTTGGCTAACAGACTTGTGAGGTTGGATATTTCAGAGCCCAGCCGAGTTCTTGCATGTGTCATTGCTCAGTCTTTATTATTGGAGCGGATCAAGGCTCGTCAGTATGATGATCCACACTTGCTGGTTCTTAGGGAGATAGTACTATAGGGTGGTGTCAAGGAGGTTACTATTGGTGAGGATGGTGTTCTGCGACTCTAGGGTCGTCTATGTATTCCTATTGGATGGATTGAGGGAGAAGATTCTAGAGAAGGCATACAGTTCTCGGTATTCTATTAATCCAGGTGCTACGAAGATGTATCGTGACCTGAGGCAACATTATTGATGGCGGCGGATGAAGAAAGACATAGTTGAGTATGTAGCAAGGTGCCTAAATTGTTAGCAGGTTAAGTATGAGAACCAGAGGCCATGTGGCCTACTTCAGCAGATGGTTATACCGGAGTGGAAATGGGAGCGCATCACTATGGACTTCGTAGTTGGGTTATCGTGGACTTTGAGGAAGTTCGATGCAGTTTGGTTCATTGTCGATAGATTGACCAAGTCGGCACACATTATTCCGATTTTGACTACATATTCTTCAAAGAGATTGGCCCAGATTTACATTCAGGATATTGTTTGGTTGCATGGTGTGCCTATTTCCATCATTTCAGATAGAGGCCCTCAGTTCACTTCGCACTTTTGGAGAGAAGTACAGAGTGAGTTGGGTACCCGAGTAGAGTTAAGCATAACCTTTCATCCGTAGACCGACGGAAAATCAGAGTGGACGGTTCAGATCTTGAAGGATATGCTCAGAGCATGCGTGATTGACTTCGGAGGGCAGTAGGGATCGATTCTTGCCTTTGGCCAAGTTTTCTTATAACAACAATTATCTGTCCGGCATTTAGATGAATCCATTTGAGGCTTTGTATGGTCGGCGATGTCGTTCACCCATCAGATCATGTGAGCCCGATGAGGCTAGGTTATATGGCACTGATTTACTGAAGGATGTCGTGGAGAAGGTGAAGTTGATTCAGGAACGACTTCGCACATCATGGTCCAAATAGAAGCGTTATGCAGATCAGAAGGCGTGTGATTTATCATTTATGGTGGTGAGAAGGTTCTCCTGAAAGTTTCGCTGATGAAGGGAATCATGAGGTTCGGGAAGAAGGTCAAGTTGAGCCCAAGGTTTATAGGTCCATTTGAGGTATTGAGGCGAGTTAGGTAGGTTGCTTATGAGCTTGCTTTTCCTTCCAGTCTATCGGCAGTTCATCCGATTTTCCACATGTCTATGCTCCGGAAGTATCATGCCGAAAGGTCACATGTGTTAGACTACATCACGGTTCAACTAGATGAGAGCCTGGGTTACGAGGATGAGCCAGTTACCATTGTTGACAGGCAGGTTCACAAATTTAGGTCTAAGAAGATTTTTGCGGTGAAGGTTCAGTGGAGGGGTCAACTAGTCGAGGAGGCGACTTGGGAGACCGAGGAAGACATGCAGATAAGATATCCACACCTATTTGGCACTCCAAGTATGATTCTAGACCCGTTCGAGGATGGATATTTGTTTAAGAGGTGGAGAATGTAATGACCCAACCCGTCGTTTTTCTTTTTAAATCCCTGTTCCCTTAATTAAGACTTCCCATACGTGCCTTTACTATTTTATGGCTTGCGGGGATGGGTGGTTCGGGTTTGGAAAGGTTCGGGTTGAAAAAGGAACACTTAGTTCCTTAATAATGGCCTATAATGGCCAAGTTTGACTTGAATCAATGTTTTGAGTAAATGACCTCAGAATCGGGATTTGACGAGACCAATAGGTTCGTATAATAATTTTGGACTTGGGCGTGTGTTCGGATCGGGTTTCGGACGACCCGGGAGCGTTTCGGTGCTTAATGTTGAAAGTTGGTGCATTGAAGGTTTTCAAGTTCTTTAAGTTTGATTTGGAAAGGTGTCCCATTTAGATGGTCAGACGAGTGTGAGTTGAGCTTTCAGAAGCTCAAGACCGCTTTGACTATGGCGCTAGTGTTGGTATTACCACAGGTTCAGGATCGTATACGCTATATTGTGACGCATCTCACATTGGGCTTGGTGTAGTATTAATGCAAGATGGCAAGGTAATTGCATATGCATCGCAACAGTTGAAAGTTCACGAGAAGAGTTATCTTGTTCATGACTTGGAATTGGAAGCTATTGTTCATGCGCTGAAGATTTGGAGGCATTACCTCTACAGTGTCTCGTGTGAGGTATTTACTGATCATCGTAGCCTTCAGTATCTGTTAAAACAAAAGGATCTTAATTTGAGGCAGAGAAGATGGTTGGAGTTATTAAAAGACTATGATATCACCATTTTGTATCACCCTGGAAAGGCCAATTTGGTGGCCAATGCTTTGAGTAGAAAGGCTGTGAGTATGGGCAGTCTTGCATATATTCCGGTTTGTGAGAGGCCATTAGCGGCAGATGTTTAGACTTTGGCTAATTAGTTCATGAGGTTAGATATTTCAGAACCAAGTCGAGTTCTAGCTTGCACAGTCGCTCGGTCTTCTTTATATGAGCGCATCAGAGAGAGGCGGTATGATGATCCTCATTTACTTGTCCTTAAAGAACACGTTGCGGCATGGTGATGCCAAACGGGTTGCTGTGAGGGAAGATGAAATTCTGCGAATGCAGGGTCGTATTTGTGTGCCTAATGTGAATGGGCTTCGTGAATTAATTCTTGAAGAAGCACACAGTTCCAGGTATTCTATTCATCCAGGTATCGCCAAAATGTATCAAGATTTGCGGCAACATTATTGGTGGAGGAGAATGAAAAAAGATATAGTTGCATATGTAGCTCGGTGTCTGAATTGTCAGCAAGTTAAGTACGAGCATCAGAGACCTGGTGGTTTGCTTCAGAAGTTAGAAATTCCTGAGTGGAAGTGGGAGCGTATCACTATGGATTTTGTTGTTGGGCTCCCACGAACTTAGAGAAAATTTGGCGTAGTTTGGGTCATTGTGGACAGGTTGACCAAGTCAGCACATTTCATTCCAGTGGCAGTTAACTAGCCTTATTTTAAGTCAAAATTTCCATTTTTATCAAATTTTCATATAAAAACTTTTCGAAAAGTGACATGGACCATGCACAAAAACCAAGAATTACCAAATGAAGCTAATGGAGGTCTTGGAATTCGGAAATAAGGGCTAGTATGCAAAATGACCTATCGGGTCGTCACATTCTCCACCTCCAAAAGAAACGTTCGTCCTCGAACGTACATAGAAAAGTACCTGGACTGGTGAAAAGGTATGGCTATCTACTCTGCATATCGGACTCGGACTCCCACATAGCTGCCTTGATCAGCTAACCTATCCACTGCACTCTCATAGAAAGGATAACTCTTATACCTCAACTTTCGGACCTGCTGGGCAAGAATAGCCACCGGCTCCTCTGGCGTCATTCCGAGTTGATTTGATAGGAATCGAACGCGCGGAAGTGTTTTCAGAAGTTCTTGAGTTTCATGATTTAATTCATGCATTTTTGCATCCGATTCATGATTCTAGATGTTATTTTAGTGTTTTAATCGTGTGAGCGAGTTCGTATGATATTCTTAGACTTGTGTGAATGTTTGGCATGGAGCCCCGGGGGCTCGAGTGAGTTTCGAGCGCGTTCGGAGTGGTGAAAGAACTTCAGTTTTTTTGGTTTTCTGGGTTGGTGCTACAGGTCTCGCAAATGCGAAGTTTTGTTCACATTTGCGAGGAAGGATTTGCATTTGCGAGGTTGGGAAAAACACTAGGGGGTTCGCATTTGCGAAGAGTTTTGCCGCTTTTGTGAGCTGCTCATCTTCGCATTTGCGAAGTTTTTGGTCGCATTTGTGACCCTGGTAGAGATGGCCAGTCATTGCATTTGCGATGCGTTTGTCGCATTTGCGACCATCGCATTTGCGAACAAGATGTCGCAAATGTGACATATGCGACTGGTGCAAGGGCTTTTTATTACGGGACTTAGCTTTATTTCCCACTTGGTCTTAGGCGATTTCGAGAGCATTTTGTGGGGGATTTCATCAACATCAAGAGGTAAGGGACCCCTTTCAATCCTTTAGCTAAATACGCGAATCATAGGTAGATTTAACATGGAAAAATTGTGAAATTAATGGAGTTTTGTGAAGAAACTAGGGTTTAGGTAAAAATGAGATTTGACCACGAAAATAGTTATGGAATTGAGTAGAAAATATATATTTGGGTTCGGGAGGCTATGGGTAATATTTATCTTCAAAAATTTCCGGAATTCGGGCACGTAGACCCGGGGGTGAATTTTAGGAATCTTCTAATTTGGGTTGGGTAATTACTCTAATAGCTAAATTATGAACTTTTGAGTGTATATTGATTAATTTATATAATATTTGGCTAGCTTCGGATTTTTCGACACCAACTCGAGGCTTTAGAGTGAATTTATGACCGGAAAATGAGCTTTGGAACGAGGTAAGTCTCTAGCCTAACATTGTAAGAGGGAGTTTACCCCATAGGTGTATAAATTACTATTTGCTACTTATTGTGGGTTTTACGTACGCACAAAGTGATAAGATTTCGTGTGTGGCTACAAATCATGCGTATGTCCGGGTAGTTTTAGGACCCTATCATGAAATACTTGTATTGTTTGCACTCTACTTATTAATTTAAGTGCTTAAATTATTTAGAAACTTGATAAAGGATTCGTAAAGACCGAACTTCACTTACTTTAAGTTTTGGCAGGTTACTTGACCGTTGATAGAAATTGTGCCTCCTTTTGTATTAGTCTTGTGATAACCATTAAATCGGAGTTCGTAGAGTATTCTCTCTTCTTGTGGAGCGGGCCAAACTCCTCTGTAATATAATAGATGCATCTATGGTTCGCGCCGGTCGACCCTCGGCAGTGTATATATTATTCTGGATCGAGCCGTACGACCTCAGCATAAATCATGCGTGATAATGCTCGGAGTCCGATTGCACTTGATATTACCTTCATGACTTGAGAAATTATAGTTTACTTGATGGCCCATACTTTTTGAAGTTCGTACGTGCTATTGGGAGATTTTAAATTGATTTTTGGTTAAAGAATCACTTATTTACTATTTGTTATTCTGTTATTATTATTGATGTATTCCATACCTATTTAAAATTTCTATACTATATTTATTGGCCCATAGTAAGTGTCGATGTCGATATCTCGTCACTACGTTTTTGAAATTTGACTAGATACTTACCGGTACATGCTGTTTATGTACTCACGCTACACTTCTGCACAAATCGTGCAGGATCTGAGGCAGGTGCATGTAACGACCTGACTTGTCATTTTGAGAATTAACGTCCCGTTCAGCGGCTTAAGGCCCCGAGAAGCTTCATAATATGTATTATGACTTACATGTGTGGTCGAATTTGGTTTTCGGATGGTTCGGGATTAGATTGAAAGAACAATTCTTATTTTGAAGTTTAAGTGAAAAGAGTTGACCGAAGTTTGACTTTTGTGCAAATGACCCCGAAATAGAATTTTGATGATTTCAATAGTTTCGTCTGGTGATTTCAGACTTAGGCATGTGTCTAGATTTGGATTTGGAAGTCCGTAAGACAATTCGGCGCATTTTGGCGAAAATTGAAAAGTTGAAGTTTTGGAAATATTTATAAGTTTGACCGAGGGTTGACCTTGTTGATAATGGGTTCGGATTTCGATTTCGAAAATTAGAACAGCTCCATTATGTCATTTATGACTCGTGTGCAAAATTTGAAGTCATTCCGGATTGATTTGATACGTTTGAGCACGAGTTTTGTAAATTGGAAAGTCTAAAAAATTCATAAGTGCGATTCGAGGTGCAATTCGTAATTTCGACATTGTTTGATATAATTTGAGACCTCGAGTAGGTACGTGTTATGTTATGGTACTTATTGGTATATTCGGACGAGATACTGAGTGGTTCGGATGAGTTTCGAACGGGGTATGGATCGTTTGGAGCCTTGTTGAAGCTGCTGGAAATTTTGTTGCTGGTGCAATCGCTTCTGCGAAGACTTGGTCGCAGAAGCGACTTCATAGAAGAGACTTCGCAAAAGCGAGAAGATCATCGTAGAAGCGGCTGGGGAAGGAACAAGGCAATGATTGCAGATGCAGTCTCTGGCAGCGCAGAAGCGATGGGAAGCGCGGAAGCGCAATTTTGTCTCGCACCTACGTTTGCGCAAAAGCGGACTTTCTGCCGCAGGTGCGATTAATCAGTTGGGTAGTGCGCTTCGCAGAAGCGAGATTGGTCTGGCAAAAGTGAGCTCGCAGGCGCGCAAATTTTTTCCACAAGTGCAAAACTGGGCAGAAACATAAGGATCGGACTTGGTCATTTCTCCATTTTCGTTTTGGATTTCTCGATTTTGGGCGATTCTGGAGGGATGTTTCACAAGCTTAATTGAGGTAAGTGTTCTATATCCTAAAGCGGTTATATTTCATTATTCAATGGTTATATACATCGTTTAATTCGATTTTTATGGAAGGAATTGAGAAAAAATTGTAAAACTTTTCAAAAATGAAAAATAAGGATTTGGGGGACGATTTTTTTATCGGAATTTGATAATTTTGGTATGGTTGAACTCGTATCGGAATGGATGTTTGAATTTCATGAAATTCTATCGGGTTCCGAGATGCGGACCCGGGGTTGACTTTTTTAATGTGAAATTTAAGTCGACGTTTTATTATCCGGAATTATTTCTGATGATTTTAATAATGTTATGTAATTAATTTCGCTAGATTTGAGCCGTTCGGAGGCCGTTTCAAGTGAGAAGGCTATTTTAAAGTATCGGCCTAACTTCGTAAAGGTAAGTACCTTGCCTAACCTTGTGTGGGGGAATTATCCCTTAGGCATTGAGTCTTATGTGAAAGCCGTGCACGCTAGGTGACGAGTACGTACTAGGGCTTATACGTGCAAATTCTATTGGTTTAAATTCTTAGGCATCTTTTATATATTTATTTGAAGATTGTGGGCACATATTACGTCCTTTATTGGCTGTGTTCACCATTACATGATTTATTTAGAAGTTGTTATTGTTATTCCCGGTCAATATTGCTGTATTTGTAAATATTAATTCTGCAAAATATAAGTTAACGTAATGAAACAATAATAATAAATTCGAGCCCACTGAATTCACAGTGTTTCCTTAAGGAATTTAATCCCCTCCTAGTACCCAAGGTAATGGATTATTTCCTCCCAGGATAGAACGAATAACACACTGGTATAGCGGTACTTCAAACCCCAGTGTTTCGGCGAACACAAAGTTCGGTAGCAAATCACACTTACAGTTGCTTTGTTTGAAGTTAAAAACAATGCAGAACGAAGGAGTATATACTCAGAAAAACGTATGGAAGTTCTGAGAGGAAGGAATGCAATGTATAGCCAATTTGTTGAGCGAATTGTATGTTGAGTTGAGTATCTTTCTTCAACATTTGCTGCTCATATATATAGCATCCAAGAAGGAGTGCAAGACCAAACGTCCACCCTTCATGGTGGAGCAAGCATTACATGTTTGTGGAGCAAGCACTTCATGGTGGGAAGACCATTATCCGGCTGCCAAATTATCAATACACGGATTGGAAAATATCCGTTACAAATACGGATAATCTTACGTTAATATTTACTATTAACAAATAAATTTGGTCCAAAAAATTAATCAATCAATCGATCATTTGACCAAATCCAAATCCAAATCCAAATCCGAAGCCGAAGCCGAAGCCGAAGCCGAAGCCGAAGCCGAAGCCGAGCCGAGCGAGCGAGCGACGACGACGGCGCGAGGCTTGCTTTCTTCTTAACTCTTTAAGAGCTACAAGAAGAGCAATTATATATATACCCACCAAAAATGTCTTCCACTTCCAATATGGGACAATGTCTCATTGTTAAGAGGGGGAAACTTAAAATTTTACTCAAAATTTCATTTTCCCTCCATTTCCCATTCACCCTCATTTTAAGAATATTACATCTTAAAAATAAAACCTCAACAATCCCCCACATGAATGGGGAATGGCTATATCACGGAAGTATGCATGAAAAACTGTGTGATTTACAAGCAAGGATTAATTGCATCTGGATAAGTAGGTTTCCCTTTGAACTTTCCGTAGTAAACTTATGTCGGATATACTCGGTCAATCGGTAGATTTGATATCTTTGAACCGTCGATCTTTGGTGTATACCTAGACAACCATAAGTCACACAATCAACCCTTAACCGTCTTTGGTTCTCATTGTTGTGTTCGTTTCAGCCATGAACACCGCCTGGTTTCATAAGTGCGTAGAGAACTGGCCTTACAAAGTTCTCCTTGAAGCGGCTCACACTTCACACTTAAATAGGTGATTCCTAAACGTGTCATCCTGTAGATACACTATTTGATATATCCCGTATCAAATTTAGAAATCATTAAAAAGCCTTAATGCTTTATCCTTGGTACTGAACATTGTCTCATCACGAGAATGGACTAAAATTTTATTTGACAATGTTGAACCGTCATTAATGACTTTGTTTGATCTCTTTGAACCTAGATCTTGGGATCTCCAGTCTTCTAGGTAGAGTTACCGCCACAATGACTTGTTCTCGGCCATAGCCCCATTCCCCTTGATGATTTCTCAACTACCTCTCTAGTTAGGCCTTTTGTAAGTGGATCCGACACATTATCACTTGACTTTACATAGTCAATTGTGATAATTCCTCTAGAGAGTAATTGCCTAACAGTTTTATGTCTTCGTCGTATATGACGAGATTTACCGTTATACATGACGCTCCCAGCCCTTCCAATTGCCGCTTGACTATCACAATGTATGCATATTGGTGCCAACGGTTTGGGCCAAAATGGAATGTCTTCCAAGAAATTCCGGAGCCATTCAGCTTCTTCACCGGCTTTATCTAAGGCTATGAATTCAGCCTCCATTGTAGAGCGGGCAATACATGTTTGTTTGGACGACTTCCAAGATACCGCTCCTCCACCAATAGTGAATACATATCCACTCGTGGACTTAGAATCAGTTGAACCGGTGATCCAATTTGCATCACAGTATCCCTCAATCACCGCAGGGAAATTACTGTAGTGCAATTCAAAGTTCTGGGTATGTTCTAAATATCCCAAAACTCGTTTCATTGCCATCCAATGAGATTGGCCTGGATTGCTCGTATATCGACTCAGTTTACTTATAGCACAAGCTATGTCTGGTCGTGTACAATTCATGATATACATTAAGCATCCCAATACACGAGCATAATCCAATTGTGATATGCTTTGGCATTTGTTCTTTGCTAATGCAAGATTCACGTCAATTGGAGTCTTTGCAACTTTAAAGCCCAAGTGCTTGAATATTTCAAGTACTGTCTTAATATAATGAGATTGTGACAATGCCAGACCTTGAGGAGTCTTATTGATCTTAATTCCCAGAATTAAATCAGCAACTCCCAAGTCTTTCATATCAAACTTGCTATTGAGCATACGCTTAGTAGCATTTATGTTGGCAATGTCATTACTCATTATCAACATATCATCCACATATAGGCAAACAATGACTATGTGATTTGGAACATTTTTAATGTACACGCATTTATCACATTCATTTATCTTAAAACCATTTGACAACATTGTTTGGTCAAATTTCGCATGCCATTATTTGGGTGCTTGTTTTAGTCCGTAAAGAGACTTAACAAGTCTACGTACCTTCTTTTCTTTACCTGGAATCACAAACCCTTCAGGTTGTTCCATGTAAATTTCTTCCTCCAACTCTCCATTTAAGAAGGCCGTCTTAACATCCATTTGATGAATTTCAAGACCATACACTGCAGCTAATGCTACTAACATCCGTATGGACGTAATTCTTGTAACTGGAGAGTATGTATCAAAGTAGTCTAGACCTTCTCGTTGTCTATACCCTTTGACTACGAGCCTTGCCTTGAATTTATCAATAGTGCCATCATCTTTGATTTTTCTCTTAAAAATCCATTTAGAACCCAAAGGTTTATTTCCAGGAGGAAGATCAACCAATTCCCATGTATGGTTGTTCAATATGGATTGTATTTCACTATTGACTGCCTCTTTCCAAAACAATGATTCTGAAGAAGTCATAGCTTCTTTAAATGTTTGAGGCTCATTCTCCAATAAGAAAGTCACAAAATCTGGTCCAAATGAAGTAGACGTTCTTTGACGTTTACTACGTCTTGGATTCTCCTGATTACATGTACTTTCTTTTGTTTCTTCCCGAGGTCATTTAGATCCTTCACCAAACGACTCACATTCCTTTTTATACGGATATATATTTTCAAAAAACTCAGCATTATCTGATTCTATAACTGTATTATTATGAATGTCGGGATTTTCTGATTTATGAACCAGAAATCGATATGCTTTACTATTTGTCGCATATCCTATGAAAACACAATCAACGGTTTTCGGTCCTATCTTTACCCTTTTGGGTTTAGGAACTTGCACTTTTGCCAAACACCCCCACACTTTAAAATAATTCAAGTTGGGCTTCCTTCCTTTCCATTGTTCATAAGGAATGGATTGTGTTTTGCTATGGGGCACTCGATTTAATATTCGATTAGCCGTAAGAATGGCTTCCCCCCACAAGTTCTGTGGCAAACCAGAACTTATCAACAACGCATTCATCATCTCCTTTAATGTGCGATTCTTTCTTTCCGCAATCCCATTAGATTGGGGCGTGTAAGGGCTGTTGTTTGATGAATAATTCCATATTCTAAACATATTTCTTCAAAAGGAGATTCATATTCACCACCCCTATCACTTCTTATCATTTTTACTTTCTTGTTAAGTTGTGTTTCAACTTCATTTTTGTATTGCCTGAATGCGTCTATTGCTTCATCTTTACTATTCAGTAAGTAAACATAGCAATATCGAGTACCATCGTCAATAAAAGTTATGAAATACTTCTTTCCACCGCGAGATGGTATTGACTTCATGTCACAAATATCTGTGTGAATTAAGTCTAAAGGATTTGAATTCCTTTCAACTGACTTATAAGGATGTTTAACATACTTAGATTCCACACATATTTGACATTTTGATTTTTCGCATTCAAACTTGGGCAGTACTTCCAAGTTAATCATTTTCCGCAAGGTTTTATGATTGACATGACCCAAACGTACATGTCATAAATCATTTGACTCAAGTAAGTAAGAAGAAGTTGAAATATTATTATTATTTTCAACAACCATTACATTTAGATTGAAAAGGCCCTCGGTGAGGTAACCTTTTCCCACAAATATTTCATTCTTACTAATTACAACCTTGTTGGATACAAAAACGCACTTAAAACCGTGCTTAACAAGAAGTCCAGTAGAGACTAAATTCTTTCTCATTTCGGGAACATGAAGGACATTGTTCAAAGTCATGACCTTGCCAGAAGTCATTTTTAGAAATACCTTCCCATATCCTTCAACTTTTGCTGTTGAAGCATTTCCCATATAAACTGTCTCTCCGGGTTCAGCAAGAGCATAGGTAGCAAAAGCCTCTCTAACTGCACAAACATGGCGAGTGGCTCCTGAATCAAACCACCACAGTTTAGGATTTCCCACCAAGTTACATTCAGAGAGCATGGCACACAAGTTATCAACATCATCATGGTTTACTACCATGTTTGCTTGACCCCTTTTCTTGTCTTTCTTCGGAGCACGACACTCCGTAGATTTGTGTCCGGTTTTCCCACAGTTGTAGCAGTTTCCACTGAACCGCTTCTTGCTTGGGTTGTATTTCGGACCAGAAGCCTTCTTCCTCTTTTTGTTAGCTTCAACAATATTTGCTCCCATTATTGTTGAATTTCCACGGCCTCTCCTTTCAGCAGCTTTATTGTCCTCTTCGATTCTCAACCGAACAATGAGATCTTCAAGGGACATTTCCTTTCGTTTGTGTTTCAAATAATTTTTGAAGTCCTTCCACAACGGAGGCAACTTCTCAATCATTGCTGCTACTTGGAATGCTTCGTTGATTACAAGACCTTCAGCAAGTAGATCATGAATAATCACTTGCAATTCCTGGACTTGAGTAATAACAGACTTGCTATCTATCATTTTGTAGTCCAGAAATTTTGCGGCAACGAATTTCTTCATCCCGGCATCTTCAGTCTTATATTTCTTTTCAAGCGCATTCCACAATTCTTTGGATGTCTCCATGCTACTGTATACATTATACAGATTATCATCCAGTCCGCTAAGAATATAATTCTTGCATAAAAAATCAGAATGCTTCCACGCTTCAATCACGAGAAAGCGTTCATTATCTGGAGTTTTATCCGGCAGATCAGGAACATCTTCCTTGATGAACTTCTGTAGACATAACGTAGTTAAGTAGAAGAACATCTTCTGCTGCCAGCGTTTGAAATCAATCCCGGAAAATTTTCCGGGTTTTTCTGTCGGTGCCAACGCCGATGTTCGGCTTGTCGTTGCGTTGGCAGTCGCCATCGGAACAACTTGGTTTTCATTTTCAGTCATCATCTTTTATGTAAAAGAATGACACAAACAAACGTTTAATACACGTTTTCAAACTGGAGTAAAAATCACGTAGATTTTAATATCCAACAAAACGCCACGAAGGCTTAACTCTCCAAAACGGGAGTACACAAACCACAAAGGTTTTAGTTTGCAGAATAATAAGAATAACACAAGTACAGAAATAAATATTAAATTCCTTAAGATTGTTATTCCCGGTCAATATTGCTGTATTTGTAAATATTAATTCTGCAAAATATAAGTTAACGTAATAAAACAATAATAATAAATTCGAGCCCACTGAATTCACAGTGTTTCCTTAAGGAATTTAATCCCCTCCTAGTACCCAAGGTAATGGATTATTTCCTCCCAGGATAGAACGAATAACACACTGGTGTAGCGGTACTTCAAACCCCAGTGTTTCGGCGAACACAAAGTTCGGTAGCAAATCACACTTACAGTTGCTTTGTTTGAAGTTAAAAACAATGCAGAACGAAGGAGTATATACTCAGAAAAACGTATGGAAGTTCTGAGAGGAAGGAATGCAATGTATAGCCAATTTGTTGAGCGAATTGTATGTTGAGTTGAGTATCTTTCTTCAACATTTGCTGCTCATATATATAGCATCCAAGAAGGAGTGCAAGACCAAACGTCCACCCTTCATGGTGGAGCAAGCATTACATGTTTGTGGAGCAAGCACTTCATGGTGGGAAGACCATTATTCGGCTGCCAAATTATCAATACACGGATTGGAAAATATCCGTTACAAATACGGATAATCTTACGTTAATATTTACTATTAACAAATAAATTTGGTCCAAAAAATTAATCAATCAATCGATCATTTGACCAAATCCAAATCCAAATCCAAATCCGAAGCCGAAGCCGAAGCCGAAGCCGAAGCCGAAGCCGAAGCCGAAGCCGAAGCCGAAGCCGAGCGAGCGAGCGACGACGACGGCACGAGGCTTGCTTTCTTCTTAACTCTTTAAGAGCTACAAGAAGAGCAATTATATATATACCCACCAAAAATGTCTTCCACTTCCAATATGGGACAATGTCTCATTGTTAAGAGGGGGAAACTTAAAAGTTTACTCAAAATTTCATTTTCCCTCCATTTCCCATTCACCCTCATTTTAAGAATATTACATCTTAAAAATAAAACCTCAACAGTTATTACATGCCTCATTCCTTACTTGTCGAGTTTGTTTATATGATAATTTGGTGTGATTGTTACTTTGACTTTTATGTGAATTTTATGTTTTGTTGAGTTGCCATTTCGTGGAAATAATTTCATTATGGATTTCTCATCTACAAATAATTAAATAAACTTTTAAAAGGGAGGCATTAATTTATTTACCTAAAATTTGGATTAAAGAAGGCGTTGTTCTATGTTGAGTTATTTTTCCATTATTGTTGTTGTTTTGAGATTTTATATATGTCTTGTGGAGCCTTGGGCTATTTGTAGTGAAATTATTTGATTTCGTTGTTCCTTTGGAACGGTTGTGGCATATGAGCAATTTGTAATATGAGTTGATTATGTTGTGTTGTTGTGATAATATTCTGTGTAAATTATTGTGTGATTTGGGCATTTTACTGTTGATATTATGCGGACATAAGGGTGACATTCCACTGTCGATAATATGCGGACATAAGGGTGGCATTTCACTGTTGTTGTGTGTGTTGGGATATTGTCTGGGAGGAGTGATAAGGGTGTCTATTATACAAAGCGATAAGTACGAAGCGATAAAGGAGGCTATTATAAGAATAATAAGGGTGGCTATAAGAGAGATAGGGGTGTCTATTGATATTGTCTGGGTGGAGTGATACCAGTGGTTATAGGAGAGATAAAGGTGGCAATGTCAGGGATGTTATGTGATGACGTGGTATTGTTGTGTTGGTAATTTTTGTGTGATGTTGTGATTTTCCTTGTGTTTAATATACACTTTGTGTAACTTGACTTGTGTTTCGGTGAGCTAATTGATATCCTTGATATTTCTTATTAATTTGGGCTGCAGTAATACACTTGCACATGCATACACTGTAACATGCCACCTATACTAGCTCAAGAGTACGTAACTTGATAATTATCTGATTTGTGTTGAAAATGTAGGCACGAGGTGTCGTAGGTATATAATGATTTTGTTATTGGCACGTGAATTGTCCGTGCAAATATGATATAAAATGTGGGCATGAGGTGCTGTGAGTATATAATGATTGTGATATTGGCACGTGAACTGTCCGTGCAGTTGTGAAATGAAATGTGGGCACGAGGTGCCGCGAGTAAATGATGATTTTATTATTGGAACGTGAGTTGTCCATGCTGTTGTGATAGAAATATGGGCACGAGATGCCGTGAGAATATGAAAGTGGGCTGAGATCCGTGTTTATTGATTATGAGATGAGGTATCACAGAGTGACTTTGTTGTGGAAAAACTTGTATTTGAAAAGCTTGTTTAATTGACTGTCCTTGTGTTTCTTATTTAGTTGAATAATATTTATGGTGTTCTTATTGCCTTGCTATTATTATCCTTGGTTAATTCTTGTTGCCATCACTACTATTTGTTTTTCATTATTTTCCTATACTGCTATATTGCACAAGTTATTTGACTAGTGAGTGTCTTGACTATACCTCGTCACTACTCCACCGAGGTTAGTCTTGATACTTACTAGGTACCGACTGTGGTGTACTCATACTACACTTCTGCACATTTTTGTGCAGAGCCAGGTATTGGAGATATCAGACTCGGGCAGAGTTAGTGTGTTGATCGCAAGGATTCAAGGTAGAGCTGCTTGGTTGTCGCAGTCCCTTGGAGTCTTTCCATTTTATTGCACTGTCAATTATCATTCGAACAGTATTGTATGTTCGATTCTTGAGATCATTTCATGTATTCAGTTAGAGTTCGTGACTCAGTATTACCAGTCTTAGGAGGTTGTTAAAATTGTTTCTGCCTTTGGTTTCGAGACTTGTATTAAATTATATGTTTAAAAAATGGCTTGAATTGTAATTGTAATTAGCTTACCTAGTCTTAGAGACTAAGTGCCATCATGACGTATGTGGTAGAATTTTTGGATCGTGACAGTGCATATGGCAGTCATTCATACGCATACCCCCATTACCCCGAGGCATACAGGTGAGCTGCTCTCTGCGTCCATTCTGTATCACCGCAATCTCTCTTTTGTATTTATTTTCTGTCTATCTTATTCCAAACAGTAGTATAGGAGATTTTGTATATTCTACTAATTGTTCATACACTTGCGACACCGGGGTTTGGGAGTATTCTAGTAGACACTTTATGATTTTGAGTATTTAATTCACTGTATTTACTCTCTCATTAGTTTATGCTTTACTTTATTATAAATTCCTACTAATAATTCTCTTAATAAATAAAATCAACTACTTTGAAATTATTAAAAAGAACAACTACATGATTAGTTCACTGTTGGCTTGCCTAGCGGCGATGTTGGGCGCCATCACGGCCTATAGGAGAAATTGGGTCGTGAAAAATGCGTCTCACAGAAATTAAAGTTCGGTCGCAAAAGCTGATGTGCGGCTGCAAAATCTAAAGTGCGGCCGCAGAACTCCTCCTACTGAAAGCGTAATATTATC
Source organism: Nicotiana tomentosiformis (assembly GCF_000390325.3). Lineage (NCBI taxonomy): Eukaryota > Viridiplantae > Streptophyta > Magnoliopsida > Solanales > Solanaceae > Nicotiana > Nicotiana tomentosiformis. The sequence continues at coordinate 132,610,912 of NC_090817.1, forward strand.
AACCTAGCTGAAATGCGGACCACAGAAACTGAAGTGCGACCGTAGAAGCTGAAGTGCGACCGTAGAACCCTCCAAAGGGTATTTTTGTCAGAGATTCCGGGAGCCCTATAAATAGGGCTTTATGACGTTTTAGGGCATTTTTTTCATTGTAGCGGCAACTGGTTGTTATTTTTAGCAACTTTGAGCTACAATTAGAGAGGATCAATTACTCTTTCCTTTCATTTTAGTTTTATGTTTTTAAATTTTTCTTCTTTTCATCTTTCTATGTCTATTAACATGAGTAGTTAGATTTTTATCTAGGGTTGTGATCCAACCCTAGTGTGTAAAACTTATTGGTGTTTAATATTATGATTGCTATTAATTGAGTTAGTGTTATTTAGCCTTATCTATGCTTTAAAAGTTTGAATTGATGGTTGCAAATATTGATTCATGCCTAATTGACTTTGTTCTTACTTGAGAAAGAGGAATTTAGTCTAGAAAAATTTGGCTAACAAGAAACTGAACTAGTTGAGTTATTGATTAGTTTAATTAAAGGATCTGAAGTAGAAATAAGGATAATCTAACTTGGACTTATATTCAATTGCATTTATAGATACCTAATTGGGCTTGAAAAAGCTAATTTGGACATAACCACTCATTAATCGAGAGGTATTGACTGAGTACTTGAGTATTGAGAGTCATAACAACTCCGATCTACCAAGCAAGTATAAATTTACTTTACCCATTAGGTTTATATCTATGTTAAGATTATAACCTAAGGCTTTTCCCTAATTGATAAAACATCAAAAATATATTTTAACTATTACTTGTTTGCTAGCTTAGTCAAAATCCTTAGTAGTTCAATTAGCAAAACTGATACACACTTTTGATTGGAAGTTAAATTTAGTAAAGCTTTGACCGTACCCTTTTACCATTTTCACTTAATGCCATATTTTTGTATAGGGGAGAGTTCAATACCGTATGACGTGCGCCTAACCCACACATTATATGTTGCTCTCTCACCACTAGATCAAATCTATGTAAACTTTTTTTGGTCTCAATATTATATGAATTTTATGAAAGAAATTTCAGGGTCTTTTGATATATTTTAGTTTTAAGCCACCAGTTCCGTTGAGCTCATCACATTGATTTGCTTCTCCTATCCTATATAGATAGATATTTTTCATTTTTAGTGTCCATTGCCACTTTAGACCCAACTAGTCCGGCGTGACTTTATTCCCATACTCGAATCCCATATTTCTTAATAAAGATGAAGGATGCTTACAACAACGTGAACTTGCTCTTCTTTAGCAGTTGTTCCTATTATACTCTTCAGTAAGTTGCATTTTACTCTTCTTTGACCTAATCCATTTCCCCTTTTCGCCATTATTTCAATATTACAGATTGATTGTCTTCTGAAACTCATTAATTGTCCATTATCATTTGGGCTCTTTCTCTCTCGTTTTGATACCCCCCTTTTTCTCCTATCTCTCTCTTCGAACATTTGCTAAACTACCACCACCAGCGAGTTTGCCGGTGCCAGCGACCACCTAGGTAGGCCCGTCCCTCTCCTCTCCCTCTCTTTCCACTCTCCTCTTCCCCTCTCTCTTTCCTTTATTCTCTCTTCCCCTCATTTTTTGTTTTCTTTTTCCCTAGCTTCTATAAAACCTAGCAAGGATTGTCTTCGTTGGCGACAATTCCGGCCGGCGACCCATCTCTTCTCTCTCTTCGACCCTCTCACTTTCTCCCCTCTCCCTCTATCTCTCTTCGAACATCTGCTAAACCACCACCACCGGCGATCTTGCCAGTGCAGGCGACCCCTCCCCTTGGTTATCCTCTTTCTTCTCTCTTTCTTATGTGTCGCCCCTTCCCCTCCTTTTCCCCCTTTCTTGTATTTAATTCTTTGGCCCTCTTCGCTGCCCTCACCGGCGATCTGTTCCGGCGTCGTTATTGGGTAGCCAGGGCTACCATAGAGTTAGTCACCAGTTGCAGCGATGATAGTCCCCCATGTTGGTTTCGTGGTTGTTTTGTTGTGATTTTTCGGTTTCTAAATGCAGCATTTGCAGACGAGAGAGAGGAGAACGAGCAAGCAGTGCAGAATATCTCTTGTTGGTGTTAGCAAGGGCAGGTGGGAAGTTGAAAGGGAGCACGTAAGGACGGCTCCATAAAATTAATGATAGTATAGAATTCTTAAATGGTAAAGCTTTTAACTTCAAATAGTAATATTATTATTTATATTAGTAAGAATTAACTTAAATAAATAAGATGTTAGACATGTATTTTTAATATGTTACCTTTGATATTGTTGTAAAAAAAAATATTCACTAATATGAACATTTAAATAATTTAATTCAATGTTCTAAAACAAATTGGTGTAAAAGAGTACACAATCTTTCTTTCTTTCTTTTGTCCAAGGTTTCTTGTACTTTTTTTTTCGCAAACTTTAATATTGTCTAACTTAAAATAAGATAATAAAATATATTTTTGAAAAATATTTGCGACCTAAATCAAAGCTTTACTAGTCTCCTACTTGAGCCATTTGTCCACTCCTAACATTCTCAATCAACATTTATAGAGTCTTAATTAAGACAAGACAACAATTAGTGAATGTGTTATTTAGTTACTAAATATGAATGAAGCTGGTCGAACAACACGTTCATGGGGCAGTGATCTATAAATATGATCATTAATTAGGGTTCGCAACAAAACTTTAACAAGTGTCAAATTTTAGGACAAAATTAGTTAGGTTAGTTAATAATTAGTTACTCTTTTTGAATTTGAATTTAAAATAATTAAATATCTACATATTTTAAAGAAACTACTATAACAAGGAAAAAATATATAAATATATAAATTCAATGTAGAGATATATCAAATAATAAGAATAATTTATTTTTTGATATGAGAAAGTTTTTGAATAATAATTCATATGGTCATGCTATATGCTATATGGATAACATAAAATTAACGGAAAAAAAATATAAACAATATTATCAATAAATAAACAAAATATATAAAGATATACTTTAACTTCGTATGTAGTAATCTTAATTAAAAAAAACTTTCATATTAAATACAAATGGGAAGAACAATTATTAATTTTTTTTATTGAAAATAATACAAAAATAATAATAATTATAATTATTAGTAGCTTTATGACATAATAAAATAACTTCTCTGTTTAACCTTTGAACTAATTCAACACCATCTATTTAGAAAAATAATACAATAATATTCGTATTATAGATAAACACTAAATAAAAAAACTAATGTATACAGAGGAGAATAGATATAATGTGATTCTATCCATACTTTAAATTTATTTGGTAAAATTAAGTAAATAAATAGTACTCAAAAATATTATTGATAAATTTAAATATCAAAATAATTATGAGAAAGTCATACACGAAAAACTCAAGTTAAATCAAGAGTAATACAAAATTATATTCATTGTATTATATTAAACTGATAATTTATTAAAATTCATATGATAATTTAATAATATTCAGTAATGGATAATATAATTAGATAAATGGAACAAAAAAAAATCTAAATTTGTGGAAAAATATAAAAACATAAGACTTATAATTAGAACTGTGATGAGAAAAGTCGTACTTATACACATAACCAAAATCATAATAAAAAAATAGTTATAAAGGAAGAATACTATAAAAAAAAACATGCGATAGCGTAAAAATATATGTACTAACTAAATTTCTGATGTAGGAAATTTTAGTTAATAAATTGAACTCATAATTTCATAATGAAAAATAATTTCATAAGATAAGCATATTATATATATAACACAAATTAATAATTAGTAAAAATATTGGTAGATTTTATTTATTAAAATAATAAAAGGCTTATCTCTTTATACCCTTGACGAATTCAAAATTATAATTTAGTAAAAAATTATTACATTATTTAAATTCTCAGTAAACTACAAAATGAGAAAACTAATCAAATATTACAGTAGAAAAGAATGTACGAACAAAGGGGGATAAAGATAATTTTATAATATTTATATTTTGAATTAATTAAGAAGTAAAAGATAAATAAATACCACTCAAAAAATTATTGATAAATTTAGACAGTTGAAAATTTTGAACAATATAACATAAATTTAGAAAAATAAAAATATTTTCATAGTAAGAAAGTATATATATCTATGTTATATTAAAAGAGAAGTAGTATCAAACTATTAAGCCAATTGACAAGTTAATAAAAAGTCACATTAGTAAATGTATAGTACTAAATACTTGTTAATTTAATAAAGAATAAATAAGAAACAAACAATTTATTTTTATATGATGTGTATCTTTTGATTTTGTATAGATTTTGTTATATTTCTACACACTATATTAAATAATAAAATAACAACTAATATTTATTATAATAATATGATATATTAGATCATAATTTTATAAGATTAATACTTTGTCAAATTATTCTCGCGCAGGTTCTAGTACTAATAAAGGATTAAAAAGCAAGGGCAAACTTAAAAGAAACCTATAGAAAACAAGTTTAAGTGATGCGTGTGCCAATCACATACAAATTACTTGACACGTTGTTTCTATTTTTCACATGGTTGATCCGCTTGTTTTTATCTTCGAGGAAATGGGTAATGTATGCACGAGTTTTAGACTAATCTTAGCATTTAAGAAAAAAATTAATATGGCATGTGATTAACAGCAATAACAACATAGTGTAATTTTACATTGTGGGATATGGTAGGATAAGAGTATGCAGACCTTACCCTTCCTTGTGGGGTAGACTATAGAGATACTGTTTTCAAAATAATTCTAATCAGATTTGAACAAGAGAACAGTAATAAGGAGGTCATGTCAGAAACACTAAAGAAAAAATATTTACAACAATACAAAGCATTAATATAACCAAGCAGGGCTGCAGGGGGACAAAAGATGCCACTGGACACCAAAAATAAGAAAATACTAAAATAATAATACTAGTATTGGTATGGAAAACAAAAACAAACAACCAAAACAAACCTAGCGGATACTGAAATATCATGTGATCATGTCCTAAATTTTTTACGTGTTTACATCGTATCTTTCGTTGTACTAAGTTCCTTTAAACTTGTTTCATAATTAATGATGAATTTTTTTTGTAAGTTGTTTTTATTTTTTCTTTGATACATATTTTTGAAGTAATCAAATGATTCAGTAAACAAGCTAGCTTATAGATCTTTATGTTAGCCAACACAACGCTTGAGACGATGATCAAAGAACTGTGATTCTATTGTATGCTATAAAGTCATGAACTAACTTTAGATGAACATATTGCTCTTCCTTTTTATCCTTCTTAAAATTAATGAGCAGCCTAACTTTTATAAAATGAAAACATATTACATGTCGACTGGAAAAAAAATATTATATGTTGTTCAAGTTTCTCTGAAGTGTGAATCAAATATAGTATTTTCACTCCAAACACTAAAATTTATGATATATTTACAATATGCATCCACAATTTTTGTGACAATATTATACTTTTCTTAATTACATGTACAGGTTAAAGTGAGTGCCGATGCATCCACTTTCTTAATTATATTTTAATTCTTTATTCAGTATTCAGTATTTGCTTTGAGGTTTGATTAGTCCGATCTTGTGTTAGAAAGTCCCACTTTGAGAGTAAACCTTTTCGGCGATTAGATTCTTAAATCTCAAACTCAAAATCTCTAGTTTAGATTTCAAAGGTATATACTACTCTATCACAAATTGAGTGGTGTTTACGCTAATCCACAATTTATTATTGAACTTCGGTGCACGCCCAAGTAGAAGAATATGCAAATTGAGGACTACCAATGAAATTTAGGGTCTACTTACAATATTTGCTTAAAGTTAAAGAGTTAGTTATTTAACTTAAAGAGAATAATTTGGTTACATATACATTTTCCTTAAAATTCTAAATTATTGTGAAAATTATTATTTTAATTAAAATACCTCTCAAAGCAATTGTTCAACTTTGAAATTTCCAGTTTAAGTAGAAATTGAAATAATTGACATACTTTTAAAAGCAATTATTAAAGTATAAATAGAACTTATTTCAATATTTTGCAAATAATATGCATGTTCGAAAGCCTATTTAACAGTTGCATTTAAGATTTATCCATTTTATTTTCCACGCAATAAAGAATCAATAAAAAGCTAGTGGTGTTCGTTGGATTCAAACTCCCTCCACTCATTACGATGACACTCTCTCTTCTCTCCCCTTCTCCGTCTGCTCTATGCTTTGTCGGTTCCACTTCTAATTCGTCGTCGGCTGACTTCACCGGCCATTTCAGAAAGCTATGGACAAGCAGAAGCAGAACCGGATCGGCACTTCCGGTTCTCACGAGAGCTTCTTCAGAGAAAGACGATGATAAACCGGCATTCAACCCGTTCGGTTTTGTCACTGACAATCCGTCTAGCCGAAGTGCAATTCAGATGCCTGAGAGTCCCGCCGAGGACGGAAACGTCGGCCAAATGCTTTACGTAACTCAATTTCCTATCTTAATTTTGTGACTTTACTGATACAACAGGCTAAAGTTTAGTGACTTTAATGATACAAAAAGTAGTCTTGTGAATTTACTGATAAAATGGGTAGAGTTTAGTTGCCACGCGTGAAATTAAACCTGCATTAGCGTAAATTACTAGTTCCAGCCTGAAATTCTTCGCAGAAATCATTGAAGGAACTTAGTGATTATTTCGTGTAGAGAATTGAAGACAAAGGAAAGGAATACGGATCATATGTCAAATCAGGAAAATTTAGGTGGTTTGTGAGAGAAACAGGTGAGATTTTTATTTGCATTCTGGTTGAATTGATTTTGTTTGTAGTTGAAGGACTTTAAAATGTTCAAGTTTGCCCATTGCAGGATCACCTGAAAGCAGACGCGGGACAGTTATATTTCTCCATGGAGCTCCAACACAATCATACAGCTATCGAGTTGTTATGTCTCAGGTTCTAATTCTGATATTAGATTTCACTACCTTTGGAGTTAGAAATTTTTGCTAACAGTATAGGATAGTCAGGACTGATAAGGACCTTGGCTCTTTTTGTGGTGCCTATTTCTATTTAGTGAATTATTAGTCATAGTATTAACTTGCTAGTATTATATTTCACATTTACTTAGCACTTCATGCATCTCAATTTTTATGGCATTCTTTCTACTTTGGGATGTTCCGAATTGTTTGATACCTTTTAATTTTTTTCTAAAATTTTCACAACTTTCAAGAATATTTAAATTCACTAAGCAAATTTTTAAAGTTGACGTGATGTTTTCTTTGTCACACTAACTTTTCGGTCATTACTTTAGTATTTTCTATTTTGAGACAATCTTTCTATGAAATTCATGACCTATTCAATTTTAAATTTCTGTTCTCAAACCAACTTTTAATATAGTATTTTCTTCTTCCATAATTATATAATGTATAAGTCAAAATGAACTTCTTACAATCCATCTCAATCAAATACAACAACAACAACATACCAGTATTATCCCACATCGTGGAGTGTGAGGAGGGTAGTGTGTACGCAGACCTTAGCCCTACATTTGTGAAGGTAGAGAAGCTATTTCCAATAGACCCTCGGCTCAGGAAAACATAAGTATCACATTAATTAAGAGATAGACAAGGAGGAACAACACCAAAAAGCCATGTAAAAGCAGCATAAAAACAACACGATAATAAGATGATCAAAATGAAAGAAAACGACGGGTAGTCAAAGAAACCTACTACCAACAGAATGTGAGAGTGCGTACTAATACTACCGGTATGAACAATCTAGATCACCTACCCTACTACCCAAATCCTCGACCTCCACACCTTCTTATCAAGGATCATGTCCTCGGTCAGCTGAAGCTGCGCCATGTCTTGCCTAATCACCTCTCCCCACTTCTTCTTCGGCCTACCTACCTCTGTAGGCCCTCCAATGTCAACCTCCTCACCGGGACATCTGTGGTTCTCCTCCTCACATGTCCAAACCACCTAAGCCTCGCTTCCCGATCTTGTCCTCAATAGGGGCCACACCCACCTTGTCGCAAATAACCTCATCCCTAATCTTATCTAACCTGGTGTGCCCGCACATCCATCTCAACATGCTCATCTCTGCTACCTTCATCTTCTGGACATGAGCGATCTTCACAGACCAAAACTCAGCTCCATACAACATAGTAGGCCTGACCACCATTCTGTAGAATTTACCTTTAAGTTTTGGTGGCACCTTCTTGTCACACAAAACACCAGAAGCGAGTCTCCATTTCATCCATCCTGCCCCAATACGATGTGTGACATCTTTATCAATCTCCCCATCCCCCTGAATAATAGACCCAAGATACTTAAAACTTCCTCTCCTAGGAATGACTTGTGAGTCCAGCCTCACCTCCTTTCCCCCTTCCCTGAGTCTCACCACTATTCTGTCTTGGTCCTGCTCAACTTGAAACCTTTAGACTCCAGGGTCTGCCTCCACACCTCTAACCTCACGTTCACACCGCCTCGCGTCTCGTCAATCAATACAATACCATCTGTAAATAACATGCACCAGACATCTGAACTTAGAAGATGCTCCCAGGCACGCTTCCCGAAACTCTTCTCTCCCTTCTTCCTCCTAAGACTACACCATCCCCACCAAGAGCCAAGCTTCCCGCGTCCAAACCCCAGTGAAGTTAACCGGCAAACGAGCCCTCACGCGCCCTCACGCGCGGCCAACTCGCGTGCTTTTCCGGCGAGATCTCAGCCACGCGCCGACGCGTGTGACTTTTTCCGGCGACTTTTCAAACTTTTTTCTTCAGACAACCTCCTCTCGAGGATTTTCCGAGCCTTCCTGTTTCGGTTTCACCAAATTCCGACGTCTCTTTCTTTTTCCAGCCATTAAACATCAGATTCCGGCGGAATCTAACATTTCTTTCTTCTAAATCAGTATTCACCCACTGTGATTACTACCAAACCTCCTTTTTTCACATAACCTAAGTAGAAGTTAGCACTAATATGGGAGAAAACAGGATATACTTCAATGCCGGCTTCAAATCTTTCGATATCACCAGATGGAATTCCAACAAAGACATATGGTTTGAATGGGTGGAGAGAAGTCGCAATATGATGAGACGCTCATCCATGGGCAGAAAGACAATGGAATAGATTTGCTACGTACTTAAAGAAGCATCGAAAGGCCACAAGAATTTAGTAAAGAGATGGAAAAATAGGGACCAACTAACAGAATATTTATGTACTAGGAAATTCAATGCCCATGGAAGGTATATGAGTATTTTGTCATTAAAGGGAGAAGGAAGATCAGTCATTATTATCCCAGAGTTGGCCTCGAATGCAGGCTGGAAAGACATAGCATTTAAGATAGAAAGATTCATTTATTATGCTCCCAAGCTGAATGTCACAGTACCACCCAGAAACACGGTGGATAACTACCCTTATGTCAAAGCAGTTAAGGAGATTAAATGGCAATCCAATACTCTCCGAGAGGCAGATGTCAGTACAAAAAAAGGAGATATCTCTATTTTGGAACCACCCGGAATGGAGAACACTGGTTTGCTGAAAAGATGCATTATTGGGTTTGGAACCACCCGGAATGGAGGACACTGGTTTGCTGAAAAGATGGAAATCACCGAGAGATGCATTATTGGGTACTTTGGGAAGGAAATCACCGAGAGACCCTCATTAGCAGACATAAGGCGATGGGCTACTGCTTTATGGAACAAAGCCTTTGGGGTCAACACATATGAGATGACTGGTAACATGTTTCTATTCGAATTTCCGAATAGATACATGGCTGAGCAGATTCTTCAAGGAGAATGGAGATGGAAAAAGTTCAAGTTTCATCTGGAATGGTGGAACTACACTGTTGGTTGCATACCAAACTCTCAAATTGTGAAAACCTGCTGGATTAGAGCCATGGGGATTCCCCTATATCTGTGGTCACAAAAGATCTTCAAAGAAATAGGAAATCTCTGCGGGGGATGGATAGCTACTGAAGAAGAAACTGATCTCAAAAACCATCTCAAGTGGGCCAGAGTTCAAATTGCTGGTGATGACAGAAAGATACCTAATGAGATTGTGATTGAAAGAGAAGGGATCAGATTTTTCATTCCAATATGGGCTGAAAAACAGGCAAGATTTGAACTGAAGTCGTCGGAAAACCTAGACAACGTCGGAGAAGATAAAGAAACGAAACTCACAAGAAACCAGTGGACAAAGGAACCCTATAAGCAGCTAATGGATAAAGGCAGTCAAACAGCTATAGACGTGATGGGCGAGAACATGGGGTGTACTGTATTGCAAATTAAAAATAAGGGAAAGGCACGTGTGCAACACATGCAAGGTCCAAGTTTTAATACAATTGATCTGGGCCTTAATGATCCAAATACTGAGTTGAAATTAAATGGGCCTGATTCTGCAGCCCAGGTCATTTTTAATGACCTTTTACGTGATCCCACTGAAGAAAAAAGAATGACGCCTTTTATTGAGGAACTGAGCAGCGCCTCTTGCTCGAAAATTCAAGAAACCAACGCAGGGGATCCAATTCCCACTGCAAATCTTGAAATTATGGCACATGCAATACCACACATGAACTGCGACCAGCCAGAATGTGTAACAGAGACAAGAAAATCGAGACAGAAGGCAGGGGAGGATACTATATGCATGAAAATGGGGGAAGATCAAGTTGATACCAGATTGGAGCACCAACAGCAGTTATGTCACCTCAATTCTGATCAAAATTGGGAGGTGGAGGAGGTTACTCCTCTCTCAGTACAACACCACAATTCAGTAATGGAAAAAGAGATGGATGCGACACTGTGGGTACATCAGAATATGATTAAATTGGGAAAAATGTTCGGAATAGATTTTCAAGGCCACGAAGAAGAAGAACTGGAGTTACTCATGCAAATTGACAACTGTAGACAAGTCAGAAGATTGGAGACAGAGGTGGAGGTGAAGAAACAAAGGTTCAAAGGCTCACTGGAACTAAAAGGTTTGGCCTCTTTTGATGTCAAATTTAAGAGTGATGGGAAAAGAAATAGGGAAAAAGATCTGTCTATTATTACAATATGAAGATCAATTTAATAACATGGAATGTAAGGGGATTAAATGACAAGAAGAAAAGGGAGATCATAAAGAGTCAAGAGTACAATTGGAAGACAGACATTATTTGTCTGCAAGAGACAAAATTGGAGGGGGAAATCAAGGAAATTGTCAGTCAAATTTGGGGTGGGAGATGGGTGAGGTATGCATGTTTAGAAGCTAGTGGCACGAGAGGGGGAATTTTGTTACTATGGGATTGCAGAGTATGGAAAGGGGAGGTGTTACAGATTGGTGCATACACTTTGACATGCAAGTTCGAGGCTCTTTTACAGAACTTCCAATGTCATATAACAGGGGTATATGCTCCTAATTGCAGAATAGAAAGAAGAACAGTATGGAGGGAAATTGGTGCAGTGAGGGGCCTGATGGAAGGCCCTTGGGCAGTTTGTGGTGACTTTAATGTCACAAGGTACCCCTCTGAAAAACGGAACTGCTCGAGGAGGTCCAGTGAGATGGTGGAATTCTCAAATTTTATAGAAGACATGGAGTTGATAGATCTTCAACTCGAAGGAGGCTCCTACACTTGGTTCAAATGGGATAATCATACCACTGCTTCAAGAATTGACAGATTTCTAATTTCAGAAGAATGGGATGATAGCTTCAGAAATATCAAGAAAACTATCCAACAAAGGCTGATCTCTGACCATACCCCTGTGGCCCTACGTTGTGGTGCTTGGGAGCAAGATAAATCGTACTTTAAGTTTGAAATTTGGTGGCTGAATTCCGAAGGTTTTGATGACAGAATCAGGAATTGATGGTCTTCTTTTGAATTTTCAGGAAGACCAGACTATATTTTAGCTTGCAAACTAAAAGTTCTCAAAGGTAAGTTAAAAGAATGGAGCAGAAGTTGTAAGGGAAATCTGGGAATGCAAAAATCAAAACTGCTGAGTCAATTGACAGATTTTGATGCAACACAACAATCAAGAGCTCTGGCAGAGGAGGAATCAGTGAGGAAGGCAACTATCCTCATGGAATTTGAGGATCACCTCAAGAATGAAGAAAATGCATGGAGACAGAAATCAAGGGCCCTGTGGCTCAAAGAAGGAGATAGAAATACAAAGTTTTTCCATCGCACTGCTAATGCACACAAGAGATGCAACCATATTGACCAACTAGTGATTCAAGATGAAACAGTGGAGGAGCCAAACAGAATAAAGAATGAGATCATTGAATTCTACAAGAAGTTATACACAGAACCTGAAGAGTGGAGACCTGCAACCAATTTCGACAATTGTCCCATAATTTCAGAATTAGAGAAGGAGTCTCTACAAAGCAAATTTGAAGAGCAAGAGGTCCTGAGCTGCCTGAAGATGTGTGCAAGTGACAAGGCCCCAGGTCCTGATGGATACACAATGGGCTTTTTCATTAAGTACTGGGATATTTTGAAGCAGGACATCATGGAGGCTTTCAACAACTTTCATTCCCAGGAGATGTTTGAGAAAAGCTTCAATGCAACATACATAGCTCTGATTCCAAAGAAAACGGGGGCCAAAGAATTGAGAGATTTCAGGCCAATCAGTCTGATTGGGAGTTTCTACAAGCTGCTCTCAAAAGTCTTGACTGAAAGACTTAAGAGGGTGGTAGGCAAACTAGTAGATGCTCAACAAATGGCTTTTATCAAAGGAAGACAAATAATGGATGCAGTATTGATTGCTAATGAAGCTGTGGACTCAAGAATCAAACAGAAAAAACCAGGAATTCTATGTAAACTAGATATTGAGAAGGCTTATGATCATGTCAACTGGAGATTTCTGCTGAAAATGTTAGAACAAAGGGGTTTTGGACAGAAATGGGTCAATTGGATAAAATTTTGTATCTCTACTGTCAGATTCTCCATTCTCATAAATGGATCTCCTGAAGGCTTCTTCCCTGCTTATAGAGGTCTAAGACAAGGTGATCCCTTATCTCCCTTCCTTTTCATTATAGCCATGGAAGGCCTGAACAACATGATTAAGGCAGCTAAAGTCAATTTATGGGTTAAAGGTTTTGAGGTTGACAGGAATGGATCAAACAGTCTAGAGATCACACATCTCCAATATGCTGATGATACTCTAGTCTTTTGTGATGCCGAAGAGGAGCAACTGAGGTTTCTGAGGATTATCTTGGTTCTGTTTGAGGGAATCTCAGGACTCCACATCAACTGGAGAAAGAGCCACATTTATCCCATTAATGAAGTTTATAATATGGAGCAACTGACATTTGTACTGGGAGGAAAAGTAGGGTCTCTACCTACTATATACCTTGCGATGCCGTTGGGTGCAAGATCTAAATCCAAAGAGATTTGGAACTCAGTTATTGAAAAATGCGAGAAGAAGCTGTCAAGGTGGAAAGCACAATATCTATCAATGGGGGGAAGGCTAGTCTTAATCAACTCAGTATTAGACTCACTTCCTACTTACATGATGTCTTTGTTCCCAATTCCAGCTGGAGTTATACAGAGATTAGACAAACTCAGAAGATCATTCCTTTGGCAGGGGAATAAGGAACAAAAGGTCTTCCATTTGGTCAAATGGAAATCCCTCACAGTGGCGAAAAGGCAAGGTGGTCTGGGAATCAGAAACTTGAAGAATCAAAGCAAGACTCTCAAAATGAAATGGCTATGGAGATATTCTCAAGAATCCCAAAACTTATGGAGCAAAGTGATCAAAGCTAAGTATGGTGAGGAAAATAACTGGGTGTCAAAGAAAGTCAGCACATCATATGGAGTTAGTGTGTGGAAATCCATCAGGGCACTTTGGCCTACAATGAAGAATCACACTTTCATTAGAGTGAATAATGGAAAGAAAACATCATTCTTGAATGATAACTGGTTGGGACATAGATGCCTAAAGGAACTTTACCCTGATATGTTTGGTTTGGCACAAAACCAACAGAAGACAGTAGCTGAAATGTGAACTTCTCAAGGCTGGGAACTCACCCTTAGAAGACTGTTATATGATTGGGAGATAGCAAGACTAACTGACCTCTACAACAAGCTGAAAGCATTCAAAGGAATACAGGAAGGGGTGGACTCACTTTGGTGGCAGAGGCACAATAGAGGGGTCTATCAGGTGAAGGCAGCATATAAGATTTTGAATCAAAGTGATATACAGATAAATGATTGGCCATAGAAGCATATATGGAGAACCAAGATTCCCTATAAGGTAGCTTGTTTCACTTGGCTACTAGCAAAGGAGGTTGTCTTAACCCAGGATAATCTCATAAAGAGAGGAATCTCTTTGTGTTCAAGATGCTTTCTATGCGGGGAAAATGCGGAGACAGTTAGCCATCTATTTATACACTGCAAGATAACAGACCAACTATGAAAATTTTTTATTAGTCTAAGGGGTATTTCATGGACAATGCCCTGCAGGATTACAGAAGTTCTTTTTAGTTGGGAAGAAGCTGGAGCTGAAGCAACTAACAGAGATAGATGGAGGACTGTTCCAGCATGCATCTGGTGGACAGTTTGGAAAGAAAGGAATGCTAGATGTTTTGAAGACAGAAGCAACTCACTGCAGAAGATCAAACTTAATTGTATTCTTCTTTTTTGTTTTTGGTGTAAACAGATTTACACAGAAGATACACTGTCAATCCTAGACATACTAGGATCTTGCTGGGACTGCACACTAGCACATCCAGCTAGCATTTACCTGTAAATATGGTTCCCAGTACAACCTATGTACTGACTTTATTAATATATACTAATGTTATCAATTCAAAAAAAAAATAACATGCACCACGGCATCTCAATCAAATAATGTCTTTTAAAATGGTGTGAATCACGAATGTAGTGGAGTAGTTTTCGATTATTATCCGAGTTTTAGAGGATGCCTCTCTGCAAGATCCAGAAAATTTATGGGGATGCTCTTAAAATAGATACTTGACGAACTGACTATGTTCAAAAGGCAGGTGGTATGATATTTTAAAGAATTCCTTCTTGAGGAGAACTTACATAAGATGATTTGGTAATTTTATTGATTTTCTTACTGTCTTTTCGCTGTTATCATCTTTAGACTTAAAAGATATGAATGTGATCCTGGTCAGAAGCATGAGGAATTCGTCTAATCACCATATAACTTGTTCTTCAGTTTTATCTGTTCCGAATATCTCTCAATCTTTTTATCTTCTTGATAATGTTGGTCTTTATTGTTCAACAACAAGATTTTTCTCTCTGGCTAGATGGCGGATTCTGGGTTTCACTGCTTTGCACCTGACTGGATCGGATTTGGATTTAGTGATAAGCCACAACCTGGTTATGGTTTCGACTACACTGGTATCGAGGCCTTCTCACTTTAAACTTCAGTTTACTTCATCTGAGTGTTGTTTTCTTAACCAGGAAACATTATGAAGTTCTGAACAATTTTACTGGCAGAGAAAGAGTTCCATGAAGAGTTCGAGAAGTTACTTGAAGTCCTGGGAGTGACGTCTCCATTTTTCCTCGTAGTTCAGGTCTGAGTGACATTAACCAAGCTGGGATTGAAAATTTTATGTTACATATCGAAGAATATTATTGGCACTGGTCAGTATAGGACGATAGTGGATGGTGTAGATTTTGGTTGAACTAGGAAGAAAATTTTCTTTTTCTAATAGATTTTTGTCTTTGTGAATTTTTACTCTACGTAGCTGCATGATTAGCTATTGGCCTCTATTATGGGAGGTTATAAATTATCAATTCTCCTACATATTAGAGTTTGATTAACCAAGAAATTTTTTCTTTTTGTTAATACTGAAATTCAGTCTGTGAATAATTTTTTTTAACAGAAGGATATATAGAAATGAATAGAAGTGTGAACTAATTAATAAATGCTTCTTATCTGTTATTTTTGCTATCAACGAATTGAAGTGATACTAAACAAGTGCCAATACTGAAGTATGCATCGTCAGACAGGGAAATGACCATATTCAAAATAAAGGACATGAGACAGATAGGAAAATTTTGTTGAAAGTGTTGTGTTCGAGAAGTTTTTGGTGTGCACATGACAACCTAAAAGAACTACCCTTCTATGTAAACTGTCGATCACTGCCCCAATGAGGCACCAAGTATTTATCTTAAATATAATCAGCTTTCTTGCACTTTAAAAGCTATTTTACTGCATTTCTTGCTTGTTATAATTTTAGGTTTCTTGCATTTGTAGATGGTTTTATAAGTTATCAATTTCTTAAAATAGAAGCAAAATTTTTGAATTTCTGCTCAGGTGCTTAACTTTATTTGATAATATATTTGTAGGGATTCCTTGTGGGTTCATACGGATTGACTTGGACTTTGAAAAATCCCAGTAAAATATCAAAGCTTGCAATTCTGAACACTCCACTGACTGTTTCTTCACCTATTCCTGGACTTTTTCAGCAGCTCAGGTTTCATTGTCTGTGTAGTTAATCAATTGCTTGCATCTCATGGTACATTGACTGCTCTTAATTGTTGCAAGAATATTGACTGCTCTTTTCACATATTATGGTATTCAAATCCGTAATTGGAAGCCCTCTGTGCCCTTTTTGGGTCTTTAGTATTTTTTCATCTTTCACCAGAAGTGAATGCAATATTTCTGGGGAAGTTAGCCTCCTAATTGTATTTACGTTTAATATGCCCTTTATGTAGGAAACTGAAAACTACAGGGCATCAAACTGAATGATTTCAACTTAGATGCTTCACTTTGCTTAAGGGGCATGTGTTATGTGTACATGTGAAAAATGTTCTGTACCCTTTTACTCCATATTAGTAAAGAATGAAGTTAGGCTATTAAAAATAGCTTCAATATATCTGGTCAACCTGAATTTTCATCAAGATGACATGAAAGCATGATGTTTCTCAGAGATCTGGTGTTGCTAGGATCTCACTTTTGTCAAGGAAATGACCCATAAAAACCCAGAAAAACCCCTGGTTTTTGTCTTCCACGCGTAATATTAACACAGACTGGGATTCTATTATATTGAGCTTTCTATTTGAGGTGGCCCTTTATTGTTTTAACAACAAAGAACTTTAAACTCCAAAATATTTTGGTTGCAGCACTTCGGCATGCTCGCCATCACAAACCTACATATACATAAATGTGTAGTTATCTATATAATATCATGGGAACTAGGTAGAAGCTGTTTTGTTCCTCATATTGTATCTCTAACATGCTGTGCTTATCTTTCTTCCTCTACTCAGGACATGAGTAGTTTTCTCAAGATACCACAAGAGGTTGTGATTCATAACACCTCAGTGGATACTGCTAATCAACATATATAGAGGAAAATTCTTGTTTTTTTGCTGTCTGTTCTTCTGTTCATGAAGAGAAGTTTGCTTCATTGCTTTTGAGATGTTCTGTGTTCATTTAACTGCTTGTTTTTTAACTGAACTGTCACTTAACTATTTTCTAATTGAACTTCTCTTCTTTGTTTATGTACTAGAATTCCCTTCTTTGGTGAATTTACTTCCCAGAATGCAGTAATGGCAGAGCGCTTTATTGAAGCAGGTAGCGCGTAGGTATCCAAAATGCATCTTACAATTTGAGAATTTTTTGAATTAGATCTGTATGATTTTTACCACTTCGATTGATGTTAATTAGTTGCTATACTCGCCTATGTTTTAGAACAGAAAGTATTAAGGATACAAAACACTGAATCCTCAAAATTCTCTTTCTGAACTTGCAATAATATTGACATCTAATGTTTAGTGATATCATGGTAATGGACCTACTAAATAGAAGAATTGGTGATGCACTCCCCAGTTCCTATGAGTAACTACATTTTACAAAGCTATTTTCTGCGGTTCGCCTTTACCATAAGAATACAAAAACCTGGTACCTTGTTCTGTGTTGGTTGTTCTCTCTTCTCTCATCTCCCTCACACTTCCATGTTGCTCTTTTGTACTTTTGGCCAATGTGGATAGATATGCGAAGGAAAATCCTCTATCATGCTCATTGAAATTTATCTTCAAACAGCTAACCCCCTATTAGAACTGAGCATAGATAGCTACATTATTTTCCTGCATGTCTAATCACTTGTATCCATGGATTATGGCTTTTGAGAATCCACATGAGTTGATAATCTTAGAAGTTGGAGCTAATGCACTGTTACCTTGAATATTAACACCAATTTATAACCTTGCAAGGGGACTACGAAGAAGTTTGAATTTGTTCACATTGACTATACCAAATCCCCATGCGAATACAAAATAAATATATAAACTATGGCATGAAAAGTTGCTATAGATTTTAATGTACTAGAAATTTATTATCCTCCACTTAATCTTAATCATGGCCTACAACTTTCTTATGTAACAAAATGCTACCATGACAGCTACGTCTTAAAGCTGGAGAAGGCTGACGTGTACCGGCTACCATATTTGGCAAGCAGTGGACCTGGATTTGGTTTGTTACCTGCATCTTGTTCTACAACTTTTCAGAAACAGATATAGCTGTATATGTTCTTATTCTCTTTCATTTCAAGCCTTATTTATTTTGGCTTAACATGCTTAATCATCTAGCAAAACTTTGCTGCAATACACATATCGTCGCTCCTGAAGGAAGTGTTTACCGAATTCTCGAACATGCTTTTGGGGGCCATGCCGTCCACCTCATCTTTCGGATCTCCCAAGGGGTTGTACCTTTCCACTTAAATTTGATTATATGATAGTTACACTCATGCGCTAAACGCCATATAAACACCGTTCTTTGACGGCTATCAAAAAGATTAGCAACCCTTTGATCGTCCATTAACGTTAATGCCTCTGATCAAAGATATACAAGAAAAATAATTCATACAAGAAAGTGTTTGAATTTCCAGAACAGATAGTGGACATTCATGACCAGCTGAGTCCTGTGCTTTCAAGGTTTATTAAGCCTAGTAGTATCGAATGAGGCATGAAGTCATGCACCAGAGAACTCATTATTATGAAGAATGAAACAAAGTGATTATGTACTGCTTAGAGAACACCACGTCTTAGTTTTTTTAGAAGTCTAAAGATTTTTGCAGCAAAATTTATCTTTTAAGTACTTGGGATTATAAAAAGTGTATTTGAAGAAACATTACAATCTTTAAAACTTCTAATCATGTTTTATTGACTAATCCCTAGTCTGAGAACTGTGTGCTTTGAAATCTCAGCTTTACTGGAAGCAGCAAGAAAAGCTAATTTCAGTGAGATTGCAAGTCAAATATCATCCGGTTTTGCATCTGGAAGGTATTTAATCTACTTTCATCTTCTTTAGTTATGCCTGTTTGCATGAAGTTGTGTATATAGCAGTTTGGTATGTCTTCACTGTGCATATTAGGTTTATTCCTGAGAGCAAGCAACAAGGCTCAATCCTTGTAATTGTCAAAGTTGCGCAGTGATAGAGTTTGATATTCTAAATCCAAATTGTTTTTCTTGCTCTGTTGTTGCTTTCCCTACATTTAGGCAAATTGTTGACTAGATGTCATAAACTATGTTAGCTACGTGGCTTCACTTTTTTATGTGAAGAAGTGCAGAAGCTCAGTCTTACTTCAAGAGCTAATGAATGTTGCCTGTTTGCTTTGCACATATTAGATGTAGTTCAATTATTAATTTCAATTGTATGTCTTGTTCTACCTTAATTATACCTCTAAGGACACCAGTGACTTCCTATACTTGACACATGCCAGCATATGACAATGACTAAAGGTCTTTACTATTCCAAATATATCAAAGTTCTAACTGCTTCTGATGCTGATTTTTCTTCCTTCTGGGGAATATGGGAACTCGGTCTGTTACTTTCAGCTGGGATAAACCAATTTTAGTTGCTTGGGGAATATCGGATAAGTATCTCCCGCAATCAGTTGCGGAGGAATTTCAGAAGGGAAATCCCGATTCTGTCAAGCTTAAGCTGATTGAAGGTGCTGGCCATATGCCACAAGAGGACTGGTAATAGATTTCAGCCTTTTACTTATATGGATATTAGCTCATGTAACTGAAGAGAGTTTTCACGAGTCAGAGCTGCATTCTTTTGACAGGCCGGAGAAAGTAGTTGATGCTCTTAGAATGTTTTTCCGTTGATGCATGACCTTCAACCATGGATTTTCAACTACTCCATATGTTATTCAACTTGCAGCAGTGTTTAAGGTGCCCTCTTTACTAATTTGAAAAGCATAGTGGAATTATTATGATTATGACAACTCAAAAATTGCGAAAATTAGCCCTTTTAGTTGAAATGTAAAGGCAATCGTGTGTAACGGCAAAAAATAATGGTTGAACTCGTATTAGATTGCGTGCGTTTACATTGCCAATGACCTATACAGATATATGGATGTGAAGTTATGTCCAAAGAGTTTCTGTATTAGTGTAATTTAATCTTCACAGTGAGTTACTTTAACTCATGCTTAAAATAATTATTTTACTAGTTGATTTTTAAGTAACGTAATACTGTAAAATGTTTTAAAATCTTTAATTTGTACTCTTAACAATGCTTTACCATCTTTTCTAGATTATCCACGACGCTCGCTAAAGCTTACAAAAGATAGTTATGTGTGGTTGATTGAAAATAACCTTATAGTGTCAAAGACTTTTTTCCATCAAGTATAAAAATTAAAATTCTTTTTTTTTGGGTATAAAAATTAAATGCATATACATTTACGTACACAAAGATTTTATGGTTGGGGGGGGGGGGGGGGGGGGTAGAAAGTACCAATGAGAAGGAAGACAACTAATTACTGTAGAGTGAAGAGGAGCCGAACATGATTTTCATCCATTATTGTCGCAAATTTAGCGAACCGAGCACTCGACCGATTATTACAAGCAAAAAATCACGAGCCAAACGTGAGGGGTACTACATTACACTGTTCTAGTGAAATTACCAATTCATTCATAATAAGGCTTGGAAAGGACAGATTTTATGTGTTCTGTTATTTAAACAAAATTAGTTGCTTAGGCTCAAACAATGTGTGTGTGTATATATATATATATATATGTATGTATACGGGTAAAACTGAGCCCACTAAGCACCCCGGTTTTCCGGTGAGGCAAATGGAGCAGGGACGTGATCGTAAGGAATCAGAGTCAGAGCGAGGAGCCCCTCGTATCGGGGCTCGAGCAAAATACCTGCCCTCGGGGGCATCAGGACCACGTCCTCCGGGTCCGGTTCGAGCCCCAAGACTTCGGAGAGCATTATTAAACAATCGCACACGACTAACAAAGGGTCGTAATGTCCGTGCCCAACCAGATATCACGGCGTGAATCTCGGCCCGTATCGGTAGAAAATCAGTTATTAGCGAAACGGGAGATTTTTATCTTTCTTAGGATTGTACTTAGGGTAAAACTCCCCCACTATATAAAGGGGAACCTTATTATTCATTAGACACATTGTAAAACGCATAATAAGGCAATATACTTCTGCTCTTTCTGTTTCTAAAAGTTATTTAAAGTTCTTATTTTTGTTCATAAAGTTCTTCTTAAGTGCAAGCTCGGAACCGAAGGCAGGTTCCCTGTTAAGCCATTAACCGAACCCGGACTCACTCTTACCATTGGTTTAGCCATTTATTGCGTCTTTTATTTGTTTAATCTAACGTCATAGAATCACTTGTATTGAATTAAACCATATATCCTTAAAGCCGCGTATAAATTCAATTGTTATCCGTTTTTTAGGGTAAACAGCAACAAAAATTTAAAATATATGCCTATAATAAAATCATATGTTTTTATACTAACTCTAAAACTTGAATTCACTTTCAACTTTGGTAGCTATTTACGAAGGGTTGTTAACTTTTCCTAATTCCTACTTTGATTCGGTTCAGCCTTTCCAATGGAGTCTTTTTTTTACCTATGATTGCTTTTTACTGTAGAGCTTGTGATCCCTGCCACTGTCATTGTCAGCATTACCACCACCACCATCCACATGATAACATCGTCATTTCCTCTAGTTTGTTTTTGAAGTTTGAAGGATTTAGCCTTATTTTTCTTCCACTTATTATAGACAATTACTTTTACTTATATTTAATGTCAATAGTGTAATTTTCCTTACCGTCAGAGTTTAGAAGTTAATTTCACAGTATATTTATGCCAAAAAATAGTAGATAATCATCATTAGTTGAGTGACCTTTTTGACTAATCAACTCAAAAAGTTAAGATCTCTTAGAGGCTTTATTGGCGCATATTCTCTGAATTGTGACTTTTATCCTTGTAAGCATTTTATGGTTGACTCCAATCACCACTAATAAACCCCCAACCACTAAAATGAAAAACTAAGAGGAAGAAAATGAAAGAAAATAAAGCAATACAATTACTCCTTTATCTAAGTGCAAACGAATTCTTCCTTAAGAAGAAAATAAAAATAATAAGATGGGACCTTTGTTTAAGGATTTAACTAACCATATAAATAATTTTTACACTATCGATCATAAATTGTAGCAACATATTTTATTTTCTAAGTATCTGATCTTATTTTTTATGAACTGTTATTTATAGTTATTTTTTAATCTGATGAACTTATAGTGTAATTTATTTTAAAACTTTATTAGTGAACAAAAGTTAACAAATTTTTCGTTATCAGTGAATAAAAGTTAAACTCTTATTTGTTTAAAGGAAAAAAAGCCAAATATACCCCTCTACTTTGATATATTGTTCACATTTATCCTCCGTTATACTATCGGGTCAAATCTACTCTCACCTTTAGCAAAGTTTTTAAATTTGCCCTCTAATCTAACGGAAAGCCCCCAAATCCCAAATTTCTTCTATTTACTATAATTTTTTCTCACAAATTACTTATCCCTGCGTGTGCTCTACCAGATAAGAAAATATCCTCGACAGGCTGATTTCTTATTCCACTTGATTATTTAAAGCAGGAAGACTTAACAAACTCGCCACCTTCAGGGATGAGAACACTAGTAAATATTCCTTTGAAAGAATGTTTTGAAGCTGAACATAAATTTAAATATATCATTTAATTTAGGATTTCTCAAACAATACTAAAGAATTATATGTCACAAATTTCATGCAGAAGTGCTTGCGCAAGCAAAATTTGTATCAAATGACATGCTAAATCCAAATCTGAAAGGGAATGCATTTACATGGATACCTATGGCCTTGTTATTCCTGTAGTCCATAAAAAATAATAAATATTAGTAACAACTTCATAAGTGAATGCATTTCGACCACCTGAAGAATCAAATAAATCTCTTTCAAATTATCAACGGTGTTTCACTCATCCTCATTCCGTTGGAGACATACCCATAAAATGTGAATTCTGCGTTTCATTTATGGTTTGAGCATAACCAAAGACAAGAGGAATAATTATGCTGTAACTTCACACACTCATTTCTATAATATGGACCTTTTTCTTCTCTAGTGAATCACACGAAGGAGATGACTGATTTGTGAGAAGAATTGCAGTAAATAGAAGGGATTTGGGACTTTCCGTTAGGTTAGAGGACAAATTTAAAAACTTTGCTAACGGTGAGGGTAGATTTTGTCACACCCCTTTTCTACCCCCCCCCCCCCCCCAAAAAAAAAAAAGATATATGTGTTTTTATTTTATGGATTGTGGGTTAAAGAGTTTTTCCAATTGAAGTGACAAATTTGAATAGGGATTATTTTATTTACAGAGTCGCCACTTGGAATTGATTTTTTGGTGTTCCAAGTCACCTTTTATTTAAATCCCTAATCAAAGGAAGGTTTGACTCTATTATTAATTGGTCTGCGAAAATAAAGTCCGAGTAAGGAATTCTGTTGACCGGGGAGAAGGTGTAAGGCATTCCCCGAGTCTCGTGGTTCTAGCACGGTCGCTTTATTGACTTAAACTTGGCTTGAATTTATTTTGGATAAAATGTGTTTTATTTGAATTTTTATATTTTACCTATCCACTTTTAATTATTAAAATTATTAAAGAAAAGATTTAAATAAAATTATCCTAACCGCACCACGCAAACGAATGTGTGACTGAGATAAATTTTATTGGTTTTGTCATAACCGCACTACGCAAGCGAATCCGCAGTTATGACTAGGATTATTAGTACGTTATTACTTTTGGAGAAAATTAATACATTCGAAGAAAATAATTTTAAAATTTATTAAAAGTTAGCTATTGCACTACGCAAACGAATCCGCAAGTTTAGCAATGAATTTAGTAAATTAAAAATTAACTAAAACTAACAAGTACGGTATGACATTATTGAATTAAATTATTGAATGTTAAACATCACGTTACACAAACGATTCCATGAAGTTAAAGTACGCCTACTAATTGCCTAGCGTCTAAATTAATTAAAAAGCGCTTTTTTATTTTTATTTATTACTTGTTTGACTGGAAAAAAAATTATTATTAAAAAATAATTTCTAACTAATGCAAGACATTAAACCCGGGTAAGCTTATGTTAAACTTTCATGGTATTGGGCCACTTATTTTATTTAACAAAAGATAATTTATTGATTTTAAAGAAAATATCCATCTTACTTTCTATTGTCATTGGGCCTACAAATTTTAGCTTATTTGGCCCATGTTGCTTAAGAGCCTCGATGACCAAGACAACACAAAATAACAAGTATTCTTCTAAGCCCAAATTGCTTCTTACATTGATGTCCAAACTAAAAATTATTTTTTCATAAAAGAAACTTACATGCTAATTATTATTTTTTATCTTCTAAACCAACTATTTCTTAAGGACTAACATAATATTTCTACTCATCTACACCAATATGGCACTAATCAAACTACACCCATTAGCAACATAAAAATCATGACTAAATATAAAAACTACAAAAACGGTAATACTTTAATGCTAAAGAGAAGAACTATATTAAGTATAACATTATGTCGACTATAATTCAAAACATCAAAACATTTGAAGCTAGAAGTCTTTCTTAGATAATTATACATGAACCATGAAAGTAACTCACGGAAAAGAGTCCAAACTAAACAAACATGGTTAAAAGTGGGGTCTTTATCTTTTCCTTAAACTAAGTAATCTTAACAGGATGCAATTTCAATCACATATATAAAGAAGAAAACGATAATTTAACTAATTTTTAACAGATTTACATGATGATAACACTAATATAACATTCATCTTGAAACAAAATCAGATCTAACATGTTCCATCAACCAAATCGGGATCAAATCCTTCTTATTATCATCAAGAATGTGCAATATAAGAATTTAAAAGTTACCTGATTTGTAGAATAATAAAATACAGCAGTGCACCAACAAAAAATTTAGCAGCAAATACAATAGAAACAGCAGCAACTCAAGTGTTAAGACAACCCAGAAAACTCAACAAAGATGCTTGAAACTGATAGCTATCAACTTCACAAATTGCCTAAGGGATCTTTCTATTTTTCTCAAAGTTTTTGCACTCAAATAATCCTCACAAAATTTTGAAATTTCAGCTTGTTATATGTATTAAGCTGCTGATTTTTCTTAAAGATATATGTCTTTAAGTAACTCTCCAAGATGTGTCTCAGTGTAAGATAGAGTGTGTGTGCCTTTTCTAGTGAGTAAGGATCCGTATTCTAAGTGTAAAAGAGTCTCTTTTATAGGAGAAAAACAGCCCTTTCAATAGGCAAATAAAGTCAGATTTTTGGACAGATTTTGGTTCACCAAAAATCTGTCCAAAAGACTGACTTTGTGTGCTAAACACTGTTCAAGGTCTGTCCCAAAGGTGAAAGGACAACCTCAAAATCTGCTATGTGAGAAGCAAGGAGAAAAATATCCTTTCCGCCACCCTACTAGTAAAAGTAAGCTACTATTACCCTATTTTGTGATAAAATAAACTAAACTACAGATTTTAACCATTAACAATAAACTACTTGCTCAACACAAATCAAACTTGAACAACTATGAACTGACAAAGCATAGACGAAACTAAATACGTAATTGAACTAATTATTCAAACCAACTTGATGGGAATGAATTCGATTTGTGCAAACTAATTACTAAACAAACAACTAAATTCACAAACTAATGCTCAAAACAGAACGAGCATCGTTAACAATCGGATAACGACTAACAACAACTAAATAATCGACTAACTAAGTAAACATTTTAACTAATAGACTAAAGATAATGTTTAAATAAATAACAAATCTAACAAACCACTAAACTAAATAGAGATAACTAATAAAATAAACATAACTTGAAACTCTAATTAACAAGAAACAACCAAAACAGAAAAATCAAAAATCAGAAACTAATCTACTAATATAAAAAATCAGAAATTAATTAAAGAGATGACGATTATACCTAACAAGTATGCTTGAAGTCGTTCGAGTCACGAGAAGACGCCGGAGATGCTAAAAGGCGACTGTCCGACTCCGAAACACACGTTTCTTTCGGGTAGATGCTAGAACGAAATGAGTTTCAGCATCTCGCCAAAAGAAACGAGTGTCTTTGAGTCGAAAAATAGCTAAGATGGAAGTTCGGGCCATTTTGGCGGTGGTGAGGCAGTGGAACCGCGGCGGCAGTGAGGAGCGGGCCGGTGGCGATGGGGATTTGGGGGGTGAAATGGGTAGGAAAAGATAGGTCTCGTGGAGCCCTATCCATTCAGGTATGTGTTGTAGGGTGGTGTTGGCTGGAGCTTCAAGAATTTGGACCAAAAAGTGACGGCTAAAGTTTTCTAGATCTAAAATTCAAGAAGTTTGAGGGTTTTTTGAAGGAATTGGTTTGGAGATATGGGAAGAGGAGGTTGTGGAGATTACATGATGTTAATTTGGAGGTGTTTGGAGGTAGTCCGCCGCCGGTGGGTGATTTCTGGCGGCGGCAGAGAGAGAGAGAGAGAGAGAGAGAGAGAGAGAGAGAGAGAGAGAGAGAGAGAGAGAGAGAGAGAGAGAGAGAGAGAGAGAGAGAGAAGAGAGAAAGAGTTATGGGGGAAATGAGAGAATTTTTCAGATTTTTGAGGCTTTAAATACCTCTTGAGAGATCAAATATGGACCATTAGATCAAGGGGTGATCAATGGGTGAGATTTAATCTTGGGTCATTTAATGAAACGACGTAATTTTGAGGCAAAACTACGTCGTTTCAGACCCTTTCAAGGGCAGACCCTTATCTTGCACTTTTGGCCACTTTCTCTTTCAAATTTGGCCCAATTTCTTTCTTAATCCTACTTATTAAACTAAATTTAGATAAATAAATAAATTAATTAAGTAACTTATTCAAATGATCAATTAACTACATTAATTCACCAATTGAATAATTAGTTAATTCCTAAAATGCACAAATAAAGAAAGAACTATTTTTTGGTATTTTTATGATAGGAAATATGCAATCAGAGACACAAAAATTGGGAAAAATAATTAAAGCAACAAAACACTAATGACTTTAGGAGGTGTTAAAACAATACAAAAATTAGGTATTCACAGCTGCCCCTCTTTGCTCGAGAACATGAAGAGTTTTCGTGCAAAGAAAAGTGAATCCCATAGCTAATTTTTGCTCACATATCACTCCAATGGAAGTATTTTTTTTAAAAAAAAATAGTGATCAAACCCTGCTTCCGAGGTTGCCTATATATCCTTATTTAGAGGAATCAGGTCAGTGTAGTTTTGAAAAAATTTGGTAGTTGGGACTACCAGACACTAGATTTAAGACTGTTGTTGTTGTTGTTGTTGTTGTTGTTGCTGTTGTTGGTGTTATTGTTACTTGCTGCTTACATCAAAAGGAAAAGAGAAAGAACTACATATGTCTGCAAACTAAGAGTTACAAAATTTCTAATCTATGTGTCTTGTGGAGTCAAATCTTGATTCTTGACCTGCTCGCTTGTGTTGACCTTAGATTGGATCTTGATGCTCTTTGAGGAAAAGATCATGGCTCATTCTCGATTGCTTGCTTTCCGAATCAGAATTCGAGAAAATGAATCTCGAGAAGCTGGGCTGCTGACATATTATCCATGCTAACTCAAACTATCTTGTGACCGAAAAACTTCTTTATTCTGATGAGAAAGATGAAACTGCAAGCTTTAATCGTCACTTGTGCTATGCAGCGGAGCTTGCAAAGCCATGAAAGACGAACAAAACGAACAAAATTTTTCTGCCCCAGTTTGGCACTAGGAAAATTTTGTGAGTTAGAGAAAGCTAAAGTATCTAATTTGTTGAAATGAAGAAAATGGAAGTAGTATAAACTAACTATGTGAGGATATGCAACCACGAGGGGAAGTAACTTATGTTACCAAAGGAAATGGAATTAGAGGATGGTACCCTGTATTACTGAAAGGGAATGTAACTGGGGGTTGGTACCCTGTATTACCGAAAGAAAATGTAACCAGGGGTTGGTACCCTATATTACCGAAATGAGTGTAACCAGGGATTGGTACCCTGTATTACCGAAAGGAATGTAACCAGGGATTGGTACCCTGTATTACAGAAAGGAGTGTAACCAGGGGTTGGCACCCTGTATTACTGAAATGAGTGTAACCAGGGGTTAGCACCCTATATTACTGAAAGAAGTGTAACCAGGGGTTGGCACCTTGTATTACTGAGAAGGAATGTAACCAGGGGTTGGTACCCTGTATTACCGAAAGGAGTGTAACTAGGGGGTTGATACCCTGTATTACATAAAGGAGTGTAACCAGGGGTTGGCACCCTGTATTACTGAAAGGGAATGTAACCGGGGGTTGGTACCTTATATTACCGAAAGGAAATGTAACCAGGGGTTGGTACCCTATATTACCGAAATGAGTGTAACCAGGAGTTGGTACCCTGTATTACTGAAAAAAGTATAACCAGGGGTTGGTACCCTGTATTACTTAAAGGAGTGTAACAGAGGCTGGCAACCTGTATTACTGAAAGAAGTGTAACCAGGGGTTGGCACCATGTATTACTGAGAAGGAATGTAACCAGGGGTTGGTACCCTGTATTACTGAAAGAAGTGTAACCGGGGTTGGCACCTTGTATTACTGAGAAGGAATGTAACCAAGGGTTGGTACCCTGTATTACTGAAAGGGAATGTAACCGGGGGTTGGTACCCTGTATTACCGAAAGAAAATATAACCAGGGGTTGGTACCCTATATTACCGAAATAAGTGTAACCAGGGATCGGTACCCTGTATTACAGAAATGAGTGTAACCAGGGGTTGGCACCTTGTATTACTTAAAGGAGTATAACCAGGGGCTGGCAGCCTGTATTACTGAAAGAAGTGTAACCAAGGGTTGGCACCCTATATTACTGAGAAGGAACGTAACCAGGGGTCGGTACCCTGTATTACTGAAAGAAGCGTAACGAGGGTTTGGCACCCTGTATTATTGAGAAGGAATATAACCAGGGGTTGGTACCCTGTATTACTGAAAGGATGTTGAATCCCCTGGG
This sequence comes from Nicotiana tomentosiformis, assembly GCF_000390325.3. NCBI lineage: Eukaryota > Viridiplantae > Streptophyta > Magnoliopsida > Solanales > Solanaceae > Nicotiana > Nicotiana tomentosiformis. Next base: position 132,640,179 of record NC_090817.1, read on the forward strand.
CGAAAAGGTTCTACCTAGGTTAAACTACGAAAAGCAAACATGGGCGAAGAGTACTTCCACCCGGAAACATGAGCTGGAACCCCCTAGGCGAAAAAGTTCTACCTGGTTTAAGCTACATATAACAGCCTGAGCGAAGGTTACTTCTACCCAAAAATATGAGCTGGATCCCCCTAGGTGAAATGGTTCTACCTGAGTTAAGCTATATAAAACATCTGAGCGAAGAGTACTTCTACCCGGAACTATGAGCTGAATCCCCCTAGGCGAAAAGGTTCTACCTGGGTTAAGCTACAGAAAGAAAGCATGGGCGAAGAGTACTTCTCCCCGGAAATATGAGCTGGATCCCCCTAAGCGAAAAGGTTCTACCTGGGTTAAGCTACGTGAAACATCCTGAGCGAAGAGTACTTCTACCCAGAACTATGAGCTGGATCCCCCTAGGTGAAAAGGTTCTACCTGGGTTAAGCTACGAAAAATAACCTGAGCGAATAGTACTTCTACCCGGAATTATGAGCTGGATCCCCCTAGGCAAAAAGGTTCTACCTGGGTTAAGCTACGAAAAATAAGCCTGGGCGAAGAGTACTTCTACCCGAAACTATGAGCTGGATCCCCTAGTCGAAAAGGTTCTACCTGGTTTAAGCTACGAAAATGGGAGGTATAGGCAGTAATGATGCATGCTGCAAATAAGGAAAGTGGAGATTTTGAGGAAACTTACCTTTGGTGACATTCACCCTTTGAGAATCGCCATTCTGCACAGCTTTGATCCTGCTTCAAACAAAGAAAAATTTGTGAGTTTTTAAAGTGGTGGTCGGTTTGTGGCCTTGATGCCCTGAGTAGTTGGAATTCACCCCTCCGCTGTCGAAGAACTGATTTTGTCAATGTGGTACCAAGGTTCCCCGATACTCTGTATCGCTTTCTAGAGACATTGTCTTTCTGACGTTGCCCCTGGTTGTTTCATACACGGATGTCTATGGTACCGCTAATCCTTGTCCCTAAGGCAAGGCAATTTTCCTTCAAAATCAAACTTAGTTGTCTTGCACCCAGAACCAATTTCTGTCTGTAATGCTTATCAACTTTTCCCATGAAGCAAGTCTTGCTTCGGCGACCTTTTCAGTTTCTTTGAGACACTTTGTCCGCCTTATCAAAAGAGATCACAGATGGATTCTTGCCTTCGTCGATACCGTATATGCTCTAAATTGTGCTCGGTATTTCGGGGAAACTGTAGCTAGTTTTGCAGCCATTTTTTGCTTTGCTTTTGATGCAAGATTAGATCGAAAGGGAATCTAAGAAAAATTATGGAAAAGAATAGAAGAGCAATCGGAAGAGAAAAAAGGAATTGTGTCTAAATAAAAGGTGTCCCTTTCTGGGAGAGAAATAAGGAGACTTATCTGGAGATATGTGCCGACTTCAATGAATCATGACATGCATTTTGGACTAGACGCCTGATCTGTCTGAGTGTTCTAATTCTCAAAATACGTCGCAAATATTCATCTTGAAACTATCTTGGTTGTGCTCATGCCGGGGCATCGAAGACCCTCATTCGGCTAGTAACGCCCTTTGCGGATTTTCGCTAACTGACCTCTCTCATTTCTCTAATCATTCTCGCCTTATGGTACCCATCTGGTTTTCACCAATAAGACTCTCTCATTTCTTCTTTTCTTTCTTTTTTTTTTTACTAAGATACGACATGCGGAAAGTTGGCCAATGCCCCTGGCATGGGGACTTCAAGTATTCTCAAAGATCGATCAGAAGTTCTTAACAGAAAAAGGCAAAAAAAAAAATTTGAACTGAATTACAACTTTTGGAACTATTTCTACAGAAAAAATCGTAAGATAACAACAAACTTCTGCCCCAGTTCTGGAGTATTAGGAATATGGATTTCTTGTTGCGATGGGACCGAACCCCGAGTAAGGCTGCCTACGTATCCTTTCGGAATCAGGTCGGACGTAGTTCAATGACTCAGAAAATTTGTTGTTTGACTTTTTTTTTTTGTAAGTACACAGGTTCCAAAAAGTGAAAAACAAGGAAGAAAAATACAGCTTAAAAGGGGTAACAAAAGGGTGACACTTGTTTGGAATAGCGAGAAATGGTAGACTTTGTCATCTCGATCTAAGAAACTCATGCGTGAAAGTTCCACAGTAGGTATATATCAGACATAATATCTTTTAACTGCATCTGCATTAATAGTCATGTGTGTTACCCGTCCTTCTTCATCTACCAAGTGCAAGGCCCCTTTTGGTAACACTTTCTTGATAATGTAGGGTCCGTTCCAGTTTGGGGCGAACTTTCCTTTAGCTTCTACTTGGTGTGGAAGAACGTATTTCAGAACGAGTTGGCCTACCTCGAAGCGCCTTGGACGCACCTTCTTGTTGTAAGCGCGTGCCATTCTTTGCTGGTATAACTGGCCAAAACACACTGCTACTAGCCATTTTTCATCAATTAGCATTAGTTGTTCTAATCGGGTCTTTACCCATTCTGTATCTTCAATCTCCGACTCCACAATGATCCGAAGATAGGGAATTTCGACTTCAGTCGGTATTACAACTTCTGTTCCATATACCAACAAATAAGGAGTTGCACCAACAGATGTTCGAGCAGTCGTGCGGTATCCCAAAAGAGCAAAAGGCAACTTTTCATGCCATTGTCTGGAACCTTGGATCATTTTCCCAAGAATCTTCTTGATGTTCTTGTTTGCCGCTTCAACGGCTCCATTGGCTTTTGGCAGGTAAGGGGTGGAATGGCGATGCATAATTTTAAATTGCTCGCATACCTCCTTCATCAAATGACTATTGAGATTGGCTGCATTGTCAGTGATAATGGTATTTGGGATAACAAAGCGGCAGATGATGTTGGAATGAACAAAGTCTACCACTGCTTTCTTGGTGACTGCTTTGAAAGTGACGGCCTCCACCCACTTGGTGAAGTAATCAATTGCAACCAAAATGAATCTATGCCCATTTGAAGCCTTTGGCTCAATTGGCCCAATAACATCCATTCCCCAAGCAACGAAAGGCCAAGGAGAGGACATGGGATGCAACTCCGAAGGTGGCGAGTGAATCAGGTCACCATGAATCTGGCATTGGTGACACTTGCAAACAAAACTGAAGCAATCTCGCTCTATTGTAAGCCAATAATACCCTGCCCGCAGAATCTTCTTCGCCAAAACATATCCATTTATGTGAGGTCCGCATACCCCCGAATTCACTTCACTCATGATCCGCTCAGCTTCTGTGGCATCTACGCATCTCATGATCCGCTCAGCTTCTGTGGCATCTATGCATCTCAACAAATTCAAAAATGGGGTCCTTTTGTACAAAATTTCCCCATTCAGGAAGAAACCGCTGGCGAGCCGCCTTATAGTTCTTTTTTTATCTCCCTTGGCATGATTTGAGTATTCTTTTGTTTTCAGGAATCATTTTATGTCATGATTCCATGGTTCACCATCTGGTTATGTCTCAATTGTATTGCAGTAACCGTGTTGATTCCGAACTTGGATTTCTAGTGGAACAATATGAGTGTTTCCCGGATAAGGGAGCATCGAGGCTAAAGTAGCCAAAGCATCGGCTAGCTCGTTGTGAAACCTGGGAATGTACCTGAACTCGATGGATTTGAATATTTTGCTCAAATCTTGTACACATTGTCTGTATGGAATAAGCTTGATGTCTCGAGTCTCCCATTCGCCTTGGGCTTGCCGGATAAGTAAGTCAGAATCTCCCATAACCAATAGTCCATGCACATCCAGATTGAGGGCCATTTTCAAACCCATGATATAGGCTTCGTATTCTGCCGTATTATTGGTACAGAAGAACCGAAGTCGGGCCGTTGTAGGGTAATACTGTCCAATAGGTGAGATGATGATTGCCCCGATCCCAACTCCTTTGATATTGACAGCTCCATCAAAATACATTTTCCATACAAGGTTGTTGTCTGGAACTACTTCCTCTATTGAGTTGACCTCTTCGTCTGGGAAGTATGTGGTAAGTGGCCTATACTCATCATCAACTTGATTCTCTGCCAAATGATCGGCCAAAGCCTGTGCTTTCATCATGGTGCGAGTGACATAGACGATGTCGAACTCTGTGAGCAAGATTTGCCATTTTGTGAGCCTGCCAGTGGGCATTGACTTTTGGAAGATATACTTCAGAAGATCCATTCTGGATATGAGGTAAGTAGTATAGGCCAAAAGATAATGTCTCAACTTCTGAGCGACCCAAGTCAAGGCACAACATGTCCTTTCTAAAAGGGTGTACTAAACTTCATAATTGGTGAACTTCTTGCTCAAATAATATATTGCTTGTTCCTTTTTACCCGTTGCATCATGTTGACCCAGAACGCATCCAAAGGAATTATCCATCACCGATAGATATAAAAACAAAGGCTTACCAGGTTCAGGTGGGACCAGTACAAGGGGTTTTGATAGATAATCTTTGATCCTGTCAAAAGCATTTTGGCAATTGTCCGTCCACTTGATTGCAGCTTCCTTTTTCAGCAACTTAAAGATAGGCTAGCACGTGGTTGTGAGCTGAGCAATGAACCTACTGATGTAGTTCAACCTCCCGAGCAAACTCATGACTTTCTTTTTATTCTTCGGGGGTGGCAGATCTCGAATGGACTTTATCTTAGATGAATCCAATTTGATGCCTCTTCGGCTGACTATAAAACTGAGGAGTTTCCCAGATGGAACCCCAAATGCACACTTGGCTGGATTAGGTTTAAGGTCATACATTCGAAGCCGTTCAAAGAACTTTTTCAAATCGCGCACGTGATCAGCCTGTGTCTTTGATTTTATGATGACATCATCGACATATACTTCAAGCTCTTTGTGCATCATGTCGTGAAAAATGATAGTCATGGCTCTCATGTAAGTTGCCCTTATATTCTTTAAACTGAATGGCATGATCCTGTAACAATAGGTACCCCACGGAGTGTTGAAAGCGATCTTTTCTGCATCACCCTCATCCATTAGAATCTGGTGGTACCCAGCATAGCAATCCACGAACGACTGTATCTCATGCTTTGCGCAATTATCTACAAGAATGTGGATGTTTGGAAAAGGAAAATTATCCTTCGGACTTGCTTTGTTCAGGTCTCTGTAGTCAACAAAGACTCTAGTTTTTCCATCTTTCTTTGGCACGGGCACAACATTTGCCACCCAGGTGGTGTATCGTATGGCTCTGACAACATTGGAACTCAATTGCTTCATTATTTCCTCTTTGATTTTATCACTCATATCCATTTTAAATTTACATTGCTTCTATTGGACTGGTGGAAAATCAGTACGTGGGAAGCTTATGAACCACTAAATCGGCGCTTAAACTCGGCATATCATCATAAGACCAAGCAAACACATCTCTGTACTTAAATAAAAGTTGAATCAAGGCATCTCTGGTTTTTTGTTCAGTGTGAATACTTATCTTTGTTTCTCTGATTTCTTCATGACCTCCGATATTAATTGGCTCAGTTTCATTGAGGTTGGGCCTAGGCTTGTTTTCAAATTGTTCCAACTCTCTTTTTATTTCCTCAAAAACCTTATCTTCATCATATTCGACCTCTTGATGCATTATTTCGAAATTAGACAGCTTTTTGAGATCTGGGCGTGAATTCCGCATGCATGTCATATTATTAAAGCTGGCATTAACAAAATTGAAATGGAAATAAAATGGCAAGAATTAGGAAAATGAAGAGATACAAAACTTAATACGAAACTGAACTGCATTTCATTGAATTTGAAATAATAGAAGGGTTAAAATCAAATTAAATAATCATACTAAGATGTTTGGATTACAACCCTGAAGGTAACCCAAAGTACAAAAGAAAGAAGCTGCAAAAGCAAACTACCAAGACTCCTTCCTTGTGGGGAGATGAGTTGCTTCCCAGTTGTTGAGCATGGTGTCCGGGCCAATTAGTTGCATATCGGCACGACTAGTGCCTTCACCAGCCTGGATCATATTCACTTCAAAAAATATCTGGCTGATGCCATGGCAAATTTCATCAATGTTTGCCTGCGTTGAGGAATTTTGACCCTCTTTGAGTCGTGGCTTGACAAAAGTATAGAAAATGTGAGGGATAGGTTGCCGCAAGACCCGCCCATGCTTTTTTCGGTGCTTGGCTTTGTCTTCGTATGATTGTGTTGGCCTGAAGCCTAAACCAAAAGTACCCCTGTTACTGACCGGAGAAATGCGTTCTGAAATTCCTTGCATTGTTGTCCCCAAGCCTTTTCCTGGCTCATAACCTTGTCTCATCATAAATGCAACCACCATTACAGATGTGGCGGAGAGACGAGGATGCAGGATGGGCTTTCCTTCCTCAACATGGTCCACAACAACCACTTCGAAAGCCTTATAGACAATAGACTCATATTCTTCCTTGGCCTCAATACATGGGATTTATGGGTCTTTATAAATGGATGACTCGTCTTCTCCGTGAACAATAATTTCTTGCCTGACGTGCTCGAATTTGAGCATCTGATGCAAGGTGGATGGCACAACTCGGACCGTATGGATCCATGGCCTTCCAAGAAGAAAGTTATAAGAAGTTTCCATGTCCACTACTTGGAAGACAATTTCAAAATCAACAGGCCCAATCGTCATGGTGAGGTTGATCTCCCCAATGGTATCTCTCGCTGAGCCATCAAAAGCCCGGATGCGAACATTGCTGGGTCGGATCCTGTCTGTATTGATCTTCATGCTTTGCAAGGTAGAGAGAGGGCATACATCTACACTCGAGCCTCCATCAACCATGACTCGCTTTACATAATGCCCCTCATATTTGACAATCAGGTGCAAATCCCTATTGTGCCCTTCTCCCTTATCGGGAAGTTTATCATCAGCAAAGGAGATTCTGTTCACCTCAAAAAATGTGTTGGTCATCTTCTCTAACTGATTCACGGTGGTCTTCTCTGATACATGTGCCTCGTTCAGGATTTTGATTAGTACACGAGCATGTTCTTCTAAGTGTATGAGCAAAGATAATAGAGAGATTTAGGCAAGAGTCTTTCTCAATTGGTCAATGATTGAGTAATCCTGAACTTTCATCTTTTTCAAAAACTCCCCTGCCTCTTCTTCCATGACCGGTTTCTTTATTGGCATTTGGCCTTCTCTGATTTGCTTGGCCTTCCTCAACTCTTCTAGAGAGTAACACCTCCCTGATCGAGTCAAACCTCCAGTTTCCCCGACTTTTTCTATGATTTCCTTGCCTTTGTAGGTTATTACAGTTTTATTGTAGTTCCAAGGAATGGTTTTTGTGTTTGTCACACGGGATTATATGGAAGGTTTGATTATGGTCGGCTCTGTTATACCCTTTGTACCGCCCTGATTCTGCTTTGTGATGGGGTGACCTCCAAGGACATACAACTTTGGGCTTGGAACATTGGATCGAACTTCCAACCTCGAGATTTTTGGAACAAATAAAGTTGCCTTCCCTGAGCTCTGGGCGCCTTTCACAATCAATGGTACATCTCGGCTTGGACTTACTTCCAGTCTTGTTCCTTCTTGAATCGTTCCCACTGTAATTTTTGCTCGGCCAACCGACTTGTATTCTTGATCTCGGCCGATCATTCCCACAAAATGAACATCATTGTGTACTGGCAACGGGTTATTGGTCACATTATGAGGGTCCTCGCCATTCGTGACTATAATCAATTTTTCAACAATGAGTCTTTCTATGGCTCTTTTCAGGGTCCAACAGTCATCAGTGCTATGCCCCGGAGCACCTGAATGATATTCACATCTAGCATTTGCTTGAAATCCATGTGAATCGGGATGCATATGGTGGGGAGCGATGGGTCCAATCACACCCATATGTTTCAAATTCTGGAACAGACTAGAGTATGATTCAGCCAATGGAGTAAAATTTTCCACCGGTATCTGCTCTCGACCATAATCCTGCCTAGGACGAGCATTGTAGGGTGCCCGAAAATTTTGCTGCTGAGGTCGGGGGAATCGTGGAGCTGGTGCCCATACCAGTTGATTGGGAGGACGAGCATAGGAATGAGCATTAAACATTGTATATTGTGGCGGTCCCATAGAGTACTGAGGAATTTGCGGGGGATAGTAATGTTGAGGGTAGCTGGATTGCCCCTGCTGAACTTGCACATAAGGGTGCGATGCCCCTCTTTGAACTTCCCTGGATCTCGAAGTCATCATGGACCCTTCATCTCTCTTCTTTCTATTTGCCAAACTTCCCGACTCATTTTGGATAGCTTGGGTGGTGGCTTTGAGAGCAGCTTGACTTATAATTCTGCCAGTCTTGAAGCCATTTTCGACCATTTCTCCTATTTTTATCTCTTCCGCAAAAGGTCTACCTATTGCGGACATCATGTTCTGAAAGTAATCAGGCTCTTAGGCCTCCATAAAAACAGTGATCAACTCGTGGTTATCCAAGGGTGGCTTAACTCTAGCCGCTTGCTCCCTCCACTTGATTGCATACTCCCTAAAGCTTTCAGTCGGCTTTTTCTTCATATTGGACAGGAAATTGCGATTCGGCGCAATATCAATGTTGTATTGAAATTGTTTAACGAAGGTCTGGGCCATATCATCCCAGACATGCCAGTGAGAGATATCTTGGTCAATGAACCATTCGGAGGCTACCCCCACAAGACTTTCCCCAAAATAAGCCATCAGCAATTCTTCTTTTCCACCTGCACCCCTCAGCTGGTTGCAATACCTTTTCAAATGGGCGATAGGGTTGCCGTGTCCATCATACTTCTCAAATTTTGGGGTCTTGAACCCTAGTGGCAAATGGATGTGAGGGAACATGCATAAATCACTGCACGAAACACTTTTCTGACCACCTAATCCTTGTATGTTCTTTATGTTCTGTTAAAGACTTTTCATTTTCCTTGCCATCTCATCCGGCTTAACCGTCTTGGCAAGCTTTTCATTTTTCACTGGTGACTCGTATTGAGGAGTCTGATTGTATGGAGCCGAGACCCTGAAAGCCATATTTGGAGAGTAGTATTGGCCATCATAAACATGAGATGGTGGCTCGTTGATTGGTCTTGTCACAGGAGGTGGAGGCGGGATTGTGTATATCGGTGCGCCAGACATGACTAAAGGAGTGTTCCTGACCGGTGCGACTGGAGGTCGCACATTAGAGGTACCAGGAGCAGCATGGAGGCAGTAGTTTGGCACATACCCTGGTGGTAGAATGTGGTCGCTCGTTGCATGGAGCGGTGGTTGAGTAGCCAGGGTTACGGTGGAAGTTCCCTCTGAGGGACCCCGGGGTGGAGGCTGACCAGACACCCAAGCTTGATATACATCAGACAATTGTTGTCTCAATTTTCTTATTTCTTCCGACTCTTGTTCAACTGACTGACCCTGGGGGTCATCACTGATCAGCTCGATCTCATCATCGTTGGCCATTACTATTGTTCCCTTAGATCTGGTGAAGTAATAGTGTATTGCCAGTTTCACCACAAACCAACCACCTTAAGCTTACTATATAAGAGACAACAAATATGTTAGGGTTAAGCATTTTATAGATATAAATTACACGTAATGTGCCATGCTCATATCATTGTCACTATTTATAATATGCTTTTGGAGACTTCATGTTTCATTCCGGCTTATGAGGTTGCTTCTTATTGATGCTCTTATCTTCTTCTCTCCTTTTTTTTTCTTTTCACTCACGCCTCATTTTGATCCCTCATCTTAGAATCATTGAAAAATATTTTGATCGAACCTTTTCTGGGTTGCCTACGTATCATGTCGCCGCATGAATCAGATCATTACGTAGTTCAGGGACGTAATAAATAAAATAGAATAAACTAACTCTTTTTTTTTCATGTACAATTAATCCGACAAAATCTCCTAGCAACGAAAATATTTTCAATTTTTTTTGGGAATTGGTGAAAGAAAAACTTCTAAAGAAGAAAGAAATTTTTTTTGGATTTTGATTTTTTGTTTTTTTTTTAAAAAGGAAAAATATATTTTTGAATTTTTAAAAATTGGGGATCGGAACCGATGGGGTTTGCCTACGTATCTCACATCCGGTGAGAATCAGACCCGCGTAGTTCGGTTGGATCGGAAATAAACTAACCCATTTTTCTTTTTTCTTTTTTTTTATTAAGACTTTTAAATATTATTTTTTTATTTTTTATGGAATTTTGAATTATTTGTTTTTAAAATAAAGAATTCTAAAGATGGAAAAAAATATTTTGGATTTTGATTTGGATTTTGTTTTTTGAAAGATTTCGAAAGAAAAAAGGAAAATATTTTTGGATTTAGTTTTTTTTTTTTTTGGATTTTTTAAGGAAAGAATTCTAAAGAGGGAATTAAGGAAAAGGAAAATATTTTTGTATTTTTGTTTTTTGAAAATTGGGGACGAAACCGATGAGGTTTGTCTACGTATCTCACATCCGGTGAGAATCAGACCCGCGTAGTTCGATCAAACTGTCTATTTTTCTCTTTTTGATTTTTATGAAAATTAATCTTTCCACTTCACGCCAAACTACTACTAAAACTTAGTAAAAAAAAAGATTATTTGTACTAAGCCAGGAGAATGATTTTTTTTTTAAATAATTCCACTCAACTAATTTTCTAAAGCCGGTCAATAATGTAAGAAAGCCTTCCAAATGATGTAGCAAGTAGCACATAAGTGAACATGATGGTCTCAAAGAGGATACCTGTCTTATACGGACCCGACCCATGTGCCGAGTTTCGCTAGGTCAAACGCGCGTGATGCAAATAAACGAGCCTACTAGGGATATCCGGCATGAGGATTGTTCTTCTAGGTTTAAAAATCCTAAAGGAGATGGTATCTAGACCTGACTTACCCGGGCGGATAACCCGAGCCGAGTAGCGTCAAGCGTCACCAGTAGTAGAACAGCACTGGCTAGCTAACGGCTCTCTCGCCTAAAAATGTGTGACTAAATTCTTTACCAGAAGCTGGTAGGCGAAACTGGCTTTATCTCAAGACATAAATTTTGTGATGCTGGTAAGCAAACATAACATAACTAACTATCAGAAGACTTAGAGGGAAGAAGGGTTTCGTAACAATTCTATATACAGTTCAAGCAATATCAAAGTGGTAAAAACGGCATTTAGCACATTAGGCTCAAATATGTAAAAAAAATTAGATAATAAACAAAAAGCCAGGTATAACAGTTATTCTAAGCTCGAATTTTGAATCCTGAACACTGAACCAGAGATTCTGGGTTCTTGTTCCCCAGCAGAGTCGCCAGAGCTGTCACACGCCTTTTCTACCCCCCAAAGATATATGTGTTTTTATTTTATGGATTGTGAGTTAAAGAGTTTTTCCAATTGAAGTGACAAATTTGAATAGGGATTATTTTATTTACAGAGTCGCCAACATGACACTAATCAAACTACACCCATTAGCAACATAAAAATCACGACTAAATATAAAAACTATAAAAATCGGTAATACTTTAATGCTAAAGAGAAGAACTATATTAAATATAACATTATGTTGACTATAATTCAAAACATCAAAACATTTGAAGCTAGAAGTCTTTCTTAGATAATTATACATGAACCATAAAAGTAACTCACGAAAAAGAGCCCAAACTAAACAAACATGGTTAAAAGTGGGGTCTTTATCTTTTCCTTAAACTAAGTAATCTTAACTGGATGCAATTTCAATCACATATATAAAGAAGAAAACGATAATTTAACTAATTTTTAACAGATTTACATGATGATAACACTAATAGAACATTTATCTTGAACAAAATCAGATCTAACATGTTCCATCAACCAAACCGTGATCAAATCCTTCTTATTATCATCAATAATCTGCAATATAAAAATTTTAAAGTTACCTGATTTGTAGAATAATAAAATACAGCAGTGTAGCAATAAGAAATTCAGCAGCAAATACAGTAGAATCAGCAGCAACTCAAGTGTTAAGACAACCCAGAAAACTCAACAAAGATGCTTGAAACTGATAGCTATCAACTTCACAAATTGCCTAAGGGATCTTTCTATTTTTTTTAAAGTTTTTACACTCAAATAATCCTCACAAAATTCTGAAATTTCAGCTTGTTATATGTATTAAGCTGCTGATTTTTCTCAAAGATATATGTCTTTAAGCAACTCTCCAAGATGTGTCTCAGTGTAAGATAGAGTGTGTGTGCCTTTTTCCGTGAGTAAGGATCTATATTCTAAGTGTAAGAGAGTCTCTTTTATAGGAGAAAAGCAGCCCTCAATAGGCAAATAAAGTCAGATTTTTGGACAGATTTTGGTTCACCAAAAATCTGTCCAAAAGACTGACTTTGTGTGCTAAACATTGTTCAAGGTCTGTCCTAAAGGTGAAAGGACAGCCTGAAAATCTGTTGTGTCAGAAGCAAGGAGAAAAAATGTCCTTTCAGCCACTCTACTAGTAAAAGTAAGCTACTATTACCCTATTTTGTGATAAAATAAACTAAACTTCAGATTTTAACCATCAACAATAAACTACTTGCTCAACACAAATCAAACTTGAACAACTATGAACTGACAAAGCATAGACGAGACTAAAAACGTAATTGAACTAAGTATTCAAACCAACTTGATGGGAATGAATTCGATTTGTGCAAACTAATTACTAAACAAATAACTAAATTCACAAACTAATGCTCAAAACAGAACGAGTATCGTTAACAATCGGACAACGACTAACAATAACTAAATAATCGACTAACTAAGTGAACGATTTAACTAATACACTAAAGATCATGTTTAAAACAAACCACTAAACTAAATAGAGATAACTAATTAAATAAACCTAAATTAAAACTCTAATTAACAAGAAACAACCAAAATAGAAAAATCAAAAATTAGAAACTAATCTACTAATAAAAAAATCAGAAATTAATTAAAGAGATGACGATTATACCTAACAAGTATGCTTGAAATTGTTCGAGCCACAAGAAGACGCCGGAGATGCTAAAAGGCGACTGCCCGACTCCGAAACACACGTTTCTTTCGGGTAGATGCTAGATTGAAATGAGTTTCAGCATCTTTCCAAAAGAAGCGAGTGTCTTTGAGTCGAAAAATAGCTAAGATGGGGGTCTGGGGCATTTTGGCGGTGGTGAGGCAGTGGAGCTGCGGCGGCAGTGAGGAGCGGGCCGGCGACGACGAGGATTTTGGGGGTAAAATGGGTAGGAAAAGATAGGTCTCGTGGAGCCCTATCTATTCATGTATGTGTTGTAGGGTGGTGTTGGCCGGAGCTTCAAGAATTTGGACCAAAAAGTGGCGGCTAAAATTTTCTAGATCTAAAATTCAAGGAGTTTGGGTTTTTGAAGGAATTAGTTTGGAGATATGGGAAGAGGAGGTTGTGGAGATTACATGGTATTAATTTGAAGGTGTTTGGAGGTGGTCTGCCGCCGGTGGGTGATTTCCGGCGGCGGCGGAGAGAAGAGAGAGAAAAGAGAAAGAGTTATGGGGAAATGAGAGAATTTTTCAGATTTTTTAGGCTTTAAATACCTCTTGAGAGATCAAATATGGACCATTAGATCAAGGGATGATCAATGGGTGAGATTTGATCTTGGGTCACTTAATGAAACAACGTAGTTTTGAGAAAAAACTACGTCGTTTAAGACCCTTTCAAGGGCAGTCCCTTATCTTGCACTTTTGGCCACTTTCTCTTTCAAATTTGGCCCAATTTCTTTCTTAATCCTACTTATTAAACTAAATTTACACAAACAAATAAATTAATTAAGTAACTTATTCAAATGATCAATTAACTAGATTAATTCACCAATTGAATAGTTAGTTAATTCCTAAAATGCACAAATAAAGAAAGAACTATTTTTTGGTATTTTTATGATAGGAAATATGCAATCAGAGACACAAAAATTAGGAAAAATAATTAAAGACAAAACACTAATGACTTTAGGAGGTGTTAAAATAATTAAAAATTAAGTATTTACATATTTGACCCGATAGTATAACGGAGGGTAAATATGAACATTATATCAAAATAGAGAGGTACATTTGGGCCATTTCCCTTGTTTAAATGGTAGACACGAGTACAATTTACTTCGGCATGCATTTGCATAAACCAAGAAACAAAATGGCATAAAATGGCTGGAGAAACATACGTGATTCCTTTTGCTTAGTTCCTCACTCTCGACTTATGTTGAAGATTAACTTCAGAGCTCATCTCTTCTTTATTTGCTCTTTTTCTTGTTTCCGGATATTCTTAAACCGAACAAGACAGGATATACAACAAAAACAACCATACTGACCACTTTTATAGAAGCCGTTTAAATTTTATATATATATATATATATATATATATATATATATATATATATATACACACACACACACAATCAAATCACTCAATAAATAATTATAAATAATATTTTTGGTAAGTATTAATTAGTTATCGATAAACATAATAACTAAGCTACTGTTGCGATGCAGGTTAAAATTCATTGATAGGGCAAATAAATTTTTATACTGTCAATATACCTAATTAATTTAAATCCTTTAAAGTATTTGGTAGGACTACCAAAAGGAAAACATCAAGGAAAGCTATTGTTTTGGGTCTGACCGGAATGGAACTATTTCAGACATTAACAAGTTATATAGCGGAAACTATTCATTTTTTTTATTTCTAACAATGAATTCATTGGAGGGGCGGATCTAACCGTCCGATATATATAGGTTTACATGAACTTAGTAATATTTGTCCAAAAAGTGTATATGTATTTGAAAAATTCACTAAATATTTATAAATATTTGAATGTGAACTCAGTTACTATTGTAAATTTACTTGATATCGTTGTAAGAACCTGTAAACTTCAAATCTTAAACTCGCCTCTAATTCATTATCTCATCTTCTTTACCGTGGAGCGTGGAAATTATTCATATTTTATTTATTGGAACACTTTAGAAGGTTCCAAAACTTGGTCATTCAACCGAATTTAGAAGTATTCATGTTGGAACTATTCCATGTGCTTCTACTAATTAAACCAGCAAGTTCTAGCAGTATTTAACTTTTTCCCTTTAATGGCAATAGATTCAGAATGGAGAGGATCAAGTATTCTTATAGTTACTAATTGGCCTTTGATTAATAAGAAGCTTCCCGGGGGTTTGCCAAATGGATGAAACACTTGCTATATATTCCCTCCGTTCATTTTACTTATCCACTATTAACTTTGCATATCCCTTAAAAAATAATAAATATAATGTATAATTTACTATAATATCCATATTAATTGGTGTATAATCTTAATGGAGTTGGAAAATGATTTGGAATGAGTAATTAATACTAAAGGCAAAACAAGAAAAATAAATTCTTTTTCTTTTGATATATGAAAAGTGACAAGTAAAAATGAAAATTTATTTTTAGAATACTTGACAACTAAATAAAAGTAAGAAACTTTATTAAATGGATGAAAAAAGAATATATAACTTTTATTTTTAATTATACACAAATTCAAATAGATAAAATAAAAATACATTATTTTATGTATAATTTTTTGTTTTTGGACGCAAACATTAAGGAAGTTTAAAAAATAAATAAAATATCTAACTAGTACACCTTCCGTTCTACAAGTAACCAACATACTATTATTATATGAAAAATCAAACAGTTTTTTTGGATCTTGCAATGGAGGAAGTATAGTATATAATTTCATCAAATCATTGTGTTTATTCAAGAATAAAGGTTTTTATACAGGTATATAGTGGTGGCAAAACGGATAAAAAAATAGTTATCCATTCATATTATTCACTAAAAAATGAGTTGGATAATGAATTTTTTTAAAACGGACCAAATACAGATAAGAATCATATTATCCACTTAGAAAATGAATAATCAATGGATAACCAACGAATTTAACTTTTACATTTATAAAGACTCAAATTAGGGGTTTCTCAAGTTTGGAAGACTAGGAATTCTCCTAAAAATGATCTAATTCAAAAAAGTATGGATAATATGGTTACCCATATTATCCGCCGGTTAACCCATTTTTTATCCGTTGTGAGCACCTAATTTTTTACTATATTTAAATTTTTATCACCTTCTACTATGTAAATATTTTCAGAAATTTAATATATATTTTTAGCTTTGTTACACTTTATATATATATATATATATATATATATATATGGTAAAAATTATTAATAATTTAAAAGGTCAATTATTACTATTAGTATTATTTTTATTATTATTTTTATCTTTATTTTTAAATAAAATGAATTAAAAACCGAAAATAAATAAAAATTATTTTTTTTAAAAATAAATTTCGGATGGGAATTAAAAAATAGGAAAAGTAGAAATATAAAATTAAAAAGTAAAAGTAAAAGTAGGTGAAAATTATTTAATAAAAAAGTAAAAGAAAGTAAAAAATTTTAAAAAAAGAAAGTAAAAGAATGTGGAAATTTAAAAAAAATAAAAAGTAAAAGAAAGTTGGAATTAAAAAATAAAAGTAAGGGTAGCTGAATTTTTAAAAACAAAATATAAAATAAGTGGGAAATAAAAAAAAAGAAAAGTATAAAAGTGAAAATTTAATTATAATAAAAGTAAAAAAAGTAAGAAATTAAAAAATAAAAGTAAAGGAAAGTGGGGAATTATTTTTTTTAAAAAATAAGAAAAATGGGAAGTGAAAATTCTTTTTAATTAAAATAAAACAATAAATAAATAAAAAATCTGAAAATTCCGAAAAATTTTCTATAAATAAAAGAGAAATGTGAGTAAAAAAAAGAGAAAGAGAAAGGAAAAAATAGGGAGTAAGGAATTGAGAGAAATTTATTTTCTTCTTCTAGGATAAGGAAATTTCCACTCGTGTCATTCTTTCTTCGTCTTTCTTTCGAAAAAATCAGTAGCTTCACCACCCAAAAATAACCTTTAAACCTCCATAGAACAACCCTTTTTAATACCATAAACTACCATCCAAATCCAATCGAAACAATGAGGTTTTTAGTTGAGGTCGTCGGTGAGTTTCGATGCTCCGTTTGAGGTCTTGCGTGCGGTCTGAATAAGTTTAAGATTCAAAGCTGTAAAACCGTAAAGTTTCAGATTCAACTTTTAAGGTCCACTTCTTATCGTGTTTTGATTAATGATATGAGTTGCTTCCTTTTCTTTTGGTGTTCATTTATATCTTTAATGAATGAAATTATTCTCTGTTAAACATGCCAATTTTTGAGCTTCCTCTTTGTATATTTATTTTAGTTCATTAGCATGTTCTCTTAAAAAAGGGTTCATCCATGAATGATTTAATGAAATTTGCTAATTGATAAGTGAGTTGTGATTGTTCATAAAAAAAAAAAAAATTCTTATTGAAATGGAAGCTCAAACAATGTTATGTCTCTATTTGGTTATTTAGTCCTTCATGTGTTAATAAATGAGCTTTAGTAGTTCCATCTTTGTTTTAAATTAAGCTGTCAATTGTCTAAAGTATAAAGTTAAATTGTTAAATAAGTTTAACTAGAATTATGTCACTGGTGAAGATTCAATGTTTGGGCCTAGACACATGGGTTGTTGAAGGAAGTGGAGTTGTGAGGTTACTATAAGCTAATGAAGAAAGTTATTTTATTTTTGGGCCAAAACTTAAAATCTGTTAGGCCCATTAATCTCATACAATGACCCCTTTTTGTAGTTCTTGAATAATTAATTTAATCTATTTTCATGCTTTTCTATAATGACATACTCTTATTGCTTTACAAATCTCAAATTAGTTTAAGATAAATAATTCATAAATTTCGTAGCTTGCTTTAGGCGCGATTAATAAATTATCGTGGCCATGGGTACGGTTCCCTTGGCATGGTCACGATACGTAAATCCCAATTCGAGTGTGCGTTTCACGCGACTTGACCATAACTTCAAATAATAATAATAAATATGTTGTAAATCGCGCGGGCGTTTCACGTGGTGCGGTTTGCAATGTGTACCAAAAGACAAGTGTACGACATCGTAACTTGTTTAAGAAATAACTCCATAAATACTAAAAATTGATTTAAATACATAATTAAAAGCGGTCAAAGTTAAAATGCACAATATGTTTAAAACAGATAATAAATCGGATAATTAGAACGTAAAAAAAATAATTTAAAAAATCAGATAATTAGGCCAAGTATTAATTGTCAAGCGACTGTGCTAAAACCACGGAACTCGGGAGTGCCTCACACCTTCTCCCAGGTTAATAGAATTCTTTACTCGGTCTTCTGTGTTCGCGGACCATAAATAGAGTCAATTTCCTTGATTTGGAATTTTAAAATAAATCGGTGACTTGAGACACCATAACTTATTCCAAGTGGCGACTCTGAATAAATAAATAATCTCATTTCGAATAATATCACTTAAATTGGAAAAACTCCCCTATTCTCCGGGAAAAAGGAGGTGTGACATCCGTATTTATAAATACGAGTCTAATTTATCCGTTTTTTGCATTATCCGTTTTCGACCCCATATCCGACCGACCCGCTCGTTTGCCACCCGTGCGTGTACATGTTCAGTAGATAGCCAAACAAAATCACTGAATATTCTTACTTCATTGTGTTACTTGTAGGCTGGAGGTATAAATCCAATGCCAACTCTTGAGATATTTACTACTACTAGTACTTATTATTCACAAAATAATTCGAGAGGAGAGGGGCGCTGTCCCTGAGTAATAACTAGCTCGTAATAAGGTACGACAGCACTTAAAACTTAATTCAAATGGCAAATCATATCTGCCCACTTCCATATGCACGTTTAAGGGACCATTTGAAGAGAAAAATTTATTGGCTTCCTAAATGTTTTAAAATTCATAGCTAGCTGTACAATCAATTAATTAATCTGCCCAACACCGTTGTATGATTTATTTATTTAAAGAGAGAGAAAACTTTAAAAAAAAAATTAATTGTCGCCTCTTTGGTGCAATTTATAATTTTGTGACAGCCTCAGATAGTGTGTTTCTGCTAATTAAAAACAATTACCCTGTTAAAGAAGAACAATAGCTAATCAATTTTAACCGCCCTTCTTAATCACGTTAAAAATTAAAATATCAATGCTTAATTGAATTTGCAATTGCGCGATGATACGCCTACATCTAAAGTGAAACACTCCATTGCAGTCATGTTATGTAAATAAATCTTTAACCCAAACGTATAAATATGATAGCCTTTTATTTTCCAAGGAGAAACCGAATAAATTTATATATATAAATTATACTACAAATTTTAAAAATAACAAAGTATTTAATTTTTTTACCTTGGACCTTGGGATGAATTTAAATGAAAGCGACTACAAATAATACTGTTCAAACTAAATTGATCCGGTGATTTTCATCAGCAAGCTAGTAAGGCATAAATTTTTCCTCTGCTCCCCCCCCCCCCCCCACCCCCACCCCCACCCCCACAACTATTAGAAACAGCACATTGAATAGTATGTACTGTTGTTTCATGTTTGTTGGTCATTCATTCAGAAGCACTAACATATTTTCTTTTCTTTTGCTTCTCTCATTCACCTTTCCAAATGAGAAGTACTATTCACGTATGAAGTTTTAAGAATTGTTTTCATTGCTGACATTAAAATTACTTACTTACTACGTATAAATAGTGACGGATCCAGAATTTTGTGCAAGCAGGTTCAATCTTAGAAGTACATAATTTTAGTCGTAAAATAGTAGTTGTCAAGTGGGTTCAAATAAAATATTTATACAAAATTTACGCAGCTATAATCATAATTTATACATATACACAATATTATTTTTTGACGAAGCGGTTTCAGTTGAACCTGCTTGCCTAAAACAACCGTAAGTGCTGCTTGAAGATGAGGAAAATGTGATGTGACAGAGTTATCAACTCCCTACACGAAAGAGAATATACTGTACAACTCAAAATGTAAATAAAATAAAATCAAATCGTAATTTAGTTTACTAATTGAAAAGATAAAGTTTGCTTTAATCTTTGCAACTCTTTTAAGCTTACAGTTCGTTTTGTAAATATATAAAAGTACGAAGTTTCACATTGAACCGTTAATATTTCTTAGCGTTGAAGTCTTAATAGCTGCAATTAATCTATCAATTTTAACTCTTCGGTACTAACTTACAGACATTAGAGTAAATTTTATGGGTAGTCATTCAATTTTGTGTTCATCACTCAAAAGTCATTTTTCTTTCTTTTGTTACGCAAAAGTCATTTAATTTTGTGTTCATTACCCAAAAGTCATTTATCTTTCTTTTGTTATACAAAAATTATTTTACTATGCTCTAGTTATCACAATAATCATTTTGATCAGATTTTACAAATCTTTCACTTGAAAAATCTATTATGCCCTTGACATTATAAATTCTCACATTTATGTAATACCTTCTATATTATATGCTATATAATTTTACCCAGGTATTTTGCTTATAATTAAAATAACTTAATATTATTTTATTTATTATTTTTATAATATATTCGTACATTTAATTTTTTTTCTTAATATTAATTTTCAAGATATATAAGTAGCATTATTAAATTTATCAGTAACATTACCGTGAACAAATCTCAAGTCCACATTCTTAATCATACTTAATGAAAATTAAAAAACCAAAGCTCATTGATTTATCAGTCAAGCCATACACATTAATTTAATAAATAAAATATTCACATTTAGCAAAATAACACATCAGATTAATACTTTCAAATAAATAATATTAACAAATAAAACTTTAAAAAACTTAATATTAAATACAAATATCTTTGAAACTTTTTTAAAATTTTTTATTGACTATAAAAAACTATCATTTGTTAAACAAATCTGTTTTTATTATTTTAAATAAATATTAAAAAATAAATATTTTTTATCATTTTTATATTTAAAATATATTCATGTTTGAATATAGTTAAACAAATTGAGTGCCATGAAAAAATTAAATGTATGAATATATTATAAAAATAATAAATAAAATAATTTAAATTATTTTAATTATAAATAAAATATCTAGATAAAAATATATCATGCAATATATAATGTAGAAGGTATTACATAAATGAGAAGATTTATATTGTCAAGGACATAATAGACTTTTAAAGTAAAAGTATTATAAAATCTGGCCAAGGTGACTTTTGTGATAAATAGAGCAAAGTAAAATAACTTTTGTGTAACAAAAGAAAGAAAAGTAACTTTTGAGTAATGAACACAAAGTTAATTGATTTTTAGGTAACAAAAAGAAAAAATATAACTTTTGCGTAATGAACAAAAAGTTAAATGATCATCCATGAAATTTACTCAAATATTATTGTATGGTTTGGTTTGAAAAAGTTGCAGCCTATAACATTTATATACTTTGGTTTGCATTCACTATCAAATCGAACCTAACGATATTCTGCACTTCCCTTGCCCAAATATAGGTATTTTTGATACTGTAAATGGAGTTAGGTAGTCTATTTAATGACTTCCTTATCTGATAAGTCAACTTTGCTTTCACTCCTAAATTCTTTTTCCCTTCTCCCAATTTGTCATGTTATTAATTCACCGTACTGAGAATTAATTAAGAATTCAGTTTCATTTATAGAAATGTATATTTCTGTATATATGCATATTATTTACACATAACTTATATATTATATATTTTTTGGCTAGCAAATACAATTAATTTGATCAACCGACCAAATTTGTATTTGTCCCTTCCATTTACTACACTTGGGCCCAAGCCCCAAACGAAGAAATTAAATAGATGAAATTCGATGATTTAAGTACTAGTATTGTTTACCCTCAAAATCCGATAACAGTTAAATTTGTAAGTGATTTAAGGATATGCGGATAAATTTGATACAAAATGATAAATTGAGTTAGAATGAACAAGTAAAGATACAGTAAATTCAAACCACGTGAGGAGGATGATTCCAGCTTTAGTGAAATATTCACCCTCGATCCGAGCTCACAGTGGACAATTTTGATGAACGAGAGAAAAAGCTTACAATAAATAGTAGTATGTTGCTTTCGAATGCGTGTTATAATGTGTCTAATGAATTATCAGACCCCCCTTTATATAGTAGGGGAATCCTACTCTAAGTACAATCCCATAAAAGGTAAAAAAATCTTCTGTTTAACTGATTACCGGTTCTTCATCAATACGTGCCGAGATCCACGCCATGATATCTGGCCGGTTGTGGATATTACGGCCTTCTGTTGGTCGTGCTTGATTGCGAGACGATGTTCTCCGAAGTTTTTCACGATTTGGATCGATCTCGAATCATAACCCCGATATTCTCGAGGGCAAGCATCGTGTCCCCGGATCCTGACTCGATGGGACCTTTGCTTCGATTATGATCATTCGCAATCATATCTCGAGCTCGCTTTATCCTATTGGAGTCCGGAGTGTATCATGAGCTCGGTTTTTACTCGTATACAGATACTCCCCTCGTTTCTCGGAGAGCAAGCTGACGAGAAACGACATGAGTACCCCGATTCCTTCTTCAATACGTCATGACAGAAACGACAAAACGCCCGGAATGTCTCACCAGTCATGTCATGATGGCCTTAAATGCACGTCAGCCGTCGGTTGGCTGTTCTTGGACGCGAAGCATCGCGAGGCCCCTATAAATACCTCCTTATTTGTTCATTTTTTACTTTACGTTCAAACTTCTACCCTCGTGCCTTTAGAAATCCAGTACCCTTTTTTACACTCTAACATTTTAACCTCCATTATCAAGTACGTTGCAGAAGTTTTACCTGTCTTCTACTCAAGCCAACACATCTGAGCTGTCAACTTTCACCCTTTCTCTATCTATTTCAAGTTTTTCCATACAACAATGGCCAAAACCTCCAAATTTGTTCCCCAAAAGGTCGCTTCTACCTCCCAAACGATTGCCGGAACCAACGAAACCACTTCTGATATGGTCGACCTCGGGAGATCCGCTGCTAACGTGGTTACCGATGAACCGACTCCTGAACCTCCTTTGAATATGTTCATTCCCGGGGATTATTCAATCGCTGACGACTTCAAGGTCGAGAAGCCCTCTTCGGTGCGGGGTCTGCGTAAGGAGGCATCGAGATATATTTTCTCGATCACCGAAGATGATCTCCCCTTAGCCCGAAAGGATTGCAACTGGGCCGAAAATGACATAGTGGTCCCCGACTCTGAGGAGGCCATTACCACCCACGTTGAGGGATACTTAAGTGTCTACACTTATCCCTTTACGATGGGCCCGGTGGATCCGGTCATTATATACCTCTCTAAGAGGTACGGGGTATGTCTCGACTAGGTCCACCCATTGTTATGGAGAATCGTAATCCTCCTTCGATTTTTTGTGAACAAGATCGACTCCTGTCGGTTCACCGTAAATCATCTGCTCCATCTGTACATTCCCCGAATTTTCGTGGGAGACTGATAAAGCTCGTGCGTCGGGCTAGTAAGGCCCCATTTTCAAGCATCGATGAAGACCGTGATTGAGGTTGGCAGGGACGTTTTGTCCGGGTGAGGACCTCATACTTGATTCCGACCGAATCTAGGCCATTCCCCGAGAAGTGGAATGCATCACGTAAGTACAACTTCTCTTTGAATTTTAATTTCATGCTTATCTCCCTTTTTCCTCAGTGGTGTTTATGGTGGTGCAGTTGTCGCTCAAGTCCCGAATGCCATTCCTCGGTTAAAGGAATGGATCTAAGGCATTATCTCGCAGATGCCCTATTCCGAGCACTCGTGGCACAAACTTTTGAAGGGACGTTGGGAGACCCGTTCTCATGGTAAGATCTTTTTCCCGAATAAGTGGTGCTAAGCTTCTTCTTCTAGCATCACGTTCTTATTATTTTTCCTTTAATTCTCTTTTGTAGGTTTGCCTAAGGCCGTCGAGCTTAGGCCCCCGGTTGGGGACTAGGACTTACGTGCTGATTCTTTTGCTTCTGGACAGCCCAGAGCCAAAGAAGGGGAGGAGAAAAGGAAAAGGGCCCCGAGTTCCCCGAGCTCGGAGAAAAATAAAACGAGAGGGAGGCTACTTCGTAAGCCAAAGGAAACCTCCAGCTCCCGAGTGCTTGACTCGGAATCACTCCTTCAGACTCAACGACGAGCCCGAGGAGGATGAAATCTTTGTGTCCTACGAGCCATCTGTCCCCGAGGAACGAGTGGCAGCCGAGGGGGAAACGATGGAAGCTAATCCTTCCAGGTTCGCGAGGCTAATGTCGAAGTGATGGCCGAGAATTCTCGAGACGCCGGCTCTGCCCCGTCCGGCGTTATAGATATTTCGAGATCGCTTTCGTTCACAGAATCAATGAAATTTGAACGACGGAGGAGCGATCCCACGAGGGGGTCCATGGAGGGGGCGATCCCCTCCGTGGCTTTTTTTGATGGTGTAGACCCATCTGCACTGGAGGATTTCACCGGATTGGGTGAATTAGAGGTGCCAAGAAAAATTCCACTCTCGGAGGTTGGCGGGTCGAGCTTGAGCCCGAGATTGATCAAAAGGTTCCCCGCTCCGAGCGCGGATCCTGGTCGGGCGATCTGTCGTTATCACAGTTCTGTAGGATGCCAAGATTCTTTCCGTCCCCATAGGGATAGCTAGTTACCTCCGGTGCTTTGTAACCAAAGAAGACCATGCAAAAATGAATGAGGTATATGCACCATGCCTATTCAACGAAGCACAACATGCGCTGAACCGGGTAAGGTGTTACCAAACCTTTTTATTTTTCAATTTTAGTTCTTGTTAATTCTAATATCTCTTCTCATATTTGCAGGCCTCAGTGCTTCACCATGAAACCTTCCTCCGGTACCGGTATGAGTTGATCCAATTCAAGGCCGAAGTCAAAGAGCTTGCTGAGAAGAGAGGCATGTATAAGCTTCTCAACGAGCAACGTGAAGGAGAAGTCGAGAGCCTTAGAACCGAGTTGGATGTAGCTCAGAAAGAACACGCCGACCTAGTGGAACATGTAAAAATCTTTAAAGTTAGTAATGATGAGCTAGACACGGTGTCTAACATTCAGAATCCGCAAGTTCAGCAGAAGGTTGATCGGGTTGACCAACTCTAGGCTGAGATGGACGAGGTCAAGGCCATGGCCGAAGAGTGGAAGGGTAAGATGGACCGATTGGCTTTAGAAAAGAAGACTGCCCAGGAGCAGTTGGCCTCGGCGGAGGCCCAACTTCAATCGACGAAGGAAAAAGCTAAAACCCGATCCCAAAATATTGAAGACCTCTAGTCTCAACTGGGCTCGGCCGTTACCACACGGGATATCCATGCCAAGGAGATTGAAACAGCCAAGTCAGTGGTGGAAATAACCAGGGCCGACGCTGAAGAGATGGTGGCCCAATACAAAGTTGATGCTAAGGCAACCTAGGAACGCCTGAAGGCCATTGTCGAATATGTGAGGTGGCAGTCCCGGAGGGAGGCTCTCGAGAAAGTTCATGTCCAGGGATTTAATTTATCAGCCAAGATCGAAAATGTTAAGAGGCTCGAGGTCGAGGACAAGAAGTTGGCATACCCCAAGTATGAGGAAGTTTTTGAGGGCTCAGGCAGATCCGAAGACGGGGAAGACCTCGATCACCCTGGTGATGAGGCAGGATCCGACGAAGATCAGGCTTCTTAGGTACCTTGTAGATTTTTCTTCTCTTTTGTACTTTTATAGTTTTTGTTGAGGTTGTTTGGCCTTTGTAAAAATTTGTGTATATATACAAGACTCTTTTTTTTCCCTTCGATAATTTTCAAGTTTGTTCTTTTTTGCTTTTTTCTTTACGATTGTAAAGATGCCGAATTGCCTTAGCACGTAATAATTAGGTCTTGTTCGGAGGTTCAAATAATGCTCGTTCTCGATATTATTTTGTTTAAGACTTGTGGAGACTTGGTATGACTAGAAGCTTTCTCTGAAGTGTTTACTTAGAATTTTTAGATTATAAATTTGTCGAGAGTAGCCTTTGAACCGGTTTAGAAATTTTGAAGGCCTTATGTTTTGGTTACGGATCTCGGACGTCTCTGAGCCGTTCTAGGACAGCCATAGCCTTTTAAGTTCGGGTGTTGTCCAATGGACTTATTAATCCGAGTCATCCGGGCTCGCCCGAGACCACAGTCCCCGAATGGGGATGGCCATAGCCTTTGAAGTTCGGGAACTGCCCAATAAGTTTTGTGTCCCCGAGCTTCGTAGCCTGAACTGTCCGGGCTTGCCCATAACGATAGTCTACGAGCGGGGGTGATCTTCTTGGATTTGGACAAAGGTGGCCTTGGGACCGATGTCCTTAAGGAACAAAATACAATAGTTTTTAAGAGTCAAAATATGTATCTGCAATGTAGAAACTTTCTTTTATTTATGTGCAACATACAAGATTGCAAATGTGTACAAACTTCATGTTATGGCTTAAGTGGTCTATGTGGGCACGATTCATTTGACTGTTTGGCCCTTACAACAAATCCTATCCACCAAGTCCAGACTTGTTTGAGCACGAAGTTTCCTTCATTGCTAAAATCATTACCCGGGGGTAATGGCCCCTAGTATTCGAGTCTGATCTTAGAGAGGGCTCGGATACTGTTTATGCAAACCTTGACTCTAGTTCATAGACGGTCTTCAATTCTAAGTTAGCACGATCTACTGTTGCCTTGTTAAAATCCATGCCGGAAAATCCATTTGGGACAAAATCGGTTCAAGGCAAAAAAGAGTGCAACGCGTGCTTTCAGGCCTAATAGTTGAATCATTCCTTGGCTGTTAACTGCAAGCATTAGTATAATTCGTAATATGTTTAAAGGAGAGTAATGAATGGGGTCGTATCTTAGCAGTAATATTGTTTTAAGTTGATTATGTTCCAGTTTTTCGGTAGCCGCTCACCGTTCATCATTTCGAGTTTGTACGATCCTTTGTTGGTGATCTCCATAATTCGATATGGATCTTTCCAATTCGGTCCCAACTTCCCTTCGTTCGGATTTCGGGTGCTCAATTTCACATTTCTTAACACCAAGTCCTCGATATTGAAGTGTCGAAGGTTGGCTCTCCAATTGTAATATCTTTTGATCTGTTGCTTTTGGGCGGCCAACCGGACGAGGGTGACCTCGCGCCTTTCGTCTAACAGTTCCAGGTTCGTACTCATGGCCTCGTTGTTTGACTCTTCGGTCGCATATCAGAACCTGAGACTCGGTTCTCCTACTTCACCCGATATAAGAGCTTTGGCACTATAGACCAACGAGAACGGGGTGGCCCTGGTACTGGATTTTGAGGTCGTACGGTATGCCCATAGGACTTTGGGCAAGATTTTCTTCCATTTCCCTTTGGCGTCGGTCAACCTCTTTTTGAGGTTTTGGAGTACGGTTTTGTTCGTGGACTCTACTTGCCCATTTCCAATAGGGTGATAGGGCATTTTGATAAGATCCTTTTGATCTTATGGTCCTCGAAAAACTTGGTCACTTTGCTACCGATGAACTGCTTCCCATTGTCTCACACGATTTCGACTGACATTCCGAATCGGCATATTATGTGGTCCCATATGAAATCAATAACTTTCTTCTCCTCGACTTTCTCAAGTGCCTAGGCTTCCACCCACTTAGAAAAATAATCAGTAATAAATAAGATAAAGAGCCTTATCGGGCGTCCAGGGCAGGGGACCAACGATGTTCATTCCCCATTTCATGAATGGCCAGGGTGACAAAACTGAATGCAGCAGTTCCCCTATCACGACCCCAAATTCCCTCTATAGGATGTAGTGATAGCACATAGTCTCTAAGACTAGGTAAACCTATCAATGCGGAAAAATAATAAATATCTAAAATAAATAAACTACAATTCAAACAATTTCAACTCCCAAAACCCGGTAGAAATAAGTCACAAGCTTCTAAAAAAAAATTTCTCAATGTCTCTATATATAAAGGTCTAAGAAAAATAAGGAAGCAACATAATAATGATAGAAGGGGACTTCGGAGTCTGCGGGCGCTGACAGATATACCTCGAAGTCTTCTTGTACAGCTAGTTTACTGATACCTGGTCAGATATGATGTATCTGGATCTGCACAAAAAGATGTGCAGAAGCGTAGTATGAGTACACCACAACGGTACCCAGTAAGTGTCAAGCCTAACCTCAGTAGAGTAGTGACGAGATCAGGTCAGGCCCTACTCGATAATAAATAATGACATTGTAAAATATTTAAATAATATAATAAGATAAAATGACAATGAAAATGAATCAAGTAGTATGTCACATTTAATTAAACCAAATAATAAAAAATAAATACCTTGTGGAAACAAAACAGAATTTCTTTTCAACTTTAAAAAAAATCACAACAGAAATCAAAGGCAACTACGACTATAAATCAATATCAACAAGGGCACTCTCGAGGTACCGCCTCCTAGTCCCAAATCATAAATAAATTCACAATATCTCATTTTCTTATCTCACCGCGGGAGCCTTCACAATTCATTTTAAAGAAAATATTTTTTTCGAAATAGCATCCCGCGTTTTAGCCATCCTTATCACACCGCATGACTTCTAGTAGTTGCCCCTACTAGCCATGCGTATCAAGCCACCTTTATCTTACCGCATGCATTTCAATACCCAGACCTTATACCAACGCCTACGTATCAATATCATAATATATCACAATTTGTACCTCAAGTGCTCAAATAATTTAACTTGCAAAAATAATTCAATAATAATGTTTTTCCACAATAAAGAGCTCATGGCTCATGCCAAAATAAATCAACAATAATATTTTTTCACAATAAAGAGCTCACGGCTCATGCCAAAATAAATCATCAATAATATTCAGGAATAATTAATTCAGCAAAATGATATTTCAAAATCTTTAATACGTTACTTCAATACTAATTTTAAAAATGTCAAATACTTCATATTACTAATATTTAATTTAAAGAAAATCAACCTGCAAATAATGCACAGAATAAAAAAAAATCAAGTTCCAGCTAAACAAGTAAACCAATTAGCAGGAAAAAGGTCAAGCAAATTTAAAGTATATAAATCAAAACAATGATGGAGAATATAACAAGATTTAATAATTTAATTAATATGCAACAGTGATCTCCACAATTTAAAACATAAACTTTCACATTTAGCCCGTGCACACGCTCGTCACCTCGTGTACACGACTTTCATCACATTACAATTAATACCAATCATAGGGGAGATTTCCCCCACACAAGGTTAGACAAGTCATTTACCTCGACTTGCTCCAATTTAATCATGTAGTATGCCTTTTCCTCGATTTTTCGACACCGACCGACTCATATCTAGTCATAATTAATTTGATACAGTCAACAAAAATTATAGAATCAATTCTATAAGAAAATACTATATTTTTCAATAAAATTCGAAATAACTCAAAAATAGCACGTGGGGCCCACGTCTCGGAAACTAGCGGAAGTTACGAAATACGAACGTCCATTCAACCACGAGTCCAACCATACTATTTTTACTAAAATCCGACATCAACTTGACCTCCAAATCTCAAATTCTCATTTTGAAATCCCTAGGCCCAAATCCTCTAATTTCACCCCAAAAATACGTAATCTATTCGAAATATTCAATGATAATCCAATAGAATTGACGAGCAATGATCACATGTGACTTACCTCAAGATTTCTCGTGATTTCTCGCCTCACCCGCTTTTGGAAATGTCAAAAATGACAAAATTTCTCGGACCCTTCTGTTTTATACACTGCCCAGTGCTTTCACACCTGCGGACAAAATTCTCGCACCTGCGGTCCCGCATCTGTGGAAATTGCTCAGCCCAGCTGCCTTCGCTTCTGCGAGCTTTGGACTGCATCTGTGCCTTCACAGGTGCGTAAAATTCCATCGCACCTGCGGGCCTGCCCGCACCTGCGCCCTTCCTCTCGCTTCAGCACAACATGAGCCGCATCTGCGACATCGCACCTGCGACCAATTTCTCGCAGGTGCGATTACACCAGAAGACATAAATTTTCCCAGATTTCTTCTAAGTCCGAATTTGATCCGTTAACCATTCGAAATTCACCCGAGACCCTCGGGACCTTAACCAAATATACCAACATGTCCTAAAATATTATACAAACTTAGTCGAAACTTTAAATCACATCAAACAACGATAAAATCACAAATCACACCCCAATTCAAGCTTAATGAAACTTAAGAATTTCCAACTTCTACATTCGATGTCGAAACCTATCAAATTAAGTCCGATTGACCTCAAATTTTGCACACAAGGCATAAATGACATAACAGAGCTGTAAAAAGTTTAAGAACTGGATTCCGACCCCGATATCAAAAAGTCAACTCCCCGGTCAAACTTCCAAACTTAAATTCCTATTTTAGCCATTTCAAGCCTAATTTCACTACGGACTTCCAATAAAAATTCCGATCACGCTCCTAGGTCCAAAATTATCATACGGAGCTGTTGGAATCATTAAAATTCTATTCCGGGGTCGTTTGTACATAATTCGACATCAGGTCACTATTTGAACTTAAACTTTTAATTTTTTATCAAAATTCCATATCTCGGGCTAGGGACCGCAAAATTTAATTCCGGGCATACGCTCAAGTCCCAAATCACGATACGGACCTACCGAAACTGTCAAAACACTAATCCGAATCCGTTTGCTCAAAATATTGACCAAAGTCAACTCAATTGAGTTTTAAAGCTCTAATTCATACTTTAATCCATTTTTCACATAAAAAATATCCGAAAAATTTTACGGACTGCACACGCATGTCGAGGAATGATAAATAGTACTTTTCGAGGTCTTAGAACACAGAATTAATTATTAAATTTAAAGATAACATTTTGGGTCATCACATCCCCGCGCTGATGGATCATCAGATCATGCCTCTAACATTCGTCGCATTTTCGCATGAACTCCTTTGTGTCTTTTTCCATGTCGATCCAGTAGTAGCCAGCTCTGATTATCTTTTGAACCAATGACTTGACGCCCGAATGATTCTCGCTAGTGCCCTCGTGGACTTCCCTCAAAACATACTCGGTGTCTCCCAGTCCTAGACATATGGCGATTGGGCCATCGAATATTTTTCTGAATAGGGTACCGTCTTCAGACAAGTTAAATCGGGCCACCTTCGTATGCAGAGCTCTCGATTCTTTAGGATCCGAGGAAAGTTTTCTGGTCTTCAGGTAATCTACGTATTTGTTTCTCCAGTCCCAGGTTAAGGTTGTCGAGTTTATCTAGGCATGGCCTTTCTCACTATCGATTTTATGAGTTGTACGACTGTTACCGAGTTGAATTCGACGTCGTCGACTGACGATCCCAAGTTAGCAAGAGCATCGGCCTCACTATTTTGATCCCGACGTACATGTAATGTTCATTCCCTGAACCGATGTAACGCCACTTGTAGCTTACCTAGGTATCTTCGCATTCGTTCCTCTCTGACTTAGAATGTTCCATTGACATGGTTCACCACGATGATGGAATCACACTTAGCTTTGATCATTTTGGCCCTTAGGATTTTAGCCAATTCAAGACCTGCAATTATGGCCTCATACTCGGCCTCGTTGTTAGTCAACTTTACAGTTCTAATAGATTGCCTAACTACATTACCTGTCGGTGGCTTCAACACGATGCCAAGCCCGGACCCCTTTGCGTTCGAGCCACCGTCCGTAAAGAGGGTCCAGATTCCGGAAGAGGTCCCCGGGTTCAACAACAACTCCTTATCGACCTCGGGAATTAGGGCTAGCGTGAAGTCGACCACGAAGTCCGCCAAAAATTGAGATTTGTTGGCGGTTCGGGGTCAATATTTGATATCATACCCGCTGATCTCCACGGCCCATTTGGCCAGTCGTCCCAAAATCTCGGGTTTATGCATTATGTTTCTTAGTGAGCAAGTAGTCACAATACATATGAGATAACATTGAAAGTAAGATTTTAACTTCCTAGAGGCGCTTAGTAAAACGAGCGCCAATTTTCTTAGGTGAGGATACCTAGTTTCGGCCTCGCCTAGAGTTCTGCTAACATAATAGATAGGAAATTGCATACCTTCCTCTTCCCGAACCAGGACTCCACTTACCGCTACCTTGAATACCGCTAAATATAGGTACAACTATTCATCTGCCTTCAAAGTATGAAGCAAATATGGGCTCGAGAGGTACCGCTTGAGTTCCTCCAAGGCTTGTTGGCACTACATGGTCCATGAGAAGTTATTCTTCTTCTTCAACAGTGAGTAGAACCGATGGCTCTTGTCAGAGGACCTCGAGATGAATCGACCCAAAGCGGCTATGCGCCCGCTTAACCTTTGAACGACCTTGACATTGTCCACAACGATGATGTCTTCGATGACTTTGATCTTATCGGGATTAATCTAGATTCCCCGGTTAGACACCATGAATCCGAGGAATTTCCCGGACCCGACCCCGAATTCGTATTTCTCCGGGTTCAATTTCATATTATATTTCTTCAATATGTTAAAGGTTTTCTGCAAATGCTTCAAATGGTCCTCTGCTCGCATGGACTTAACTAACATATTGTCAATGTAAACCTCTATTGATTTTCCTATTTGCTCTTTGAACATCCGATTTACTAGGCGTTGGTAAGTGACACCGACGTTTTTTAGCCCGAATGACATTAAGTTATAACAGTAGGTACCGTATTTAGTGATGAAAGACATTTTTTCATGGTCGTCAAGGTCCATCCGAATTTGGTTGTACCTGGAGTAGGCGTCGAGAAAACTGAGGATCTCGTGGCCGGTCGTTATATCGATCATGCGATCGATGTTTGGCAGAGGGAAAGAGTCCTTGGGGCATGCCTTGTTTAAGTCTTTATAGTCTACACGCATTATTAATTTATTCCCCTTTTTAGGGACTACTACTACGTTTGATAACCAATCTGGGTACTTAACCTCCCGGATGGACCATATTTTAAGGAGTTTAGATACATCATCCTTGATGAATGCATGCTTGACTTTGGACTGAGGCCTCCTTTTCTGCTTGACTGAATGGAACTTTAGATCTAGGCTCAGCTTATGAGTAGTTATCTCCGTCGGAATCCCTGTCATATCGAGTTGGGACCAAGCGAAACAATCTATGTTAGCTATAAGGAATTGAATGAGTTTTTTCCTGAGCTCGAGACTTAACCCTGTGCCCAGGTATATCTTACGATTGGGCAGGTGTTCGATCAATATGACTTGCTCCAATTCTTAGACTGTTGATTTGGTGGCGTCGGAATCATCAGGAACTATAAAAGACCTAGGAACTTCGTAGTCATCGTCGTCGCCCGTCCCTTGATTCTCCGGTTCGATCGAGGCTGGTGTCGGTAATTACTATTTGGTTTCCTCTCTGGAAACCAGACTTATACCCTTTGATGTCAAAAGTGCAGATACCGAGATCACCTCGTCGATCACGAACATCTCCTTTGCGGACGATTGTTCTCCGTAAACTGTTTTAATCCCTCCCGGTGTCGGGAATTTCAGCACCTGGTGCAGCGTCGAGGGTACCGCTCTCATGTTGTGAATCCATGGTCTCCCGAATAGAGCATTATACCTCATGTCTTCTTCAATCATGTAGAACTTTATTTCCTAAATGGTTCCGGTTGTATTCATCGGTAATGTTATCTCCCCTTTAGTGGTTTCACATGCCATGTTGAATCCGTTAAGAACTCTGATTGCAAGCACAATTTGGTCTTGTAGACCTAGTTGTTCCACAACCCTCGATCTAATGATATTAGCCAATCTACCTGGATCAATTAACACACTCTTAATTTGAGATTTATTTATGAGTACAAATATTACTAGTGCATCATTGTGGGGCTGCACGATGCATTCAGCGTCCTCGTCGTTGAAAGACAAGGTTCCTTCTGGTATGTAATCTCGATTCCAGTTTTTCCTCGTGATGGATACTTTGGTGCACTTTAACATCGACCCACGAGGAATGTCGACCCCACTGATGATCATGATAATGACGAGCTAGGACTCCTCCTACTCGATCTGCTTACTAGAATCTCTATTCCTGAAATGGTTTTTGGCTCGATCGTTCAGGAACTCCCGGAGATGCCCGTTGTTGAACAACCGGGCTATTTCCTCTCTTAATTCTCGGTAATCTTCTGTTTTGTGGCCATGAGTGCCATGATATTTACACATTAAGTTGGGATCCCTTTGGGATGGATCGAACTATAGAGGTCGAGGCTACTTGGTGGATTTGATGTGTCCGATGGCAGATACGATGGCAGCGACATCGACGTTGAAGTTATGCTCTGATAACCTCGGTGCTTCCTTAGGCCCGATGGGCTCATCGAAACCATTTTTGGTCATGAGTCCTCAGTTATATAGACCTTGATCGCTTCTCATTTCACTCCTCACAGGGTTTCATCCAGACTCGTTACCCCTACGATCACCATTGTATGGCTGATACCAATCTCTACTTGACCTTGGTTCACAGTCAATGTCTCTTTTGGATTTGTCACTAGCTCGTACGGGATAAACAGACCCTGGAAGGGCCCCCAAGTTGATCATCTTCGACCCCAATTTTTGATTGATACTGGTTATGCACATCGACCCAAGTTATAGCCGTATCAGATTTTGCTTTAACTATTGCAAAGCCAATGAGCTTCGAGTATTGAGTCCTTGGGTGAAGGCCTGAATGGCCCAATTGTCTGCCACCGATGACAGGTCTATTCGTTCCATTTGAAACCTTGACACGAACTCCCTGAGCATCTCGTTATCTCTTTGCTTTACCTTGAAAAGGTCCGACTTCCTAGTTTCAACCTTAATGGATCCGGCGTGTGCTTTTACAAAAGCATATGCAAGCATAGAAAATGAGTCAACAGAATTGGGAGGTAAGTTGTGATACCATATCATAGCTCCTTTCGACAAGGTCTCTCCGAACCTTTTTAGCAAGACATATTCGATCTCATCATCTTCCAAGTCGTTCCCCTTGATGGCGCACGTGTATGGGGTCACATGTTCATTTAGATAAGTTATTCTGTTGTACTTAGGAATTTCAGGTATGCAGAACTTTTTTGGGATCGGCTTCGGAGCTGCGCCCGGAGGAAAAGGTTTTTGAACATACTTTTTTGAATCTAGGCCTTTCAGTATCGGTGGTGCTCTAGGGATTTGGTCGACCTTGGAGTTGTATGTCTCCACCTTCTTGTCGTTTGCTTCGATTTTTTTCCCCATTTCTACCCGTTTTGTCAATTCCTCGAGCATTTTATTATCTCAGGATTGGTCCTGGGTTCAACTTCATTTGGCCTATCTATAGATGATTCATGAGTGTTTTTCCGGGATGGTTCGGACTCAACTCTACTGGGAGCGCGACTTTGGTTATGCAGTTGGGCTATCACTGCCTGCTGAGCCTGCAATATTTCGAGGATCACCCGTAAGTTAATCCCATCTCTTTCACCGTTACT
The DNA here is from genome assembly GCF_000390325.3 of Nicotiana tomentosiformis. Classification (NCBI taxonomy): domain Eukaryota; kingdom Viridiplantae; phylum Streptophyta; class Magnoliopsida; order Solanales; family Solanaceae; genus Nicotiana; species Nicotiana tomentosiformis. Next base: position 132,675,339 of record NC_090817.1, read on the forward strand.
TGTATTTTGGGCTACCGACCGAACTCCCCCGCGGACGCTGTTCTCAAGATCGGTAGGCAAATTCGCGTTAATGGCCACATGTGAGTTGGCGTCAATCGGGTCTGCAGCCGGAATTCCGTTGGGATCGGTAGGGGGCACCTCATTTTCGGACACCATATTGTTGTTCTTGCCATGGTGGCCAGACTCAACATCCGTGATTAGATGGGCAGATTGGGAGTTCGACATTTTAAACTTAGACCTGAAATCAAAGACACTTCAAAGGACAAGTGTAAAGTAAGGTGTGTTATGGAAATTTGTATCAAATTTTTACTATTATCCTTAGCCCCACGGTGGGCATCAAACTGTTTACCCTCAAAATTGGATAACAATTAAATTTGTAAGTGATTTTAAGGATATGTAGATTAATTTCATACAAAATGATAAATTGAGTTAGAATGAACAAGTAAAGATACAGTAAATTCAAACCACGCAAGGAGGATGATTCCAGCCTTAGTGAAGTATTCACGCTTGGTCCGGGCTCACAGTGGACAATTTTGATGAACGAGAGAAAAACTTACAATAACAGTAAAAATGGTAGTATATTATTTTGGAATGCGTGTTACAATGTGTCTAATGAATTATCAGACCCCCTCTATATAGTAGAGAAATCCTACTCTACGTATAATTCCATAAAAGGTAAAAAATCTTCTGTTTAGCTGATTGCCGGTTCTTCATCGATACGTGCTGAGATCCACGCCGTGATATCCGGCCGGCCGCGAATATTGTCATGCTTGATTGCCTGACGATGTTCTCCGAAGTTTTTCAGGATTTGGATCGATCTCGAATCATAATCCCGATATTCTCGAGGGCAGGCATTGTATTCCCAGATCCTGACTCGATGGGACCTTTGCTTCGATTCCGATCCTTCGCAATCATATCTCGAGTTCGTTTTATTCTATTGGAGGTCGGAGTGTATTATGAGCTCAGTTTTTACCCGTACAGAAGTATAATGGTTAGAGTTTCAGATTTCATCTAATTCTTTTCCACTCAAACCATAAGGTGACAAATTTGAAGCCAAAGGACGAGATATCGATAGTCGGACAACAAAGGAATCTTATTTGAAGTAATTATTGCTCTTACAATTTTTTTTTTAGATTACAATTAGTATTCGCTACATTGTTTATAACGAGCAAAAGTTCTCCTCAAGTTATATAGCGCTTGGCTAGAAAAATAATAAAATGAGAGCAGGTCGAGTAGCTCGAAATGCTAAAGGAGTTCCACATGAATAAAAGTACTAATGTTTTTTTCTTCTTCTTCTATAATAGTGTTACTCTACAAATTTCGCACCTCAACTATTCCAAAAAATATCACAAATAAAAGTGATAGCGCTAATTTTCATTTTTTTGTTTTCGTTTTCAAATTTTAAAATCTGAAAATATAAATCGGAGGAAAATTGTTGGACAATTTAAATGCTCTTTGAAGTGTATTTAACCATAAGTACAAACAAGTCAGGCTTCTTAAGACGAATTTGCGGATTTGGAAAAAGCGATGAAGACAATTACAAACCCCGCCCAAAACCGTAATAACAACAGAGCCTGCTCTGTCGTGCTTCGATTACAATGACGTTGTTGTCTATAGTAGCTGTTCTTAGTGCCATTACCTGTCCGAAGAATCCTTTGGAAAAACCTCACCCTTTGCCATTTGAGCAGTAGATACTTTGAGAATCCTTGAGACAACTAGTTAATGAGTGATTCTATAGTTTAGTTAATTGATTTAAATTCTTTTTTGATTGACATATTGTGCACACGCTGCAACATTTTCATTTTTTAGTATAAACTGTCTAGAGCTGGACATATGAAGCGTAAATAATTTAATATGAAAGTCCAATATTAGGTAACGAAAAACCTTAATATGGGGGACCCTATATTGAATAACGAAAAATTAGGATAAGTATGACTAGATACTATGTTAAGAAAACTTAACTCAAACTCAAAAGTTAGTTCATAATATGAACGTCGTCCAAGATAATATGATGAAATAACAACATATTCCTTCAATCAATATGAAATATTCGAACGGCAAATTCCCAAATAATTCTTAGAAACGTTGGAAAAAATGGGGAAGATCTAAATATGAAATTAGCAGCTTACTGAAATGGGATTTTTATCAAAATAGCCGGTCGAATTCACTGTTTATTTTTTCTAACTAATATACACAAATTATACACATATTATATATGATTATACATATATTAAATATCCATAAGCTATTTTTAATTTAACCGATTGGATGAGTGATTATTTAGATTAATTCTTCTACTTAAAATTCACACCGTTCTCCCACGCTCCATTTGAAAGTTTAATCTTGCCAAATATTTTTAGGTATCAACATGTGTTTCTTGAGTGCCCTAGCTGGATTTTTTGATGAAAATAAAAAGTACAGTGACGACTACAGAAACGAACCCTACTTATAATAATTAGAATGAAACGTGAAACTTGTGGACACACTGTGTGAATCTTTAAGTTGAAATTTCAAAATAATTACTTTGCTTAGTGTGTTTTTCGTCTCACTCTCTTAATCACATGCAGCATAGACCATCTAATTTTACATTAATTCAATAAATACAAATTAGTTATAATGATTTTGCTTATGTTATGTTAAAAAGGATAGATAATTTACCGACACAATGAAATTATATTGATGTAAAATAAAAAATATATTTTTATATTATCAGTGCCTGAAATTTAAATCCATTAAGTATATCATTAAGCATATAAAATGGAATTAGTGGGAAAATAGTGAAAGAATGACGAAATTGTGGTCTCAGAAATTGCTCCAAGAGGTTGGCGAAAATATAATTAAAAGGTGCCAATACATGAAAAAAACAAGAAAAACGGCAAAATGGAAGAAAAACCCATCAAGAGGGTGACACGTGTCGCGAAACCAACGGTTGGCCTGAGCTTCCTTAACCCCACCATTTTTTTTATTTATTTTCCCCACCAATTTTGTTTGTATCTTAAAAATCATGGTTATTAGCCTCCCTTCTTCCTATTAGAAAAGGACATCATCCCCCACATTACCTCCTCGTGAAGAGTTTAAAATGCTCTGTCTAATATCACAATAATTCATGTCCATTTAAGCACCAACAAAGGTGAGGTCAAGATTTTCTTAGAAAACAACTAAGTATTGAAATACAAGAAAGAAAAAGAAATAAGGAGTAGTAGTGTAATTTTGTGTAAAATCAAAAACCCCCACACCTTATCCTATCATCTTCTTTCAAAACCCTTCACTAGATTTCCTTTCACTACTTTATCTATCTCCTAAAGCTATCTCCAACTCTCTCACTACTATTTAGCTTCCTCATCCTCTTTCATTCTCTTCTCCACTTTTCAACGCTTCTGCTTTTTCTCACTACTGTTTTATACCATTTCTTGATATGCACCAAATGAATTAAAGTTTTAGACTTTTTGTTCGTGCAATTTCAGTACTTTTGGCAATTGGTCAGCTCTTTGTTGAAGCTGAAAAGCGTAATTAGAGTGGAAAAGGAGAAGGTTCATGGCACCAAGATCAGGCAGGGGAAAGGGAAACAAAGCTAAGACAGACAAAAAGAAGAAAGAAGAGAAAGGTTCAATACATATCTCATATATATTTCTTAGTATATGTATACTTAATTTATTTTTTTTAAAAATTCATTTGACTTTGCTCTTTACATTTCATTTTTCTTTCTTTACAGTGATTCCCAGTATTCTTGACATAAGTGTCGTCACTCCCTATGAAACTGAAGTTATTCTCAAGGTATTGATGATTCATTTATTTATAATGAAAATTCAAACAAACACTGGCATTAATATTTCTCACTTGTATATGGAGAAAATAATTAGTAATAACTAATTGGCTGATTAATTGAAATCAAATTTACTTATTGAAGGGCATCTCAACGGACAAGATACTGGATGTGAGGAAGCTATTAGCTGCCAATGTTGAAACATGTCATTTCACAAACTATTCTTTGTCTCATGAGGTGAGTTCACTCTTAATTGCGTTAAATTACAAATTGACTATTTCTCTGTCTCTTTGTATTTTTATTTTTTTGTGGAAGTTAGCCAGTTGGTTAATCTTTGTTTTGTTCTTTTTAAAAATCTTTATATTCAAAACAAGAAAGTGTATTAATTTGGAAAAGTGATGGTGGTTTGAACAGGTGAAGGGACCAAAACTAAATGACAGGTTAGATGCTGCGACTCTGAAGCCATGTTTGCTGAGGATGGTTGAAGGTAGGTGTTTATTAAATTTCCTCCCTGTGTATATAGGTTCACGTGTTGGGTTTTACTATTTTAATGAGTAAGTATTAAAAAGGGGTTTGAACTTTTACTCTAGAGAAGAAAAAGAAAATACCTCAAATTTGACGCTATATTTTCAGCCTCCAGGCATGTTTAGGGAATTCCAATGTTGCATGACTTCCAACTTTTGTGCAAGACAAAATTTAATTAATAAATAAATATTGTTCTCACTTTGAAATTTGAGGGAGCAGCAGATTCCATTCAGATATACTTTTCCTGTTACGTAGTATATTTGTTATTATCATTTGTCCTACTTACAAGAATGATTAAATTAGAGCCCACCAACCTTATTCGCCTAAGGCAAGAAGTGTAGATAGGTTATAGTTAAATTAATGGCGTGTATTTCAATAAAAAGTAAGTACCTCCTCCTTTTCAATTTAGATTAAATATTTAGTTTATCGAAAGTCTATTGTATTAATACGAGAAAAGTTATAACTTACGGTGTTTTTTGTATAATTTTTAAATATTTAAATTTAAATTTTAAAATATTAAGGTGAACTAATTTAATTTAACTTTAAAATTTTACTATTAAATAGAGATAAACAAAATATATCATCAAAATTGATAAGGAAAAATGAATCTTCACAATCACCATCAACTTCAAAGTGAAAAACTTCACCTACTCCCCGTTAATAAATAATACTAATATATAGTATATATTAAATGCTGTTGTACTACTTGTGATTTTCTGTCGACCAGTACGTCTGAGCACAATCAGGAAATCTCAACCGAGTATTCACAGTAATCAGTACCATACATTTAATCAACAACTCCATCTGTGTCCGTCCAGATATACTTGCATTTCCTGCAAAATGTTTGAGCTTATAGCAGAACATAGGGTGTAAAGAAAAAGTGATTAATTATTCGCCAAATTAAATAATTTAACATAATCAAAATACATTTAATTTAATTTAATCATGTAACAAAGTTTATAGGCCAGGTACGTGTCGTTTAGTTAAAATGTAGTAACTGAATATTAAATTTTTTACTCTTATATTTCTCAAATATTTTGTAATCGTTTTTATTCGGTCGAAAGTATATCGAAAATAAATTTTTTATCTAACAGAATATAAGGATAATATGTGCGTACACTCCTACCTCCTCAAATGTAAGATCATACCGATTATGTAAATATTGTAGTTAAACTGAATATAGATTAGTTTTGTTGTGAGAATAAAATGTCACTATACCCATTACTACTCTTTTTGTTTTCTTCTATGAAATCACATTTTTTTTGTTGATCAAATAGAATAGGGAAGTCACACATGCAGCCAAACATCAAATAATCCAAAAAAGTTTGATTAACAAAAATCCTTTGAGCATTGCCCGAAATTCCTACTTTATTAACAAAAATGCCACTGACTTCTCAGAGGACTACACGGAGGAGTCTCAGGCAGTGGATCATGTCCGGAGGTTACTCGACATCGTCGCGTGCATAACACGCTTCGCCAAGGCCAAGGCCGGAAAAGTCACCACTCCCTCCGCCGCCAGCTCAGGTACGGAATCTCGGGCCAAGAAACACAAGGCGCAGCGAAATGCTTCAGGCCGGCCAGCCTCGCCGTCCGATGGAGTGGCACCTTCATCGCCGTCAGCCTCGGCGGCGCAGGAAGAGAATGAAATGGTGGCGATTCATCCAATTCCTAAGCTCTCTGATTTCTACGAGTTCTTCTCTTTCTCTAACCTCTCTCCGCCTATACTAAGTACGGTTTATTTCTCCCTTTCGATATTCTTCTCACTTCAATCTGAAACTTCTAGAATATTATCGTGCATTTCTTCTAAATGCGCTATTTCAGGTTTGAAAAGAGTTGATTGTAACGATGCTAAAACAAGGCGAGATGGCGATTATTTCGAATTACAGGTACCTTATTTTCTTTCTTTTCTTCCGGTCTTGCATTTGTTCGGAATTTGATGATGCCAAAACTCTGTGCAGATTAAGATATGCAATGGGAAGACATTACAAGTGGTTGCAGCAGCAAAAGGTTTCTATACATTGGGGAAGCCACTTATGCGAAGCCATTGCTTGGTTGATCTTCTGCAACAGCTCAGCCAAGCTTTTGCTAATGCAAGTACCTTCATAGCCTTACTATGCGTTGCTTACATCACTCGTATAATTTGCAATTTTTTCTTGTGCATCAAGTTCTCTTTTCACTAATGAAATTAAATTGTCCTAATTATCAATCGCATTTGCCATTTACACGTGATTCATCAATGGTATCTAATGGCGGGACACCACTGTCATTAGGTCAGTACCTATTTGATTGATAATGATAGCATGTTGGGACATACATAAGAAAGAGGATATAAGAACAATTGCATTCATCTTTTTATCGGCTTGATTAATCAGTACTAACAGTCTTAACTCAGAAAATTGATATCACTTGCTATTTCACTAAATTGCTTTGAATTTGTGACGTCTCTTCTGTTAGCGTACATTAATCTTTTTTTGAATAAAAGATTGGTTTTCCTTTGCAGGCATATGAATCCTTGATGAAGGCCTTTACAGAACATAACAAGGTGACATCTTGTTTATTGTGAATAAGCTTCAAGGGTAAATGAAGTGGTATTTAACTGTGTGCGCAAATTTTTTTCTATGTTGCTTGTTTTCAGTTTGGTAATCTTCCATATGGTTTCCGCGCCAACACATGGCTTGTCCCTCCATCAGTCGTTGATTCTGCGTCAAACTTCACTCCCCTTCCAGTGGAAGATGAGAGTTGGGGTGGCAACGGCGGAGGTCAGGGAGGGAACGGAGAGCATGATCATAGATCATGGGCTACAGATTTTGCAGTACTGGCAAAGCTTCCTTGCAAGACTGAAGAGGAGAGGGTGGTTCGAGACCGAAAGGCTTTTTTGCTTCATAATCTTTTCCTTGACGTCTCTATTTTTAAAGCTGTCTCAGCCATATACAAAGTCATGGATTCTACTTCTAGGGGTACCTCAAATTGTGCTTTGGGTTCAGTACTCTCTGAGGACTGCATTGGTGATTTGTCTATTACAGTTAAGAGAGATTTCGGCGATGCTAGCCTGAAAGAAGCCAAAGTTATCGGCAGTAGAGATTTTAATGAATCTGCTGAGGATGTCGCTCAAAGAAACTTAGCTAAAGGGGTAACTGCCGATGAAAGTGTTGTCATACATGTAAGTTACAAGCTGACTTATGAGAGATTTGGAAAACCCTTATATAGTTGTAGTATGATTTTCCTTTCCTCCTTTCTCCTTTATTTATAAGCAGGGACATGGTCCACCCAGGGGGAAGTGGGTATAAGTAGGCATTGCATTATTTATTTCAGTGTGAACATACTCTTTTCACCTCCTGGAGACCCCCCCCCCCCCCCTTCCCTGCTGTTTCCATGATGTTATTTATGAGTTGGGTAACATCTTTAACTTCCAACTCTTCTCTTTCAAGCACCCTCTTATTTTACTTTTCTGGTTTCATATGACGTGCATAGGATTGATGTAAAAGTTATCTGTCAACTCTCCTGTCCTGGGGGATCAATAATCATGGTATCCCAATTGGTTGGCTGCCCGTAGGTCCTGAACTTCTACCTTGTTGGTGGGGTTGGATTTCCCATCTTATAAGCCCCTTCCCCTTCTCCTGCCCCTATGTATAAATTTTTTTTTTTTTTCAAAAAAAAAAAAGGAAAAAGAAGAAACTGTCCTATCTTTTTGCTGTCACCAATTATTTCATTTCAGGAAGTTGAAAGGATATGTTTAATTGGACAGGATACATCCTCATTGGGCATGGTGTCAGTGCGACATTGTGGCTACACTGCAATTGTGAAAGTTGTTGGTGACATTAAAGTGGATAAGAGTCTGCCTCTGGATATCGAAATCGATGATCAACCAGATGGGGGAGCCAATGCACTCAACATCAACAGGTTTGAGAAAAAGCAATAAACCTATATGAACTTTTATATGGCGGGTGATGGAAGACTAAGAATTTTATCGTTAAGAATATACTTAAGTATAGGATCATTAATTTATCATGTTACCACAGTCAAGCAGTTATACGTGTATCATTTTTTTTTCCTTTCTTTATTTAATTAACTTTTCGTGCTTTTATGAAGAGGACAATTCATATAGTTGGGAACCAACACCATGTTAAGAGTTTGATTGGAGATGACAAGTTACATGGGTAATAATATCAAAATTCAAAATTGAGGTTGTGAAAGATAAGTCACATTGGCCAATTGATGTCAATGTTTAAATCTAACGGTTTTTTTATTGAGGATTCACTCTTCTTTAGGACTATGTTAATGGTTTTCTTTGTGCTTGCTTCTAATTCTCTGTTTTAACCTTTTCCAGCTTACGCCTTCTGCTCAACAAGCCAATGACTGCTGGTTTTTCTGGAGGTGGTCAATTGCCCCAGTCTGATTTGGACGACCATGCAAATTCAATGTCTTTGGTCCATAAAATCATTAAGGATGATTTGAGTAAGCTAAAGGGAATGGATGATAAATCCAAAGGGTCCATCAGATGGGAACTTGGTTCTTGTTGGGTTCAGCATCTACAAAAGCAAGAAACACCATCAGAGGACACAATTGGGAATGATGGTAAGGCTGAACCCATAGTTAAGGGACTTGGAAGACAGTTTAAAATGCTCAAAAAGAGGGAAACAAGACCAAGTACTGTAAGTTCCATGGATGACAATGAAGCAGATGATGTGACAGCCAGCACTCTGAACGCAGAAAGTGGCTCGACGGAACTTAGCAATGGCAAACCAAAGTGTGAAACTGAATGGAGGAGATTTGTCTCGCAAGAAGCTTACCTTCGTTTGAAAGAAAGTGGAATGGATCTTCATCTGAAGGTATAATAGCACAGCTTTTATATGGAACATCCTTATGCTATAATGTGATGAAAAATTGATGTGCAAAGGGAGAGGAGAGGAGAAGAAGGAAAAGAGAAATAGTGAATAAATAAGACTGTTTTCCTCGGCACATAATTATGCTAAAATGTGCACCTATTGTTCTTTCTCAAGTACTTTGCTAATTGCCACAGAAGTGTTTAGTCATCTCCCCTTCAAACAATAGCCTTCCTTATATGACCTCCGCACATCTTGTATCTTCTTACTTCAAATCGTTCATGATATTACTTAAGAAGTTCTGACTCGGCCAGAATTCAACATGTCATTGAATTCTCAAGCTAAGCTGTTCAATTGCCATCTTTTGAGTGAAAGGGAGAAAGAGTAATAGGAATAATTGTTGAGGAAATAGAAAGATTTTGTCAGTAGCATTCTTTAATATTATCACTCACAGTACTTATAAAAAAACATTATCACTCAGAGTTAACTGACAAATATGCTTCTTGTTACAGTCAGTGGATGAACTTGTCGAAATGGCACACAAGTATTATGATGAAGTTGCTATCCCGAAGCTGGTAATGCTAAATATTGAATGTATTTCGGTAGTGAAATCTTTGAAATACGTGAAGAGAAAAACTAATCTCTAATTCTATTTAGGTTACAGACTTTGCATCGTTGGAACTTTCTCCAGTTGATGGACGCACCCTTACTGACTTCATGCATCTTAGGGGTTTACAAATGCGTTCTTTGGGTCGTGTGGTAAGATTCATTTCCTCATCTATCTCGAGCTTCAGGAAATGAAAAATGTTGATGTCTTCTGATGAACCTGATGCCATTGCATAATGTAGGTTGAACTTGCAGAGAAGCTTCCTCACATACAGTCGCTTTGTATTCATGAGATGGTTACTCGAGCTTTCAAGCATGTACTTAGAGCTGTCATTGCCTCCATTGACAATGTAGCCAACTTATCAGCTGCTATAGCATCATCCTTAAATTTCTTGTTTGGGTCCTCTACCACACAAGACAGTGATGAAAACCACATTCTCAAGATGCAATGGTTAAGGGAATTTCTTTTTGAAAGATTCAGTTGGAGATTAAAAGATGAATTCCAACAGTTGAGGAAATTGTCGGTCCTCCGCGGACTTTGTCATAAGGTACTATAAGCGTGGCTGCATTTATTAAAATTTACCATTCAAAGTAAATAACTTTAGTTTTATTTCAGGTTGGATTAGAGTTGATTCCAAAAGATTATGATATGGAAAGCCCATATCCCTTCAGTAAAACTGATGTTATCAGCGTAGTGCCTTTGTGTAAAGTAAGCCTTTCTGCTTCTACCCGTTCCTTTTGAACTTCATGAAATGACCTGAAATGTGGCTTGATTTAATTATTATCTTCTTTTCAGCATGTTGGATGCTCTTCTGCTGATGGACGGACTTTACTAGAATCATCTAAGGTTGCCCTTGACAAAGGGAAGTTGGAAGATGCTGTAATGTATGGAACAAAGGTACAAATTATAAAATAACAGTATATGCTTACTCAGAAGTCTCTGAAGTCCATCCCTCAAAGCGCACAGATTTTCTTTGACCTTATCGGACACAGATTTACTTTTGTTGCTTGTGTATTTACTTGAAGGCCCTGGCAAAATTGATAGCTGTATGTGGACCCTATCACCGTGCCACTGCAAGTGCATATAGCCTCCTGGCCGTTGTCCTTTATCACACTGGAGACTTCAATCAGGTAACATAAAGTTCGGCGCTTGGCTTTGATGAATTAAGTGGCATGTAGCATAAAAGTATGATTTTTCCTCCTTATTTTCATATCTTGCTCGTTAATTATCTTATTCCAGAACTAAGTTCTTAAAATTTAATCCAAGTATGTAGCTGATGAAAAGTTTTCAAGTTTAGCAAAGGTAATTCAAGGAAGAATTATCAAATATCGATGTTTGACAGACGATTTCGGAAGTACTCCGAATCATCTGTTTTGTTTTTCCAATTGTGCGAGCTCCCACAGTCAGCTTTTTGGATTTCTCCAATTCATGAAAAAAATTTACTTTCTTTTTTACCTTTCGTTCACTTGTGTATTCCGTATGCATTTGCATTTACTGACAAAAAGAAGAAATGCAGACTCCCCGGATATACAGAATTGCAGAATATATGATTATAATCTGTCTGAATGATTATTATTGTTATTTAGGCAACAATCTATCAACAGAAGGCATTGGATATCAATGAGAGGGAGCTAGGACTTGACCATCCAGATACAATGAAAAGTTACGGGGATCTTTCTGTATTCTACTATCGTCTCCAGCACATTGAGTTGGCTCTAAAGTGAGTGAGAAAAGATCCTCTCTTTTCTAGTTGGTCATATTTTGAAACCAAGACTTTCATGTCTTGCTCAACCTTTTGATTCCAAATCTGTTAAACTATAAAAATTGTTATAAATATTGTAATTTTAGGATGCAGAAGATTCCTCCGTCTTGTCTCACTCATTCATTCATTTTTCATTCTTGTTGAAGTCTTGACTGGTCTTACTATGTTTAGCTGTTCATTCATTTTGCTTATTTACTTTGATAACTGGAGCAAGTTCATAATTGATTTTCAGGTATGTCAACCGAGCCTTATTTCTTCTTCACTTTACATGTGGACTATCTCACCCAAACACAGCTGCTACATACATAAATGTGGCTATGATGGAAGAGGGCATGGGAAATGTGCATATTGCTCTTAGATATCTACATGAAGCCCTTAAGTGCAACCAAAGATTACTGGGAGTAGATCATATACAGGTTATTCTCTCTCTCTCTCTCTCTCTCTCTCTCTCTCTCTCTCTCTCTCTCTCTCTCTCTCAGTTCTCATATTGAACATCAGACATATAAAGTCATTATCAGAATGTGCATGTGATACCGATAATCATACTACGATATCCTTTTACTAGGTTAGGTGCTTGTGAAAATATTCTTTGCTTTTTGACACCTTTTAGCAGCTATAGTTTTGTTAACTCTGTTGTTGCCTCGGACAGACTGCTGCCAGCTATCATGCCATAGCTATAGCTCTTTCTCTCATGGAAGCATATTCACTGAGTGTGCAACATGAGCAAACTACATTGCAGATTCTTCAAGCAAAACTAGGAGCAGAGGATCTCCGTACTCAGGTGTGTGCAAATTTAGCTACTGACTCCCTCTTTACTAATAGTTACTACTATGGCTCTACAGAGTATTTCATTTCTCAGTTGTTTCCGGAATGCTTCAACATGAGTTAGATGTTTGGGTTGGCCCATTGAATTTTTCCCCAGAGCTTGTTGATATCACTATATCAAGATAAACTATGTATTTTTCTCTCAGAAAAAAACTGGAACTTCTTTGGAATGGAAAGAATCCATCTACAAATTCTGAGAGGCTAAAAAATAATGATGCTCCAGATAGAACTCTCTCTCTCTCTCTCTCTGCATTGTGGTGCTTTCTTTGTAAACGTATTCAGCAAATAACATACTTGCCTTATCTTTTTGTTATGTTGGGCATTTCCCAGTAAGAATGAGGTCTTTTCTTAGTAGAAGATAATAAGCGACTTGACTCTTATTAAATCACCAATCTGCTGCTGCATTTTAAAGTTGGAGAGTTACATGTGCATTATATATATGTAGGATGCTGCTGCATGGCTTGAATACTTTGAATCAAAAGCCCTAGAGCAGCAGGAAGCTGCAAGAACTGGAGCTCCAAGATTAGATGCAACCATTGCTAGCAAAGGTCACCTCAGGTATTGAAACTTTACCTTTGAATTGGTGTTACTCGGGCTTGAACTATATGCTTGCGTCTAAGGAACCAAAACTCTTACTTTCTGATGTAGCGTGTCAGATCTATTGGATTACATTAGTCCTGGCCAGGGTTCAAAGACCATTGAAGCACAGAGGAAGCGACGTTCAAAGGTAGTTCATCACTCAGTATAGTAGTATATGCTCTTCTTACTTTTTAATTCACTGAAACTTCTTACATTGAGAGTAATTCAGATAGAGCTGCAAACTTTTTCTGTACATTTAACTTAGAAGTTAGTCTTAATCCCATAATCTCAACTGTAAGTTATTTAGGCATCAAAAAGTGAAATGATATTGGAGCTCGACTTAATGGGGAAAATCTAGTCCTGATACTTCAGCACACGATCCTTAACCTCATAATTAGGTGACTCTACGAACACAGATCCTGGGAAAACCTCCTTTTTGGGGAGGGAAGGGATAATTTTGGCTGTGGTCATTTTGAGTTACCGATTATCATTTCTTTCTCAAGCTGCCAATTAATTCTGTTACTCTTTCCTTCTTTATGGCCTCTTAGGTGTTGCCAGTAGATGATCAATCTCAAAAAGGACAGCATGATGGAAGAAGTAACAACCCCTTGGATCATGATGTTACAAAAAATCCTGTGACTGTAGTAGAAGTTAACAAGAAAGAAGACGACTCAGAGGGGGTTGCTACTCAAGAACTTGAAGGCAGCAATAGCACTAAAAATGAGGAATCAGTGGAAATAAATGAAGAAACTAGCTCTGATGAAGGGTGGCAGGAAGCGAATTCGAAAACACGGACGGGGCATGGTAGTGGCAAGATGTTCAACCGAAGGCAACCAGGTCTTGCCAAGATCAATACAAACTTGGAATACTTTTTCCCCCGGGACAGCAGTTCCAGGAAAGAAGTTACTTCACAGGGACAAAAAGTGGCATCTAAGATTGGTTTAGGTGAATTTTCACCTGTAAAGCAACTAAAAGCTGCTAGTTTCAGTTCTTCTGAAAAGTCAACCAAACTCTCAGCTAAAATGACTGTTGCCGAAGTTTCTCGCACATCAAATATCACTGTTCTCTCTCCTCCTGCCTCTCTTGCTACCATGGCTTCCAAATCCTTATCATACAAAGAAGTAGCAGTGTCGCCACCAGGTACGGTTCTAAAGCCTTTATTGGAGAAAGTAGAAGAATTAAATGAGGATAAAACTGATTCCCAGATCTGCGTTAGTCCAACTGAAACATCAGAAGAAGATGGAAAGCAGTCGGTGACCATAGAGGCTACACCTGCCAATGATCGAGACGGACAAGGAATCCATGAAGACGAAGGCCAGATAAGTGGATCTGAGTCAGAGAAATCTTCCCTGGAGCCTGAAGGTGTTTCATGTTCAAGTAATGAGGAAATATCTTTACGATCAAATGGGAGCAAGCTATCTGCGGCTGCTGAACCATTCAATCCAGGTGCCTACCATTTGACCAATATGCTGATTTCTGCTGCTGTGACCAACGTCTATGATGTTAGAGCCAACCAAGGCATGCTTACTGAACCAGTGGGCTTTCCATCAATTGCTGAGAGAGTTCCTTGTGGTCCCAGATCATCTTTGTACCACAGGACAAGCCATTCTCACATGAAAAATGGATATGTGAATTACCAAAGTCCTGTTGCTGAAATAAGCAGTTATGATTTTCCAAGAATCATGAATCCACATGCACCTGAATTTGTTCCAAGTAAAGCACGGCCGACGAGTGCTGCAACTGAAGATTCAAGAGTAGCTATTGATGCTGATTCTTCGACAGGGTTGAATAAGTCGGTCACAATAGTTTCAGCAGAGGAGAAGATTGATAAAAAGGCTACAATTGACGTCAGAAATGCTAGATCAACAAAAAGCAGACTACATGCTGAGAGGGAAGAGCTAGCTAGGCAAATACAAAATAGCTTCATTGTGAAGTCAAAACAGAACACTTCAGATGGCCCAAGTGAATTTCCAGTTAGTACAAAGAAGTCTGAGTTCTTAGTTAGCGCTGCTAAAGCAAGTGCAGATGATAGTGCAACTAAATTGCAATGTGGAAGTGAAGGGAAAAAAGAACTTTTGACAGAAGCAAATAAATATAGCGGGGCAAAGACAGTTGATGTAAATAAAAATAAGCACGAGGATGGAGACGGTTTTTTGCCTGTGATAAAGCGTAGAAGAAACAGGCGACAATTTGCCCATGGAATAAATGGGTTGTACAGTCAGCAGTCAATCTGTGCTTAAGTACATTGAGGAAGGTGATCTCAACTACGAATGCTTCAACTTCGGACAACCTCCATAGGCAACTTCTTCATAATTTGACACTGTAGAAATGTGGAAGATAAACTGCAGTAGGACCAGTAATAATTTCTTATAATTTACTACCCTGAGGGAGGTTGCTTATCTCGTTCACCTAAAATAAAGGAGGAAGAAAATGAGACGAGGATAGAGAGTGGATCAAGCTGATAGCAGATCTGGAGATGCAATTTTTGATAACCAGCAGTTTTATTCAATTTTGTGCAGTCCTTGCTGGTTGTTTCTTTCTCCATTTTTTTTTTGTTCTTGTGAACCATTAAAATTTATCCAGCTTTATGTGGATAAGGTGCCCTTTCTTAATTAGCTTCCTCATGCTATTGTTACTTAGGAAAATAACTATAAAACAAATGATATTTTGTTGAGTAAATACCATAATAGTTCTTGCTTCTGGATAATGGATCTCGTTCAGTCTTTTTGAATTGTTGTTTTAAGATTCTGCTGATATAATAAGTTGATTTTTTTCAGCTAGGAGTCGTTAGATTAAATAAACAAAGATATTTAAACTAAAATGCAACTTTGTATAGTACAATGCCATAGTGTTTATTAATTCAACAATAGCCAAGATGATTGGAAATAGATTCCATATCCAAGATAAAAAGTCAATAATCATCATTACTAAGAAAGGTAGAATAGAAAAAGATTGATTCCAAGATGCCGGGGCCTGGGATAAAACGTACTTTTATTTTATGTATTTATTATCGTGTAAGAATTCCCCTATACTATTTACGTCCCACTTCAAGCATATACTACTCCCTTCGTTTCAATTTACCTGAACCTATTTTCTTTTTAGTCCGTGCAAAAAAGAATGACCTCTTTTCGTATTTGGAAATAATTTACCTTTATGCACTGATTTATAGCCACACAAAATATATGTGCCTCATTTTACACCACAAGTTTAAAAGTTTCTCTCTTTTCTTAAACTCTGTGCCCAGTCAAATGGCTTCACATAAATAAATCGAAACTGAGGGAGTAGAACTTTTCATTATCCCCTCCATTAAAATATACTGTTAAAAGAACGCAGCCCTACAATAACTATAACTATAATAAGGAAAGTCACATATTAACTTTCCTCCGCATCCTCGGATGTTGTCTCCTGTCACTATAAAAGCTTCACTCACGGTCCACTCTGTTCCTCGCCGTGAAACTCGTTCTTCACTTTCCATTTTTATTTTTCTGTTGGTGGTTTCCGGCGAGTTCAGTAGTGCTAAGTATGGGGTCGGCTTTGTTGTCGGATCTCAATACAGAGATTGTAATTCCGATTTGCGCCGTCTGTGTCCTCGCTAGTACAATGGTACCTCGTATCGCTCGTGAAACTGTCAACCCAACACGGAGGTTCTTCACCGAAGAAGAATGGGTACAATGACAGCTTGATTGAAGAAGAGGAAGGTATCAACGACAAAAATGTCGTCGTTAAGTGCGCCGACATACAAAACGCCATCTCCGAAGGTAAAAATGTACTCTCTTTTAGATCAATTTTTATTCGTGAAAGACCTAGTTGTACTCATAGTTGTTGTCTATAGCTGTTCTTTTCCTATTCAATAGGTTTTTTATGGAGCTTAGCGTGTTAGCTGGTAAAGTGGAGTAAAATGAAAAAGGAAGTGCTAAATATTCGCTGTGTGCTTCTTTTGTCTTAGTTCAGGGACTCTGACTTTCACTATGATTGAAATCAGATGCCTTTATCGTATCTTTTGTTTAGATCATAATATAGGCAGAGTTCATTCTTTTTTTATAGTTGGTGCAGCCTCAGTACTGCTATCTGTGTATCCATCACACAAGTGAACATAATGATGAAATATTGTATGGTTGTGGTTAATGATTAATGATATGCTAGCCACTCGCATTGATGATTTCCTGGCAACTCCATGTCATTTGTAATCGGCCACTTTAAAAAGTAAAAGAAATGAAATGGCCAGTTCTTATAGTATATTTATGCCCTCGTCAATAATACTTGTTTTAATTAAGCAAACCCTTGTGATCATCTGAGGAGAAGCATTTTTAGGAATTGTCATGCTAGTGCTATGTGTAGTGCAGCCCAGGGGGTGTTCTATGTATCATTTACTGCTGACTCGCCTTTATCATGTTTCTGTTTCCAATGTCTTTCCTTGTCTCCCTTTTTTTTTTTGAAGTAGCTTCCATTATCTCCTGTTTTCACTCTTTACTCGCACATATAAGCATTGGTGTAGATGACATCCTCTTGTTTGGACATAATATCTTTTGAGTTTACTAGTATCTAATACTAATGTGATTTGCTTATTGTGGCAGGGGCAACATCCTTTCTTTTCACTGAATATCAATATGTAGGTATCTTTATGATTGCTTTTGCAATCTTGATCTTCCTTTTCCTCGGCTCTGTTGAAGGCTTCAGCACCAAGAGCCAGCCATGCACTTACAACAAGGAGAAGATGTGCAAGCCAGCCCTTGCAACGGCCATCTTCAGCACAATATCCTTCTTGCTTGGTGCTGTCACTTCAGTTGTTTCTGGTTTCCTTGGGATGAAAATAGCAACGTATGCAAACGCAAGGACAACTTTGGAAGCGAGAAAAGATGTTGGCAAAGCCTTTATTACTGCATTCAGATCTGGTGCAGTAGTGGGTTTTCTCCTTGCCGTCAATGGCCTCTTGGTGGTTTATATTACAATTAATCTCTTTAAGCTACGCTATGGTGATGAATGGGAGGGCCTTTTTGAGGCAATTACTGGTTATGGTCTTGGTGGATCTTCCATGGCTCTTTTTGGTAGAGTTAGTAGTGGCGTTTACACCAAGGCTGCTGATGTTGGTGCTGACCTCGTTGGGAAGGTCGAAAGGAACATCCCAGAAGATGATCCCAGAAATCCTGCTGTAAGCTACACGATTTCTTCATGTGTAAACTCTGCTTTCCAGACGAGTACTCATCTGATAATTTTACCCTTCATGTCTTTGCAGGTGATTGCTGACAATGTTGGCGATAATGTTGGGGACATTGCTGGAATGGGTTTTGATCTGTTTGGCTCGTATGCGGAATCATCTTATGCTGTTCTTGTTGTCGCTTCCATCTAGTCTTTTGGAATTAATCATGAATTCACTGCAATGTGTTATCCCCTGCTCATAAGTTCTATGGGAATTCTTTTTTGCTTGATAACCACCCTTTTTGCTACTGACTTCTTTGAAATTATGGCTGTCAAGGAAATTGAACCAGCCCTGAAGAACCAGCTTATTATCTCAACTGCTCTTATGACAGTAGGAATTGCAATTGTTACCTGGACTTGCCTTCCATCTTCCTTTACTATCTTCAATTTTGGAACTCAAAAGGTTGTAAAGAACTGGTAAGTATCAAGTTCTTGTTTTGAAACTTTTTAGCTTTTTGATTAGACACCAATCTCCCAATGTGGCTGGATCAGGCCTGGCATTTTCTAATCAATCATGTTATGTTATGCATTTCAATTTCCATTTTTTTTCCTTATGTTTTGACCTTTTTTCATTTGGTTTCTGAATTTGCGCAGTATGGTTGTCTTTTTTCAGTAGAATCAGTATTGAACAATTATCGTATGTTGTTATTGCACATGCAACTGTTTCTATGCGTGGCTATTGGTCTTTGGGCTGGACTTATCATTGGATTTGTCACATAATACTACACTAGCAATGCTTACAGGTGAAAATTAGTAGTTTGTCTTCATACTGCGATTTTCTATTCTTGTTTCGAAGATGTACTTTATTGATCGCTTCATCTTATGTTTTTTTCCCGTTGTTTCTATTGCAGCCCTGTCCAAGATGCAGTTGACTCTTGCAGGACGGGAGTTGCAACCAATGTTATTTTTGGCCTTGATCTTGGCTACAAATCTGTCATAATTCCTATTTTTGCCATTGCAATAGCTATCTTTGTCAGTTTTACTTTCGTTGCTATGTATGGTATCGCTGTTGCTGCTCTTGGAATGTTGAGCACCATTGCTACTGGATTGGCCATTGATGCATATGGACCTATCAGTGATAATGCTGGAGGTATAGCTGAGATGGCTGGCATGAGCCACCGGATCCGTGAAATTCCTGATGCTCTTGATGCAGCTGGAAACACCACTGTTGCTATTGGAAAGGTTTGTATCTTTTTTATTTGTTTTCCTCTCCTTCCTACACATGATGCTTGTCCATATTTACGCAAAAGCGTGGCAATAAATTTGTTTGGAAATCAGAATCTTGTCACAATGATGCATGTTGTATTCGATTTCTTTTTCGTTAATCGGATTTGTGATTAGAATTTCATCTTTTGCATTCTCATAATGGAAGTTTATTCAACATTTCTCCTTTTTGCTAACCCAGTATGGGCTCCTTCTTTCTAGGGATTTGCCATTGGTACCGCTGCACTTGTGTCCTTGGCCCTGTTTGGTGCTTTTGTGAGTCGGGCTGCAATTTCAACAGTCGATGTCTTGATCCTCAAGGTCTTCATTGGTTTGATTGTTGGTGCCATGCTTCCCTACTGGTTCTCTGCCATGACCATGAAAAGCGTTGGTAGTGCAGCTCTGAAGATGGTTGAGGAAGTTCGCCGACAATTTAATACCATTCCTGGTCTCATGAAGGGCCATGCCAAGCCTGATTATGCTACTTGTGTTAAGATCTCGACTGATGCATCTATTAAGGAAATGATTCCCCCAGGTGCTCTTGTCATGCTTACACCTCTCATAGTTGGGATTTTCTTTGGAGTGGAGACTCTTTCTGGTGCTTTGGTTTGTGGTGTTCAGGTATGATTGTTGATTTCATTTTCTGTTTGAGTGTGCTGTTTGCCTTTCTTTGAGATACTATCTTTTGGAAGAATTGGGCCTAAATCTGCTTCTATCTGTCTCATTTTGTAGATTGCAATATCTGCATCAAACACCGGTGGTGCATGGGACAATGCCAAGAAGTATATTGAGGTAAAGAGCTCATATCTATGCACTGATTTTTTTTTTGATTTTTTGTGAGACACTGTCTTTTAACTATTGAGTCTGTGCCAGGCTGGTACTTCAGAGCATGCAAGGACCCTTGGCCCAAAGGGTTCGGAACCCCACAAAGCTACGGTTATTGGGTGACACCTTTGGTGACCCTTTGAAGGACAATTCAGGTCCATCACTCAATATCCTAATCAAGCTGATGGCAGTAGAGTTGCTTGTCTTTGCTCCATTCTTTGCCACTCATGGTGGTATACTTTTCAAGAGTTTTTAAGTAAAGAGTTGGGAGACTTACGGAGCTCTATTAGTTATTCCTTTTGTCACCAACCTTTCTACTCTGATTACCCCAAGCATGGGATTTTTGAGTTAGTTCTTAGCTAGTCACAGGTTTAACTTTTGATGAGAAGATACTTACGACAACACGACTAGTTAATTTGTGCTAGTCTTGAGATAGAGAGTCTATTAGTTTTCCTCATACGTCAGTAGACCTAGTTTTTCAGTTTTTTTCTGTAATATCATTATTCACGTTTAGTACGACGTTCTACCTTTATTCTGTTACACAAGGCAGGTTTCCAATTTTGTGCCTTTCATGTGTAAGTAATGAAAGACAGGTTTCTAAATGTTCAGTTTTCCAGTTTTGTCTGTAATGTCATTACTCACGTTTAGTACTACGTCCTAAACCTGAAAACAACCCAAGAAGAAAGAATTCTTAAAGAGAAATCAAGAACTTTGACATGGTAACATGCAACGAGAAAGAAACAAGAAAAGGATAACACAGGAAAAGGGTAACATAAGAAAACAGGCAAAGTTCTGGAATCCGGATGACCGGGGCTTTCCTGATACTTGACAATTTTATGAGTAATCCCGAAATATGTACTCATGATGCCGTAGTTAAGGATATTTGAGCTTGGAAGTTGAGATAAACTAAAGAAAGAAAACAAGAAAATGTTAATACTGCAACCTAAGCAGCTCGCCGGCATTGAACATTTACACGGAAGGTGCAATTTCTGGGCTACTTATGTGTTCTTTTCCCCTTTAAATGTGCTTATTATGCGTGCATCTGCGAAGATTTAACGTCAAAGGCCTCGTGAATTTGATATTTTAGACTGCTACTTTGTTTCCAGTAGGGTTTGGGCATCTTTTCTGGGAGACTGAATCCAGATTTAGAAGTCAAAGGAAATGCAAAAAATGTGTAGTACACTTTTGATATCTAAAATCCCGTGTGAATAAAGATCCAGACAAATAGGAATGTTTATTTCCCTTGATGAATCCACAACCAGATAATGAAAATCCAAACACACAATTTTTTGGTCATTTAAGAATTGTGTTCACCTGCTTAGTGTTTAGTAGATACGGTTGAGGCACAAAGTTAACATGCATGCTGCAAACATTATGCCATGTCTTACATTCAAGAGCCTTATAAAACCTATATGGAATGACTGTTGAGTACGAAGTAGAACAACATTTATGGCAAAATTACTGAATTTGTTCATAAAGTACAGAGACAAGCGAATACATTTTGCATGTTACAGTAAACAAATGAAAATGTGAATCAAATTTCTCCACGATAACCTCCAGACCCAAAGTAGTCCCTCCTTGAATTTGCAATTTGCTGGCTTCTTTGGTGGTCTAGCTTGGGACAGTGACGGATACGATGACCAAGCCCACCACAATATGCACAACCCTTTACTCCACTTGCATTTGTGATTTCTTCTACGTCTTCCATGGGATCATTGAGCTCTGCGAGGACTGGAGGGATCCTCTGCTTTGCTTCTTGCAACAAGTGTTTTAGATAAAGCAATGTTGTTTCGCTCTGGTTCTTGTTGATAAATGTGGTGGCAATTCCTGTTTTTCCACATCGTCCTGTTCGTCCAATCCTGTGCACATAGTTTTCAATTTCGGCAGGCATGTCATAGTTAATCACATGCTGAATATCAGGAAAATCCAACCCCTTTGAGGCAACATCAGTGGCAACTAAGACATCTTTCTTGCATGCTTTGAATGCCGCAATTGCATATTCTCTATCAGGACATCTCTTCTTCCTCTTCAAATGTTTCAGATTTCCCCTTGCGTTGAAGGATCTTTTGCGCCTCAATTGCCCTGCGCTTTGCCACTGGTATATAATCAACATAATCATCTTCCTCCTCCATCTCCTACAAGCACAATACTGTATAATAAGAACAACAGAAATAAAAAAAATCAAATCTTCCTTCCTAGTACAACGCACCAAAGCGGATGCAACAAAATGGGCGCAATCCTTAACATACAGAATCAGAAAAGCGTGAAAATTTGTTTGAAAAGCTAAAAAAAATACAACCTACCAAAGAACAGTATCTGCAGAGGACCCAAAATCAGAACAAACAACATAGTACATACAATATAATACAAAATAAAATGTGCAAAACCCCATACAGCGTTTAAAGCAATCAAAATCAAATATTCAGTAAAATCCCCAAATTTCAGGTATCCCAACTGGTAAAAATACAATCTTTCACTAAAAAGATGAGAGAGAAAGAAGCTGCATACCATATTTAAGTGGTCTACCATCTGAGCAATAGCAAAAAAAGTGACTAATTGCAGAGAAACTAATTTCAGATTCGGTAATTGCAGGGATCTAAATTCCAGCGACCGGACGGGGAAAACAGGTATGTTGCTGTGTTTAAGATACTACGAGGTCCGGTCTTCGTAATATGAGATGGAGGATGAATCAATTCCAGTTATTTATAGTATGTGACTGAATTTACGAAGCAAAAGATAAATAAGCCGAACATCTGAAAGCTAAAAAGGACGAAGAAGCCGACCTTATTTTGGTTTGGGCTATTTTGACCCAAAGTTGGGGGAAGTGCAGGAATAGCCACTTTGAGGACCCCTATTTAAGGTATATAAAACTAAGCAAATATAATGGCTTCAAATCAACTTCAGACTCGAGTGTTTGAAAATTTTATCTGAAGTTTTACTTTTTGCCTGAAACTTTTGTTTGAAGTTTCACCCAAATGTTTGAAGTTAGATAACCACTAAACATTAAAAAGTTCGCCTTAGAAGTAGTTAGATGAATTTTCTCACACATCACTTCAGCTCATTGAACGGACAAGGACATAATTTTTCATAAAAGAATAGCCACATAAAGGCTACTTGCGCAAATAACCCCACCCCCGTTTTTTCTTTCCAAATAATGCAAAATTACCAATAGTTTAGGGATATCGGTTATCAAGGGCCTTTGGCTCGAAATCTATTTAGAAATATAAACATATTAACCCAAATAGCCGCCCATCTAATTCTATAAACTAAAAATAGCAGTAGATGTATAATATATGTATAATTCATGCATAATATGTGTATAATTATGTATAATCAACATATAATCTATGTATATTGACTAGAAAAAGTAAATAGTGAATATGATCGATTATTTGTTTGGTTAAGAAGGAAGTCGTTCTTCAAAGAAGTAAATAGATTATTTCCACAACGGTAAGCAAAATTATAAATGTCCTCATATTAATCATTTTCTTTAAGATAATTTTCCTTGAAATTTTCACATATATTTCCTTGGTTGTAACTTGTAAGCGAAAGTATAGAGCAAGATACTGTAACCTTTAGCTTGTAATTTATGTTTAGCTAACTAGGAAAAATAGTCTTTACCACTTCTTTGTCACTTCAATTCTTGTAAGGCAAAATATATCGGCAGTCCCTTAGAGTTGTTCACACTTTTCATTTTAACACTTTATCTTAAGTCAGTGTCAATTAGACATAAAATACTAACATGTCATTGCGCGTATATCACACCTCTTTTAAGAGCGTGAACTGCATATATGAGGCCATTGATGTGGGCCCGAACTACAGGTGGAAACAAAAGACATTCTTTTTAAAAAAAATCTTTTTCGCTTTTCATCTTCTAAATGAGATACTACCACAACTGTGCGGCCAACTTCCATCACATACCCACCGGCTCATCTAAAACCAAATTTAAAAAAATAAATAAAAATTCAGTCGTATTGCACCATGAAACCACCGAAACTCCTCCATGAAACACCATGAAAACCTCCATTAGATACACCTCATTTTTCTTTCAAAAAACTAGTAACAAACACCATTAAAATAGCCATCAAACCCAACTGAACCACCCCTAAAACTACCATGATACCACTCCAAAATAGCCTCTAAAACAACTTCTTTTCACTTCATTTCTCCACCAGTTTATCCACCGAAACATCATGCTTCACCACTTAAAAAAAGAGCATTAAAGGAAAGGATAAACGGGACCAACTGAATTGCACGATCGTAGAAATCAACTTCTCCCGGATATGCACGATCGTAGCACTTCCACTGTCAATTTCGACATTGCCTTTGACTGTCTAGGGCAGTAGACCTGGGAGTGACAACTAATGTGGTAGCTGAAGCTAAGGCTATTCTTCATGGGTTGAAATATTGTGTGGAGCATGATCTTTACCCTCTCATACTGGAGACTGATTCATTGGTGATGAAGAAGGCGATAGAAGGGGAATGAGATCCTCCTTGGATAATTGCACAGGATGTGAAGAAAATTATAGAGATGAAGGACAACTTCAATGTGATCTTTCAACATGTGTTCAGAGAAGGCAACTCAGTGACGGATTTTATAGCTAACATTGTGTTCTCTTTTGCAGGTACATCTAAGTTTCATTCATTGTCTGAACAGCCTAGTGCAGGGAGGAGGTTGATCAATCTAGACAAATTTTAATCACCTAACCTTAGGTTTAGGATAGCAAAGAGAAGAACCCCAGACTGATGGCTTCACAGGATTGGACTCTCCACAAACCTGCATGTTTCTTTGTTTCATTCAGTATGCTATTAAGGTACTTTCCAATGGTATTAGCGTGGTCACATGCTCATTATGAGGGTGCTTTGATAGTGTACAGAAAAATGCGATAAGAAGGTGTGGGATGGTATAATTTATCCTACTTCTGATATGTCCAAATGCTAAGGAAAATGCTGAACCCATCATATGGTATTTTTGGAGATTTTTGGATCATTTCTCAGTGGTATTAGCATGCTTTCATGCTCAATCTGAGGATGGTTTAGCAATGTTTAGAATGATGTCCACATTAAAGGTTCTAGTAGAGAAGGATCTGAGTTTACATGATCACAAAAAGACACAATTTCAAAGCCTGGCCTTTGCATTGCAAAGCCTGCTTAAAGCCAGCTCATTCCTGGCTTTTGCCTTGCAAAGCCAGCCTAAAGCCAGCTCATGCCTGGCTTTTACCTTGCAAAGCCTGCCTAAAGCCAGATCAAGCTTGGCTTTTGCCTTGCAAAGCTTGCCTAAAGCCAGCTCAAGCCTGGCTTTTGTCTTGAAAAGCCTGCCTAAAGGTAGGCTCCTCTTCTACACATTAATTTTGATGAGTGAGCACATGATTAATACTTGGACAAAATCAGTCCACTGTCTATGGAGATCATATAGTAGATACACTTGGAAGACTATGCTGGCTTCAACTATGTGGTGGAGATGTTTGGAATTCATTTTAGTCTATGGACAGTATACCCTAGCACCTGGTGAGAGCTTGATAGGTGCTGCTTGGTATTTGCCAATGACAATTGGATTTACATACACTAATAGGAGAAGGAAACATTCAACTTATCATGTTGTAATAGCTAGTTCATTAGATTTTAGCTTTTCTATCTTTTTAATAACTAGTAGCTTCATGCAACTTCTATTTTGGTTTGGACATCTTATAAGCTTTGGACCCATTTTGGGATTTTATTTATATATTAGCCACCAGGCAAGTGCTGCAGAGTGGTATAGTTGCTATAAAAACAAAAGGCCTGGTTAAAATGTTCAAATAGAACAAACTTAAGATAAAATATCAATGTGAAAAGTGTGGACAATTTTAAGAAGTTGTCGATGTATTTTGTCTTCTTGTAATGTCTCTTATTTAACGTCAAAATCAAATACTTCTTTTATCTCAATTTATGATACTTTTCATTTCTCAAGAATTAATTTGACTAAGTGTCAATATAACAAAATAATAGTGCAACAACAATCCAATTATATCTCAATCTCAAAATTAGTTGGAGTCAATTATTTATGTAACGGAAAAGGGCCAAATATATCCCTCTACTTTCGTTTATTGTTGAATCTTATCCCCCGTTATACTTTCCGTTCATACATACCCCTGCCATCCAACAAAGTTCTATATTTACCCTAATTTTAACGGACATGACATGTGGATCGTCTAATTGAATGAACTAATCCCAAAAAAGAAAAAGGCGTAAAATATGACCCATCCGACCCGGTTCCCCTTTTTAAAATTTTACCTAAAATTAAAACTCATTTATCCACACCCCCTAATTTCCAATAAGTAAACATAAAGCATCAGATTTGGCGAGTAAAAAAAGGATCAAACGCTTGATCAGTGCTTTAAAAGGTATGTGCGTAAGGCGAGACGTCTTACATATGCCTCAACGAGGCGTAAGCCTCGAGGCACGGGGCGTAAGCCCCATAGGTATTTAATTTTTAATATTTTATAAAATAATTTAATGACAGTAAATATTTATAAAAAGGTAAAATTGCAAAAAATTGAAGAAAACTATAAATATATAAAATATATATTATTATTAAAGCGCGAATACAATGTCATTTTATAAAAATAACCTTATAATATTAAACATAATAACTAATAATAAAAGGACATAACCGTAATTCTAGATATTAACCTTATAATCCTATTAGTATTAGGACATAATACTATACGTTAGAAATCCTACATGATCACCTTTAGGAATCCTATTAGTATAATTACTTTCGGGATATCAAATTCATATAAAATTGAACAAGTAAATATCTTTAGTCATGTAATCCTATTACTTTTAGGATATACTTCTTAAAAATTTCTATTACTAATTTAATTTAAAAATATATTATAATGACCTATTACTAATTTAATTTGAGAATGTATTATATTGTCCAAATTTATTTAAAAAAATGATAGCCTATATTATTATAAAAGTATAAATACAATATTAATATAGCAAAATAACCCTAAAATATTAAGCGGAAGAACTCATAGAGAAAGGACATAACTGTAATATCCTATTTTTTGGACTACAATACCTTTTATGCTTAATTTTTAATATTTAAAGTTTTAAAATTAAAAAAAATTGTCTATTAAATTCTTATTAAAAATATGTAGGAAGGTTTAATAAATTTAACTTCATAAGAAAAAATAGGTCCAATACCAAGAAAAAATAAAAATAATATTAAATAGACTGCATAAAGAGTTGAAATTGAGAAAAAGATACCCCACGTTAATATATTTTTTATTTATATTTAAACTATTTTCCCACTCAAATAATACTTTTTTATTAATTTTTCGTGTAATGTTGAAAAATAGCCAATTATTAAATAACAACTAAGAAAATATGTAAGAATATAAATGTGTGAGAAGGAGAAAAAAATGGTCTTAAGAGTCAATACCACTAATGATTCTACAAACATAACTGTAACGACCCGACCGTTCGTTTTGAGAATTTAAGTCCCATCCAGAGGCATAAGGCCCTAAACAGCTTCGTATTATGTGCCTTGACTTGCGTGCGTGGTTGATTTCAGTTACCGGATGATTCAGAGTGATTTGGGACACTTAGTCCCTAAAACGGAAGCTTAAGTCTTAGGATTTTGACTATAGTCGGAACTATGTGAAGATGACTCCGGAATGGAGTTCCGTCGGTTCCATTAGCTTCGTTGGGTGATTTTGGACTTAGGAGCGTGTCCGGACTGTAAATCCGAGGTCTGTAGCTGATTTAGGCTTGAAATGGCGAAAGTCAAATTTTTGGAGATTTGGACCGGAAGTGGACTTTTTGATATCGGGGTCGGAATGTGATTCCGAGAGTTGGAACAACTTTGTTATGTTATTTGGGACTTGCTTGCAAAATTTGACGTCATTCCGGGTTGATTTGATAGGTTTCGGCACGGGTTTTAGAAGTTGAAAGATTTGAAATTTATAAGTTCAATTCATGGTGCGATTCATAGTTTCGACGTTGTTTGATGTGATTTGAGACCTCGAGCGGGTCCGTGTTAGGGTATAGAACTTGTTGGTGTATTTGGACGGGGTCCCGAGGTCCCCGGGTGTTTTTCGGACGAGTTGCGGATGATTTCCATGGTTTTGGGGAGGCCTGAGTTATGGTGTAATCGCACCTGCGGACCCTGGGCGCAGGTGCGATGGTCGAGGTGCGAAGAATGAGGCACAGGTGCGGGAAGAGCTGGACTTGGCAGTCTCCGCAGGTGCGGAGAATTTGTGCGCATCAGCGGACTCGCACGTGCGGAGATGGAAGTGTAGATGCGAGAATTTGAGAGTTGGCCTGGGGTCGCAGGTGCGAGGAAGTTCCGCATCTGCGATGCCCACATGTGTGCAGAAGACTCGCAGGTGCAGAGGTTGTGGGAGTTAGTGACTTCTGCAGGTGTGACTGGTTAGACCACATGTGCGAGAAATGATTGCAGGTGTGAGGATCGCTGGGCAGAAAGGGGTTGGAATCGAAGGTTATTTCATTTTCACTCCATTTTTGATTTTGAGCTCGGGAGAAGGCCATTCTTTGAGGTATTTTCAGAGGAATCTTGTGGGTAACGATTTCTTACTCGAATTTGGTTTTATTGCATTAATCTATAGTTGTTTTCTCCATTTAGTTTCGGATTTTTGGGGTTGAAATTGAGAAAAATTGGAAGAACTTCTTCAATAAAGATTTCGAGTTTTGAAAGGGGATTTGGTGGTCGAATTTGAGTATTTCTTATATGGTTGGACTCGTGAGTGAATGGGTGTTCATATTTTGTGATTTTTACCCGATTCCGATACGTGGGCCCGGGTCGACCTTTTAGGGAAAATTTCGAAATTTTTGTTAAAATATTGATTTCATTAATTGGATGAGTCTATTATCCTTGTATTCATGATATGCAATTGTGTTTGGTTAGATTTGGACCATTCGGAGTCGGATAATTGAGGAAAGGTCATTCTTACGGACTGTTTGAGCTTGGTTCGAGGTAATTATCTTGCCTAACCTTGTGTGGGGGGATTTTCCCTTAGGATTTGAGTCTTCTATGTTGATTATAGCTCGTGTGCACGAGGTGACGAGTGCGTGCACGAACTTATTTGTGAAAAGTTGGCCTTTTAGGGTTCTTAGGTCCTTGTATTCATTGAATATGCAGTTGTTCTTGTTATGATTATATATCTTAATTACTAGATTCACATCTACCTGCTTAATTAGAACAAATTACTTCATGATCCACTATTATTGTTACTTGATTCATATGTGCCTTAATTGAAACTGTTATCTCTTTTATAGTCATGCTATCTTTTCATAACTGCTTATCTTTATTTGGAATTTATATTATTTCATCCTATAATTATTCAGTCTTAATTGAGGTTATGATTATTTTTTCGATGTCATCCTTAATTGAATTGTTGAATATCCTTCGTAATTTCCTCAACCTTAAAAGAAGTAGATAGCCTATATCTTAGTCGGCTTGTTTTATTTGGCATTATTGGATTCGTCTTAGCTTCCCTGTTGTTGAAGTGTATATTGTGGGATTCGTTGCTCCACCTTAGTTTTCCCTTTGTTGAGCTGTTCACTTTACGCCTAGCATTTCAGACTGTGGTTATTCCTTGTGATTTGGTCCCACATTTTCCTGTGATTTAAAAGTTCTTGAGTTGATTTACTTGTCGTACTTTGTATTATTTCCATTGTTGTTTTTGTATTTGTTATTGTAATGCACGAGGTTTCTGTCGAGCGGTTGTTGTTATGGGGTTGCACGAGGTTTCTGCCGTGCTATTGTTACTATTGATATTTGCACATGCGGCATGACAAGGTTGGATATATATATATATATATATATATATATATATGTGTGTGTGTGTGTGGGTTGCGTATGTGGCGAGACAAGGTGGGAACATTATTATGCACATGTGGCGAGACAAGGCGGGCATTTATGTTACTATTGCACACGTGGCGAGACAAGGTGGGCTGTGTCAGGGATTGATTTGTGATGATTTATGGCCTGGGGGCATTCTTGTTGTTGATATTTGTGTAGTGATATACGTACCTGTGTGAGCTTTATCTTGTGAAAGCTGCGAGAAAATATTCTACGTGTTGTCCGTTCTTCTTCTTCCTTATGCTTATTTGCTGGTATGGACTATGTTAGGACACTTGCACAAGCATACACGTAGTTAAGCACTCTTATCGGATAAGAGGTGTTCTTGATATTGTTAAGCATAGATGCTCACCCTTGTTTACTTGTCTTCTATGTGAGAATGGCTCTATTGGCACGTGAGTCGTCAGTGTGGTTATGAGGTATTATGAGGGCACAGGATGCCAAGTGTTAGGGTTCGGGTATTGAGACCCGTGAGTTGTGAATTGTTCGAGGTTCGGTACCTCATGGAGTTGTTGACTAAAACCTGATGTAAAAGCGGTTGTAATTACTGAGTTATTACTTGTCCTTGGTGTATTCGTGATTCCGGATTTAGGTTGTGTTCCATTCACTTTGTCTGCGTCATTTTCATGATATTCTGCTGATAATTGTTGTTTCTTGCTTTAATGCCATTACTGTATTGTGAGCCATATTGCATAGTCTTTATGTAGACATCATACTTCTGTTATTCATGTACTTATATCTGTTCGGTTTATTAGACCAGTGGGTGTCTTGATTGTTCCTCGTCACTACTCCACCGAGGTTTGTCTTGATACTTACTAGGCACCGTTGTGGTGTGCTCATGCTACTCTTCTGCACATTTTTGTGCAGATCCAAGTACTTGTTCGTTAGCTAGCTGTGTGGACTATTGTTGTGGAGACTCAAGGTAAACCTGCTGCTGCGTTCGCAGGCTTCGGAGTCACCTTCCAGTTTTCGTTTTGCACTATTTATTCTTATTTTAGGACAGTTGTATTTAGAAGTTTTCTAGCAAACACTCTGCAGAGCTTATGACTTGTACTACCGATTTTGGGAATTTTAAGAGATTCTATTTAAATAATATTTTTGTTTCAATTATTGTTAGGCTTACCTAGTCCCTAAGACTGGGTGCCATCACGATAACCAATAGAGGAAAAATTGGGTCGTGACAATAATGATCTAAATGTAACGACCCGACATGTCGTTTTAAGAATTAACGCCCCATTCAGTGACTTAAGGCCTCGAGAAGCTTTGCAATATGTATTATGACCCGCGTGTGTGGTCGAGTTTGATTTTCGGAAGATTCAAAATTAAATTTAAAGAAAAATTCTCATTTTGAAGCTTAAATGGAAAGAGTTGACCGGAGAGTTGACTTTTGAGCAAACGACCTCGGAATGAAATTTTGATGATGTCAATAGCTTCGTATGGTGATTTCGAAGTTAGGCGTGTGTACGGATGTCATGACCCAATTTCACCTATAGGTCGTGATGGCGCCCAACACCATATCTAGGCAAGTCAACTAATAAATTAGATATATCGTTAAAGTTTGAATCCAAGAAAATATATAAGATACCAAATTCTACCAATGTGTGTACCAAGACCTGGTGTCACAAGTGTATGAGTATCTAGTAGATTATACAAAACCTCTACTACTGTCTGAAATAAAAATAGACAGAATGAAAAATACAAGGAGAGACACTGGTAGCTGCAGAACGGCAGCTCACCACTATGCCCCTGGATAACGTGGGTATAAGACGATAGGTCCCCCACTAGTACTTGCCTCAGGTCCTGCACAAAAAGTGCAGCAAGTGTAGTATGAGTACGTAAACAACGTGTACCCAGTAAATATCAAGCCTAATCTCGAAGTGGTAGAGGCGAGATGGCCGGCTTTGACACTCACTATGGGTCAATAATAATAATAATTGAAATAAAACTAGAATATCTAAATCAACATGATTCACAGAATTTACAATAATTTATTTAACCAACAGAAATAATCAATTTCCTTCAAATGCAACAATTCTTAATATATTAATTAAATTCCTTCAATTCAAATAATTTCCAATTTATCAATTAATCTCATTTACAGGAATAACCAATAATTCCTTAGCAAGTAGAAATAATAATTCTTTAAATTTCAAGTATTCTCCAATTTATCAATTAGCTTCGCAAGCTGAAATAAACTATCAAAGTATCTGTAACGACCTGACTTGTCGTTTTAAGAAATTACGCCCCGTCCAATGACTTAAGGTCTGGAGAAGCTTCACAATATGTATTATGACCTGCGTGCGTGGTCGAGTTTGGTTTTCGGAAGATTCAGAATTTAATTTAAAGAAACATTCTCATTTTAAAGCTTAAATGGAAAGAGTTGACCGGGGAGTTGACTTTTGAGCAAACGACCCTGGAATAAAATTTCAATGATGGCGATAGATTCGTATGATGATTTCGGACTTGGGCGTATGTTCGGATTTGGATTTGGAAGTCCGTAGGACAATTCGACACATTTGGCGAAAGTTGAAAAATAGAAGATTTTTGGAAAAATACTACCGAAGGGTGAATGTTTGATAACGAGGTCGGATTTTGATTCCGGAAATTTGAATAGCTCCATTTCATCATTTATTACTTGTGTGCAAAATTTGAAGTCATTCCGGATTGATTTGATACGTTTCGGCGCAAATATAGAAGTTGGAAGATTTGAAAACGTATAATTCGATTCGATGCGCGATTCGTAATTCCGGCATTGTTTGATGTGGTTTGAAGTCTCGACTAAGTTTGTATTATATTTTGGGACATGTTGGTATAATTGGTTGAGGTCCCAGGGACCTCGGGTGGATTTCGGAAGGTTAACAGAGCAATTCAGACTTGGAAGAAGCTGCTGGAAAATGGCAGCAGCTGTTGGAATCGAACCTGCGAAATTTTGGGCGCAGGTGCGACCACGCAGAAGCAAAGAAGCCATTGCAGTAGCGAATATGGAAGGGCATGGCAGTGGTCATAGGTGCGAAGAAAATCCCGCACCTGCGGAAGCGCAAAAATGGGAAAGGAAGGCGCAAAAGCGGTTGTTTGCGTAGATGCGCATGTTGCCTCGCACCTTTGAATACACAGAAGCGAAAATGATTTCCGCATGTGCGATGTGTTTGTTGGTAGTGGCCTTCGCAGAAGCGAGATTTCACTCGCAAAATCAAGCACGCAAGTGCAAAAATTAGTCCGCAGGTGCAAAATTGGGCAGAATGTTAAGGACCAAAAATGGTCATTTCGCCATTTTTCGATTGAGATTTTGGAGCTTGGTTTTTGGGCAATTTTGGAGGAGTTCTTCAAGACTTTGACTTGGGTAAGTGTTCTATATCCTAAAGTGATTATATTTCATGAATCTATGATTATATTCATCATTTAATTCGGATTTAAATGGAAGAAATCATCCAAAAACGAAAATTTAAGATTTGGAGTTCGAGTTGTTATTGGAATTCAATAAAATTGGTAAGGTTGAACTCGTATCGGAATGGGTATTCGGGTTTCATGAAAATTATGTCGGGTTCCGAGGGGCGGGTCCCGCATTGACTTTTTGTTGACTTTTTGGAATAGTTTTTTAAGTCGACGTATTATTATCTGGAATTATTTTCGATGAATTTTAATGAAGTTATACAATTAATTTGGATAGATTTGAGCTGTCCGGAGGTCAATTCAAGCAAGAAGGCGATTTTGGAATATCGGCATAACTTCAAAGAGGTAAGTGTCTTGCTTAACCTCGAGTGGGGGAATTTTCCCTTAGGCATTGAGTCTTATGTGCAATTTGTGTAATTGAAAACCATGTATGCGAGGTGACGAGTACGTACTTGGTTTATATGTGCAAATTTTATTGAGTTAAAGTCTTGAACATATTGTGTAGTAAACTGGATAATTGTTGGCATATATTTAATCATCTGATTGTCGTGCCTAAATCCTTGTTGTTGACTCTGTTGTTATATGACAATTTGATGTGATTGTTATTTGATTATTTATGAAATTTTGTGAATTTGCTGGTTTGATAATTATTGGAATTTAATTTCATTTTAGATTTTTCCCTCTGCAAATAATTAATTAAATGAGCTTAAGAAGAAGTGTTTATATAATTATTGAAAATTTGATTTTTATGAAGACTTTGCTTTATGTTGAGTAATTTCTATATCTATTGATTGTTTTTGGGTGTTGTACGTATTGTGTGGAGCTTTTGGCTATTTGTTGTGAAATTAATTGACTTGGTTGTAGCTTTGGAATTTGGTTGTGGCCATTGAGAAAATTATGATATGAATTGATTTTTGTTATGTTGCTGTGATAAATTGTTGTGTTGTGTGAGTTGTTATTTTCGGGAGATAAGGGTGACATTTCACCGTTGATATTATGGGGTTATAAGGGTAGCATTTCACTGTTGTTGTGTTTGTTGGAATATTATCTGGGCGGAGAGATAAGGGTGGCTATAGGAGCGATAATTATGGAAATATGAGCGATAATAATGGGTATTGATATTGTCTGGGCGGAGCAATAAATGTGGCTATTGTCAGGGACGATATGTGATGATGTGGGGATTGTGGTGTTGATGATTTTTATGCGATGTTGTGATTTTTCTTGTGTTTATTTTTATGCCTTGTGCAATTGTTCTTGTTGATAGTAAATTGATAACAATCTGTTTTATGTTGAAATTGAGAACCTGTGGCTATTGCCAGGCGGATTATAAATTGAAATATGGGCACGAGATGCCGTGAGTAAATAATGATGATATCTGGCACGTGAATTGTCCATGCAGTTGTGATATGAAATATGGGCACGAGGTGCTGTGATGAAATGGTAATGATATTTGGTACGTGAATTATCCGTGCAGTTGTGAGATGAAATGAGGGCACGAGGTTCCGGGGAAATATGATAATTTAATTATGGGCACTAAGTGCCGTAGAAATATGAAAATGGGCTGAGACCCTCGTTTACGAAAAATATGAAAATGGGCTGAGACCCGTATTTTTATGATTATGAAATGAGGTGTCACATGGTGACTTTTTAATTGAAATAATTATATTCAAAATATTTAATTGGAAGGATTTTTACTTAGAAAGTATTATATGAAATAATTGTATTTGAAAGATATTTATTTGAGGAATTATATTTGAAAAATAATTAATTGAGAAAATTATATTTGAAAGAGAGCTATCTAGGAGACTTATATGTGAAAGACTTTTATTTGAAGGACTTGCTGTAATTGGGTGTAATTGTACATATTAATTGTTGAACAATATTAATGGTATTCTTGTTGTCTGCTGTGCATATCACTGGTTGTTCATGTTGCCCTATTGTTATTTGCTTCCTATTATTTTGTATATTATATTGCATTGGTTATTAGACTAGTGAGTGTCTTGACTGTACCTCGTCTCTACTCCATTGAGGTTAGTCTTGATACTTACTGGGTAACGACCGTGGTGTCGTACTCATACTACACTTCTGCACATTTTTGTGCAGACCCAGGTATTGAAGATAACGGACTTGAGCAGAGTTAAAGCGGGATCGTAAGGATTCAAGGTAGAGCTGCTTGGTCGTCGCAGTCCCTTGGAGTCTTTTCATTTCATTGTACTGTTAACTTGTAATCAAATAGTATTGTATATTCGGTCCTCGTGATCATTCTATATATTCAGTTAGAGTTCGTGACTCAGTACTACCAGTCTTGGAAGGTTGTATATTGTAATTATTTCTGCTGTTAGTTTTTAATTAAAAAATAAATGGCTTCAAAATGTAATAGAAATCGGCTTACCTAGTCTTAGATACTAGGTGCCATCACGATGCCTGTGGTGGGATTTTGGGTCGTGACAAGTTGGTATCAGAGCGCTAGGTTCATATGTTCTACGATTCACGAACGAGTCTAGTAGAGTCTTGCGGATTGGTACGGAGATGTCTGTACTTATCTTCGAGAGGCTACAGAACTGTTAGGAAATTTCCATTTCTTTCATTTCTGTCGTGCGAAATTTGTAGAATTTGGAATTTGAACATTTGTATCTCCATTCTCTCACAGATGGTGAGGACACATGCTACTGGGTTAGCTGAGCAGTCATCCGCACATACTGCTAGGGCTGCAAGAGGCCGTGGTAGAGGTCGAGGAAGGGCACGTGCTGCGACTAGAGCACCAGTCAGAACAACAGTTGAGGAGCCACTAGTAGCTCCAGTTGGGGGACAGGTACCAGAAGCACCTGTTGTTACCCCCGGACTTCAGGAGACTTTAGCACAGTTCCAGAGTATGTTTGGTACATTAACTCAGGCGGGATTGATCTCTGCTGCACCAAATATTCCGCAGATTGGGGGAGTAGCTCAGACTCCTATCACAACTCCAGAGCAACAGGTTCACGTTGGTCAGGTTCCGAGTGTTGTACCGGTACAACATGTTATTTCGGTTCGGCCTGAGGTCAGGCCCGAGGCATCAGAAGAAGAACAAAAGAGACTTGAAAAGTTTAAGAAATATGATCCACCAACTTTCAGTGGCACATCTATAGAGGATGCCCAAGGATTTTTGGAAAATTGTCACAGTATTCTCCGCACCATGGGTATTGTGGACGTTAGCGGAGTTTCCTTTACTACATTTCAACTGTCAGGCGCAGCGTATCGGTGGTAGCAAATCTATGAAGAAGGTAGACCAGCCGATGCCACACCACTAACTTGGGCTCAATTTTCGGAAATGTTCTTGAAAGAGTTTGTTCCCAGACTCTCAGAGATGCGTGGCGCACAGAGTTTGAGCGGTTGCAGCAGGGCACTATGACAGTGTCCGAATATGCTATCAGGTTCAGTGAGTTAGCCCGTCATGCACCTATCTTAGTTCCTACAATCAGAGAACGGGTCCGCAGATTCATTGAGGGGCTCGATTATGATATTAAAATATGCATGGCTAGAGAGTTGCAAACTGATGCTCCATTTCAACAAGTAGTGGAGATTGCAAGAAAGATTGAGGGTGTTTTAGGCGAGGAAAAGGAGTCTAAGGAGGCCAAAAGGTCTCGAAGATCTGGAGGATTCAGTGGATTTTAATCTTCAGCTAGAACCCATTATTATGGAGGCTCGAGCAGTTGGTCAGCTCAGTCCGCACATCAGATTACTCGGAGTGCTCCAGCTTATAGTGCACCACCGACACGAGATTCTTAAAGTGGTTATTCCAATTATCTGGCACAGAATCAGTACGAGCAGCCACGACCTCAGAGGGGTTGTTATGAGTGTGGTGATACTAGGCATATCATGAGAGATTGTCCCAGACTTGGGAGGGGTAGATTTCATCAGAACACTCCAGCTACAAGCTTTATTCCAGCTGTTACTCCACGTCCACAGTCAGCTAGAGGTGGAGGACAGGCGGGTAGTGGGATCTTAAGAGGTGGAGGCCCGACCCGCTAATTTAATCACTATGATTTAGCCGAGGACAAAACATCAGATGGTGTTGTTACAGGTGCGATCCTGATTTCATTATAAATGGATATTTTCCTTAATTTGATTCGTTTTTGAATATTGAGGTGGGTCCTCCTATTATGCTCCACTTCTGGGCGAGCTTTGTAAATTTGTGATCTACTTATATGTTTATCCCTGTGGGGAGATTTAAAGATGTGAGCCCATGTATATCATTTCATTTTTGGTACACCATTGAGGGCTATAAGCCCAAAAGTAATTTTTATTATTCATTATAGCGGGTTTAATGTGTTTCGGAATAATTGATTCTAATTTTTATGAATTATATGCCCTACCGGTATGAGGGTTCATTATGTGTTGTGAAAACCATTTATGAAATTTATTGAAAAGAAGAAATAAAGAAAATTAAAATTTCAGTTGGCACAATGTGCAAAATACTTGTGATTCGGAGTTGAGGACGAGATCCTCGTATTTTTATATGGTGTGAAATAATTAAACCGGGCTGCAAGCCGCGATGGAAGTTATATAAGGACGAGGTTCTTGTGGTGAAATATTTATGAGTTTAAAGTTTTCCCTTTGTGAAATTTAATTGTACAATAGTATTAATAGAGAGTCATGCTTGT
This sequence comes from Nicotiana tomentosiformis, assembly GCF_000390325.3. Lineage (NCBI taxonomy): Eukaryota > Viridiplantae > Streptophyta > Magnoliopsida > Solanales > Solanaceae > Nicotiana > Nicotiana tomentosiformis. Next base: position 132,713,348 of record NC_090817.1, read on the forward strand.
TAGGCTTATTTGATAATTCTTGTATATGTTTCTATGCATATTCAACCATTTTGGTGCTGTAAACATTGAGTTTTGACCTATGAGATGAGTGCCCAGGTGGCATTATATATGACTCATTAATCCGAGTAAGTAATCATGAGGTCTTCATGCCTCACATTCCGTTGTCAGTATTGTAAAAATTTGAAATGAGGTAGTGGTTAATATGAGATAAATTGATGATGCTGGAATTAATTATGAACAACCTTTAAGACCAGAGATGTGGTAATGAGCATACATCTAATGTGCTTCATGTCATGATATCATTATGATAATGCAGTGTTTGTAACGCTGAGATTGTGTCATTGATATATACATTGTGGATGTGTTGTTAGGAGTTGTTTTGGTGTTACTATGACAGGTGGATAGGCCCAATTACAGGGGAGACTCTGCCGAAATTTCTGAAAAATTTGGGAGTTAGTAAAATTTGGAGGATTGAGACTTGCAAAGGAAGAGATAAGTTATGTTATGTATTGAGGGAGAATGATCCTAAGCGGGGAGAATGAAACACCCCAGATTTTTTTTGAAGTACTTCAACACTATCAAGAAAATTGATGTGTGCGTAGGCACGAGTTTCCATAGCCAGTTGAGACTAATACCATGTGTTGTTGTGAAAATTAGACCTTTTGAAATGTTTTGAGTGTAAGAAATTTGATCTTAAAGCTTACAAATATAGATAAAAGAAATAAATTCAAATGAGATGATGTTGTCACGCTTATCTCAAATGCGGTAGCGTGGAATCAACCGTGAGTATATGCGTGAAAGTAAAATCATCACGAACGTTTGTTTAAGAGGTGGAGAATGTAACGACCAGACTTGTCATTTTAAGAAATTACACCCCGTCCAGTGAGTTAAGGTTTCGAGAAGCTTCACAATATGTATTATGACCCGCGCGTGTGATCGACTTTGGTTTTCAGAAGATTCGGAATTTAATTTAAAGAAAAATTCTCATTTTGAAGCTTAAATGGTAAGAGTTGACCAGGGAGTTGACTTTTAAGCAAACGACCCCGGAATGGAATTTCTATGATGGCGATAGCTTCGTATGATGATTTCGGACTTAGGCGTATGTTCGTATTTGGAAGTCCGTAGGACAATTCGACACATTTGGCGAAGGTTGAAAAATAGAAGATTTTTTGAAAAATCCTACCGTAGGGTAAATGTTTTATAACGAGGTCGGATTTCGATTCCGGAAATTTGAATAGCTCCATTTCGTCATTTATGACCTGTGTGCAAAAATTTGAAGTCATTCCGGATTGATTTGATACGTTTCGGCGCAAATATAGAAGTTGGAAGATTTGAAAACTTATAATTTGATTCGATGCGCGATTCGTAATTCCGGCATTGTTTGATGTGGTTTGAAGCCTCGACTAAGTTTGTATTGTATTTTGGGACATGTTGGTATAATTTGTTGAGGTCCCGGGGGCCTCAGGTGGATTTTGGAAGGTTAACGGAGCAATTCAGACTTGGAATAAGCTGCTGGAAAATGGCAGTAGCTGTTGGAATCGAACCTGCAAAATTTTGGGCGGAGGTGCAACCACGTAGAAGCGAAGAAGTCATCGCAAAAGCGAAGATGGAAGGGCATGGCAGTGGTCGTAGGTGCGAATAAAATCCTGCACCTGTGGAAGCGCAGAAGCGGGAAAGGAAGGCGTAAAAGCGGCTGTTTGCGCAGATGCGCATGTTGCCTCGCACCAGCGAATGCGGAGAAGCGGAAAGGATTTCCGCATGTGCGATGTGTTTGTTGGCAGTGGCTTTTGCAGAAGCGATATTTCACTCGCAAAAGCGAGCACGCAGGTGCGGAAATTAGTCCGCAGGTGCGAAACTAGGTAGAATGTTAAGGACCAAAAATGGTCATTTCGCCATTTTTCGATTGAGATTTTGGAGCTCGGGTTTTGGGAAATTTTGGAGGTGTTCTTCAAGACTTTGACTTGGGTAAGTGTTCTATATCCTAAAGTGATTATATTTCTTGAATCTATGATTATATTCATCGTTTAATTCAAATTTAAATGGAAGAAATCAAGATTTTTGTAAAATCTTCCAAAAATGAAACTTTAAGATTTGGAGGTCGAGTTGTTATTGGAATTCAATAAAGTTGGTATGGTTGACTTTTGTTGACTTTTTGGAATAAATTTTTAAGTCGACGTATTATTATCCGAAATTATTTTCGATGAATTTTAATGAAGTTATACAATTAATTTGGATAGATTTGAGCTGTCCGGAGGTCAATTCAAGCAAGAAGACGATTTTGGAATATCAACATAACTTCAAAGAGGTAAGTGTCTTGCTTAACCTCGAGTGGGGGAATTTTCCCTTAGGCATTGAGTCTTATGTGCAATTTGTGTAATTGAAAACTATGTACGCGAGGTGACGAGTCTTATGTGCAATTTGTGAATTTGCTGGTTTGATAATTATTGGAATTTAATTTCATTTTGGATTTTTTCCTCTGCAAATAATTAATTAAATGAGCTTAAGAAGAAGTGTTAATATAATTATTGAAAATTTGATTTTTATGAAGACTTTGCTTTATGTTGAGTAATTTCTATCTCTATTGATTGTTTTTGGGTGTTGTACGTATTGTGTGGAGCTTTTGGCTATTTGTTGTGAAATTAATTGACTTGGTTGTAGCTTTGGAATTTGGTTGTGGCCATTGGAAAAATTGTGATATGAATTAATTTTTGTTATGTTGCTGTGATAATTTTGCGTGTAAATTGTTGTGTTGTGTGAGTTGTTATTTTGGGGAGATAAGGGTGGCATTTCACCGTTGATATTATGGGGTTATAAGGGTAGCATTTCACTGTTGTTGTGTTTGTTGGAATATTTTTTGGGCGGAGCGATAAGGGTGGCTATAGGAGCGATAAGGGTAGAAATAGGAGCGATAATGGTAGGTATTGATATTGTCTGGGCGGAACAATAAATATGGCTATTGTCAGGGACGATATGTGATGATGTGGGGTTGTGGTGTTGATGATTTTTATGTGATGTTGTGATTTTTTTTGTGTTTATTTTTATGCCTTGTGCAATTGGTCTTGTTGATAGTAAATTGATAACAATCTGTTTTATGTTGAAATTGAGAACCTGTGGCTATTGCCAGGCAGATTATAAATTAAAATGTGGGAACGAGATGCCGTGAGTAAATAATGATGATATTTGGCACGTGAATTGTCTATGCAGTTGTGATATGAAATATGGGCACGAGGTGCTGTGATGAAATGGTAATGATATTTGGTACGTGAATTATCCGTGCAGTTGTGAGATAAAATGATGGCACGGGGTGCGGAAAAAATATGATGATTTAATTATGGGCACTAGGTGCCGTGAAAATATGAAAATGGGCTGAGACCCTCGTTTACGAAAAATATAAAAATGGGCTGAGACCCGTATTTTTATGATTATGAAATGAGGTGTCACATGGTGACTTTTTAATTGAAAATATTATATTCAAAATATTTATTTGGAAGGATTTTTACTTAGAAAGTATTATATGAAAGAATTGTATTTGAAAGATATTTATTTGAGGAATTATATTTGAAAAATAATTATTTGAGAAAATTATATTTGAAAGAGAGCTATCTGGAAGAATTATATGTGAAAGAATTTTATTTGAAGGACTTGATTTAATTGGGTGTAATTGTACATATTAATTGTTGAGCGATATTAGGGTTGATAGGAAGGTGTGGAGATCGAGCATTAGGGTTGTAGGTTAAAGGGTAGTCGAGCGGTTTTCCTATTTGTCCCGGTTTCCCTCTTTGTACCGACGAGTATGATAGTGTTTTGTCTAGCACTGCTAGCAATTTATGTTGTGTTTCACACTTTTGCATAATATTTGTGGTACTGCTTTTCCATTTATTTGCTGTCTCTCACGTTGCTGATTATTCTTTTGAGTTTTGTTGTCACAGATCTATTGTCTCTGATCCGAGGGTCTCCCGGAAACAGCCTCTCTACCCCCGCTGGGGTAGGGGTAAGGTCTGCGTATACTCTACCCTCCCCAGACCCCACTGGTGGGATTTTACTGGGTTGTTATTGCCGTTGTTGTTGTAATTGTTGAGTGATATTAATGGTATTCTTGTTGTCTGTTGTGCATATCACTGGTTGTTTCATGTTGCCCTATTGTTATTTGGTTCCTATTATTTTGTATATTATATTGCATAGGTTATTAGACTAGTGAGTGTCTTGACTGTACCTCGTCTCTACTCCATTGAGGTTAGTCTTGATACTTACTGGGTACCGACCGTGGCATACTCATACTACACTTCTGCACATTTTTGTGCTGAGCCAGGTATTGAAGATAACAGACTTGAGCAGAGTTAAAGCGGGATCGTAAGGATTCACGGTAAAGCTGCTTGGTCGTCGCAGTCCCTTGGAGTCTTTTCATTTCATTGTACTGTTAACTTGTAATCAAACAGTATTGTATATTCGGTCCTCGTGATTATTCTATGTATTCAGTTAGAGTTCGTGACTCAGTACTACCAGTATTGGGAGGTTGCATATTGTAATTATTTTCGCTGTTAGTTTTTAATTCAAAACAAAAATGGCTTCAAAATATAATAGAAATCGGCTTACCTAGTCTTAGAGACTAGGTGCCATCACGATGCCTGTGGTGGGATTTTGGGTCGTGACAGTATCGTGTAATTATTATTATTAAGCATGATTTCTGCCGAGGTCGTACGACCCGATCCAGAGTTTCGTGTACACTGCCGAGGGACGTGCGATACGATCTATAGATGCATCTATCCTGCCGAGGCGTTCGGCCCGCTCCACAAGAAAGGAGGACATTTTCTTATGTACCTCCGGAAGGAGAGTATATTTATTATAAGTTAAATTCGGGAGGAAGAACAATTTCTCTTAACAATTAATTAATTTAAACAGAAAATCAAGCATATGCGATTTTCATCCTTTAATATTTTTATCAAAGAAATTCACAATATATTCATATATATCAATTAATATTAATTAAACAAAGAATACAATTTACACAAGTAATTCATGCTTTGAGTCCTAAACTACCCGGACTTTAGCATTAATAGTAGCTACGCACAGACTCTCGTCACCTCGTACGTACGTAGCCCCCACAATTAGCAACAATTATTTAATTTAATCACCTATGAGGTAATTTCCCCCTCACAAGATTAGACAAGAGACTTACCCCAATTTTCTCCAATTTCATCCACTAGAAGGCCTTTTCCACTATTATCCAACTCTGTCTGGCTCGAATCTAGCCAAATAATTCGATATAATCACTAAAAATTATAGGAATCAATTCTATAAGAAAATACTACATTTTCAATAAAAAATCTGAAGATAATTAAAAATTTGTCTGTGGGGCCCACGTCTCGGAATCCGGCAAAAGTTACGAAATATGAACACCCATTCAACCACGAGTCTACCCATATCAAAATTTCTAAATTCCGATAATAATTCGGCCCTCAAATCCTCAAATCTATCCAAGAGGGTTTTCAAGCTTTCCCAACTTAATTCACCAATTAAATGATAAAAACAATGATGGATTCGGGTAATTTAACCTATATTGAGTTAAGAACACTTACCCCGTTGTTTTCTCTGAAAATCTCCCAAAAATCGCCTAAATCCGAGCTCCAAATCATTAAAAATGGAAAATGGGACGAAGTCCCATTTTTAGAACTTAAACTCTCTGCCTAGTGATTTCTTATATGCGATCGCAAACTTCCTCTCGCAATCGCGTATGTCATGACCCAAAATCCATAAAGGTCGTGATGGCGCCGGACACCGCTGTCAGATAAGCCAACAATAAATACTAAATAAATTTTAATTTTAATATTTTTGAAGTCATAGTTGTTCCCCTTAATTAAATAACAGAAGATGAAGTTTACAAAATACGTAATAATATCTTTCAAAATTTCCAATACAGTGCAACCCATAATCATCCCAAAACCCAGTGTCACAAGTGCATGATCATTTACTAAGGAATTAAAAATAAAATACAGCATCTGTCGAGAATACAAATTATACAGGAAAATATAATATTTCTGAAGGAGATTGTTGGCTGCGGATCGTAATACAGAATGCAGCTCACCTATGTCCCCACAATTATTAACCACACCTCTGCGCCCATAAGGCCGCTAGACAAATATGTACTGCACAATAAAATGTGCAGCAAGTGCAGCATGAGTACGAAAACAACGTGTACCCAGTAAGTATCAAGCCTAATCTCGAAGAGGTAGAGACGAGATGACTGACTTTGACACTCACTATGGGTCAATAATATTAAATAATCATGAAAATAGAAATATTTATATCAACGTGATTCACAGAGTTAACAATAATTTACTTAACCAGCAGAAGTAATTAAATTCCTTCAAATGCAACAATTCTCAATATATTAATTAAATTCCATCAATTCAAATAATTTCCAATTTATTAATTAATCTCATAATAACAATTAATTCCTTAACAAGCAGGCATAATAATTCATTAAATTCCAAGGATTATCCAATTTATCTATTAGCTTCGCAAGCTGAAATAAGCTATTAAGGTATCGTGTGATTATTGTTATTAAGCACGATTTCTGCCGAGGACGTACGACCCTATCCAGAGTGTCGTGTACACTGCCGAGGGACGTGCGACACGATCCATAGATGCATCTATCCTGCCGAGGCGTTCGGCCTGCTCCACAAGAAAGGATGACATTTTTCTTATGTACCTCCGGAATGAGAGTATGTTTATTATAAGATAAATTCGAGAGGATGAACAATTTCTTTTAACAATTAATTAATTTAAACAGAAATTAAGCATATGAGATTTTCATCTTTTAATATCTTTTATCTTTCCCTAAGAATTCACAATATATATCAAATAATTAAATTAAATAAAAGATAAAATTTACACAAGTAATTCATGCTTTGAGTCCTAAACTACCCGGACTTTAGCATTAATAGTAGCTACGCACGGACTCTCGTCACCTCGTGCGTACGTATTCCCCACATTTAGCAACAAATATTAATTTAATCACCTATGGGGTAAATTCTCCCTCAGAAGATTAGACAAGAGACTTACCTTGTCTCAAAGTTCACTTTTCGATCACCACGTCGTGTTAAATTCTCAATTCAATGCCGAAAAATCCGAACTATCCAAAAGTTATATAAAATAATTAATACCCGTTCAATAATTCTACATTTATCTATTAAATAAATTATCCTATCCAAAATGATAAAATTCCTAAAATTCACCCCGGGCCCACGTGCCCGGATTTCGGAAATTTCTAGAGGGAATCGTTACCCATAATCTCAAGAACTCAAATATATAATTTCCATCCAATTCCATAACCATTTCCGTGGTGAAAAATCAAAAATACCAATTTCTAGGTTTTTCTTCAAAACTCCAAATTTCTACAAATTTTGATGTCTAAATCCATATATAAACCATGTATTTAACTTGCAATAGGTGTGAATTAACTTAACTCCAAGTTGCTAGGTGAATGCTCCTCTCAACTTTTCTTCAATTTCCAAATTCGATCCGTTAACCACCCGGAATCCACCCGGGGTCCCTCGGGACCTTAACCAATTATACCAACACGTCCCAAAACACATTACGAACTTAGTCGAGCCTTTAAATCACATCAAACAACGTCGAATTCATGAATCACACCCCATTCCAAGCCTAATAAACTTTGAAACTTCAACTTCTACAATCGATGCCGAAACCTATCAAATCACGTCCGATTGTCCTCAAATTTTGCACACAAGTCATAATTGACATAACAGAGCTATGAAAATTTTCAGAACTGAATTCCGACTCTGGTATCAAAGAGTCAACTCCCCGGTCAAACTTTCAAAATTAACCAAATTTCCAACTTTCGCCAAATGACTCCAAAATGATCTACGGACCTCCGAATCCACTTCCGGACGCGCTCCCAATACCAGAATCATTATACGGATCTATTCCCAGGCTCAGAATCCCAAACGGACATCGATAACATTGAAATGTACTTTAACCCAAATTTATGAAATTCTTCCAAAATGTCAACTTCTACAATAGGCGCCGAAACGCTCCCGGGTCATCTAAAACTCGATTCGGACATACGCCTAAGTCCAAAATCATTATACGAACCTATTGGAACCGTCAAATCCCGATTCCGAGGTCGTTTTCTCAAAATTTTGACCGAAGTCAAACTTGGCCATTTAAAGCCAACTTAAGGAACCAAGTGTTCCGATTTCAACCCAAACACTTCCAAATCCCTAACCAACCATCCCCGTAAGTCATAAATCATTAAAAAGCACATACTGGAAGTCTTATTTAGGGGAACGGGGTTCTAACAGTCAAAACGACCGGTTGGGTCGTTACATTCTCTCCCACTTAAATATACGTTCGTCCTCGAACGTGCTAAGGACTGTTCTGGACTTGTCCAAAATCACAGTTTAACACTTCGAGCACCTACTCGTGCTACCACACCCAATTAAGCACATTAGTTCTAGCAAATCTAAAGATTCTCCCCTTTATTTAGGATATTAAGCCTTAGAGCCAAATTCTAACATCCAGAATTTTTCACTATGCCTGTTTCCAACCTATGAACACCATATCAATCACTACACGATGCACAAGTACAAGATTGCATACCTTTGTTGAATCTAGACCATGTACCACACTATTCACATGCCCATAATAACATCCCCGATAATAATAGTCAAGATTCCACGAATCTGATATCCACAACACATCTCATGATACCTATAAGTCCTGTTCCAACTCATGCAATGCTTCCACGAGGGAAGAAATGTGTAGAAATTCATAAACAACTGCCGAGTTAACCAATTATTGAGTTTCTCCTTCTGACAAGAACCATTGCCTCATTATGGACCAAATAATGGTAGTTGCTCTTTATTATGCTTCATATAATCCGATCGTATTGATCCTGGATCCAATAATCTCGTCTCACCCAGTATAAGCTACTCAGGCAATAAGCCACCTTAGACACGATCAAAAAGCCTCATATGACACCACAATGAGCTAATAAGCTACAGACTCGATTGCGATACATAAGGAAAATGGACTATAGAAAGATCCGGTCTGATATAGAGCCCATATTCATATGGAGTCATATGAGCCCATATTAAACAACTGAAAGGAGTTATGAACCTTTCTCAGAAAATGGGACACAAAACACATAAAATAGAATATAGGGGACTGTACTCAACATCACACTGTTGCGGCGTGCAACCCAATCCACACATGATACCGTTGCGGCGTGCAACCCGATCCACACATGATACTATTGCGGCGTGCAACCCGATCCAAACAACATACATGTGGCGGCGTGCCACCCGATCTTCACAAAAAGAATCTATAAGAATATACTTACCGAGCTAGAATGCTCATTACTACAAAATATCCGAATATCGGACACAAGCACGCTCAGTGCATAATATCGTCCCTGGAAGGACCGACAATGCCATACGCTACAAAGTTCAAGCACGACTAAGGTGCGATATATGATCTTAATCTCGAGATTCATCCTTCTCACATAGCACCATCGCTACACAAAACCTCAACACCTAAGAAATTTATCAAGCCGTTTCACAAGTCACATGGCACTATATAGTATTTCATGAAATAGCCGATGACGAAACAACTTCCAACGTCCGAATAATCCTCCATAAGGAGTGCTATACTGAAGGAACACATCCGGTCTGATATAGAGCCCATATTCATATTTAAATACATCCACAGACCTCAAGCCGATTCTGATCGCATCGTGCTAGGCTAATAACCTTTCAAGGATCCATAATAACCTTTTTTCCCATAACACACAAGAACAATCATCATAACCGGAACAAACTTCCACAGTCCACAACCAAATAAACCGAGCGCCCTCCAGTCATAAATTCTCGAATCAATGATATTACCACAATCTTCATACTTGGTTTCAATCTTTACTCAATCAAGTGGCTACATGTCACTCTTACACAATCTTTCTGTGAGACACGCTCCCACGACCTTCCGCACCAGGTAACAAGTCTGCACATTCATGCTACTAGTTACACTAATGCCGTAAAGCATATCAAGAATCTACAAATCAATACACAAGGTCTTCTACACCTGACATCGATCTTAGGTGATGCCGAAACAATATCATCTTACTTTAAACATCTAAATCCTTTTCCTGCTCATCCGAGCTCATGACATCCTTGTCAACACCGAACCGAAATCTTCAATCCTCAACTTTCGAATCCCATGCTACTTAATGCACTTCATCACGCCAATGCGCAGGAGTACAAGAATTTCATCATAACTCCAGAACCACTAATAGGGTAAATACTTCATCATATAGAAACCTTCCACTTAACTTATTTCTAGAGCATTGCAATACGTGACTGGATCCTCATATCCGCAGAAAAATACCGGCCTTAAGTAGTGGTCTAAACCACCATAACTCTTCCGGGATCCCTCTACACATAACAAGCCATGATACTTGAATTCCTCTAAATAAAATCAATTTCGACAGCCGTCAAGCTTCGCACGTACCGCCACAAATCACAGGCATAACTCAATGCACTGATCATTGCCACCATCATGCCGATTCAATCATCGTTAGCCGACCCGTTTTTTCTCAATTTATTCTCATCTTGCCTTAGAAATAATAATGGCTCCATTCATTACGTCACGAACTCAAATCCACACTCATCCTGAGTGACCTTATTTCACGAGACCTTGCTGTTTCAAAATCCACAAATCATCTCATACCCCTCCTTGTGCGCACCTTTTCATCTTCAACTGGTACACCCATTCTGATACTTCTTTTATGAATCCGAAGTTATTTTCTTCCGTTTCTCAAATGCTACACCATGACCTGAAGATAACGCAGAGTACTCCAAGCCCCGTTTCATAATCGGCTGCAAAAGCTCGATACTCAACCATACTACGGACTCGAGATCCTTAGACACCGCACTTTAAATTTATTTTTGAACCCGGTAAGACCGTTATTGAGAGTCACTTGCTCTGATTTTTTTCCCAAACATGATCAACTCCAAGGCCCTGCTAGCACATAAATACTTTATCGAGGAAACACCCGACTGTCTCACTTTTCCTGTGCATTACATCTACACAAAGCATAAACTCTGAGTCTTCCCAAAGCCTGGACATGAATCGATAAGGCCAAATATGGCACGCATTCCCCCAAATCCTTTGCATAATTACCACTGATATTTTCTTTCCTTAGTTGAAATGACCCACTAAATACATGGATAACCAGAAACCTCACAAATAGACAACCATGCAATCTAATTATAGACAGTGGGGCTATCCCACTTAGATTTAAGCTACAATTACAAAATTCTAGAATCCATCGAGATTCTTTCTTCATTTTTGACATGATTATGCACATGCAACTCTCCAATTTTTCTCGAAATACTTCTATTAACCTTTAATAAACACTCCGAACCACTAGCCACATTTACATATTAAATCTCTTACTAGGTAGCCAGTAGAATTCTTTGCAGAAGCTTCGTCAACACCACGCGACCGCTATCATACTCATAGGATATAATCCACTTGTGGGAATTACATGCCGACATATTCCAACGCTACTGGACTGGGTGCAATTACTACCAAATTAGTAGATCATCTTGATTCCGAGCTCATTCACCAGTTGCACCAGTCCATTCACTCCTCATGGACGTCAACTAAAGGTGCGACAGTACATTCCTATCCAAAGTCATGTTGTATCCTTCTTCATATCAAGAAACTCCCTCCTGTCATACCCAATCTTCCTCAATATAGCAGCCAATATTCCAAATTAAGCCCGTAGACCTGGTCACTGTCCACTATAAATCCCAAATCACTCTAAACTTTCCTCAAGACGTGTAGCTATCCTACCCCGTAACCCATATGCTACCTTGCCACTCTCCCACTTTGGTCAAACATCCTCCTTTAAGTGGCTACTCGACTTATGTTTCTCACACTTGGCCTCCTAGGAACCTAACCACCACAAGAAACCTTCCACATGTCCTTCCTCATCTTTTGTTGCTCAGTTGTTGCCTTAACTCAAAATGCATTTCTGAGCACTTGAACCAATAGGTCATTACCAACTTTAAACCTTTCCGAGGATCATCCTTCTCGAGCCATCAATACTAGGAACACCGCTTCGATCATGAACCACTGCACACCGTGACCTCTAACAACTACTTCTCTTACACCAATTCCTAACACCCCGCCGTGAAGGCGAGTTGAATGAGACTATAACACCGGCAAACCTTATCGTATTTAACACGGCGATGACACCACATCACAATTGAGAACTCTACCATGCTCGAAATTATCAAGCTTCGTTACTCCATCAACCCCAAACCTGAACATTCATATTCCGATTGCCTTTTCTCTGCTGGAAATAAAACATGGAACCTCTGAATCATGTACTGGGAAAAAAGCTTCTTTCAAGTCGTTTACTGCCCTGACACATAGACAGGCATCTTACCATTTCATAAACATTGCGTGATAACAACGCACAGATCGTTATAACAATCAATGCCAAATATCAAAAACCTTAGGTAGCACTGATACTTAATTTGAAATGACAGAGCGGCTTTCCGCAAGGCAACGACAATAGCCCAATTAATTATACAGGGAGAAGCATCCTGCACTACATCTGTAGTGTCATTACAATTTATCAATTCTCGATCTATAACAAGCGTTTCACGTCGCATAAGATTTAATGGGAAAGAAATGAAGGCATAAGCCTTAAAGGAAATCAAATCGCACGATGTGGAATCAAAAATGGAAGTATTCCTAACAGCCATATAGCCTCTCTAAGATAAGCACAGATGTCTCCGTACCGATCCGCAAGACTCTACTAGACTTGCTCATGACTCGTGAGACCTAAGTGAACCTAGTGCTCTGATACCATGTTGTCACGACCCAAAATCCATAAAGGTCGTGATGGCGCCGGACACCGCTGTCAGACAAGCCAACAATAAATACTTAATAAATTCTCATTTTAATATTTTTGAAGTCATAGTTGTTCCCCTCAATTAAATAGCAGAAGATGAAGTTTACAAAATACGTAATAATATCTTTAAAAATTTCCAATACAGTGCAACCCATAATCATCCCAAAACCCGGTGTCACAAGTGCATGAGCATTTACTAGGGAATTAAAAATAAAATACAACATCTGTCGAGAATACAAATTATACAGGAAAATATAATATTTCCGAAGGAGACTGTTGGCTGTGGATCGTAATACAGAATGCAACTCACCTATGTCCCCACAATTAGTAACCACACCTCTGCGCCCACAAGGCCGCTAGACAAATATGTACCTGCACAATAAAATATGCAGCAAGTGCAACATGAGTACGAAAACAGCGTGTACCTAGTAAGTATCAAGCCTAATCTCGAAGAGGTAGAGATGAGATGGCCGACTTTGACACTCACTATGGGCCAATAATATTAAATAATCATGAAAATAGAAATATTTATATCAACGTGATTCGCAGAGTTAACAATAATTTACTTAACCAGCAGAAGTAATTAAATTCCTTCAAATGCAACAATTCTCAATATATTAATTAAATTTCATCAATTCAAATAATTTCTAATTTATCAATTAATATCATTTACAGGAATAACAATTAATTCTTTAACAAGCAGGCATAATAATTCATTAAATTCCAAGGATTCTCCAATTTATCAATTAGCTTCGCAAGCTGAAATACGCTATTAAGGTATCGTGCGATTATTATTATTAAGCATGATTTCTGCCGAAGACGTACGGCCCGATCCAGAGTGTCGTGTACACTGCCGAGGGACGTGCGGCATGATCCATAGATGCATCTATCCTGCCGAGGCGTTCGGCCCGCTCCACAAGAAAGGAGGATATTTTTCTTATGTACCTCCGGAATGAGAGTATGTTTATTATAAGATAAATTCGAGAGGATGAACACTTTCTTTTAATAATTAATTAATTTAAACATAAATTAAGCATATGAGATTTTTATCTTTTAATATCTTTTATCTTTTATCTTTCCCTAACAATTCACAATATATATCAAATAATTTAATTAAATAAAAGATAAAATTTACATAAGTAATTCATGCTTTGAGTCCTAAACTACCCGGACTTTAGCATTAATAGTAGCTACGCATGGACTCTCATTACCTCGTGCGTACGTAGCCCCCACATAATATTAATTTAATCACCTATGGGGTAAATTTCCCTTCACAAGATTAGACAAGAGACTTACCTTATCTCTAAGTCCACTTTTCGATCACCACGTCGTGTTAAATTCTCAATTTAATGCCGAAAAATCCGAACTATCCAAAAGTTATATAAAATAATTAATACACGTTCAATAATTTGACATTTATCTATTAAATAAATTATCCTATCCAAAATGGTAAAATTCCTAAAATTTATCCCGGGCCCACGTGCCCGGATTTCGAAAATTTTCGAAGGGAATCATTACCCATAATCTCAAGAACTCAAATATATAATTTCCATCCAATTTCATAACCATTTCCGTGGTGAAAAATCTAAAATATCAGTTTCTAGGTTTTTCTTCAAAACTCCAAATTTCTACAAATTTTCATGTCTAAATTCATATATAAACTATGTATTTAACTTGCACTAGGTGTGAATTAACTTACCTCCAAGTTGCTAGGTGAATGCTCCTCTCAAGAAGCTCCCGAGATCGTCCAAGAATGAAGAAATGAGCAAAAATGCTCAAATCCCCGCTTTAAACAATCACTGCCTAACGATCATCGCGCCAGTGGCAAAATTTTTCGCACCTGCGGCTTAGCACCCGCGATGGATTTTTCACACCCCGCGACTTCACACCCGCGATGGATTTTTCACACCCGCGTCTTCGCACCCACGATCGATTTTTCGCACCCACGATCACACCAGATATCAGCTGCCTCAACTATTCTTCAAATTCCAAATTCGATCCGTTAACTACCCGGAATCCACCCGGGGTCCCTCGGGACCTTAATCAATTATACCAACACATCCCAAAACATATTATGAACTTAGTCGAGCCTTCAAATCAAATCAAACAACGTCGAATTCATGAATCATACCCTATTCCAAGACTAATGAACTTTGAAACTTCAACTTCTACAATCGATGCCGAAACCTATCAAATCACGTCCGATTGTCCTCAAATTTTGCACACAAGTCATAATTGACATAAAAGAGCTATGAAAATTTTCTGAACTGAGTTTCGATTCCGGTATCAAAAAGTCAACTCCCCGGTCAAACTTCCAAAATTAACCAAATTTCCAACTTTTGCCAAATGACTCCAAAATGATCTACAGACCTCCGAATCCACTTCCGGATGCGCTCCCAATACCAAAATCATTATACGGAGCTATTCCCAGGCTCGGAATCCCAAACGGACATCGATAACATTGAAATATACTTTAACCCAAATTTATGAAATTCTTCCAAAATGTCAACTTCCACAGTAGGTGCCGAAACGCTCCCGGGTCATCCAAAACTCGATTCGGACATACGCCTAAGTCCAAAATCATCATGCCAACCTATTGGAGCCGTCAAATCTCGATTTCGAGATCGTTTTCTCAAAATATTGACCGTACTCAAACTTAGCCATTTAAAGCCAACTTAAGGAACCAAGTGTTCCGATTTAAACCCAAACACTTCCAAATCCCGAACCAACCATCCCCGCAAGTCATAAATCATTAAAAGCACATACTGGAAGTTTTATTTAGGGGAACGAGATTCTAACAGTCAAAACAACCGGTTGGGTCGTTACAGCATAGCACATATTTTTCTGCCCAGAAATTAACTCTACGCGATCGTGGAAAATCCCACGCGATCGCGAAGCACAGTCTTCGCAAGCCTACGTGATCTCCAGCCTCCTCACGCGATCGCGAAGCATTAAGCGCGAAGTATTAGTGCTCTGATACCATGTTGTCACTACCCAATTTCGCCTGTAGGTCGTGATTGCGCCCAACACCATAGCTAGGCAACTAATAAATTAGAAATACATCATTAAAATTTGAATCCAAGAAAAAAATATAAGACACCAAATTCTACCAATGTGTGTGCCAAGACCTGGTGTCACAAGTGTATGAGCATCTAGTAGATTTTACAAAACCTCTACTACTGTCTGAAAAATAAATAGACAGAATAAAAAATACAAGGAGAGACACTGGTAGCTGCAGAATGGCTTAGAAAGACAGCTCACCACTAGTCCCCTGGATAACATGGGTGTAAGACAATAGGTCCCCCACTAGTACTTGCCTCAGGTCCTGCACAAAAAGTGTAGCAAGTGTAGTATGAGTACGTAAACAACGTATACCTAGTAAGTATCAAGCCTAATCTCGAAGTGGTAGAGACGAGATGGCCGGCTTAGACACTCTCTATGGGTCAACAATAATAATTGAAATAAAACTAGAATATCTAAATCAACATGATTCACAGAATTTACAATAATTTATTTAACCAGTAGAAATAATCAAATTCCTTCAAATGCAACAATTCTCAATATATTAATTAAATTCCTTCAATTCAAATAATTTCCAATTTATCAATTAATCTCATTTACAGAATAACCAATAATTTTTTAGCAAGCAGAAATAATAATTCTTTAAATTCCAAGGGTTCTCCAATTTATCAATTAGCTTCGCAAGCTGAAATAAACTATCAAAGTATCATATAATAATTATTATTAAGCACGATTTCTGCCGAGGTCGTACGACCCAATCCATAGTTTCGTGTACACTGCCGAGCGACATGCGACACGATCCATAGATGCATCTATCCTGCCACTGCGTTAGGCCCGCTCCACAAGAAAGGAGGACATTTTCTTATGTACCTCTGGAGGGAGAGTATATTTATTATAAGTTAAATTCGGGAGGAAGAATAATTTCTCTTAACAATTAATTAATTTAAACAGAAAATCAAGCATATGAGATTTCCTTCCTTTAATAATTTTATCAAAAGAATTCACAATATATTCATATATATATATATATCAATTAATATTAATTAAACAAAGAATATAATTTACACAAGTAATTCATGCTTTGAGTCCTAAACTACCCGGACTTTAGCATTAATAGTAGCTACGCACGGACTCTCGTCACCTCGTCCATACGTAGCCCCCACAATTAGTAACAATTATTTAATTTAGTCACCTATGAGGTAATTTCCCCCTCACAAGATTAGACAAGAGACTTACCTCAATTTGCTCCAATTTAATCCCCTAGAAGGCCTTTTCCACGATTATCCAACTCTGTTTGGCTCGAATCTAGCCAAAATAATTCGATATAATCACTAAAAATTATAGGAATCAATTCTATAAGAAAATACTACATTTTCAATAAAAATTCCTAAATTAATTAAAAATTCGTCCGTGGAGCCCACATCTCGGAATCTGGCGAAAGTTATAAAATATGAATGCCCATTCAACTACGAGTCTACCCATACTAAAATTTCTAAATTCCGATAATAATTCGGCCCTCAAATCCTCAAATCTATCCAAGAGGGTTTTCAAACTTTTCCAACTTAATTCATCAATTAAATGATAAAAAACAGTGATGGGTTCGGGTAATTTAACCAATATTGAGTTAAGAACACTTACACTGTTGTTTTCTCTAAAAATCTCCCAAAAGTCGCCTAAATCCGAGCTCCAAATCGTTAAAAATGGAAAACTTATACTCTCTGGCCAGTGATTTCTTATACGCGACCGCGAACTTCCTCACGCGATCGCGTAGCACAAATTTTTCTGCCCAGAAATTAACTCTACGCGATCGCAGAAAATCCCACGTGATCGCGAAGCACAGTCTCCGCAAGCCTACGCGATCGCGAGCCTCCTCACGCGATCGCGAAGCATTAAGCGCGTGGTCAGCTTCTGCTTCGTTTCCTCTTCGCGAACGATGCCTTAGCCACGCGTTCGTATAGCACAACTAAATCCAACCTACGTGATCGCGGACTTGCCCACGCGATCACATAGAACAAATTCTTAGCTTCCAAATTAAGCCTACGCGATCACAACCCAATCCACGCGATCGCATATAAGGAAATCAGAAGAAAATTTCCAGCAGCTATCAACAATGTTCCAAAAGCCAAAAATGACCCGTTAACCGTCCGAAACTCACCCGAGCCCCTCGGGACCTCAACCAATTATACCAAAAGTCCTAAAATATCATACAAACTTAGTCAAAACCTCAAATCACATCAAACAACGCTAAAACCACGACTCATCCTCCAATTCAAGCTTAATGGAACTTAAAATTTCTAACTTCTTCATTCGGTACCGAAACCTATCAAATCAAGTCCGATTGACCTCAAATTTTGCACACAAGTCATAAATGATATAACAGAGCTATGCAAATTTTCAAAACCAGATTCCAACCCGATATCAAAAAGTCAACTCCCCGGTCAAACTTCCAAACTTAAATTCCGAACACGCTCCTAAGTCCAAAATCACCATACGAAGCAGTTGGAATCGTCAAAATTCTATTCCGGGGTCGTTTTCTAAAAAATGTTGACTGAAGTCAAACTTGGCATTTTAAAGCCAACATAAGGATCCAAGTGTTCCGATTTCAACCCAAACACTTCCAAATCCCGAACCAACCATCCCCGCAAGTCATAAATCATTAAAAGCACATACAGGAAGTTTTATTTTAGGGAATGAGGTTCTAAAAGTCAAAATGACCGGTTGGTTCATTACAACGGACTTGGATTTGGAAGTCCGTAGGACAATTCGGTGCATTTTGGCGAAAGTTCGAAAATAGAAGATTTTTGGAATGTTTGACCGAGGTTTGACTTTTTGATATTGAGGTCTGAATCCGATTCTAAAAATTGAAACGGCTCCATTATGTCATTTATGAATCGTGTTCAAAATTTGAAGTCATTCTGAATTGATTTGATACGTTTCGGCGCAAAATGTAGAGGTTGGAAGATTTGAAAACTTATAATTCGATTCGATGCGCGATTCGTAATTTCGGTATTGTTTGACGTGGTATAAAGCCTTGAATAAGTTCGAATTGTATTTTGGGATATGTTGGTATAATTGGTTATGGTCCCGAGGGCCTCGGGTAGATTTCGGAAGGTAAACAGAATAGATTTCGGACAAAGAGGGTTGCTGGAAATTTCTGTTGCAGAGCTGTTCGCCAGAAATTTCTGGTGCATGGAGCCAACTTTGGAAGCTTATATCTCACAATCTATAAGGAATCAGAAACCTTTTAAAACTTCAATGTTGTAGCTTTTTGATTCTAGTTTCCAGAAAGTTAAACCATTCATTATTTGGACATTTGTACAAAAAGTTATGATGGATTGAATGAAGGCTAGTAGGACAGTTTCGCCAGAAATTTCTGATGTGTGGAATCAACTTTGGAAGCTTATATCTCGCAATTCATAAATAATAGGAAAATTATCAAAACATGAAAGTTGTAGTAGTTTGATTCTAGTTTTCAGAAAGTTAAACCATTCATCATTTGGATATTTTTACATAAAGTTATGATCGATTGAATGAAGGCTCGAGCCAGCAAGTTCTGGTGTGGACTTTTAGTGACGTATGAGCAGAAACTTAAGGACCAAAAATGGTCATTTCCTTCATTTCGTTTTGGATTTTTGGAGCACGATTCTTGGGCGATTTTTACGGGAAAATATTGGGGTAAGTGTTCCTTATCCTATATTGATTATATTTCATGATTCCATACTCATTTACATCATGAATCCGTGAATTTATGGAAGAAAAATCAAGGTTTTTGCAAAATCTTCCAAAAGCAAAAATTTTAGATTTGGAGGTCGAGTTGTTATTGGAATTTGATAAAATTGGTATGGGTAGACTCGTAATTGAATGGATTATCAGACTTTGTGAGTTTCGTCAGATTCCGAGACGTGGGCCCCACAGATGAATTTTGAGTTAAATTTCAGATTTTGTTGGAAAATTAGTACTTTCATATGGAATTAATTCCTATAATTAGTATTAACTGAATTGAATTAATTTGATAGATTTGAGGTGTCCGGAGGTCAATTAAAGCAAAAAGGCGATTTTGGAATATCGGCCTAACTTCAAAAAGATAAGTGTCTTGCTTAACCTCGAGTGGTGGAATTACCCCTTAGGCATCGAGTCTTATGTGCCATTTGTGAAATGTGAAAAGCCGTATACGCGAGGTGACAAGTACGTACTCGGGCTTATATGTGCAAAATTTATTGAGTTAAAGTCTTGGACATATTGTGTAGTAAATTGAATAATTGTTGGTGTATATTTAATCATCTAATTACCATGCCTCAAATCACAATTATTGAACTTGTTTTTATATGACAATTCGATGTAATTATTACTTGTATAGTTATGTGATTTCCGCGAGTTTGATGGTTTTATATTTCTTGGAATTTTATTTCATTATGAATTTTCCCTATGCAAATATTTAATTACGCAAGCTTAAGAAGAAGTGTTAATATAATTATCTAAATTTGGATTAATGAAAGTGTGCCCTATGTTGATTATTTTTCTATCTCTATTTTTTTTTTTAGGTTTTATATACATTGTGTGGAGCCTTGAGCTATTTGTTGTGAAATTAATTGATTTTGTTATATCCTTGGAATTGGTTGTGGCCATTGGGCAAATTGTGATATGAATTGATTTATGTTATGTTGCCGTGATAATATTCCGGGTAAATTGTTATGTTAATTGATTTATCATTTTGAGGATATAAGGGTGGCATCTCACTGTTTATATTATGTGGGCATAAGGGAGGCATTTCATTGTTGTTATGTGTGTTGGGGTATTGTCTCGGTGGAGCGATAAGGGTGGCTATAGGAGCGATAAGGGTGGCTATAGGTGTCATGACCAAATTTCACCTATAGGTCTTGATGGCGCCCAACACTACAACTAGGCAAGCCAACTAATAAATTAAATATATAATGATAGATTTAAATCCAAGAAAAATAATACGACACCAAATTCTACCAATGTGTGTGCCAAGACCTGGTGTCACAAGTGTATGAGCATCTAGTAGATTATATAAAACTCCAAATACTGTCAGAAATGAAAATAGACCGAATGAAAAAACAAATACAAGAAGAGACACTGGTAGCTGCAGAATGGCTCAGCAAGGCAGCTTACCACTATGCCTCTGGATATCGTGGGTGTATGACGATAGGTCCTCCACTAGTACTTGCCTCGGGTCCTGCACAAAAAGTGCAGCAAGTGTAGTATGAGTACGTAAACAACGTGTACCCAGTAAGTATCAAGCCTAATCTCGAAGTGGTAGAGACGAGATGGTCGACTTTGACACTTACTACGAGTCAATAATAATAATTAGAATAAAACTAGAATATATAATTTAGCATGATTCACAGAATATAACAACAATTTATTTAACTAGCAGAAATAATTAAATTCCTTCAAATGCAAACAATTCTCAATATATTAACTAAATTCCTTCAATTCCAATAAATTCTAATTTATCAATTAATCTCATTTACAGGAATAACAATAATTCCTTAGCATGCAGGGATAATAATTCTTAAATTCCAAAGATTTTCAATTTATCAATTAGCTTCACAAGCTACAATAAATCATCAAAGTATCGTGTAATTATTATTATTAAGCACGATTTCTCCCGAGGTCGTACGACCCGATCTAGAGTGTCGTGTACATTGCCGAGGGACGTGCGACACGATCCATAGATGCATCTATCCTGCCGAGGCGTTCGGCCCGCTCCACAAGAAAGGAGGACATTTTCTTGTGTACCTCCGGAAAGAGTATATTTATTAAGATAAATTCGGGAGGAAGAATAATTTCTCTTAACGATTAATTAATTTAAACAGAAAATCAAGCATATGAGATTTCCATCCTTTAATATTTCTTTTATCTAACAATTCACAATATATATATATATATATATATATATATATATATATATATATATATATATATATATATATATATATATATATATATATATCAAATAATATTAATTAAACAAAGAATACAATTTACACAAGTAATTCATGCTTTGAGTCCTAAACTACCCGGACTTTAGCATTAATAGTAGCTACGCACGGACTCTCGTCACCTAGTGCATACGTAGCCCCCCACAATTAGCAACAATTATTACTTTAATTACCTATGGGGTAATTTCCGCCTCACAAGATTAGACAAGAGACTTACCCCGTCCTACTCCAATTTAATCCACTTGTAGGCCTTTTCCTCGATTATCCAACTTCGATTGGCTCGAATCTAACCAAAAATAATTCAATACAATCACTAAAATTTATAGGAATCAATTCTATAAGAAAATACTACATTTTCAATAAAATTACGAAATTAATTAAATATTCATCCATGGGGCCCATATCTCGGAATCCGGTGAAATTTACGAAATCCGACAACCCATTCAATTACATGTCCAACCATAGCATTTTCACTCAAATTCGACTCCGAATCGATACCGAAATCTCAAAAATTCGTTTCTATGAGATTTCTAAAAATTTCCCAAATTAAATCTCAAAACACTAATTAAATGGTGAAAATAATGATATATTTGTGTATATAGACCAAATCCGAGTTAGAATCACTTACCCCAATGTATTTCCTTTAAAATCTATCAAAAGTCGCCTCTGCTCAAGCTCAAGTTCATCAAAACTGGCAAATGGGACGAATACCCTCTTTTATAAATATGCCCAGGCAGCCTTCAGAACTGGGCCTCGATCGTGGCTTCGATCGTGGACCTCGAGCCTAGGCCTCGATCGTGGCTTCGATCATGGCCCTCGAGCCTGGACCTTAGTCATGGCCTCGATCATGGCATCGAGCCTGGGCCTCAGTCATGGCCTCGATCATGGCAACGAACCTGGGCCTTCGATCGTGGCCCTCGAGCTGGGCTCGATTTTGAGCCTCGTCCCTGGCTTCGACCCTGGCCGTCGACCCTGGGCTCGATATCTGGGCTCGATCTCAGTCCAGAATATCCAGCAGAAGAGAAAAAAATTGCAGCAGCTTTTTAAGTCCAACATTTGATCCATTAACCATCCAAAACTCACCCGAGGCCCTCAGGACCTCAACCAAATATATCAACAAGTCCTAAAACATCATACAAACTTATTGTAAACCTCAAATCACATAAAATGATGCTAAAACCACGAATTATGCTCCAATTCAAGCTTAATGAAACTTAAAATTTCCAACTTCTATCTTCGATGTCGAAACCTATCAAATCAAGTCTGATTGACCTCAAATTTTGCACACAAGTCATAAATGACATAACAGAGCTATGAAAAATTTCAGAACTGGATTTTGACTCCGATATCAAAAAGTCAACTCCTCGGTCAAACTTCCAAACTTAAATTCTTGTTTTAGCCATTTCAAGCCTAATTTAACTACGGACTTCCAAAAATAATCCCGAACACGCTCCTAAGTCCAAAATCGCCATACGAGGTTTTTGGAATTGTCAAAATTCTATTCCGGGGTCATTTTCTCAAAATGTTGACCGAAGTCAAACTTGGCCTTTTAAAGCCATCTTAAAGAACCAAGTATTCCGATTTCAACCTAAACACTTCCAAATCCCAAACCAACCATCCCCGCAAGTCATAAATCATTAAAAGCACATACGTGAAGTTTTATTTTAGGGAACGGGATTCTAAAAGTCAAAATGACCGGTTGGGTCATTACATTCTCCACCTCTTAAACAAACGTTCGTCCTCGAACGGGTTTAGAATTTCACCTGAAGTGCTGAATAAGTGTGGATATCTGCTCCGCATGTTTTCCTCGGCCTCCCAAGTCGCTTCCTCGACTGGTTGGCCCCTCCACTGGACTTTTACTACAGAAATCCTCTTGGACATCAACTGGCGAACCTGTTTATCAACAATGGCAACTGGCTCCTCTTCATAACCCAAGCTATTATCTAGATGAACTGTGCTGAAGTCTAACACATGTGATAGGTCGGCATGCTACTTTCAGAGCATAGATACATGAAAAACCGGATGAACTCCCGATAGGCTGGGAGGCAATGCAAGCTCATAAGCAACCTCCCCAACTCGTCTCAACACCTCAAATGGGCCTATAAACCTTGGGCTCAATTTCCCCTTTTTCCCAAATCACATGATTCCCTTCATCGGCGAAACCTTCTAAAGAGCTTTTTCACCTACCATAAAGGATAAATCACGCGCTTTCTGATCCGCGTAACTCTTATGTCTGGACTGCGCTGTACGGAGTTGCTCCTGAATCACCTTTACCTTTTCCAAGGCATCCTTCACCAAATAAGTACCATATAACTTAGCCTCATCGTATAAAGACTCAAATGGAGCCATCTCGATGCTGGATTGGTAACTGTTATTATAAGCAAACTCGGCCAAAGGCAAGAAACGATCCCACTGACCTCCAAAATCTGAATTGTCCGCTCTGACTGCCCATCGATATGTGGATGAAAGGCTGTGCTGAGCTCTACACGGGTCCCCAATTCACTCTGTACTGCTCTCCAGAAATGTGAAGTAAATCGAGGGCCTCTATCTGATATGATAGAAATTGGCACGCCGTGCAACCGAACTATCTCCTGAATATAAATCTGGGCCAACCTCTCTGAAGTATACGTAGTCACAATAGGAATAAAATGTGCCGACTTGGTCAACCTGTCAATAATGACCCAAACTACATCAAACTTCCGCAAGGTCCTCAGCAACCCAACTACAAAGTCCATAGTGATGCATTCCCATTTTCACTCTGGTATAGTCATTTGTTGAAGTAGGCCACCTGGTCTCTGGTGTTCGTACTTAACTTGCTGGCAATTCAGACACCTAGCTACATTCTCAACTATGTCCTTTTTCATTCGTCGCCATCAATAATGCTGCCTCAAGTCACGATACATCTTCGTAGCACCTGGATTAATAGAATACCGAGAACTGTGTGCTTCCTCTAGGATATTTTTCCTCAGTCTATCCACATTAGAAACACATAGACGATCCTGGAGTCGCAGAATGCCATCCGCTCTAATAGTAACTTCCTTGGCACCACCCCGTAGTACTATCTCTCTAAGAACCATTAAGTGTGGATCATCATACTGACGAGCCTTGATATGCTCAAATAGTGAAGACTGAGCTACACCACATGCAAGAACTCGGCTGGGCTCTTAAATATCCAACCTCACAAGTTGGTTAGCCAAGGATTGAATATCCAAAGCTAATGGCCTCTCCTATGCTAAAATGAAAGCAAAACTACCCATGCTCTCCACCTTTCTACTCAAGGCGTCTGCAACCATATTTGCTTTTCCCGGATGATACAGGATTGTAATATCATAATCTTTTAGTAACGCAAGCCATCTGCGCTGTCTCAGATTTAGGTCCCTCTGCTTGAACAAATACTACAAACTGCGATGATCAGTGTAACTTCACAAGACACCCGATAAAGATAATGCCTACAAATCTTAAGAGCATAAACAATTGCAACTAATTCCAAATCATATACTGGATAATTCTTCTCGTGGGGCTTCAACTGACGTGAAGCATATGCAATAACTCGCCTTTCCTGCATCAATACACAACCCAAACCAACACGTGAAGTGTCACAATACACTGTATACATCCCCGAATCGGAAGGCAACACTAACACCGGTGCTGTAGTCAATGCTGTCTTGAGCTTATGAAAGCTCACCTCACAATCATCAGACCATCGGAACAGAGCACTCTTCTGGATTAATTTGGTCAAAGGTGCTGCAATAGATGAAAAACCCTCCACGAACGGATGATAATAACCTGCTAAACCTAGGAAACTCCTGATCTCAGTCGCCGAAGTGGGACGATGCCAATTCTGAACTACCTCAATCGTTTTGGGATCAACCTTAATACCCTCGTCCGATACAATATGCCCCAAAAATGCTACAGACTCTAGCCAAAACTCACATTTAGAGAACTTAGCATATAGCTTTTGTTCCCGCAACGTCTGAAGCACTACTCTCATATGCTGATCATGCTCCTCCTTACAGCACGAGTAGATCAAGATGTCATCAATGAAGCCAATGACAAACAAAATAATATATGGCCAGAATACCCTGTTCATCAAATCCATAAATGTTGCCAAGGCGTTAGTTAAACCGAAGGACATCACCAGAAACTCATAATGACCATATCTAGTCCGAAAAGCGGTCTTCGGAACATCTGAATCCTGAATATTCAACTGATGGTACCCCGACCTCAAGTCGATCTTAGAGAACACCCTAACACTCTTCAACTGGTCAAATAGATCATCAATACGCGGCAATAGGTACTTGTTCTTAAAAGTGACTTTGTTCAATTGGAGATAATCAATACACATCCACATTGTTCCATCCTTCTTCTTCACAAATAATACCAGTGCACCCCAAGGCGATACACTCGATCTGACGAACCATTTGGCTAGTAACTCCTCAAGCTGTTCTTTTAGTTCTTTCAATTCTTTCAATTCTTTCAGAGCCATGCGATACGGTGGGATAGATATAGGCTGGGTATCTGGAGCCAAGTCAATACAGAAATCAATATCACGATCAGTTGGAATACCTGGAAGATATAAAGGAAATACATAGGAGAACTCCCGAACTACAGGCACTGAATCAATAGCCAGAGTCTCTGCATTAGTATCCCGAACATAGGCTAGATAATCCAAACAACCTTTCTCAACCATGTGTTGAGCCTTTATAAAATAAATAACTTGATTAAATGAACTAACAGACGAACCCTTCCACTCCAGCTTAGGCAATGCTGGAATAACCAAGGTAACAGTCTTGGCATGACAATCTAGAATAGCATGATATGGAAAATAACCAGTCCATGCCCAAAATAATTTCAAAATTGGTCATCTCAAGCAATAGGAGATCTGCTCTAGTTTCATAACCACAAAATGTAATAACACAGGACTGGTAGATCTGGTTCACAATAACAGAATCGCCCACAGGAGTGGACATATAAACATGAGTACTCAAGGACTCACAAGAAACACCCAAGAATGGAGAAAATAGAGATGACACATATGAATACGTAGATCCTGGATCAAATAATACTGAGGCATCTTTGACGCAAACAGAAATAATACCTGTAATCACGGCATTTGAGGCCTCTGCATCTGGTCTGGCCTGAAAAGCATAAAACCGAGATGGAGCGTCAACTGGCTGGCCTCCGCCTGGATGACCTCCGCCTCTAGGACGACCCATATCCACCTTTCCTCCACCTCTTGGTGGTTGGACTACTGGTGGAGTAACTAGTGCGGTAAGCATAGGCTGCTAACCCTGCTGTACTGGTCTACCCTGAAGCTTGGGGCAAAATCTTTACATGTGACTGGGATCCCCGCACTCGTAACAACTCTTCGGTGCGATGGGCTGCTGACTAAGAGTCTGGCCCTAGGGAACTGAATACCTACTGGGAGGACCCTGAATAGCTGGTGGGCGATAAGAACTCTCTGGTATAGAACTGAGATAAGGTCGCACTGGAGTACCTCGATGAGGCGGTGGTGCTGGATATGGTGGCCTGCTGGACTGCCCTCTCACGAACTGACTTTTGCCCCCAAACGGAGCACCTCTTAACTCTCCAGAATACCTAAATCTCTTATCTCTAGTAACTTGCTCCCGGCTACGCTGTCGTACACCCTCAATCCTCTGGGCTATCTATACGACTAGCTCATAAGAAGTACCCATATCAACCTCTCGAGCCATAGTGGCCTGAATGTTAGTATGTAAACCCGTAACAAACCTCCGCACTCTCTCCACCTTAGTGAGGAGTATCATACGTGCATGGCGAGATAACTTAGAGAACCTCGCCTCATAATCGGTCATTGACATCTGACCCTGCTGGAGCTGCTCAAACTGAAACCGCAATTCTTCCCTTTGATAGGGTGGAATATACCTGTCCAGTAAAATACGGGTGAATCTGTCCCAAGTCATGGAAGGAGAATCTACTGGTCTGCCAAGAATATAATACTAACACCATCTACGAGGTATGCTCTCTAGCTGAAAAGTAACAAAGTCTACTCCATGAGACTCCAATATCCTTATGTTGTACAGTCTATCCTTGCACCGATCAATGAAATCCTGGGGATCCTCATGTCGCTCACCCCCAAAGATAGGAGGATGTAGTCTAGTCCATCTGTCCAATAATTTCTGAGGATCAGCGGCTGCAGCTGGCCTGGGCTCAGGTGTAGCTGCTGCCACTGGCTGGGCTCCATCCACGGGTAGTGCTCCCTGGGTCTGATATACAACAACTGCCTGTCCATGAGCTTACGCGGTAGGGGTCTGTGATCCCCCGCCCGCTTGAGATGTGGCTGGGTTTGCCGGAAATATGGGTTTGCTGGAAATAAACCGGCCTGAGTCATATTGTCCATGAACCGCAACATACGATCCATGACATCCTGAAATCCCAGTGCAGATGTGAAATCCACTGGAGCTGGCTCTGCCACATGCACCTCACCCTGTTCCTCAACAATGGTATTCTTTGCTAGACCCACTGGCGGCATAACTGGAACAGTCCCGGGACGTCCTCGCCCTCTACCATGGGCTGGAGCCCTCCCTCGGCCTCTAGTAACTGGGGGAGTAGCTCTTCCCTGGTCTGAAACCTTATTAGAGCGTGTTCTCACTATCTGTGAGAGAATAAGAGAATGATATTTAGTATTGCATTAATTGCACGACATAATATGAAGAAAGGTCCTTTCCTAACACCCTATAGCCTCTCGAAGATAAGTACAAACATCTCTGTACCGATCCGCAAGACTCTATTAGGTCTGCTCATAACTTGTGAGACCTACGTGAACCTAGGGCTCTGATACCATGTTGTCACGACCCAATTTCACCTATAGGACGTGATGGCGCCCAATACTACAGCTAGGTAAGCCAACTAATAAATTAAACATATAACGATTAATTTAAATCCAAGAAAAATAATAAGACACCAAATTCTACCAATGTGTGTGCTAAGACCTGGTGTCACAAGTGTATGAGCATCTAGTAGATTATACAAAACTCCAAATACTGCCTGAAATAAAAATAGACCGAATGAAAAAAAGAATACAAGAAGAGACACTGGTAGCTGCAGAACGGCTCAGCAAGGTAGCTTACCACTACGCCTCTGGATAATGTGGGTGTAAGGTGATAGGACTTCCATTAGTACTTGCCTCGGGTCCTACACAAAAAGTGCAGTAAGTGTAGTATGAGTACGTAAACAACGTGTACCCAGTAAGTATTAAGCCTAATCTCGAAGTGGTAGAGACGAGATGACTGACTTTGACACTCACTACGGGACAACAATAATAATTAAAATAAAACTAGAATATATAATTCAGCATGATTCACAAAATATAACAATAATTTATTTAACATGCAGAAATAATTAAATTCCTTTAAATGCAACAATTCTCAATATATTAACTAAATTCCTTCAAGTTCAATAAATTCAGATTTATCGATTAATCTCATTTAGAGGAATGACAATAATTCCTTAGCAAGCAGGGATAATAATTCTTAAATTCCAAAGATTTTCAATTTATCAATTAGCATCACAAGCTACTATAAGTATCGTGTAATTATTATTATTAAGCACGATTTCTGCCGAGGTCATACGGCCCGATCCATAATGTCGTGTACATTACCGAGGGACGTGCGACACGATCCATAGATGCATCTATCCTGCTGAGGCATTCGGCACGCTCCACAATAAAGGAGGATATTTTCTTGTGTACCTCCGGAAAGAGAGTATATTTATTAAGATAAATTCAGGAGGAAGAACAATTTCTCTTAACAATTAATTAATTTAAACAGAAAATTAAGCATATGAGATTTCAACCCTTTAATATTTTTTTATCTAACAATTCATAATATTATATATATATATATATATATATATATATAATATTAATTAAATAAAAAATACAATTTACACAAGTAATTCATGCTTTGAGTCCTAAACTACCCAGACTTTAGCATTAATGGTAGTTACGCACGGACTCTCGTCACCTCGTGCGTACGTAGCCCCCCTCCCTAATTAGCAACAATTATTACTTTAATTACCTATTGTAACGACCCGACTTGTCGTTTCAAGAATTTAAGTCTCGTTCAGTAGCATAAGGCCTAGAGCAACTTCGTATTACGCATATTGACTTGCGTGCGTGGTTGAATTCAGTTACTGAATTATTCAGAGTGATTTGGGACACTTGGTCCCTAAAAAGGAAGCCTAAGTCTTAGGATTTTAACAGTAGTCAGAACTATGTGAAGACGACTCCGGAATAGAGTTTTGTCAGTTCTGTTAGCTCCGTATGATGATTTTGGACTTAGGAGCATGTCTGAAAAATTATTTGGGGGTGCGTAGTGGAATTAAGCTTGAAATGGCGAAACTCAAAATTTTGGAAAGTTTGATCGGGGGGTTGACTTTTTGATATCGGGTCGGAATCTGATTTCGGAAGTTGGAGTTGGTCCGTAATGTCGAATCTGACTTGTTTGCAAAATTTGAGGTCAATCGGAAGTGATTTGATATGTTTCGGCATCGATGGTAGAAGTTGAAGTTTCAAAGTTTATTAAGTTTGAATTAGGGTGCGATTCATGATTTTGATGTTGTTTAATGTGATTTGACGCTTCGAGCAATTCCGTGTTATGTTATGGGACATGTTGGTATGATTGGACGGGGTCCCGAGGGGCTCAGGTGTCTTTCGGACCAAATTGGAGTTGTTTGGACTGCTGTTGCTCATGTCTGGTTTCCTTATTCGTGAACGCGAAGGGAGTACCGTGTTCGCAAAGAGGAATTTGAGGGGTTGTTGGTTTGGCCTTCGTGAACGCGGACGCGAACGCGAACG
Source organism: Nicotiana tomentosiformis (assembly GCF_000390325.3). Lineage (NCBI taxonomy): Eukaryota > Viridiplantae > Streptophyta > Magnoliopsida > Solanales > Solanaceae > Nicotiana > Nicotiana tomentosiformis. The sequence continues at coordinate 132,744,117 of NC_090817.1, forward strand.
CGAATGCGAACGCGAAGAAGGAGCTGGGCAAAATTCCGCGAAGGCGACCAAGGCAATACGAACGCGAAGAAGAAAGGAAGAGTGGGGCCTGAGGTCGTTTGGCCTTCGCGAACCCGAACGCGAAGGAGCTGGTCAGCTGGTCATCGCGAACGCGACGAGGAGGTCGCGAATGAGAAGATAAAATGATGGGGTAGAAACAGTTGGCCTTCGCAAATGCGACGAGGAAGTCACGAACGCGATGAAAGATTTGAGGCAGTTGGGTTTTGGCCTTCGCGAATGCGAAGCAATGGTCAGGAACGCGAAGAAGGCCTATCTGGGCAGAATTAAAAGTCCCAAAAACGGGGGTTTGAGTTCATAACTCAAAATCAAATTTGGAGCTCGGTAGAAGGCGATTTTTGGAGAGATTCTTGCGTGGGTGTTTGGGGTAAGTGATTCCCATCCATTTTTGATTAATTTCCATGATTATGCCTTTGAATCCATCATTTAATTCGGATTTAATGGAGGAAAATCAAGATTTTTGTAAAATCTTCCAAAAACAAAAATTTAAGATTTGAAGGTCGAGTTGTTATTGGAATTCGATAAAATTGGTATGGTTGAACTCGTATCGGAATGGGTGTTCAAATTTCATGAAAATTATGTCAACTTCCGAGGGGCGAGGTCTCGCATTGACTTTTGTTGACCTTTTGAAATAAATTTTTAATTCGACGCATTATTATCTGGAATTGTTTCCGATGAATTTTAATGAAGTTATACAATTAATTTGGATAGATTTGAGCTGTCCGGAGGTCAATTCAAGCAAGAAGGCTATTTTGGAATATCGGCCTAATTTCAAAAAGGTAAGTGTCTTGATTAACCTCGAGTGGAGGAATTACCCCTTAGGCATCGAGTCTTATGTGCCATTTGTGAAATGTGAAAAGCCGTGTAAGCAAGGTGGCGAGTACGTACTCGGGCTTATATGTGCAAATTTTATTGGATTAAAGTCTTAGGCATTATTGTGTAGTAAACTGGGTAATTGTGGATAATTATTAAATCATCTGTTTGCCATGCCTAAATCCTTGTTGTTGAATTTGTTTTTATATGACAATTTGATGTGATTGTTACTTGAAATATTTATGAAATTTTTTGAGAATTGTTGGTTTAATATTTCTTAGAAATTAATTTCAATAAGAATTTTCCCTATGCAACTGATTAATTAAATGAACCTAAGAAGAGGTGTTAATATAATTATCTAAATTTGAATTTAATGAAGGCGTGACCTATGTTGATTATTTTTCTATCTCGGTTGATCGTTTTTGAGGTTATATATATACATTGTCTGGGCCTTGGGCTATTAGGTGTGAAATTAAATGATTTTTTTATATCCTTGGAATTTGTTGTGGCCATTGGGCAAATTGTAATGTGATTTGATTTTGTTATGTTGCCGTGATAATTTGCCATGTAAATTATTGTGTTGTGTGAGTTATTATTTTGAGGAGATAAAGGTGGAATTTCACTGTTGTTGTGTTTGTTGGAATATTGTCTAGGCGGGGCGATAAGGGCAGCTATAGGAGCGATAAGGGTGGCAATAGAAGCGATAAGGGTGGCTATTGATATCGTCTGGGTGGAGCGATAAGGGTGGCTATATGAGCGATAAGGGTGGCAATAGGAGCGATAAGGGCGGCTATTGTCAGGGACGATATGTGATGATGTGGAGTTGTGGTGTAAGTGATTTTCATGTGATGTTGTGATTTTCTTGTGTTTATTTTTATGCCTTGTGCAATTTGTCTTGTTGTTGGTAAATTGATAATAATCTGATTTATGTTGGAATTGAGAGCATGTGGCTATGCCAGGCAGATTACCGTGAGTATATAATGAGGATATTAGCATATAAATTGTCTGTGTAGTTGTGATATGAAATGTGGGTACGAGGTGCAGTGATTAAATGACAATGATATTTGGCATGTGAATTGTCCATACAGTTGTGACATGAATTGAGGGCACGCGGTGTCGGGGAAATAATATGATTTGATTATGGGCACGAAGTACCGTGGAAATATGAAAATGTGCTGAGACCCGTATATTTATGACTATGAAATGAGGTGTCACATGGTGACCCTTTTAATTGAAGAATTATATTCAAAATATTTATTTGGAAGGATTTTTATTCAAAAATAATTATATGAAAGAATTGTATTTGAAATATATTTATTTGAGGAAATTATATTAGAAGATTTTATTCATAAGAATTATGTGTGAAAGATATTTAATTGAAAAACTTGATTTAACTGGGTGTAATTGTATTTATCAATTGTTGTGCGATATTAATGGTGATTTTAAGGTCTTACTGTGCACATCACTGGTTGTTTTACGTTTCCCTTATCGTTATTTGTTTCCTATTATTTTGTATACTATATTGCACAGGTTATTAGACTAGTGAGTGTCTTGACTGTACCTCGTCTCTACTCCACTGAGGTTAGTCTTGATACTTACTGGGTACCGACCATGGTGTACTCATACTACACTTCTGCACATTTTTGTGCAGAGCCAGGTATTGGAGATATCGGACTTGGGCAGAGCTTAAGCGGGATCGTAAGGATTCAAGGTAGAGTTGCTTGGTCATCGCAGTCCTTTGGAGTCTTTTCATTTCATTGTTGTAACGACCCGGCCAGTCGTTTTGAATATTATAACCCCGTTCCCCCATTTACTGCTCAATTTATGTCTTGCAATTGATTTATGACTTATCGGGTTAGTTGGTTCGGGTCCGTAGAGAACTCAGAGTGAAATGAGACACTTAGTCTTATAATTAAAAAAAAAAAGTTAGAAAAGTGGACCTGATATGGATCTATGTGTAAACCACCTCAGATTTCAATTTTGATGGTTCCGTTAGCTCCGTTAGGTGATTTTGGACTTAGGAGTGCGTCAGGAATGTGATTTGGAGGTCCTTGGTAGAATTAGGCTTGAATTGGCGAAATTGAAAATTTGGCGATTTCAGTCGGCAGTGGAATATTTGATATCGGGGTCGGAATGGAATTCCGGAAGTTGGAGTAGGTTCGTCGTGTCATTTGTGATGTGTGCGCAAATTTGAGGTCATTCAGACGTGGTTTGGTTGGTTTCGGCATCTGTTGCCGAATTTGGAAATTTAAAAGTTCTTAGGCTTGAATTCGAGGGTAATTTGATGATTTGATGTTGTTTTGAGTGATTCGAAGGTTCGACTAAGTTGGTATGTTGATATATGACTTGTTGGTATTTTTGGTTGAGGTCCCGAGGGCCTCGGGGTGATTCCGGGTGATTAACGGATTTGTCGAAGTTGGAATTTGCAGCTGGAGCTGCTACTACTGCTATTTTCGCACCTGCGGAAGAAAGCCTCGCATGTGCGAGGCTGCTGGTGCGCGTTGGGAGTGCGCAGGTGCGGACGATGCTGGGCCAAGGCCGGGAACGCAGGTGCCAAGAATTGGCCGCATATGCGAGCCTGCAGGTGCGAGGCCTTGAGCGTAGATGTGGAGATGTGGATTTTGGGCTGGTTTCACAGATGCGCACCAGGGACAGCAGATGCGAGTCCGCAGGTGCGGAAGTTAGGGAATTAAGTGATTTGCGTAGGTGCGACTCCTTGGACCGCAGGTGCGGTCGCGCGGGTGCGAGAAAATGGCCGCAGGTGCGAAATACCTGGGCAGAAACCATATATAGAACCCTTCGCGATTTTGGTGCATTCTTCACCATTTCTATTCAGTTTTTGGAACTTTTGGGAGAGATTTGAAGAGGGAATCAAGGGGTTTTCATTGAGGTAAGTTAACTTGAGCCCTAATACTTGTATATATGGTGATTTTATGTTGTTTAATCATGGTAATTAGTGAAAATGAGGGGTTAGGGCTTGGAATTTTTGGAGAGTAATTTAAGGATTTGAAGGACCAAACGATGTCGGATTTTGATGAATTTGGTATGGTTAGACTTGGGAGAGGACACGGTTTATTATTATTCCATTTTTGACCGATTTCGAGACGTGGGCCCGGGGGTCGAGTTTTGGTCGATTTTGGATTTTTGGCATAATTTGATAGTTTTTCTTGTGGAATTCATTCCATTAGCGTATATTGATGGTATTGTACTGATTGTGAATAGATTCAGAGCATTTGGAGACCGAGTCCAGAGACGAGGGCATCCCAGAGTAGGATTTTACACTGTTAAGGTAAGTAAAAGTTTTAACTCTGGCTTTGAGGGTATAAACCCGGAGATTTGACATCACGTGATTGTTTGGAAGTGATACCCATGCTAGGTGACGAGCGTATGGGTATGCACCGTGAGGGATTGAGACTTGGTATGTCCCGCGAGGCTGTGAGGCCTAATGGCTATTATCTGTGGTTATGTGTTTAATTGTTGTTGAACTTGTTTGCCTTCATGATAGAGATCATGCTTAGTCTTTATTCATGGTCACATTATTTATACTCAGTCATAGAAATTATTGTACCTGTTTACCTCAGTCTCTATTATTTGCTAATATGCGGTGATACTTGATGTGGACTGTGTTCCCTTATTTGTTGGTGATGATGAGGCTAGTGAGGTACATGATTGAGTGAGGCCGAGGGCCTGGTTGTGAGGATATTAATACTATAGCGCGTGAGTTGTCCGCGTAGCACGTGAGTTGACCGTATGGGTCCAGGTATTGATACCATAGCGCGTGAGTTGTCCGCGTAGCACGTGAGTTGACCGTGCGGATCCAGGTATTGATATGATGGAATGTGAGTTGTCCGTGCTTAGCTCTTGGGCTTTGGGAGCCCCTCCAGAGTCTGTACACACCCCCCAATGAGCGCAGAGTGTTGAGTGTTTTGAGTATTGAGTGCCGAGTGTCGAGTGATGAGTGATGGAGTGACACTGCTGTGAGGTTGTATTTATTTGTGTTGTTGCTGCATTTATCTATTAAACTTCTTTGTGGCATTTACTGAGTTTTAGAATTTACCTGTTTATTTTTAAATTGTGAAAATAAATGATTGGACTGTTTTACTTAGCTCGTCACTATTGCTTAGTTCCTTAGTTGTTTTTGTTACTTGCTGAGGTGGTTGTACTCATGCTACACCCTGCACTTTATGTGCAGATTCAGGTGAGTTTGAGCGCGACGATCGTTGAGTTCAGGCCAGCTATCTGTTTAGATTGCAAAGTAGCTGCTAACGTCCGCAGGACCTTGTTACTCCTTTTATCATTTCTTCTTTTGGATTGTATTGGCAGTTAGACAGTTTCATTTCTTAGTTCATAGATTTAGACGCTCATGACTTAGTGACACCCCGATGTTTGGGGCTCGTTTCCGTATTATTCTATATTATATTTAGAGTTGATTTAGTTTATGAAAAATTTAAATGTTGAAATGTTTTATTAAATTATTATAATCGGTTTAGTAGTAATATTTTGGGAAGTCGACTTGCCTTGTAACACGATAGGCGCCATCACGACCATGGTTAGATTTTGGGTCGTGACAATTGTAATGTTAATTTTGAATCAAACAGTATTGTATATTCGGTCTTCGTGATCATCCCATGTATTCAGTTAGAGTTCGTGACTCAGTACTACCAGTCTTGGGAGGTTGTATATTCTTATTTGTTTCGCTATTAGTTTTGATTACTTATTTAAAAAAAATGAAAAAAATGGCTTCAAAATGTAATTGAAATCGGCTTACCTAGTCTTAGAGACTAGGTGCCATCACGATGCTTGTGGCAGGATTTTGGGTCGTGACAAGCTGGTATCAGAGCTCTAGGTTCATAGGTTCTACGAGTTACAAACAAGTCTAGTAGAGTCTTGCGGATCGGTACGAAAACGTCTGTACTTATCTTCGAGAGGCTACAGAACTGTTAGGAAATTTCTATTTCTTTCATTCCTGTCGTGCGGAATTTGTTGAATTTGGAATTCAAACCTTTGTATCTCCATTATCTCACATATGGTTAGGACACGTGCTACTGGGTTAGCTGAGCAGGCATCCGCACATACTGCTAGGGCTGCAAGAGGACGGGGCCTTGGTAGAGGCCGAGGTAGAGGTCGAGTAAGGGCATGTGCTGTGACTAGAGCACCTGTCAGAACAACAGTTGAGGAGCCACTAGTAGCTTCAGATGGGGGACAGGTACCAGAAGCACCTGTTATTACCCCCCGGACTTCAGGAGACCTTAGCACAGTTCCTGAGTATGTTTGGTACCAAACACAGCTATATTATGTTATATCGGATTAGTTGGTTCGAGTCCGGAAGGAACTCGGGGTGAAATGAGACAGTCTCATAATTGAAATTTTAAGTTAGAAAAGTGGACCGGATATGGACCTATATGTAAACGACCTAGGATTTGAATTTTGATGATTCCAATAGCTCTGTATGGTGATTTTGGGCTTAGGAGCGTGTCCGGAATATTATTTGGAAGTCCGTAGAGGAATTAGCTTGAAATGCCGAAAGTTTTTATTTTTGAGAAGTTTGACCGGGGTGTTGACTTTTTGATATCGGGGTCAGAATCTGATTCTAAAAATTGGAATACCTCTGTTATGTCATTTAGGACTTATGTGCAAAATTTGAGTTCAATCGGACGTGATTTGATAGGTTCCGGAGTTGTTTGTAGAAATTAGAAACTTCAAAGTTCATTAGGCTTGAATTGGGGTGTAATTCATGGTTTTAGCGTTGTTTGAGGTGATTTGAGGATTCAACTAAGTTCGTATGATGTTTTAGGACTTGTTGGTATATTTGGTTGAGGTCCCGAGGGCCTCGGGTGAGTTTCAGATGGTTAACGGATCAAAAATTGAACTAGAACAGATGCTGCAATTTCCTTCTGTTGGAAATTGCTTCTGCCCAGAATCGAGCCCAGATCGAGCTCAGGGTCGATGGCCATGATCGAAGCCCAGATTGAGCTCAAGGTCGAGGGCCACGATCGAGCCCAGGTTTGAGGGCCACGATCGAGCCCAAGGTCGAGGGTCACGGTCGAAGGCATGATCGAGCTCAAGGTCGAGGGCCACGATCGAAGCCCAGATCGAGCTCAAGGTCCAAGGCATGATCGAGCCCAGGGTCGAGGGTCACGATCGAAGGCATGATCAAGCCCAAGGTCGAGGGTCATAATCGAGGGCCAGGACCGAGAACCAGGATCGAGGACCTCGATCGAAGGCCAAGATCGAGGCAGAACCGAGGATGTCTGGGCAGAATTATAAAAATGGGGGCTTCGTCCCATTTGCCATTTTTGACAAATTGGAGCTTGGGGAGAGGCGATTTTTGATATATTTTCAAGGAAAACTTGAGGTAAGTCCCTTGTGATCATTTCTACTCCATAATATTGAATTGTCATCGAGTAATCCGACTAGATTACATGATTTTGAGGCGTAAATCAGAGATTGAAACTTAGAAATTTGAAAATTAGATTTGTAGATTTGAGGGTCGAGTTGAGGTCGGATTTTGGTAAAATTTGTATGGGTAGACTCGTGGTTAAATGGGCTTTCAGATTTTATAACTTTTGTCGGGTTCCGAGACGTGGGTCCCACAGGCAAATTTTGAGCCAATTTCGGGTTTTGGTCTAATTTTGAAGCTTTTCTTGTGGAATTCATTCCATTAGCGTATATTGATGGTATTATACTGATTGTGAATAGATTTGGAGCATTTGGAGGCCGAGTCCAGAGGCAAGAGCATTGCGGGGTAGAGATTTGACCGGTTTGAGGTAAGTAACGATTGTAAATCTAGTCTTGAGGGTATGAAACCCCGAATTTTGTATCATTCTACTATTTTTAGTGACGCACATGCTAGGTGACGGGCGTGTGGGCGTGCACTGTTGGGGATTTGTGACTTGGTCCGCCCCGTAGCAACTGTAAAGTTGCATACTTTGTTGAAACCATTGATACTTATACGATTTAGAAAGATTTTATGTAAATTGGGCTGAATGCCATGTTTGGGCCTTGCGCCAATGCTGTTTGGACCCTTAGGGGCTGTTTCTTACCATCCTCTCATTGTTTTCGATTAAAAATCTATACTCAGTCATGTTTATACTTGTTTACCGCATAACTCAGTTTTATGACTCTATTTTGATGTATATAAATGTTTTGGGCCGAATGCCCTGTTTTACTGAAATGCCCGAGAGGCTTGAGTTACTTATGACTGAGTGAGGCCGAGGTCCTGATTTGTGAGGATGAATGTGGATCGGGGCTGCCCGCCTGCAACATACTTATGACTGAGTGAGGCCGAGGGCCTGATTGGTGAGGATGAGTATGGATCGGGGCTGCCCGCCTGTAGCATACTTTATTATTATCGCACGTGAGTTGTCCGTGCAGATTATAGTGCTTGGGCTGAAGGAACCTCTCCGGAGTCTGTACACACCCCCAGTGAGCGCAGGTACCTACTGAGTGCGAGTGTCGAGTGCCGAGTGCTGAGTGACTGGGAGGCAAGAGTGATTGTGAGGTATGCCCGAGTGGCAAGAGTGATTGTGAGGTAAGCCCGAGTGGCAAGAGTGATTGTGAGGTATGCCCGAGTGGCACGAGTGACTGTGAGGTCTGCCCGAGTGGCTGTTTATGATTTCATCATTTTTGCTCACCTTTGCATTGTGCCTTTGTTTGAAAAAATATTGGAAAATAAAAATGATTTTTATTGGAACTGGGTTTAAACGAGATGTTTGATTCAAATCCTAATTTTTAAGAGCATGTGGTATTTTACTAAGATTTCCTGATATGAACGTTATATGCTTTATTACTCGTCACTACTACTCAGTTTTTATTTATTGTTGTTACTTACTGAGTTGGCGTACTCACGTTACTCCCTGCACCTTGTGTGCAGATTCAGGTGTGGCTGGACACGGTAGCGGTTATTGAGTGTTTTGGTTGCAGAGTTTCTTGGAGATAGCAAGGTAGCTGTTTGGCGATCGCAGCCCGTGCTCTTCTCCCTCTTATCTTCCTCTAGTAGTATTTAGCTATTCTTCCAGGCTGAGTTAGCCTTGATATTGGTAGACAGATTATAGTAGAAGCTCATGACTAGTGACACCCCGATGTCGGGCTTTTCTTTTCCGCACTTCTGTTTTTCTTTGATTTGAACTCTTTAAATGGAGGTTTTTATGTTAAATAACCTTGAAATTATCTTTGAAATGAAAATATTGTTTTGTTTTGGTAATGAGTCGGCTTGCCTAGTTCCACGATAGGCGCCATCACGACAGGGGGTTACTTTTGGGTCGTGACAGTTTGGTATCAGAGCCTAGGTTACATAGGTCACACGAGTCATGAGCGGGTTTAGTAGAGTCTTGCGGATCGGTACGGAGACGTCTGTACTTATCTTCAGGAGGCTGCAGAACCTTTAGGAAACTCCATATTCTTGAATTCTTGTCGTGCGAATCTGTTAATTCTAGTAACCAAACATCTGTTGTTTCATTCTCTCACAGATGGTGAGGACTTGTGCTACCGGTCAGGAGGGCCAGCTACCAGTACCACCAGCCAGGGCCGCGAGAGGCCGAGGCCGCGGTAGAGGCCGTGGTAGGGGTAGAGGTGCAGCCCGTACAATAGTTGGGGCAGTACCTACAGATCCACCGGTTGTCCCGGATCAGGACCAAGTTCCAGTTGTTGATGTACCAGCTCAGGCACCACATGTGCCTATTGTGATTCCAGGCCTTCAGGAGGCTTTAGCTCAGATTCTGACAGCGTGTACTGGCCTTGCTCAGGCGGTCTCTATTTCGACGGCCGCAACCACTTCTCAGGCCAGGGGAGGCACTCAGACCCCCATTGCTCGCACACCCGAGTAGGTTATTCAGGGACTTCAGACACCAGAGGCACCACTAGCTCATCCGATTGCTGTTGCTCAGGATTATGTGTTTCCTGCCATGCCCGAGGATGATCAGCGTAGGTTGGAGAGGTTTGGGAGACTTCAGCCACCACCTTTCAGTGACACAGAGAGAGAGGACGCTCAGGACTTTTTGGACAGGTGTCAGAGGATACTCCGTACTGCTGGTATTTTGGAGACTTATGGGGTCTCGTTCACTACCTTTCAGTTTTCTGGGGCTGCACTCAGATGGTGGGAGACTTACGAGAGGCGTAGGCCTGTTGGCGCAACACCCCTTACTTGGCAGCAGTTCTCCGTGGTCTTTTTGGAGAAGTTCGTGCCTTGATCCCATAGAGAGGAGCTGCGTAGACAGTTTGAGCGGCTACGCCAGGGTGATATGTCTGTGATGCAGTATGAGATGCGGTTCTCCGAGTTGGCCCGTCATGCTATCTAGTTGGTTCCCACGGACATAGAGAGGATCATGAGGTTTATTGATGGCCTCACTTATCATCTACAGTTGCTCATGACCAGGGAGCGAGTTTCGGGTGCTACCTTTGATGAGGTTGTCGACATTGCTCGGCAGATTGAGATGGTTCGTGGTCTAGAGAGGGTTGAGCGGGAGGCCAAGAGGCCTCGTGGTCAGAGTGGATTCAGCGGTGCTCCTCTTGGAGGTCAATTCCAGCACGGTAGATGTCGTCATTTCAGACAGGTTCAGTCAGCTCGGCCATTTCATAGGGTGCATCATCTGGCCATGGTTCTCACAGTTCTCATCAGGGCCACTCATCACTTAGTGCCCTTCCAGTTTAGAGTTTGTCCCGTGCTCCACCTGTTCAGGGCTCTTCCATGCAAGGTTCTTCTACCAGTCATTCCAGTGCTAGGGGTTCCCTTCAGTTTCCGCCGCCAGCACCAGGGAGTTGTTTTGAGTGTGGGGAGCTTGGGCATATGTGGAGGCAGTGTCCTCGTCGTCATGGAGGTCTATCTCAACAGAGGAGTCAGCCTCCGACTACAGCCCCAACTACCTCACCATCTACCCAGTCAGCTCGGGGTGGAGGTCAGTCAGCTAGGGGTCGCCCTAGAGGGGGAGGCAGATTAGGGGGTGGTTAGGCCCATTTCTATGCTCTCCCTGCCAGACCAGATGCTATTGCTTCAGATGCTGTGATTACAGGTATTGTCTCAGTTTGCCATAGAGATGCCTCAGTATTATTTAGCCCTGGTTCCACGTATTCATATGTTTTCTCATATTTTGCCCCTTTTCTGGATATGCCCCGTGAGTCCTTAGTTTCATCTGTACATGTATCTACTCCTGTGGGCGATACTATTATTGTAGACTGCGTATATCGGTCATGTGGGGTGACTATTGGGGGTCTGGAGAGCCGAGTAGATCTATTGTTGCTCGTTATGGTTGACTTTGATGTGATATTGGGCATGGATTGGTTATCTCCATGTCATGCTGTTCTAGATTATCACGCTAAGACGGTGACGTTGGCTATGCCGGGAATTCCGAGGGTTGAGTGGAGCGGTTCTATAGATTATGTACCAAGTAGGTTGATTTCATATTTGAAGGCTCAGCGCATGGTTAAGAAGGGTTGCCTATCTTATTTGGCTTTTGTGAGGGATGTTAGTGTAGAGACTCCTGTCATTTATTCTGTTCCGGTGGTATGTGATTTTCCGGATGTGTTTCCTGCAGACCTACCGGGCATGCTGCCTGATAGGGATATTGACTTTGGTATTGATTTGGTGTCGGGCACTCAGCCCATTTCTATTCCACCGTATCGTATGGCACCGGCGGAGTTGAAGGAATTTAAAGAATAGCTTCAGGAACTCCTTGATAAGGGGTTTATTCGGCCTAGTGTGTCACCTTGGGGTACACCGGTTCTATTTGTAAAAAAGAAGGATAGTTCCATGAGAATGTGTATTGATTACAGGCAGTTGAACAAGGTCACAGTCAAGAAGAAGTATCCTTTGCCTCGCATTGATGATTTATTCAACCAGCTTCAGGGAGCAAGGGTGTTCTCCAAGATTGATTTGAGGTCCGGTTATTACCAGCTGAAGATTCGGGATTCAGATATTCTCAAGACAGCTTTCAGAACCCGATATGGCCATTATGAGTTTATGGTGATGTCTTTTGGGCTGACCAATGCCCCAGCAACGTTCATGCATCTGATGAACAGTGTATTCCAGCCCTATTTGGACTCATTCATCATTGTATTCATTGACGACATCCTGGTGTACTCTCGTAGCCAGGAAGAGCACTCTCAGCATTTGAGGGCTGTATTGCAGAGATTGAAGGAGGAGAAGCTTTATGCAAAGTTCTCTAAATGTGAGTTTTGGCTCAGTTCAGTAGCATTCTTGGGGCACGTGGTGTCCAGTGAGGTTATTCAGGTGGATCCGAAGAAGATAGAGGCGGTGTAGAGTTGGCCCAGACCGTCCTCAGCCACGGAGATTAGGAGCTTTCTTGGTTTGGCAGGTTACTACATCGCTTTGTTGAGGGATTTTCATCTATTGCATCGCCCTTGACCAAATTGACCCAAAAGGGTGCTCCATTCAGGTGGTCGGATGAATGTGAGGAGAGCTTTCAGAAGCTCAAGACTGCTTTGACCACAGCTCCAGTGTTAGTTTTGCCATCAGCTTCAGGTTCTTACATCGTGTATTGTGATGCCTTAAGGATAGGCATTGGTTGTGTTTTGATGCAAGAGGGTAGGGTGATTGCCTATGCCTCGTGCCAGTTGAAGACCCATGAGAAGAACTATCCTATCCATGATCTTGAGTTAGCAGCCATTGTTCACGCCTTGAAAATTTGGCGTCATTATTTGTATGGGGTTCATTGTGAGATCTATACTGATCATCGGAGTCTGCAATATCTGTTAAAGCAGAAGGATCTTAATTTGCATCAGCGGAGATGGTTGGAGCTTCTTAAGGACTATGATATCACTATCTTGTACCATCCGGGGAAGGCCAATGTGGTGGCCGATGCTTTGAGTCGCCGGGCAGAGAGTTTGGGGAGTTTAGCCTATCTTCCAGCAGCAGAGAGACCTTTGGCATTAGATGTTCAGACCATGGCAGGCCAGCTTGTCAGATTGGATATTTCGGAGCCTAGTCGGGTATTGGCTTGTGTAGTCTCCAGGTCTTCTCTTTATGACCGTATCAGGGAGCGTCAGTATGATGACCCTTACTTGCTCGTTCTTCAGGACAGGGTTCGGAGAGGTGATGCTAGGGATGTGACTATTGGTGATGACAGGGTGCTGAGAATGCAGGGCCGGATATGTGTGCCTAATGTAGATGGGCTTCGAGAGCTGATTCTTGAAAAGGCCCACAGCTCGCGGTATTCCATCCATCCGGGTGCCGCGAAGATGTACCAGGATTTGAGGCAGCACTATTGGTGGAGGCGGATGAAGAAGGATATAGTTGGGTTTGTGGCTCGGTGTCTAAACTGTCAGCAAGTTAAGTATGAGCATCAGAGACCAGGTGGCTTGCTTCAGAAGTTAGAGATCCCAGAGTGGAAGTGGGATCGGATCACTATGGACTTTGTAGTTGGGCTCCCACGGACTTCGAGGAAGTTCGACGCTATTTGGGTTATTGTGGATCGGCTGACCAAGTCCGCGCACTTCATTCCAATTAGTACTACTTACTCTTCAGAGCGGTTGGCTGAAATTTACATCCGAGAGATCGTTCGCCTGCAGGGTGTCCCAGTTTCCATCATTTCAGATAGGGGTACTCAGTTCACATCGTAGTTTTAGAGGGCTGTGCAACGAGAGTTGGGTACTCAGGTTAAGTTAAGCACAACTTTTCACCCTCAGACGGACGGGTAGTCGGAACGCACTATTCAGATATTAGAGGACATGTTGCGTGCTTGTGTCATTGATTTTGGGGGTTCATGGGACCAGTTTCTGCCACTCGCGGAGTTTGTATCTAACAACAATTATCAGTCGAGTATTCAGATGGCTCCGTACGAGGCTTTGTATGGGAGGAGGTGTAGATCTCCGATTGGATGGTTTGAGCCGGGTGAGGCTAGGCTCTTAGGTACAGACTTGGTCCAGGACGCATTAGATAAGGTGAAATTGATTCAGGAGCGGCTTCGCATGGCGCAGTCTAGGCAGAAGAGCTATGCGGATAGGAAGGTACGTGGTGTGTCTTTTATGGTTGGGGAGAATGTTTTGCTGAAGGTATCACCCATGAAGGGTGTTATGAGGTTTGGGAAGAGGGGCTAGTTGAGCCCCCGGTTCATTGGGCCTTTTGAGGTGCTTCAGAGGATAGGAGAGGTGGCTTATAAGCTTGCCTTGCCACCCAGCTTGTCGAGTGTGCATCCAGTGTTTCATGTTTCCATGCTCCGGAAGTATATTGGAGATCCGTCCCATGTTTTGGATTTCAGCACGGTTCAGTTAGAGGGTGATATGACTTATGATGTGGAGCCGGTGGCTATTTTGGATCGGCAGGTTCGAAGGTTGAGGTCAAAGGATATAGCTTCAGTGAAGGTGCAACTGAGAGGTCGGCCTGTGGAGGAGGCCACTTGGGAGACCGAGCGGGAGATGCGGAGCAGATATCCACGCCTATTCGAGACTCCAGGTATGTTTCTAGACCCGTTCGAGGACGAACAGATGTTTAAGAGGGGGAGGATGTAACGACCCGGCCGGTCGTTTCGAGAGTTATAACCCTGTTTTCCCCATTCCTACTTCTTTTTGTGTTATTCAGCTATATTATGTTATATCGGGTTAGTTGGTTCGAGTCCGGAAGGAACTCGGGGTGAAATGAGACAGTCTCATAATTGAAATTTTAAGTTAGAAAAGTGAACCGGATATGGACCTATATGTAAACAACCTCGGATTTGAATTTTGAGGATTCCAATAGCTCCGTATGGTGATTTTGGGCTTAGGAGCGTGTCCGGAATATTATTTGGAAGTCCGTAGAGGAATTAGGCTTGAAATACCGAAAGTTTTTATTTTTGAGAAGTGTGACCGGGGGTTGACTTTTTGATATCGGGGTCGGAATCTGATTCTAAAAATTGGAATACCTCTGTTATGTCATTTAGGAATTGTTTGCAAAATTTGAGGTCAATCGGACGTGATTTGATAGGTTCCGGAGTTGTTTGTAGAAATTAGAAATTTAAAAGTTCATTAGGCTTGAATTGGGGTGTAATTCATGGTTTTAGCGTTGTTTGAGGTGATTTGAGGATTCGACTAAGTTCGTATGATATTTTAGGACTTGTTGGTATATTTGGTTGAGGTCCCGAGGGCCTCGAGTGAGTTTCGGATGGTTAACGGATCAAAAATTAACTAGAACAGCTGCTGCAATTTCCTTCTGTTGGAAATTGCTTCTGCCCAGAATCGAGCCCAGATCGAGCTCAGGGTCGATGGCCACGATCGAAGCCCAGATCGAGCTCAAGGTTGAGGGCCACAATCGAGCCCAGGGTCGAGGGTCACGGTTGAAGGCATGATCGAGCTCAAGGTCGAGGGCCACGATCGAGCCCAGGGTCGAGGGTCACGGTCGAAGGCATGAACGAGCTCAAGGTCGAGGGCCACGATCGAAGCCCAGATCGGGCTCAAGGTCGAAGGCATGATCAAGCCCAGGGTCGAGGGTCACGATCGAAGGCATGATCGAGCCCAGGGTCGAGGGTCATAATCGAGGGCCAGGACCGAGAACCAGGATCGAGGACCTCGATCGAAGGCCAAAATCGAGGCAGAACCGAGGATGTCTGGGCAGAATTATAAAAATGGGGGCTTCGTCCCATTTTCCATTTTTGACAAATTGGAGCTTGGGGAGAGGCGATTTTTGATATATTTTCAAGGAAAACTTGAGGTAAGTCCCTTGTGATCATTTCTACTCCATAATATTGAATTATCATCGAGTAATCCGACTAGATTACATGATTTTGAGGCGTAAATCAGAGATTGAAACGTAGAAATTTAGAAATTAGATTTGTAGATTTGAGGGTCGAGTTGAGGTCGAATTTTGGTAAAATTGGTATGGGTAGACTCGTGGTTGAATGAGCTTTCAGATTTTGTAACTTTTGTCGGGTTCCGAGACGTGAGCCCCACAGGCGAATTTTGAGCCAATTTCGGGTTTTGGTCTAATTTTGAAGCTTTTCTTGTGGAATTCATTCCATTAGCGTATATTGATGGTATTATACTGATTGTGAATTAGATTTGGAGCATTTGGAGGCCGAGTCCAGAGGCAAGAGCATTGCGGGGTAGAGATTTGACCGGTTTGAGGTAAGTAACGATTGTAAATCTAGTCCTGAGGGTATGAAACCCCGAATTTTGTATCATTCTACTATTTTTAGTGACGCACATGCTAGGTGACGGGCGTGTGGGCGTGCACTGTTGGGGATTTGTGACTTGGTCCGCCCCGTAGCAACTGTAAAGTTGCATACTTTGTTGAAACCATTGATACTTATACGATTTAGAAAGATTTTATGTAAATTGGGCTGAATGCCATGTTTGTGCCTTGCGCCAATGCTGTTTGGACCCTTAGGGGCTATTTCTTACCATTCTCTCATTGTTTTCGATTGAAAATCTAGACTCAGTCATGTTTATACTTGTTTACCGCATAACTCAGTTTTATGACTCTATTTTGATGTATATAAATGTTTTGGGCCGAATGCCCTGTTTTACTAAAATGCCCGAGAGGCTTGAGTTACTTATGATTGAGTGAGGCCGAGGGCCTGATTTGTGAGGATGAGTGTGGATCGGGGCTGCCCGCCTGCAGCATACTTATGACTGAGTGAGGCCGAGGGCCTGATTGGTGAGGATGAGTGTGGATCGTCGCTGCCTGCCTGCAACATACTTTATTATTATCGCACGTGAGTTGTCCGTGCAGATTATAGCGCTTGGGCTGAAGGAGCCCCTCCGGAGTCTGTACACACCCCCAGTGAGCGCAGGTACCTACTGAGTGCGAGTGTCGAGTGCCGAGTGCTGAGTGACTGGGAGGCAAGAGTGATTGTGATGTATGCCCAAGTGGAAAGAGTGATTGTGAGGTGTGCCCGAGTGGCAAGAGTGATTGTGAGGTATGCCCGAGTGGCACGAGTGACTGTGAGGTCTGCCCGAGTGGTTGTTTATGATTTCATCATTTTTGCTCACCTTTGCATTGTGCCTTTGTTTGAAAAACTATTGGAAAATAAAAATTATTTTTATTGGAACTGGGTTTAAACGAGATGTTTGATTCAAATCCTGATTTTTAAGAGCATGTGGTATTTTATTGAGATTTCCTGATATGAACGTTATATGCTTTATTGCTCGTCACTACTGCTCAGTTTTTTTTATTGTTGTTACTTACTGAGTTGGCGTACTTACGTTACTCCCTGCACCTTGTGTGCAGATCCAGGTGTGGCTGGACACGGTAGCAGTTATTGAGTGTTCTGGTTGCAGATTTTCTTGGAGATAGCAAGGTAGCTTTTTGGCGATCGCAGCCCCTCTTCTTCTCCCTCTTATCTTCCTCTAGTAGTATTTCACTATTCTTCCAGGCTGAGTTAGCCTTGATATTGTTAAACAGATTATAGTAGATGCTCATGACTAGTGACACCCCGATGTCGGGCTTTTCTTTTCCGCACTTCTGTTTTTCTTTGATTTGAACTCTTTAAATGGAGGTTTTTATGTTAAATAACCTTGAAATTATCTTTGAAATGAAAATATCGTTTTGTTTTGGAAATGGGTCGGCTTGCCTAGTTCCACGATAGGCGCCATCATGACAGGGGGTTACTTTTGGGTCATGACAGTTGCACCAAATATTTCTTAGATTGGGGGAGTCGCTCAACCTCCTACCACAACTCTAGAGCAGCAGGTTCACATTGGTCAGGTTTCGGGTGAAGTACCGGTACAATCTGTTATTCCGGTCAGGCCCGAGGCATCAGAAGAAGAACAAAAGAGACTTGAAAAGTTTAAGAAATATGATCCACCAACTTTTAGTGGCACAGCTACAGAGGATTCCCAAGGATTTCTAGAAAATTGTCACCGTATTCTCCGCACTATGGGTATTGTGTAAGTGAGCGGAGTTACCTTTACTATATTTCAATTGTCAGGCGCAGCGTATCGGTGGTGGCAAATCTATGAAAAGGTAGACCAGCCGATGCAACACCACCAACTTGGACTCAATTTTCGAAAATGTTCTTGAAAGAGTTTGTTCCCCAGACTCTCCGAGATGCGTGGCGCACGGAGTTTGAATGGTTGCATCAGAGCACTATGACATCGTCAGAATATGCTATCGGGTTCAGTGAGTTAGCCCGTCATGCACCTATCTTAGTTCCTACAATCAGAGAACGGATCCGCAGATTCATTGAGGGGCTCTATTATGATATTAAAATATGCATGGCTAGAGAGTTGCAAACTGATGCTCCATTTCAACAAGTAGTGGAGATTGCAAGGAAGATTGAAGGTGTTTTAGGCGAGGAAAGGGAGTCTAAGGAGGCCAAAAGGTCACGAAGATCTGGAGGGTTCAGTGGATTTTACTCTTCAACTAGAAACCATTATAGCGGAGGCTCGAGCAGTCAGCCAGCTCAGTCCGCGCATTAGATTACTCGGGGTGCTTAAGTTTATAGTGCACCACTGACACGAGATTCTTACAGTGGTTATTCTAGTTATCCAGCACAGACTCAGTACGAGCAGCCGCGACCTCAGAGGGGTTGTTATGAGTGTGGTAATACTAGGCATATCATGAGAGATTGTCCTAGACTTGGGAGGGGTGGATTTCATCAGAACACTCCAGCTACAAGCTTTATTCCAGTTGATACTCCACGTGCACAGTCAGCTAGAGGTGGAGGACATGCGGGTAGTGGGCGCCTAAGAGGTGGAGGCCAGACCCATTGATATAATCATTATGATATTGGCTGAGGCCAACGCACCAGATGGTGTCGTTACATGTACGATCCTGATTTATTATAAAAGGATATTTTTTCTTAATTTGATTCGGTTCTGAATATTGAGGCGAAACTCAATTTGGAGTAGTGGAATTAAGCTTGAAATGGCGAAACTCAAAATTTTGAAAGGTTTGATCGGGGGGTTGGATTTTTGATATCGGGGTCGGAATCTGATTCTGGAAGTTGGAGTAGGTCCGCAATATCGAATGTGACTTGTGTGCAAAATTTGAGGTCAATCGGACGTGATTTGATAGGTTTCAACATCGATGGTAGAAGTTGAAGTTTCAAAGTTCATTAAGTTTGAATTAGGGTGTGATTCATGATTTCGATATTGTTTAATGTGATTTGAGGCTTCGAGCAGGTCCATGTTATGTTATGAGACAGGTTGGTATGATTGGACGGGGTCCCTAGGGGCTCGGGTGTGTTTCGGGGTGGTTTCAGACCAAATTGGAGTTGTTTGGACTGTTGTCGCTGAAGGGAGTCCCGCGTTCGTGAAGAAGGATTTGAGGGGATGTTGGTTTGTCCTTCGCGAACGCGACGTAGTGGACGCGAATGCGAAGAAGGAGCTGGGCAATATTCCGTAAATGCGGCCAAGGCAACGCGAAGAAGAAAGGAAAAGTAGGGCATGAGGTCATTTGGCCTTCGCGAACGCGAAGCGTGGAACGCGAACACGAAGGAGTTGGTCAGCTGGTCACCGCGAATGCGACGAGGAGGTCGCGAACGCGAAGAGAAAAAGATGGGGAAGAAACAGTTGGCCTTCGCGAACGCGACGAAGAGGTCGCGAATGCGAGGAAAGATTTGAGGCAGTTGGGTTTTGGCCTTCGTGAACGCGAAGCAATGGTCGTGAAGGTGAAGAAGGCATATCTGGGCAGAATTAAAAGTCCCAAAAACGGGGGTTTGAGTTCATAACTCAAAATCAAATTTGGAGCTCGGTAGAAGGCGATTTTTGGAGAGATTCTTGTGTGGGTGCTTGGGGTTAGTGATTCTTATCCATTTTTGATTAATTTCCATGATTATGCCTTTGCATCCATCATTTAATTCGGATTTAATGGAGGAAAATCAAGAATTTTGTAAACTCTTCCAAAAACAAAAATTTAAGATTTGGTGGTCAAGTTGTTATTGGAATTCGATAAAATTGGTATGGTTGAACTCGTATCGGAATGGGTGTTCGGAATTCATAAAAATTATGTCGGGTTCCGAGGGGCGCGTCCCGCGTTGACTTTTGTTGACCTTTTGGAATAAATTTTTAAGTCGACGTATTATTATCCAGAATTGTTTCCGATGAATTTTAGTGAAGTTATACAATTAATTTGGATAGATTTGAGCTATCCGGAGGTCAATTCAAGCAAGAAGGCTATTTTGGAATATCGGCCTAACTTTAAAAAGGTAAGTGTCTTGCTTAACCTCGAGTGGGAGAATTACTCCTTAGGCATCGAGTCTTATGTGCCATTTGTGAAATGTGAAAAGCCATGTACACGAGGTGACAAGTACGTACTCGGGCTTATATGTGCAAATTTTATTGGATTAAAGTCTTAGGCATTATTGTGTAGTAAACTTGGTAATTGTGTATAATTATTAAATCATCTATTTGCCATGCCTAAATCCTTGTTGTTGAATTTGTTTTCATATGACAATTTGATGTGATTGTTACTTGAAATATTTATGAAATTTTGTGAGAATTGTTGGTTTAATATTTCTTGGAAATTAATTTCAATATGAATTTTCCCTTAAGAAGAGGTGTTAATATAATTATCTAAATTTGAATTTAATGAAGGCGTGCCCTATGTTGATTATATTTCTATCTCGGTTGATCATTTTTGAGGATTTATATATTCATTGTGTGGGCCCTGGGCTATTGGGTGTGAAATTAAATGATTTTGTTATATCCTTGGAATTTGTTGTGGCCATTGGGCAAATTGTAATGTGATTTGATTTTGTTATGTTGCCGTGATAATTTGCCGTGTAAATTATTATGTTGTGTGAGTTATTATTTTGAGGAGATAAGGGTGGCATTTCACTGTTGTTGTGTTTGTTGGAATATTGTCTGGGCGAAGCGATAAGGGCGGCTATGTAAGCGATAAGGGTGGCAATATAAGCGATAAGGATGGCTATTGATATCGTCTGGGCGGAGCGATAAATGTGGCTATAGGAGCGATAAGGGTGGCAATAGGAGTGATAAGGGCGGCTATTGTCAGGGACGATATGTAATGATGTGGAGTTGTGGTGTCGGTGATTTTCATGTGATGTTGGGATTTTCTTGTGTTTATTTTTATGCATTGTGCAATTTGTCTTGTTGTTGGTAAATTGATAATAATCTGATTTATGTTGGAATTGGGAGCATGTAGCTATTACCAGGCAGATTACCGTGAGTAAATAATGAGGATATCTGCACGTAAATTGTCCGTGCAGTTGTGATATGAAATATGGTACGAGGTGCAGTGATTAAATGACAATGATATTTGGCACGTGAATTGTCCGTGCAGTTGTGATATGAAATGAGGGCACGAGGTGCCGGGGAAATAATATGATTTGATTATGGGCACAAAGTGGTGTAGAAATATGAAAATGGACTAAGACCCGTATATTTATGACTATGAAATGAGGTGTCACATGGTGACCCTTTAATTGAAGAATTATATTCAAAATATTTATTTGGGAGGATTTTTATTCAAAAAGAATTATATGAAAGAATTGTATTTGAAATATATTAATTGAGGAAATTATATTAGAAGAGTTTATTCGTAAGAATTATGTGTGAAATATATTTAATTGAAGAACTTAATTTAACTGGGTATAATTGTATTTATCAATTATTGTGTGATATTAATTGTCACGACCCAATTTTACCTATAGGTCATGATGACGCCCAACACTACAGCTAGGCAAGCCAACTTAATAAATTAAGCATATATTGACAAAATTTAAAACCAAAAAAAATAATAAAACCCAAATTCTGCCATTTTTTGTGCCAAGACCTGGTGTCACAAGTGTATGAGCATTTAGTAGATTATACAAAACCTCAAATACTGGCTAAAATGAAAAATAGACAAAATAAAAAAAAGTACAAAGAGAGACACTAGTAGCTGCAGAATGGATCATAGAAACAGCTCACCACTATGCCCCTGGATAACGTGGGTGTAAGACTATAGGTCCCCCACTAGTACTTGCCTCAGGTCCTGCACAAAAGAAAAATGTGCAACAAGTGCAGTATGAGTACGAAAATAACGTGTACCCAGTAAGTATCAAGCCTAATATCAAAGTGGTAGATACGAGATAGTCGACTTTGACACTCACTATGGGTCAATAATAATAATTGAAATACAACTAGGATATTTAAATCAGCATGATTTACCAAATTTAAAATAATTTATTTAATCAGCGAAAATAATCAAATTCCTTCAAATGCAACAATTCTCAATATATTAATTAAATTCCTTCAATTCAAATAATTTCCAATTTATGAATTAATTATCATTTACTGGAATAACAATTAATTCTTTAACAAGCAAGAATAATAATTCATTAAATTCCAAGGATTTTTCAATTTATCAATTAGCTTCAGAAGCTGAAATAAGCTATTAAAGTATCGTGTAATTATTATTATTATTAAGCACGATATTTGTCGAGGATGTACGACCCGATCTAGAGTGTCGTGTACATTGCCGAGGGACGTGCGGCACAATCCATAAATGCATCTATCCTGCCGAGGCGTTCGGCCCGCTCCACAACAAAGGAGGATATTTTCTTATGTACCTCCGGAAGGAGAGTATTTTTATTATAAGATAAATTCGGGAGGAGAACAATTTCGTTTTAGCAATAATTGATTTAAACAGAAAATCAAGCATATGAGATTTCCATCCTTTAATATCTTTATCTAACAATTCACAATATATTCATATATATCAATTAATAATAATTAAACAAAGAATAAAATGTACAGAAGTAATTTATGCTTTGAGTCCTAAACTACCCAGACTTTAGCATTAATAGTAGCTACGCACGGACTCTCGTCACCTCGTGCGTACGTAGCCCCCGCAATTAGTAACAATTATTCAATTTAATCCCTATGGGGTAATTTCCCCCTCACAAGATTAGACAAGAGACTTACCTCGTTTCAAAGTCCACTTTTCGATTATCGCGTCGCGTAAAATTCTCGATTCAATGACAAAAAATCCGAAACTATCCAAAAGTTATATAAAATAATTAATATATGTTCAATAATTCGAAATTCATCTATTAAATAAATTACCCTATCCAAAATGGTAAAATTTCTAAAATTCACCATGGGCCCACGTGCTCGGATTTCAAAAATATTCGGATGGAAACGTTACCCATAATCTCAAGAATTCAAATATATAATTTCTACCAAATTCCATAACTATTTTAGTGGTTAAAATCTCATTTTTATAAAAATCTAGGTTTTTCACCTAAACCTTTGATTTCTAAGATTTACTAGTTATAATCTATGTATTTAACTCAAGGGGTGTAGAATTAACTTACCTACAAATTGCTAGTTGAAATCTCCTCTCAAAAAGCTCTGAAATTGCCCAAACATGGAAGAAAAACGAACAAAAATGGTGAATTCCCGTTCTTTTATGCTTTCTGCCAAACAAGTCTTTCGCACCTGCGGAAGTTGGAATGCACCTGCGGCTCCGCACCTGCGGAAAAATCCTCGCAGGTGCGAGTTTCACTTGCCTGGCCAATTCTCGCATTTGCGCACAAAGCTTCGCACCTGCGCGTTCACAGGTGCGCAAGTCGTCCGCATCTGCGGTGGATTGCCCCTTCCCTTTTCCGTTTCTGCGCTCAAAATCTCGCATATGCGAGTGCCGCGCCTGCGAGCTTCTGTTGCATCTGCGAATGTCGCACCTGCGACTGGCCAAGCGCAAGTGCGATTTTGACAGTAGCTGGGAGCTTCAGCTTTGGCTCCCAACTTCCAACTTGGTCCGAGCCTCGTCCGATTGACAATCGGGGTCCCCGGGACCCCGCACAAACATACCAACAGGTTTGAAATCATAAAACGGACTCGCTCGAACTCACGGAACGTGTAAAACAACATCAAATCTAAGAATCATACCCCAAACCAAATTGATTCAAACTTAAGAATTTCAAGTTCTTCAATTTACTTCCAATGCGCCGAAGTATACTTAAACTACTCAGAATGATACAAAAATTTGCGAGAAAGTCTTAAATCACTATACGAAACTATTCCCAAACTCGGAATTCTAAACATACTTCAATTACTCAAAATCCTACTCCAAACCAAATTTAAAGAATTTTAAACCTTCAAATAGTTGATTTTTACTATTAAGCGTCAAAACGCTCCTGGGTTATCCAAAACCTGATTTGGACATACGCCCAAGTCAAAAATCATCATACGAACCTATTGGAACTGTCAAATCCCGATTCCGGGGTCGTTTTCTCAAAATGTTGACCGAAGTCAAACTTGGCCTTTTAAGGCTAACTTAAGGAATCAAGTGTCCTCGAAAGAGTTTAGAATTGTACCTGGAGTGCTGAATAAGTGTGGGTATCTGCTCCGCATGTCTTCCTCGGCCTCCCAAGTTGCTTCCTCGACTGGTTGGCCCCTCCACTGGACCTTTACTGCAGAAATTCTCTTGGACCTCAACTGGCGAACTTGTTTATCAACAATGGCAAATGGCTCTTCTTCATAACCCAAACTCTGATCTAGATGAATTGTGCTGAATTCCAACACATGTGATAGGTCCGCATGATACTTCTGAAGCATAGATACATGGAAAATCGGATGAACTCCCGATAGACTGAGAGGTAATGCAAGCTCATAAGCAACCTCCCTAACTCGTCTCAACACCTCAAATGGGCCTATAAACCTTGGGCTTAACTTGCCCTTCTTCCCAAATCTCATAATTCCCTTCATCAGCGAAACCTTCAAGAACACTTTTTCACCTACAATAAATGATAAATCACGCACTTTCTGATCCGCATAACTCTTCTGTCTTGACTGTGTTGTACGAAGTCTCTCCTGAATCAACTTTACCTTTTCCAAGGCATCTTTTACCAAATCAGTATCATATAACTTAGCCTCACCGGGCTCAAACCATCCGATAGGTGAACGGCATCGACGGCCATATAAAGCCTCAAATGGAGCCATCTCGATGCTGTATTGGTAATTGTTATTATAAGCAAACTCGGCCAAAGGCAGGAAACGATCCCACTGACCTCCAAAGTCAATCACACATGCCCTGAGCATATCCTCCAAAATCTGAACTGTCCGCTCTAACTGCCCATCGGTCTGCGGATGAAAGGCTGTGCTTAGATCTACACGGGTCCTTAATTTATTCTGTACTGCTCTCCAGAAATGTGAAGTAAACTGAGGGCCTCTATCTGATATGATGGAAATTGGCACACCGTGCAACCGAACTATCTCCTGAATATAGATCTAGGCCAACCTCTCTGAAGTATACGTAGTCACAACAGGAATAAAATATGCCGACTTAGTCAACCTGACAAAAATCATCCAAACTGCATCAAACTTCCTCAAGGTCCACGGCAACCCAACTACAAAGTCCATGGTGATGTGTTCCCATTTCCACTCTGGTTTAGTCATCTGTTGAAGTAGGCCACCTGGCCTCTGGTGCTCATATTTTACTTGCTGGCAATTTAGAGACCTAGCTACATACTTAACTATGTCCTTTTTCATTCGTCGCCACCAATAATGCTACCTCAAGTCACGATACATCTTCCTAGCACCTGGATGAATAGAATACCGAGAACTGTGTGCCTCCTCCAGGATCTTTTTCCTCAGTTCATCCACATTAGGAACACACAGACGATCCTGGAGTCGCAAAACACCATCCGCACCAATAGTAACTTCCTTGGAACCACCTCGTAATACCATTTCTCGAAGCACCATCAAGTGTGGATCATCATACTAGCGAGCCTTGATTTGGTCAAATAGTGAAGACTGAGCTACGACACATGCAAGGACTCGACTGGGATCTGAAATATCCACCCGTACAAGTCTGTTGGCCAAGGACTGGATATCCAAATCTAATGGCCTCTCTTTTGCTGAAATGAAAGCCAAACTACCCACACTCTCCGCCTTTCTACTCAAGGCATCTGCAACTACATTTGCTTTACCTGGATGATATAGGATGGTAATATCATAATCTTTTAGTAATTCCAGCCATCTGCGCTACCTCAAATTTAGGTCCCTCTGCTTGAATAAATGTTGCAAACTGTGATGATCCGTATAAACTTCACAGGACACCCCATAAAGATAATGCCTCCAAATCTTTAGAGCGTGAACAATCGCAGCTAACTCCAAATCATGTTCTAGATAATTCTTCTCGTAGGGTTTCAACTGACGTGAAGCATATGCAATAACTCGCCCTTCCTGTATTAATACACAACCCAAACCAATGCGTGAAGCGTCGCAATACACTGTATACATCCCCAAACCGGAAGGTAACACTAACACTGGTTCTGTAGTCAATGCTGTCTTGAGCTTCTGAAAGCTTGGCTCACAATCATCGGACCATCGAAACTGAACACCCTTCTAGGTTAATTTGGTCAAAGGTTCTGCAATAGATGAAAAACCTTTCACGAACCGACGATAATAACCTGCTAAACCCAGAAAACTATTGATCTCAGTCGCCGAACTAGGACGATGCTAATTATGAACTGCCTCAATCTTTTTGGGATCAACTTTAATACCTTCGCCCGATACAATATGTCCCAAAAATGCTATAGACTCTAGCCAAAACTCACATTTAGAGAACTTAGCATATAGCTTTTGTTCCCGCAATGTCTGAAGCACTACTCTCATATGCTGCTCATGTTCCTCCTTACTGCGCGAGTAGATCAAAATGTCATCAATGAAGACAATGACAAATGAATCAATATATGGCCTGAATACCCTGTTCATCAAATCCATAAACGTTGCCGGGGAATTAGTTAAACCAAAAGACATTACCAGAAACTCATAATGACCATATCTAGTATGGAAAGCAGTTTTTGGAACATCCGAATCTCGAATCTTCAACTGATGATACCCCGACCTCAAGTCGTTCTTAGAGAACACCCTAGCACCCTATAACTGGTCAAATAGGTCGTCAATACGTGACAACGGGTACTTGTTCTTAATAGTGACTATGTTCAATTGGCGATAATCAATACACATCCGCATTATTCCATCCTTCTTTTTCACAAATAATACCGGTGCACCCCAAGGCGATACACTTGGTCTGACGAACCCTTTGTCTAGTAACTCTTCAAGTTGTTCTTTCAAATCTTTCAATTCTTTTGGAGCCATGCGATACGGTGGAATAGATATAGGCTGAGTATCTGGAGCCAAGTCAATACAGAAATCAATATCACGATCAGGTGACATACCTAGAAGATCTGAAGGAAATACATCAGAGAACTCCTGAACTACTGGCACTGAATCAATATCCGGAGTCTCTGTAGTAGTATCCCGAACATAGGCTAGATAAGCCAAACAAACCTTCTCAACCATGTGTTGAGCCTTTATAAAAGAAATAACCTGATTAAATGAACTAGCCGACGAACCCTTCCAGTCCAGCCTAGGCAAAGATGGAATAGCCAAGGTAACAGTTTTGGCGTGACAATCTAGGACAACATGATATGGAGATAACCAGTTCGTACCCAGAATAATATCAAAATCGATCATCTCGAGCAATAAGAGATCTGTTCTAGTTTCATAACCACAGAATGTAATAATACAGGACCGGTAGATCCGGTTCACAATAATAGAATCGCCACATAGGAGTGGACACATAAATAAAAGTACTCAAGGACTCACAAGAAACACCCAGGAATGGAGCAAATAGAGACGACACATATGAATACGTGGATCCTGGATCAAATAATACTGAGGCATCTTTGCCGCAAACAGAAATAATACCTATAATCATAGCATCTGAGGCCTCTGCATCTGGTCTAGCCAGAAAAGCATAGAACCGAGCTAGAGCACCAACTGGCTGGCCTGCACTTGGCTGGCCTCCACCTCTAAGACGGCCCCTACCCACCTGTCCTCTACCTCTTGGTGGTCGCACTACTAGTAGAGCAACTGTTTCGGTAAGCATAGGCTGCTGAACCTACTGTTCTGGTCTACCTCAAAGACTGGAGTAAAACCTCCGCATGTGACTGGGATCCCCGCACTCGTAACAACTCTTCGGTGTGATGGGCTGCTGACTAAGAGTCTGGCTTTGGGGACCTGAATATCCACTGGGAGGACCCTGAATAGCTGGTGGGCGGTAAAAACTCTCTGGTATAGCACTGAGATAAGGTCGCACTAGAGCACCTCGATGAGGTGGTAGTGTTGGAAATGGGGGTCTGCTAGACTGCTCCCTCACGAACTGACCTCTGCCCCCAGACGGAGCACCTCTGAACTCTCCAGAGTACCTGAACCGCTTATCTCTCATAATATGCTCTCGGCTCCGTTGATGTACACCCTCAATCCTCTAGGCTATCTCCACAACTCGCTCATAAGAAGTACCCATATCAACCTCTCGAGCCATAGTGGCCTGAATACCATTATGTAAACCGGCTACAAACCTCCACACTCTCTCCGCCTCAGCAGGGAGTGTCATAAGTGTATGGCGAGATAATTCAGAAAAACTCGCCTCATAATCAGTCACGATTATCTGACCCCGCTGGAGCTGCTCAAACTGAAACCGAAACTCTTCCCTATGAGAGGGTGGAATATACCTGTCCAGGAAGATACAGGTGAACCTGTCCCAAGTCATGGGAGGAGAATCTACTAGTCTGCCAAGAGCATAAGACTGCCACCATCTACGGGCTCTGCCCTTTAGCTGAAAAGTAGCAAAGTCTACCCCATGAGACTCTAATATCCTCATGTTGTACAGTCTGTTCCTGCAATGATCAATGAAGTCATGTGGATCCTCATGTCTCTCACCCCCAAAGAAAGGAAGATGTAGTCTATTCCATCGGTCCATCTGAGGATCGGCAGCTATAACTGGCCTGGGCTCAGGTGTAACTGCTGCCACTGGCTGGGCTCCTCCCACGGGTAGTGCACCTTGGGTCTGATATACAGCAGCTTCCTATCCTTGAGCCTGCGCGGTAGGGATCTGTGCTCCCCTGCCCGCTTGAGATGTGGCTAGGTCTACCGGAAATAAACCAGCTTGAGTTATATTATCCTTGAACCGCAGCATACGACCCATGACATCCTGAAATCCCGGTGCAGATGTGAAATCCACCGGAGCTGGCTCTGCCACATGCACCTCACCTTGCTCCTCAATAATGGCATTCTCTGCTAGACCCACTGGCGGCATAACTGGAACAGTCCTGGGACGTCCTCACCCTCTACCACAAGCTACTGCCCTCCCTCGGCCTCGGCCTCTAGCAACTGGGGGAGTAGCTCTTCTTTGGTCTGGAACTTCATTCGAGCGTGTTCTCACCATCTGTGAGAGAATAAGAGAAGGATATTTAGTACTACATTAATTGCACGATGGAATATGAAGAAAGGTAATTTCCTAACACCCTATAGCCTCTCAAAGATAAGTACAGACGTCTCCATACCGATCCGCAAGACTCTATTAGGCCTGCTCATAATTTGTGAGACCTACGTGAACCTAGTGCTCTGATACCATGTTGTCACGACCCAATTTCACTCGTGATGGCGCCCAACACTATAGGTAGGCAAGCCAACTTAATAAATTAAGCATATATTGACAAAATTTAAAACCAAGAAAAATAATAAAACTCAAATTCTACCATTTTGTGTGCCAAGACCTGATGTCACAAGTGTATGAGCATCTAGTAGATTATACAAAACCTCAAATACTGTCTGAAATAAAAAATAGACAGTGTAAAAAAAGTACAAAGAGAGACACTAGTTGCTGCAGAACGAATCAAAGAAACAACTCACCACTATGCCCCTGGATAACGTGGGTGTAAGACGAGAGGTCCCCCACTAGTACTTGCCTCAGGTTCTGCACAAAAAACAATGTGCAGCAAGTGCAGTATGAGTACGAAAATAACGTGTACTCAGTAAGTATCAAGCCTAATATCGAAGTGGTAGAGATGAGATAGCCGACTTTGACACTTACTATGGGTCAATAATAATAATTGAAATAAAACTAGAATATCTAAATCAACATGATTCACAGAATTTACAATAATTTATTTAACCAGCAAAAATAATCAAATTCCTTCAAATGCAACAATTCTCAATATATTAATTAAATTCCTTCAATTCAAATAATTTTCAATTTATCAATTAATCTCATTTACACGAATAACCAATAATTTCTTAGCAAGCAGAAATAATAATTCTTTAAATTTTAAGGATTCTCTAATTTATCAATTAGCTTCGCAAGATGAAATAAACTATCAAAGTATCGTGTAATTATTATTATTAAGCACGATTTCTGCCGAGGTCGTACGACCCGATCTAGTGTTTCGTGTACACTGCCTAGGGACGTGCGACACGATCCATAGATGCATCTATCCTGCCGAGGCGTTCGGGCCGCTCCACAAGAAAGGAGGACATTTTCTAATGTACCTCCGGAAGGAGAGTATATTTATTATAAGATAAATTAGGGAGAAAAAATAATTTCTCTTAACAATTAATTAATTTAAACATAAAATAAAGCATATGAGATTTCCATCCTTTAATAATGTTATCAAAAAAATTCATAATATATTCATATATATCAATTTAATTAAACAAAGAATACAATGTACACAAGTAATTCATGCTTTGAGTCCTAAACTACCCGGACTTTAGCATTAATAGTAGCTACACACGGACTCTCGTCACCTCGTGCGTACGTAGCCCCTGCAATTAGCAACAATTATTTAATTTAATCCCTATGGGGTAATTTAGCCCCCTCGTCTCAAAGTCTACTTTCATATTATCGCGTCACATAAAATTCTCGATTCGATGCCGAAAAATCCGAAACTATCCAAAAGTTGTATAAAATAATTAATATATGTTCAATAATTCGAAATTCATCTATTAAATAAATTACCCTATACAAAATGGTAAAATTTCTAAAATTCACCCCGGGCCCATGTGCCGGGATTCTGAAAATTTTCGGATGGAAACGTTACCCATAATCTCAAGAACTCAAATATAAAATTTCTACCAAATTCCATTACTATTTTCGTGGTTAAAATCTCATTTTTATAAAAATCTGGGTTTTTTACCTAAACCTTTGATTTCTAAGATTTACTAGTTATAATCTATGTATTTAACTCAAGGGGTGTAGAATTAACTTACCTCCAAATTGCTAGTTGAAATCTCCTCTCAAAAAGCTCTGAAATCGCCCAAACATGGAAGAAAAATGAATAAAAATGGTGAATTCCCGTTCTTTTAAGCTTTCTGCCAAACAGGTCTTTCGCACCTGCGGAAGTTGGAAAGCACCTGCGGCTCCGCACCTTCAGAAAAATACTCGTAGGTGCGAGTTTCACTTTCCTGGACAATTCTCGCATTTGCGCACAAAGATTCGCACTTGCGCGTTCGCAGGTGCGCAAATCGTCCGCATCTGCGGTGGATTGCCCCATTCCCTTTTCTGCTTGTGCGCTCAAAATTTTGCATATGCGAGTGCCGTGCCTGCGAGCTTCTGGTGCATCTGCGAATGTCGCACCTGCGACTGGCCAAGCGCAGGTGCGATTTTGACAGTAACTGGGAGCTTCAGCTTTGGCTCCCAACTTCCAACTTGGTCCGAGCCTCGTTCGATTGATACTCGGGGTCCCCGGGACCCCGCCCGAATATACCAACATGTTTGAAATTATAAAATGGACTCGCTCGAACTCACGGAACGTGTAAAACAACATCAAATCTAAGAATCATACCCCAAACAACAACATGTTAATTAGTGATTTTTAGTGGGAGAATAACATGTAATTAGAATTGGGTGGATAATAATTTGGTGGAAAGATCACCCCCCCCCCCCCCAACGTGGCAGCCAAGGCTTTAGGAATTGTGACTCTTAAATCCATTTAATAATGTGGCACATTAAGAGAATTTTGTGGCTTAGTCATTATAGAAGTGGGGCCCACAAACCCTTAAGTTAAAAGACATCTTCCTAAGTTATTAAGTGAGATGCTTGTATTTGCTAAGTGATGGATAAAGCTACAACCAAATTTCATACGAGACTTCATAAGGTGAAAGACTTCTCAAAGTCATAAATAATGATGCTTAGTCTACATAGCAAAGTGATTTTCTTGAGAAATGCTTGTATCTCATCTACATAGCAACATGATTTTCTAGAACAAAATTCAAACGAGATTTCTTAATGAAATAGCAAAGAGAGGTATCATACAAAGAGAGATATCATTCTGGTAACGTAATTGCTTCAACATTTCATATGAAGACTATTTAATATTATAGCAACGCGGGATTTATAATTCTAAATGAGTACGGTACAATCTTTCTCAAGAATATCATACGAATTTTTTTGTAATTCGATCCGCCATTACGTGTTGTCGCAATTGACGTGTATTTGAGGGATTGTCAAGAGAATCGGCTAAGGTATGTTAAGGCTATCCCTTCTTTCCTTTTGGCATGATCCATACGATACAAACAAAATGAGTAAACGCACAATTTTCATAAATGACTCTATTCATAGAAGTATTAGGGGTGTCTATATTCTTGATTCCCCATGTGAATAATTATTATATCTTCTGTTCATGCGTCTCATAAAATACATAAGTTGATAAAGTTTATTTCATGATATTAATAAAAGGCATAGTGATCTTATGACATTTTGAGAAATCTTATTAACGTATTTCTTATGCATTTCATGTATTTATACATGTACATTGACCCATGACCAGATGGCATTATATACGGATATATATGTATTTATATATATATATGGGATATGGAAAAAGTTACGGTGTTATATACGCACCACCACCTTATCAGCCGGAATACGTTGATGATTTGTGGCCGAGATGATATGATGGGATGCCCTCAGAGGCTTGATGATGTTATGAACACATATACCTAAGCATGGTATGATATTTATATGCATATGTATGACATTGTAAATAATAATGATTCACAGAGTTGTTCAGACTTACATGTTGAGTCTTTTACTCCATGTTTCTCTCATGTCTATTATTTACTGATTTTCATTCCTTACATACTCGATACATTATTTGTACTGATGTCCCTTTTGCCTGGGGACGTTGCGTTTCATGCCTGCAGGTCCCGACAAACAGGTCGAGAGTCCTCCAAGTAGGTTATCACCTCAGCGAAAGATGTTGGTGCGCTTCATTTGCTCCGGAGTTGCTTGTTTGGTCAGTATGATTTAAACGTGTATTGTTTGGTATGGCTGGGCCCTATCCTGACCTTTATGATATGTATGTACTCTTAGAGGCTTGTAGACAGATGTCATATATACGGATACTTGCATGGACTTATTGGCCTATGTTTTAAGTATATAATGGATCGCATTGGCCTTATAGGCCCGCATGTCACAGGTATGAGTTTCTATATCAGGTTGGGTCATTCTATGTCAGGTATTCCCTCATGTTTACTCTGTTTATCTCATGACGCCACTTCTGGCCTACTTACCTATGATGATGTAATAAGAAAGGTACGATTACGTTGGTACTTGGTTGAGTAAAGTACCGGGTGCCCGTCGCGGCCCATCGGTTTGGGTCGTGACAAAAGTGGTATCAGAGCAGTTCTATCCTAGGGAGTCTATAAGCCGTGTCTAGTAGAGTCTTATTTATGGGTGTGTTATGAACCACACTAATAAGCAGGAGGCTACAGGGCATTTAGGACCGTCACTCTTTCTTCTTACTCTAGATCGTGTGGTAGAGCTCAGTTGTAAGAACTCAATTTCTTAAACTCTATCTTATTCATAATACGACGATGCCTACATCCAGAAAGATGGTAAGAGATTTAGCTATGGAAGAGTTGAGTCAGAGGAACTCAATTTTTGCATCATGCTTATGATGGATAAATATGAGGTATTCAGCAGAATATGTGCGTACTAAGACGTGTAAGCCTCTTGATAAGGAGCCTTAAGGCAAGAATATCTATTCACCCTATGGTGAAATGCATTGAGAGATTCAGAAGATAGATACAGGTTTCAACAAGTAAAAGAAGCAACATGAAGAAGGGTGTGCGGTACCCAGCTAATGAATATTATCACAGAGAAATATAAGCATTTTGAGTTACCTTCAACAGTAACAGAGGTATGTACAATCGGCCACACCTATCTCAATCATGCCCTATGGGAACTAACAGATATGGTTTAAGAGAAGGACGGGATATCAGGATTCGGCTGGGGTTAGATTAACCCAAAAGGATAAATGGATTATTTGCATTAGTTGACATTTCCGAAGGATATTGCAAACGTGCTAATAGACCTCCTTGTGAGACACCCAGATGGTACACTCTAAAATAGTACATCTAGACATGAGTACTACAAAGATAGGCACTGGAATCCTGGAAAGGATAAATATTACCTTAGTGTGGCTCCCGTCCCTAGTAGAGAAAGAATGTTAGGCAACCCGAAGAGCCAGTATATGGAGTAAGGGGAGCTAAAAGCAAAAGAATATCTTGCTCGAGTTTTCAGAATAAAGTGATAGACAGAAATGTTAGCAGGGAAATAAGAAGAGAGTTAATGAAGCATTATGAGTAAGATATGATACATGGATGATAATGGTAGATCAAAAAGATAACAGTATTAAATAGTCTATAGTCAAGTGAAAGAAAAGACGAGAGGGGCATGCCTTGAGACAACAAAAGAGTATAGGCCATAAAGTCATATCCTCATTTCGAGAAATAAGTTCGTGACTCTAACACGACTACCAAAAGGAAAGTTAGACCCCAGAGTAATAACAAATCAGCATGAACTGAGGAACAAGATAAACTAAACATGAACTAGGGACTGAGTAATAGTCCGCATCATGAGAATTTCAGAGATTGCGTCCAGACGATAATAGAATGGATGACAGAAGAATACCCTTTAAAGGTCATTTAGGAAGGCGCTTCCCTAAAGCAAGCAAGGTGAGCAAAGTTAAGCTTAAGGGACTATATGTTCCAGTTACACTAAGTGTCACCCTCGCGAGTAAGGAATTTCGTTATCCTTGGTACAGAAAGATTACCGCGAGGCGAGTAAGGATCATCGATGATGTGAAAAGACGCCAAAGATGAAGAGGTAAAACATCTATATGTATATCATCATAGCACTAAATCTTAGTACTCCCCTAAAGGGGGGAATATGGAGTGATGTGGCATTAATTTAGAATTAAGTGGTTCTAGTAACTATGGAATGATAAAGGAAGAATGCGATAAAAATGAGAAAGGGATAAGATTGCACTTATTCAAATCCTACAGATATGCTACGATTCTGAAACATTATGCAAACACAATATCAAGTAAAGGAAGGAAGGGTTCATATCCGAGATGTTATTAATAGATAAGGAGCCAATGCGAGACGTAAGTTAAGACAAAGAAAATAACCCAAGAAAGATTACGCGGAATGTTGATATGAGAATGGGCTAACGAGCAGTTAGTAGTTGATTCAGGAAGAGTCTAGTTATGGCTAGACAAGATGTTATAGACAAATCAATAGATCGTGAAAGATAAACATAGTAAACCCCAGCAAAGGGAGTTCATTCTCGCATAAATGATTTAGTGATCCTTGAGAAATATTCATATAGGAGTTGGGGAAGTTAACGGAATTAAAAGAGAATCTCACTGGGAAAACAATCAAAACTTCAGTTCAGAAGCAACCGTACGAGCAAATGAGTGTGGAGGTAAGTCACTACGGATAATTAAAGGCGAGGAAGAACATCAAAAAATTCTGTCGAGTATTAGATGTAATAAGCTCGCAACTTTACAAGAGTCAGAAGGTCCTCCCTAAGTACTACAATGAAAGACTAGCTGAGGAAATAAGGAAGAAGGCTTCAACCTAAGCACAATGACCTAAAGAGGAAATGGTCTTGTAACAACAGTCTCACTACCATATTGTGTGCACTCCATAAGAAAGTGGAACCTATCGTGGTTAATGAATGGGAAGTAAAATCAAAAGTAATATTCGAGATCATATGAGTTGCACGAAAACTCCGGCATACGTAGGAACTAAGATAAGCTAAGTATGCACGCAACAAGGGGGTAGAAAGACCAAAAAAGTTTATAGATTATGTTTAAAGAAAGATGAGAAGGATTGAAAGGAATTATTTGACTAATGATCCAGAGTTAGTTACGTTATGAACGCATTTAAGAGTTCGGAATATTATCCATGCAGCATATGTGTTGACATTCATACAGCCATAGAAGACTTTGGTATAAGTTAAAAGAAAAAAATTGAGCCCAGGTCATAGGCAAAGGATTGAATTGTTAGAAGATTATATCATGGATATTCCATAGCGTCTATGAAAGGCTAAAGTAATAACTAATACCATGAGCCGCATATCGGAAGGTAGCTTAAGCCTACATAAAGACTGATCAGGAGGAAGAGGAAACTAAAGAGTTAGATCAACCAAGTAAATCAGGAGTCTGATTATTGGACCCAAAACAATTATAGAAATACTGATTGAGAACATTGTAGGATCACTCTTAATATTAGAGGTATAAGAGAGATAGTACAACAGCCATATTCTATAATGACTCTACGATAAAGCTAGTTAGAAGAGTACCAGCCTCATAAGAAGTCAGTATGAAGCTCCCATCGGATTGTGTATGCACCAGAAGTGCAAGTATTATAATAGAGCTTCAAGTTGTGGATGTGAACTATACTTGTGTTAAAGCGAGATCATGCAAGAGATAGAAGATATGATGCGAGAGTTTAAGGTAAGTAAGGTAAAGGTGAATAACGTACGAGATACTCAAATGCAGAAGGTGGTGAACAACTCATCCTTCGGATAGAAGGCTAAAAGCACGGAGATTCAGTATCCAGGAATGATAGCGGCATTGTCAGTTGCATATCTTCTAGCCTATGATTTCTAGATATCGAGAAGCCTAATTAAGAGAGTAAAGAAAAGTTAGAGACGATGTTATGTCTCACTTGATGTTCCAGGATGATATAAGAAAATCTATGATGCAAATAAGTTGAAGAAAGGTTGCGAATAATATAAATAGATATGTAGGTCGCAAGCTAAAGTATGGAAAAGCAACAAGGTTTTAGGAAGACATGAATAAGGATAAGAAAGGGCGAATGAAAAGGTGATGAAAATGGATAAGTCCTCAGGATTAAGCCCATGAAAACAAGAGAACTGATGGTTTCTCTAAATTATAGAAAGCTCAGTATAGCCTGAATGAACTCAAAGGAGTCTAAGACTAATAGCATTTAGAAGAGTTGGAATGTTTCCCTAGTAGTAGAATGAGGGTGTAATTGTGAAAGATAAAGGATGACGTTTAGGCCTTCGATTGAGTAATGATTTGAAGAAAGAAAAAAAGGGATCTCATGAATTATATGGGATGGAATTACTCACGTAAGGTAAATCACATTAGGATGCTATGAAATACGATTATGGAAGTATAGTATCGTATCGCCCCCAGGTGGATCAGGAAAATCACTTCAAACCACGATGCAACATGAGCCCTAGTGATTACGTAAGATGTTTCAAGTTATCAGTGTTAGATTGTACATCAATATTGAGGTGAATCAACAATGAGTGGACAAAAGTCACAAAGTATGAGATGAGATTAGGCTGTCATTCTTAAGATGAACAGTAATGAGGAAGCATTAAAGGACTTAGATTTATACATATGGGATAAGCAATGAGAGTAACCTGGAATTTGGTAGCAGACCTCAGTAACGATAAATCGAAGTAAGAGTTATGATATAATATGACCTACCTAGATACAGTAAAGTCATACAGATGGATAAACAGAGCTATGAAATAAGGTATAACAATATTCGTAAGTTCAACAAAGTACCGAGCAAAGAACTTCAGTATACCTATAGACGCCAAGAGGGAAATCTTGTTAAGATCTGTATATGTTTACAAAGTGAGGCCTAGAGACTTAAAACTTGAGGAAAAAGGAAAGAAGAGCCGCATAGGTGCACTGACAAGGCCAGAGTCGTACAGGCTGCATGATGGAAGGTAGCAACAGTTACAAGATTAAAAGGATTACGACCACAAGTCGTGGTGTGAGAAAGAGGCCTAAAGGGGGGAATGCCCTGGCCTTTGGACTTATTCACAAAACAGTTGCCTAGAAGGCAAGGAGAGTATTAAAGTATTCGCAAGAGCTATGGGTTATGAGAATGATTAGTGCATCAGTCAACATTCGAGGATGAATATTCCAAAGGGGGAATGATGTTACACCCCATATTTTCGTACGTGAAAGTACACCCTAAGTAAATTAATGAAAGCTCGGAAATGAGATGTTACATCCCGCATTTTCGTACGTTGAAGTTTCGTCGCAAGTTAATCGACGTAAGCTTGGGAGTGAGATTATTTTGAGATTATAAGTATTATGCTATTTCAAACAAGTGATAAGTAAATTCGTGAAGGTGAAATGGTAAGCGAATCGAAGAAAATGAATTTCCTTGAAGTTTGATATTTTGAGATAAAATACGGTTCAAGCTACAATACCCCGTATTTATGGACTAGTGCCATACAAGGTACTACATGACCATGATAGTAAGGTGTATAAGGTATGTTAAAAGTGAGTAGTATTTTAAGTAAGTTGAGATAGTTCTTAATTATGTGGATAATTGGTTAATTAGTGATTTTTAGTAGGAGACTAACATGTAATTAGAATTCGGTGGATAATAATTTTAGTGGAAAGAACACCCCCCCCCCCCAATGTGGCAGCCAAGAATTTAGGAATTGTGACTCTTAAATACATTTAATAATGTGTCACATTAAGAGAATTTTGTTTCTTAGTCATCATATAAGCGGGGCCCATAAACCCACAAGCTAAAAGACATCTTCCTAAGTTATTAAGTGAGATGCTTGTACTTGCTAAGTGATGGATGAAGCTACAACCAAATTTCATACGAGACTTCATAAGGTAAAAGACTTCTCAAAGTCATAAAGAATGATGCTTAGTCTATATTGCAAAGTGATTTGCTTGATAAATGCTTGTATCTCATCAACATAGCAACATGATTTTCTAGAACAAAATTCAAACGAGATTTCTTAATGAAATAGCAAAGAGAGGTATCATACAAAGAGAGATATCATTCTGGTAACGTAATTGCTTCAACATTTCATACGAAGACTATTTAATATTATAGTAATGCGGGATTTGTAATTCTAAAGGAGTACGGTACAATCTTTCTTAAGAATATCATATGGATTTTTCCCTACTTCGATCCGCTGTTACGTGTTGTCGTAATTGATATGTGTTAGAGGGATTGTCAAGAGAATCGGCTTAGGTATATTAAGGTTATCCCTTCTTTTCTTTTGGCATGATCCGTACGATACAAACGAAACGAGTAAATGCATAATTTTCATAAATGACTCTATTCAAAGAAGTATTAGGGGTGTCTATATTCTTGATTCCCCATGTGAATTATTAATATATCTTCTGTTCGTGGGTCTCAAAAAATATGTAAGTTGATAAAGTTTATTTCATGATATTAATAAAAGGCATAGTGATCTTATGACATTTTCAGAAATCTTATTAACGTATTTCTTATGCATTTCATGCATTTATACATGTACATTGACCCATGACTAGATGACGTTATATACGCGTATATATGTATATGGGATATGGAAAATGTTACGGCGTTATATACGCACCACCATCTGATCAGCTGGTATATGTTGATGATTTGCCCACAGTGGCCGAGATGATATGATGGGATGCCCTCAGAGGCTTGATGATGTTATGAATGCATATACTTAACATGGTATGATATTTATACGCATATGCGTGACACTATAAATAGTAATGATTCACAGAGTTGTTCAGACTTATATGCTGAGTCTTTTACTCCATGTTTCTCTCATGTCTATTATTTACTGATTTTCATTCCTTACATACTCGATATATTATTTGTACGGATGTCCCTTTTGCCTAGGGACACTGCGTTTCATGCACACTGGTCCCGATAGATAGGTCGAGAGTCCTCCAAGTAGGCTATCAGCTCAACGAAAGATGTTGGTGCGTTTCATTTGCTCCGGAGTAGCTTGTTTTGTCAGTATGATTTAGACGTGTATTATTTGGTATGGTGGGGCCCTGTCCCAACCTTTATGATAAGTATGTACTCTTAGAGGCTTGTATACAGATGTCATGTATACAGACACTTGCATGGCCTTGTCGGCCTATATTTTAAGTATATAATGGATCACATTGGCCTTATAGGCCCGTATGTCACAGGTATGAGTTTCTATATTAGGTTGGGTCGTTTTATGTCGGGTATTCCCTCATGTTTACTTTGTTAATCTCATGAAACCCCTTCTGGCCCACTTACCTATGATGATGTAATAAGAAAGGTACGATTACTTTGGTACTCGATTGAGTAAGGTAACGGGTGCCCGCCGCGGCCCATCGGTTTCGGTCATGACAGATGCAATTAGAGAAGTCTTTCACTTCAGCACTGGTTATGGGATTACCAAACAACCTATCGTAGGGGTATAAAGGTGCATTAAAATCACCACATACCATCCAAGGAGTAGTTGCCTTCTGAGACATTTCGGCCAGTTAATCCCGCAAGACCCTTCATTTCTCCATAGTATTATATCCATATATTATGGTCAAGTTACAATCAATACTATCAATTTTCCCCTTCACCATACAATGAATCAGCTGGCCCTCTATTCTGATAATGTCAATATCATATATAGAAGCATCCCATAAGACCAAATTCTACCATTTCATGCCTTCTGATAATTACCCTGCATCATCCAGCCTGGGGCAATATTCCTACTTATTAGTCTAGCTTTTGGTTCTTTGACTCGAGTTTCAATTAAACCTGCTAGTTTAATGTGTTTCAGCTTTAAAAAACTCCTCAGTTCCTTTTGTTTATACCTCTTGTTAATATCCCTAACATTCCATATCAACCAAGTCATTGAATGGTTAATTTTTTACTCCACTAGCAGAGGCTAATGGACTTCGAGTCCTATGTCCCTCAGATATCCAAAGACCACCTCCTTTCCGAGTGGTTACTGACTTTAACTCAAGGAACTCTATTGTGCCCCCTACTTCAAGACTCTTTGTGACATTTATGCTCCTTCTGTTTGTCAGGATACTCATCTACAGTGTTGCTTGCTCATCCTGCTGTTTCTGCTGGTTTTTTAAGCAATATCCTCCCTCTAACCTCTCAGGTAAGGACTGGATACTAGCTTGATTGTTGATAGTATTCAGAGGATGTGCTTCAGATGTTCTTTGTAGGGGAGTCTGATAGCTAGTTTGTTCACCCATATCACATTGAGGAGTGGATTTAGCTGCATCAGTGTTCTGCTGAGAGACAAAGGCATTACCCCCTCGGGGTCTATCTCTAACTTTCCACACTTGTACAGTGGCTGGCCTTTGTTGGTGAGGAGGAGGGTTTCTCTTTCTCCTTCTTCTTGGTCTTTCAAATTACTGCTCAACCCCTTCTGGCTGTGGGAGACACATGTGTCCTATTTTTAGGCATTTATCACAGAACTTAGGTTTCCAATCATAAACAATAGCTTGCTGAAATTGCCGACCACTTTGCTCACAAACAGTCACCTCACTAGGTATGGCTTTAGTGATATTTACTTCGATCAGCATTCGCGCAAAACAAATCCTAGTTTGTTTAGTGGTGCACTCGTCTGCAAAGAGAGGGGTTCCAATAGCACTAGAAATCTGACTAAGAGAGTTGAATCCCCAACATCACATAGGGAGTTTAGGGAATCTAAACCATAAGGGGATTCGGTGAGGAATTCCTCATTCAAATCGAAATCCGGTGACCAGGGTTTGAGGATGATATGCTTGTTATTGACAGTATATAGTCCGGCATGGAAGATTGATTTCATATCCTCCTTTGATTGAAACCGAACCACATAGTAACCCTCTTCATGCAAGAAAATCTCTAGAACCTCCACATTCTTTCGGGTTTGAGCTATATATCGACTCATAGTATTATACCCTGGGGCTTCACCGATCACATAGACAATCAGTGCATTAAGCCATTTTTCAGCCTCTTTTTCAACTTCAGTTCTATCTAATTGGACTACAATTTTCCCATCTACTATTGTAGGAGGAATATAAGCTAGATTCATACCATTTTCAGCCCATCGATTGCCGGAGAACAGAGTGGCCCATGTCTTCTTTGGCATCACATTTTCCTCACCAGCTTTTAGATCTGGGTTCTCTTGTCTAGGTCTAATTTTCCCAATTTGTTCCTCTTCCCTCAACGGCCCCTTAGATTTGTCCAGTGAATTGATAGTCTCTAGATTTGTAACAATTGGAGCTTCTGGTATTTGACCTCCTGATTGTTTCTCGTTGAGGTTCAATACTTTAGAAACCCCTGAGTTGCTCAAACAGACTCCATACTCTCCATTCAATTGGGTCATTAGTTGTGGGAGGGTTGACAACAATTTGTCTTGTATCGGTATCTCCTTCTGTAACTATAACGACCCGGCCGGTCGTTTTGAGAGTAATAGCCCCGATCCCCTATTTACTGCTTCTCCCATATCTATTTCTACTATTGTGACTTGCTGGGAGGTTTCGTTTTGGTATTTGGAGTGTTTTGGGACACTTAGTTCCTAAATGGAAGTTTAAGCCTTAGGATTTGGATCGCAGTCGGAACTATGTGAAGAGAACTCCGAAATAGAATTCTGTCAGTTCTGTTAGCTCCGTTAGGTGACTTTGGACTTAGGGGCGCATCCGGATTGTGTTTTGGAGGTCTGTAGCTTATTTAGGCTTGAAATGGCGAAAGCCAAATTTTTGGATATTTTGACAGGTAGTGGACTTTTTGATATTAGGGTCAGATTTTGATTCCGGGAGTTGGAGTAGGTCCATAAGGTTGAATATGACTTGTGTGCAAAATTTGGGTTCAGTCGTACGTGGTTTGGTTGGTTTCGACATCGGTTGTCGAATTTGAAAGTTTCAAGTTCTTTAAGTTTGAATCGGAGGATGATTTGTGAATTAATGTTGTTTGATATGGTTTGAGGGCTTGACTAAGTTTGTATGGTGTTTTAGGATTGGTTGGTATGTTTCGTTGAGGTCCCGGTGGTCTCGAGCGAGTTTCGGGTGCATAACGGACTAGTTTTTGGACTTGAAAGATAGCAGATTTCTGGTGTTTTTGTTGCAGACAATCCTTCATCGCGTTCGCGAGAGAGGTCTCGCGATCGCGTAGAGCATCTGGGAAAGGAAGCTGAGATTATTCTTCGCGTTCGCGACATCGTTCTCGCATTCACGAAGGTATGGAACACTAAGGCTACGAGTTCGCGATAAGGACCTCGCACTCATGTAGAGTCAACAGTCAGATGGGTTCTAGGCATGATAGCCTACGCGTTTGCGATGAATGTCCCGCGTT
This sequence comes from Nicotiana tomentosiformis, assembly GCF_000390325.3. Lineage (NCBI taxonomy): Eukaryota > Viridiplantae > Streptophyta > Magnoliopsida > Solanales > Solanaceae > Nicotiana > Nicotiana tomentosiformis. The sequence goes on from NC_090817.1 coordinate 132,787,069, forward strand.
CGCGTAAGGTCAGGCTAGTTGAGCTGCGAGTTTGTGACCAGTTTATCACATTCACAATGAGTATATTTTAGGTCTGAAGCAGCTTGTGCTTCGCGAACGCGAGGCTTTCGGATTTTGTGACTTTTACCCGATTCCGAGAAGTGGGCCCGGGTCGACTTTTTAGGACGAATTTCGGACTTTTTATTAAAATATTGATTTCATTAATTAGATTAGTCTATTATAATTGTATTTCTGATATGTAATTATTTTGGCTAGATTGGGCCATGCGAAGTCGGATATTCAAGGAAAAGGCATTGTTACCGATTGATTGAGCTTGGTTCGAGGTAAGTGGCTTGCCTAACTTTGTATGGGGGAAATCCCCTTAAGATTTGAAACTATTGTGATATGTGAGCGTTGGGTACGTGAGGTGACGAGTACGTACACGGGCTAGTTGTGGAAAAACCCGATTTCTTACTGAGCAGCAACCTGTTTTCCTTTTATTTTAAGTTATACCATTTTAATGACCATTAATCTATTTTCATTCTTAATTGTGTTATTCCAATATGTGTAGCTATCCTATTTAGTCTAATACAGCATGTCTACGTGTCTTAATTGCTTATGTGAACTTTGTGCAGCATGCTTAGTGGATTTCCTGCTTCTTCCTTGACTAGTACTTAGTTTAAATCGTAAGATTTCATGATGTAATTGTATTTTTTTATTTTTGCGCTGCATATTTACTTTGGGACTACGGAACAGTATTCCGGGAGAATGCCCTATACTGCATATTTACTTTGGGACTACGGAACGGTATTCCGAGAGATCCCCTTGTACTGCATATTTACTTTAGGACTATGGAACGGTATTCTGGGAGATCCCCCTGTCTTGCATATTTACTTTGGGACTACGGAACGATATTCCGGGAGATCCCCCTTCACATTTATGTTTGGGACAACGAGACGGTATCTCGAGAGATCCCCTGTTGTTATCTCTGTGTATTGAGCTGTTACCTTCTATAAATTCTTTCTTGTTAAATTTCAGTCTTTATTTTATTGAGATATTTCATTTTTGCCTTGCTTAATTATCATATTCCAGTAGGGCCCGGACCTGACCTCGTCACTACTCTACCGAGGTTAGGCTTGACACTTACTGGGTACCGATTGTGGCATACTCATGCCACTCTTCTGCACATATTTTTCGTTTGCAGATCCAGGTGCTCTTTATCAGCCGCACTATCAGTGAGTCGGGATAGCTTTGGATACTTCAAGGTATATCTGCCGCGTCCGCAAACCTCGGAGTCCCCTTCTACTCTTCCCAATTTCCATTATCTTCTATATTTTTATTTTGATAGACTCTGATGTGTAGAGACACTAGATTTTCCTTCTGTAGTTTTTGATTCGCGATGTTCCGGATTTTAGGATTACTGTGTATTTTGAACATCTAGTTGTTTAATTTATGTTTTCATTTCATTATTCCGCAAATGTTAGGCTTACCTAGTCATAGAGACTAGGTGTCGTCATGACGTTATACAGAGGGAAAATTGGATCGTGACAAGTTGGTATCAGAGCTCTATTTTCATAGGTATCGTGAGTCACAAGCCGGTTTATTAGAGTCTCGCGGATTGGTACGGAGACGTTTGTACTTTGATTACTTTTCGTGCAAAAATTGTTGACTTCAAAAATTCTAAACTTCTGTATTTTATTCTCTCACAGATGGTGAGGACACGTACAAGAGGATCTGATGACCAAGCACCCACGCCCCCTGCTAGAGCCTCGAGAGGCCAGGACCGGGGTAGAGGCCGAGGACGTCCACGTGGTGCAGCCAGAGCACCCGCACGAGCTGCTACAGAGGACCCCCAAGTTGCTCCAGCTGGAAGGCAGACACCTAAGGCACCTGTTCCGGCACCAGCCCTCCAGGAGACTCTAGCCCAGTTTCTGAGCATGTTCAGCACCTTAGCTCAGGATGGTTTGATTCCACTTGAACCTGCCACATCTCATGCCGCGGGAGGAGCACAGACTCCCGTCGCCGGTACTCCAGAGCAGCGAGTTCAGGTCGACCAGGTTCCAGAGATTGTACCAATGCAGCCGGTAGCTCCAGCTCAACTCAAGGTTAGGGAAACAACTTCTAAGGTGGAGCAACTCAGACTTGAGAGGTACAAGAAATACCACCCACCTACTTTCAGCGGATTGGCTACAGATGATGCTCAGGGTTTTCTAGAGGAGTGTCATTGTATTCTCCATACTATAGGCGTAGCAGAGACGAGCGGGGTTTCTTTTACTACATTCCAGCTTAGAGGAGCAGCCTATCAGTGGTGGCATGCTTATGAGTTGAGTAGTCTGGCTGAGGCAGCTTCACTTACATAGATTCAGTTCTCAGACATGTTTTTGAGAGAGTATATCCCTCAGAGCCTCCGGGACTCATGATGCGCGAAGTTTGAGCAGCTGTATGAGGGTGCTATGACTGTGTCAAAGTATGTAGTTCGCTTCAGTTATTTGGCCCGACATGCACCGGCCTTGGTTGCCACAGTTCAAGAGAGGGTTCGACAGTTTATTCAGGGACTCCACCCCAGCATCCGGATTAGTATGGCCAGGGAGTTGGAGATGGATATTTCCTATCAGAAGGTTGTGAGTATTGCTAGGAGATTGGAGGGCATGCTTGCCCGGGACAAATAGGAGAGAGAGGCCAAGACGTCTCAAGAGACTGGTTATTATTTTGGTGCTCGTGCCCCAGCAGCTCGTCATGGTAGGGGTTATGTGAGTCGCCCCGTTCATTCAGCTCTTCCAGCCGCCAGTGGTGTTCCAGCCCCTTCTAGGCCCTAGGAACCTTATTTTGTGCCGCCAATATCTTGTGTGCCTCCCGCACGGGGTGTTCCTATTGGCCAGTCCAGCAAATCTGGCCCGAGCCAGCCAAAGTAGCCACGCCCTCCCAGAGCTTGTTTTAAGTGTGGCGACACTTGCCATATGGTGAGGGATTGCCCCAGATTTAGGAGGGGTGTACCTCCACAGACTTCTCAGTCATAGTGTGCTCCACCGGGTCCTCAGGTTATGATTCCAGCACCTGCTACCGCCTCACCTACTCAGACAGCTCGAGGTGGAGGTCGGGGAGGTCGAGGTCGGCCTAGAGCGGGAGTCCAGGCCAGGTATTATGTTCTTCTAGCTCGTACAGAGGTAGTTGCTTCCAACTCTGTCATTACAGGTATTGTTCCAGTCTGTCATAAAGATGCGTCGGTATTATTTGACCTAGGCTCTACATATTCTTATGTGTCCTTTTATTTTACCCCGTATTTAGGCGTGTCTCGGGATTTTTTAAGTTCCTCTGTTTATGTGTCTACTCATGTGGGAGATTCTCTTGTTGTGGACCGTGTGTATCGGTCGTGTTTGATTGCTCTTAGTAGTTTTGAGACTAGAGCCGATTTATTATTGCTCAACATGGTGGACTTTGATATTATTTTGGGCATGGACTGATTGTCGCCCCATTATTCTATTCTTGATTGTCATGCCAAAATCGGGATGCTGGCTATGCAAGTTTTACCGCGATTAGAGTGGAGAGGTACCTTAGAGTATACTCCCAGAAGAGTTATTTCATTTCTTAAAGCTCAACGAATGGTTGAGAAGGGGTGTGATGCATATCTAGATTATGTGAGAGATGTCAGTATTGATACCTCTACGGTTGATTCAGATCTAGTAGTGAGGGACTTTCCATATGTGTTTCCAGCTGATCTTCCGGGCATACCACTCGGCCAGGCACTCAGCCCATCTCTATTCCTCTATATCGTATGGATCCTCCTAAGTTAAAGGAGTTGAAGGAGCAATTACAGGAATTGCTTGATAAGGGCTTCATTCGGCCCAGTGTACCACCTTGGGGTGCTCCTGTCTTATTTGTGAAGAAGAATGATGGTTCTATGCGGATGTGTATTGATTACCGTAAGTTGAACAAAGTCATAGTGAAGAACAGGTATCCATTGCCTCGTATTGATGACTTATTTGATCAGTTACAGGGTGCCAGAGTGTTTTCCAAGATTTACTTACGTTCAGGATATCATCAGTTGAAGATTCGGGAGCCAGATATCCCGAAGACTGCTTTCAGGACCAGATATGGTCACTATGAGTTTCTTGTTATGTCTTTTGGGATGACCAATGTCCCAACAACTTTTATGCACTTGATGCACAGTGTGTTCCGGTCTTATCTTGACTCATTCATCATTGTGTTTATTGACGATATTCTGGTGTACTCCCGGACTCAGGAATATCATAAGCAACACCTGAGGACTACACTTCAGACCTTGAGAGAAAAGAAGATATACCGTCGGTTTGTTGAGGGATTTTATTCTATGTGGGATAAGCAGTAAATAGGGGATCGGGGCTATTACTCTCAAAATGACCGGCTGAGTCGTTACGTCCTCCCCCTCTTAAAACAATTGTTCATCCTTGAACGAGCATAGAGACATACTGAAGTGGTGAAAAGATGAGGATAACGGCTGCGCATATCCTGCTCGGTCTCCCAAGTCGCCTCCTCGACCGGCTGGCCCCGCCACTGAACCTTTACTGATGCAATGTTCTTTGACCTCAGTTTTCGAACCTGCCTGTCCAAAATAGCCACTGGCTCCTCAACATAGGATAGATCCTTGTCCAAATGGACTGAGTTGAAATCCAACACATGAGATGGATCACCGTGATACCTCCAGAGCATCAAAACATGAAATACCGGATGAACTCCTGCTAGGCTGGGAAGTAAGGCAAGCTCATAAGCAACCTCCCCAACTCGCCGCAATACCTCAAAGGGGCCAATAAACCTTGGGCTCAGCTTACCCCTCTTTCCGAACCTCATAGCGCCCTTCATAGGAGAAACCCGAAGCAGGGCCCGTTCTCCAACCATGAATGCAACATCACGAACCTTCCGGTCCGCATATCTCTTCTGTCTGGACTGGGTTGTGTGAAGTTTGTCCTGAATCACCTTCACCTTCTTCAAGGCATCCTGAACCAAGTCCGTACCCAATAATATGGCCTCGCCCGGCTCGAACCAACCCACTGGGGACTAGCATCGCCTACCATATAGAGCCTCATACGGTGCCATCTGAATGCTGGACTGATAACTGTTGTTGTAGGCAAACTCTGCAAGTGGAAAGAACTGATCCCAAGAACCTCCAAACTCCATCACACATGCACGAAGCATATCCTCAAGAATCTAAATAGTGCGCTCGGACTGCCCGTCCGTTTGAGGGTTAAAAGCGGTGCTCAACTCCACCCAAGTACCCAACTCCTGCTGTACAACTCTCCAGAACCGCGAAGTAAACTGTGTGCCCCAGTTAGAGTTGATAGATACTGGTATGCCATGAAGTCTGACAATCTCACGAATGTAAATTCAAGCCAGCTGCTTGGAAGAATAGGTAGTCATCACATAAATGAAATGAGTTGACTTGGTCATACTGTCCACAATCACCCAAACTGCACTAAACTTCTGCCTAGTCTGTGGGAGTCCAACAATGAAATCCATAGTGATCCGCTCCCATTTCCACTACGGAATCTCTATCTTCTGAAGCAACCCACCCGATCGCTGATGCTCAAACTTCACTTGCTGGCAATTCAGACATCTAGCCACATACTCTACTATGTCCTTCTTCATCCTCCTCCACCAATAATGTTGCCTCAGGTCCTAATACATCTTTGCGGCACCCGGATGAATGGAGTTCTGTGAGCTGTGAGCCTCCTGGAGAATAAACTCACGCAAACCGTCTACATTGGGCACACATAACCTGCCCTGCATCCTCAATGCACCATCCTCCCCAATAGTAACCTCCTTAGCATCACCGTTTCCTTAAGGACAAGCAGATGGGGGGCATCATACTAATGCTCCCTGATACGATCATAAAGAGAAGACCGAGAAACCACACAAGCCAATACTCGACTCGGCTCAAAAATATACAATCTCACAAACTGGCTAGCTAAGGCCTGAACATCTTATGTCATAGGCCTCTCTGCTGCTGGTAGATATGCTAAACTCACCCAAACTCTCTGCCCGATGACTCAAAGCATCGGCCACCACATTGGCCTTCCCATGATGGTACAAAATGGTGATGTCATAATCCTTAAGTAGATCTAACCACCTCCTCTGACGCAAATTAAGATCCTTCTGCTTGAACAGATGCTGCAAACCCCGGTGATCGATATAGATCTCACAAGTGACACCGTACAAATAGTGCCTCCAAATCTTCAAGGCATGAATAATAGCTGCTAGCTCAAGTTCATGGACAGGATACTTCTTCTCATGCACCTTCAGATGTCTGGACGTGTAGGCAATCACAATACGATCCTGCATCAACACTGCATCGAGGCCAACTCGCGACGCATCACAATAAACTGTATAAGACCCCGAACCTGAAGGCAATACTAATACTGGGTTGTGGTCAAAGCTGTCTTGAGCTTCTGAAAGCTCTCCTCACACTCCTCTATCCACCTGAACGGAGCACCCTTCTGGGTCAGCCTGGTCATAGGTGCTGCAATAGAAGAAAATCCCTCAACAAATTGACGGTAATACCCTGCCAAACCAAGAAAACTCCGGATCTCTATAGCTGAGGACGGCCTAGGCCAACTTTACACTGCTTCAATCTTCTTCGGATCCACCTGGATCCCCTCACTCGATACTATAGGACCCAAGAATTCCACTAAGTCTAGCCAAAACTCACACTTTGAAAAATTTGCATATAACTTCTTTTCTCTCAAGGTCTGAAGTGCATTCCTCAGGTGCTGCTCATGATCCTCCCGACTCCGGGAGTATACCAGAATGTTGTCAATAAACACAATGACGAACAAGTCAAGATAAGGTCGGAACACACTATGCATCAAGTGCATAAAAGTTGTTGGGGCATTGGTCATCCCAAAAGACATAACAAGAAACTCATAGTGACCAAATCTGGTCCTGAAAGCAGTCTTCGGGATATCCTGCTCCCGAATCTTCAACTGATGATATCCTGAACGTAAGTCAATCTTGGAAAACATTCTGGTACCCTGTAACTAATCAAATAAGTCATCAATATGAGGAAATGAATACCTGTTCTTCACTGTGACTTTGTTCAACTGGCGGTAATCAATACACATCCGCATAGAACCGTTCTTCTTCACAAAATAAGACAGGAGCACCCCAAGGTGACACATTGGGCCGAATGAATCCTTTATCAAGCAATTCTTGTAACTGCTCTTTCAACTCCTTCAATTCAGGAGGAGCCATACGATATGGAGGAATAGAGATGGGCTAAGTGCCCAGCAACAAATCAATGCCAAAATCAATATCTCTGTCGGGCGGCATGCCCGGAAGATCAACTGGAAACACATCTGGAAAGTCCCTCACTACTGGAACTGACTCAACTATAGGGGTATCAATACTGACATCTCTCACATAAGCTAGATACGCGTCACACCCTTCTCAACCATTCGTTGAGCTTTAAGAAAAGAGATAACTCTATTGGGAGTATACTCTAAGGTACCTTGCCATCTAATCACGGTAAACCTAGCATAGACAGTGTCACGGTTTTAGCGTGACAATCAAGAATAGCATAATGGGGCGACAACCAATCTATGCCTAAAATAATATCAAATTATACCATGCTGAGTAATAATAAATCGGCTCTGGTCTCAAAATCACTAAGAGCAATCAAACACGACCGATACACGCGGTCCACAACAAGAGAATCTCCCACAGGAGTAGATACATAAATAGGGGAACTCAAAGAATCTCGAAATACGCCCAAATACAGGGGAAAATAAGAGGACACATAAGAATATGTAGAGCCTGGGTTAAATAATACTGACACACCTCTATAACAGATTGGAACAATACCTGTAATGACAGAATCAGAAACAACTGCCTCTGTACGAGTAGGAAGTGCATAATATCTGGCCTGGCCTCCCCCTCTAGGGATACCTCTACCTCCCCGACCTCCACCTCGAGCTGGTTGAGCAGGTGGGGTGGCAGTTGGTGCTGTAATCATAGCCTAAGGACCCGGTGGAGCATGTTGTGGCTGAATAGTCTGTGGAGGTGCACCCCTCTTAATCCTGGGGCAATACCTCACCATGTGGCGAGTGTCGCCACACTCAAAACAAGCTCTGGGAAGGCATGGCTGCTGTGACTGGCTCGGGCCAGGTCTGCTGGACTAGCCGCTAGGAACACCCCAGGAAGGAGGCTCACTAGATACTAGCAGTGCATAATAAGGCTCATGGGGTCTAGAAGGAGCTGGAACACCGCTGGAGGCTGGAAGTGCTGAATGAATAGGGCAGCTCACATAACCCCTACCATGGCGAGCTACTGGGGCATGAGCTCCCAAATAATAACCAACCTCTCGAGACCTCTTGGCCTCTCTGTCCTCTATATCCCGGGCAAACATGCCCTCGAATCTCCTGGCAATACCCACAATATGCTGATAAGAAATATCCATCTCCAATTCCCTGTCCATACTACTCCAGATGCTAGGATGGAGACCCTCAATAAACGTCTAACCCTCTCTCGAACTGTGGCAACTAAGGCCGGTGCATGTCGGGCCAAATCACTGAAGCGAACTGCATACTATGACACAGTCATAGCACCCTGGCGCAGCTGCTCAAACTCCGTGCACCATGAGTCCCTGAGGCTCTGAGGGACATACTCTCTCAAAAACATGTCCGAGAACTGAGTCCATATAAGTGAAGCTGCCTCAGCCGGACTACTCAACTCATAAGCACGCCACCACTGATAGGCTGCTCCTCTAAGCTGAAATGTGGCAAAAGAAGCCCCGCTCATCTCCGCTACGCCCATAGTACGGAGAATACGATGACACTCCTCCAGAAAACCCTAAGCATCATCTGTAGCCAATCCGCTGAAGGTAGGTGGGTGGTACTTCTTATACCTCTCAAGTCTGAGTTGTTCCGCCTCAGAAACTGCGGTCCTAACCACGAGCTGAGCTAGAGCTACTGCTGCATTGGTACAATCTATGGAACCTGGTCGACCTGAGCCCGCTGCTCTAGAGTACCGGCAACGGGAGTCTATGCTCCTCCCCCGGCCTGAGATGTGGCAGGAGCAAGTGGAATCAATCCAGCCTGAGCTAAGGTGTTGAACATGCTCAGAAACTGGGCTAGAGTCTCCTGGAGGGCTGGTGCAGGAACCGGTATCTCAGGTGTCTTCCCTCCAGCTTGATCTAGAAGGGGCTCCTCTGTAGCAGCTCGTGCGGGTGCTCTGGCTGCACCATGTAGACGTCCTTGGCCTCTACCCCGGCCTCTCACGGCTCTAGCAGGGGGCGCGGGTGCCTGGTCATCAGATCCGCTTGTACGTGTCCTCACCATCTGTGAGAGAATAGAATTCAGAAGTTTAGAATTTACCTAATAGTTTCATAGCCTCCCAATGATAAGTAGAGACGTCTCCGTACCGATCCGCGAGACTCTACTAAACCGGCTTATGACCTACGACACCTACGAACCTAGAGCTCTGATACCAACTTGTCACGACCCAAATTTCCCCTCTGTATAATGCTGTGACGGCACCTAGTCTCTACGACTAGGTAAGCCTAACATTCGCGGAATAATAAAATAAAAACAAAAATTTTAACACCGTGATTGTTCAAAAATACACAGCAAATCCCAAAACCCGGAACATCGTGAATCACAACCTATAGAAGGAAAAATCTAGTGTCTCTATACATCAGAATTCTAACAAGGAAAATACAGAAGATAATGGACATGAGAAGGAGTAGAAGGGGACTCCGAGGTCTGCGGACGCGGCATATATACCTTGAAGTCTCCAAAGTTGTCCCAACTCATTGATAGTGCGGCTGATAAGGTGCACCTGGATCTGCACACGAAAAACATGTGTAGAGAGTAGTATGAGTACACCACAATCGGTACCCAGTAAGTGCCAAGCCTAACCTCGGTCGAGCAGTGACGAGGTCAGTCAAGGCCCTATTGGTAAATATATTTAATAAAACAATATAGAGTATAATACCGCAATAAAATAATGGCTAAAATTTAACAACAATGGAATCATGGAAGGTGACAGCTCAGTACACAAAAAAAAATACAACAGGGGATCTCCCGAGATACCGTCTCGTAGTCCCAAACGTAAATGTGTAGGGGGATCTCCCGGAATACCGTTCCATAGTCCCAAAGTAAATGTGCAGGGGGATCTCCCGGAATATCGTTCCGTAGTCCCAAAGTAAATGTGCAGGGAAATCTCCCGGAATACCGTTCCGTAGTCCCAAAGTAAATGTGTAGGGGAATCTCTCGGAATACCGTTCCGTAATCCCAAAGTAAATGTGCAGGGGGATCTCCTGGAATACCGCTTTGTAGTCCCAAAGTAAATATGTAGCGCGAGTGATAGAAATACAACTACATCACGAAATTCTTACAATTTAGCCTAAGTACCAGTCAGGGAAGAAGCGGGAAAAATTCACTAAGCATGCTGCACATAATTCACATAAACAATTAAGACACGTAGACATGTTGTATTAGACTAAACATGATAGCTACACATATTGGAATAACTCAATTAAGAATGAAAATAGATTAGTATTCATTAAAATAGTATAACTCAAAATAACAAGAAAACATGTTGCTGCTCGACAAGAAAATCGGGTTTTACCACAACTAGCCAGTGTACGTACTCGTCACCTCACGTACACGACGCTCACATAGCACAATAGTTCCAAATCTTAAGGGGATTTCCCCCACGCAAGGTTAGGCTAGCCACTTACCTCGAACCAAGCTCAATCAATCGGTCATAATTCCTTTTCCACGAGTATCCGAATCCGAATGGCCCAAATCTAGCCAAAAGCAATTACATATCATAAATACAATAATAATAGACTCATCTAATTAACGAAATCAACATTTTAACGAAAATTCCAAAATTAACTCAAAATCGTCCGTAGGGCCCACATCTCGAAACCCAACAAAAGTTACAGAACATGAACGCCCATCCAACCACGAGTCCAACCATACAGATTTCGCCAAAATCCGACATCAACTCGAACCTCAAATCTTCAATTAAAGTCTATGAAGATTTCTACCATTTTCAACCTAATATTTACCCATTTGAACTTAAAAATATTTCCACAATCTTATTGGTAAGTATACATAATACTCTTACACCCAAGAATCATACTATAAATCATCCATTTTTACTCCAAACCCGAAATTAAAAAATTGAGAAAAGAAATTCTTACCTCTTTGAAGCCCTAGCAAGATCCTTGTGAAATCTTCAAACCTTGAACAAGAATTGATGGATAAATGACTAAGTCTTCACTTTCTCTCTCTAAAATGCTCTCACCTCTCTCTAAAATATCAGATTTTGGCTAAAAAATGAGTTTCAAGGGCTATAAATCGAAATTGGGTCGGGTCAAAAATTAGAAAGAATGGAAGCTCCGACATAGTTATGCGATCGCATAACAGGTATGCGGTCCGCATAACGGCCACATAATTTGGCCTCCAAAGCTGGGCGTTACTGACCCGGTCTGCGGTCATTATGCGGTCCACATACTTGTTCTGCGGTCGCATAATGCATCGCAAAATAGGTCTGCGGTCGCATAGTGCACCACAGATTTTCCTCAAATCTTGCCCCTCTACTGATCCACTTTGCGACCATTATACGGTCCGCAGAGTGATTCCACGACCGCATAGTGGTCGCAGATATGACCCTTTTCCGACAAAATTTTTTCTTTACACATCAGTGCATTGTTCAACCCAAAAAGTCTGAGCCGCGAGAAATATTTATTATCTTTGTACTAATTGATCCACCTCGGCACTACCAAACCTTAATATCCTTAGCAAAAATTTCTCCGAGGTCGTTACACATATGTCAACATCTGGTCAACCTTTTCAACTTAAATTTTAAACCTTGGAACTAAGTGGATCCAAATCATTTCAAAACCTCACCGGACCCAAACCAATTACCCCGGCAAGCCAAATAACAACTGTAATTCACAATTTGAGCAGCAAATGGTGAAACAGGATTATAATACTCAAAACGACCGGCCGGGTCGTTACGGTCGCTTACCCCCAAAGATAGGAGGATGTAGTCTAGTCCATCGGTCCAATAGCTTCTAAGGATCGGCGGCTACAGCTGGCCTGGGCTCAGGTGTAGCTGCTGCTACTGGCTGGGCTCCACCCATGGGTAGTGCACCCTGGGTCTGATATACAGCAGTTGCATGTACATGAGCTTGTGCGGTAGGGGTCTGTGCTCCCCCGCCCGCCTGAGATGTGGCTGGGTCTGCTGGAAATAAACTGGCCTGAGTCATATTGTCCATGAACCGAAGCATACGACCCATATCATCCTGAAATCCCGGTACAGATGTGAAATCCACCGGAGCTGGCTCTGCCACATGCACCTCACCCTGCTCCTCAATAATGGGATTCTCTGCTGGACCTACTGGCGACATAACTGGAACAGTCCTGCGACGTCCTCGCCCTCTACCATGAGCTGGAGCCCTCCCTCGGCCTCGGCCTCTAGCAATTGGGGGAGTAGCTCTTCCCTGGTCTGGAACTTTATTTGAGCGCGTTCTCACGATCTGTGAGAGAATAAGAGAAGGATATTTAGAACTACATCAATTGCACGATGGAATATGAAGAAAGGAAATTTCCTAACACCTTATAGCCTCTCGAAGATAAGTACAGACGTCTCCGCACCGATCCGCAAGGCTCTATTAGGTCTGCTCATAACTTGTGAGACCTACGTGAACCTAGTGCTCTGATACCATATTGTCACGACCCAATTTCACCTATAGGTCGTGATGGTGCCCAACACTACAGCTAGGCAAGCCAACTTAATAAATTAAGCATATACTGACAAAATTTAAAATCGAGAAAATAATAAAACCCAAATTCTACCAATGTGTGTGCCAAGACCTGGTGTCACAAGTGTATGAGGATCTAGTAGATTATACAAAATTTCAAATACTGTTTGAAATAAAAATAGACAAAATACAAATACAAGGAGAGACACTAGTAGCTGCAGAACGGCTCAGAAAGTGCAGCTCACCACTATGCCCCTGGATAACGTGGGTGTAAGACGATAGGTCCCCCACTAGTACTTGCCTCAGGTCCTGCACAAACTAAATGTGCAGCAAGTTCAGTATGAGTATGAAAATAACGTGTACCCAGTAAGTATCAAGCCTAATCTCGAAGTGGTAGAGACGAGATGGCCGACTTTGACACTCACTATGGGTCAATAATAATAATTTAAAATACAACTAGGATATTTAAATTAGCACGATTTACAGGATTTAAAATAATTTATTTAATCTGCGGAAATAATCAAATTCCTTCAATTCAAATAATTTCCAATTTATCAATTAAATATCATTTAAAGGAATAACAATTAATTCTTTAACAAGCAAGAATAATAATTCATTAAATTCCAAGGACTTTTCCAATTTATCAATTAGTTTCGCAAGCTGAAATAAGCTATTAAAGTATTGTGTAATTATTATTATTATTATTAAGCATGATTTCTGCCGAGGACGTACGGCCCGATCCAGAGTGTCGTGTACACTGTCGAGGGACGTGCGGCGCGATCCATAGATGCATCTATCCTGTTGTGCATTAGGCCCGCTCTACAAGAAAGGAGGACATTTTCTTATGTACCTCCGGAAGGAGAGTATATTTATTATAGGATAAATTCGGGAGGAAGAATAATTATTTTTAACAATTAATTAATTTAAACAGAAAATCAAGCATATGAGATTTCCATCCTTTAATATCTTTATCTAACAATTCACAATATATTCATATATATCAAATAATATTAATTAAACAAAGAATACAATTTACACAAGTAATTCATGCTTTGAGTCCTAAACTACCCGGACTTTAGCATTAATAGTAGCTACGTACGGACTCTCGTCACCTCGTGCGTACGTAACCTCCACAATTAGCAACAATTATTTAATTTTAATTACCTATGAGGTAATTTCTCCCTCACAAGATTAGACAAGAGACTTACCTCGTCTTGCTCTAATTTAATCCACTAGAAGGCCTTTTCCGCGATTATCCAACTCTGTCTAGCTCGAATCTAGCCAAAATAATTCGATACAATCACTAAAAATAATAGGAATCAATTCTATAATAAAATACTACATTTTCAATAAAAATTTCGAAATTAATTAAAAATTCATTCGTGGGACCCACGTCTCGGAATCTGGCAAAAGTTACGAAATATGAACACCCACTCAACCACGAGTCTACCCATACCAAAATCACTAAATTTCGATAACAATTCGACCCTCAAATCCTCAAATCTATCCAAGAGGGTTTTCAAACTTTTCCAACTCAATTCACCAATTAAATGATAAAAATAGTGATGGATTCGGGTAATTTAACCAATATTGAGTTAAGAACACTTACTCCGATGTTTTCTCTGAAACTCTCCCAAACATCACCTAAATTCGAGCTCCAAATCGTTAAAAATGGAAAATAGGACGAAGTCCCATTTTCAGAACTTAAACTCTTTGCCCAGTGATGTCTTATACGCGATCAAGAACTTCATCACGCGATCGCGTAGCACAAATTTTTATGCCCAAACATAAACCCTACGCGATCGCGAAAAGTCCCACGCGATCGCGAAGCACAGTCTCCGCAAGCCTACGCGATCGCGAGCCTCCTCACGCGATCGCAAAGCATTAAGCGCGTGGCCCAGCTCCTCCCCAGTTTCCCCTACGCGATCGCAAACAACCACACGTGATCGCGATGCACAAGCTGGCCTAACCTACGCAATCGCAAACATGCCCACGCGATCGCATAGAACGAATTTCCAGCTACCCAAAATAAGCCTACGCGATCGCAACCCCATTCACGTGATCGCGTAGAACAAATCCACCTCTGTCCAAATTACTCTACGCGATCGCAGACCAACTTACGCGATCGCGTATAAGGAAATTAGAAGAAAATACCAGCAGTTATCAATAGTGTTTCAAAGGCCAAAAGTGATCTGTTAGTCGTCTGAAACTCACCCGAGCCCCTCGGGACCTCGACCAATTATACCAACAAGTCCCAAAATATCATATGAATTTAGTAGAACCCTCAAATCACACCAAACAGCTCTAAAACCACGAATCATCCCCTAATTCAAGCTTAATGAAACTTAAGATTTCCAACTTCTACATTAGGTACCGAAACCTGTCAAATCAAGTCCGATTGACCTCAAATTTTGCACACAAGTCATAAATGATATAATGGAGCAATGAAAATTTTTAGAACTAGATTCCGACTCCGATATCAAAAAGTCAACTCCCCGGTCAAAATTCCAAACTTAATTTCCTATTTTAGCCATTTCAAGCCTAATTTAACTACGGACTTCCAAATAAAATTCCTAACACGCTCCTAAGTCCAAAATCACCATACGGAGCTGTTGGAATTGTCAAAATTCTATTCCGGGGTCATTTTCTCAAAATATTGACCGAAGTCAAACTTAGCACTTTAAGGCCAACATAAGGAACCAAGTATTCCGGTTTCAACCCAAACACTTCTAAATCCCGAACCAACCATCCCCGCAAGTCATAAATTATTAAAATCACATACTGGAAGTATTATTTTAGGGAATCAGGCTAGTTGAGCTTCGCGTTCGCGAACAGTTTATCGCGCTCGCGATGAGTATATTTTAGGTTTGAAGCAACTTGTGCTTCATGAACGCGAGGCTTTGACCGCGTTCGCAAAGAAGGGCATACAAGGGCAGAATTTAAAGTTAAAAAATGAGGGTTTTGAGTTCATATCACAAAATTGAATTGGGAGCTCGGTAGAAAACGAAATTTCCAGAGATTTTCAGAGGGACTCATTGGGTAATGATTCCTAACTCCTTTATGGTTATAACCCACTAATCTATCAATAATTTTATCTTTTAATTTCGGATTTGGGGTTAAAATTTGGGAAAAATTGAGAAAAGTTCTTAGACCAAATTTTGGGGTTTTGATCGAGATTTTGGTATCAGATTTGAGTGAATTTGATATGTTTAGACTCGTGAGTGAATGTCTTTCGGATTTTTTGACTTTTACTTGATTCCGAGACGTGGGCCCGAGTCAACTTTTTAGGACGGATTTCGGAATTTTTATTAAAATCTTGATTTCATTAATTAGATTAGTCTATTATAGTTGTATTTATGATATGTAATTATTTTGGCTAGATTTGGGCCATTCGGAGTCGGATATTCGTGGAAAAGGCACTGTTACCGATTGATTGAGCTTGGTTCGAGGTAAGTGGTTTGCCTAACTTTGTGTGGGAGAAATCCCCTTAAGATTTGGAACTATTGTGATATGTGAGCACCGGGTACATGAGGTGACGAGTACGTACACGGGCTAGATGTGGAAAAACCCGATTTTCTTACTGAGCAGCAACCGATTTTCTTAATCTATTTTCATTGTTAATTGAGTTATTCCAATATGTGTAGCTATCCTGCTTAGTCTAATACAGCATGTCTACATGTCTTAATTGCTTATATGAACTCTGTGCAGCATGCTTAGTGAATTTCATGTTTCTTCATTGACTGGTACTTAGTTTAAACCGTAAGATTTCATGATGTAATTGTATTTTTTATTTTTGCGCTGCATATTTACTTTGGGACTATGGAACGGTATTTCGGGAGAACCTCATGTACTGTATATTTACTTTGGGACTACGAAACGGTATTCCAGGAGATCCCCCTGTACTGCATATTTACTTTGGAACTACGGAACGATATTCCGAGAGATCCCCCTGTACTTCATATTTACTTTGGAACTACGAAACGGTATTCTGGGAAATCTCCTTGTCTTGCTTATTTACTTTGCGACTACGGAACGGTATTCCGGGAGATCTCCCTTCACATTTACGTTTGGGACTACGAGACGGTATTTCGGGAGATCCCCTGTTGTTATCTCTGTATATTGAGTTGTTACATTCTATAAATTCTTTCTTGTTAAATTTCAATCTTTATTTTACTGCGATATTTTATTTTTTCCTTTCTTTATTATCATATTCCAGTAGGGCCCGGACATGACCTCGTCACGATTCTACCGAGGTTAGGCTTGGCACTTACTAGGTACCGATTATGGCGTAATCATGCTACTAATATGCACATGTTTTTCGTGTGCAGATCTATATGCTCTTTATCAGCCGCATTATCAATAAGTCGGGACAGCTTTGGAGACTTCAAGGTATATTTGCCGAGTCCGCAGACCTCGGAGTCCCTTTCTACTCTTCCCAATGTCCATTATCTTCTGTATTTTTCTTTTGATAGACTCTGATGTGTAGAGACACTTGATTTTCCTTCTGTAGTATGTGATTCACGATGTTCCGGGTTTTGGGATTACTGTGTATTTTGAACAGTTAGTTGTTTAATTTATGTTTTTATTTCATTACTCCGCAAATATTAGGCTTACCGAGTCATAGAGACTAGGTGTCGTCACGGCGTCATACGGAAGGGAAATTGGGTCGTGATAGTAACCTAGTTCCCACCGAGCTTCCAAAGGTAGCGATGGGCAGTTTTTTTGGTCGGCCCGTCCTCTTCCTCGTCCTTTGGCGCTGGAACCACCGGAGGCGCAGGTTTAACTAACGTGCACCAAGAGCATGGCTTAGAGAGAGAGAGATAGAGAAAAGGCAAAAAATATGACAAAGTAGGGATAGTTATTTACTCGATTCAAATAAGTAATTAATAATTAGGAAGTTACCATTAGAAATAAAACTTCTCGTGGTTGCGTGAGAACCTAACATTAAGGAGCACATCCCACGAACTCCCAACCCCCAAAATGTGATTTGCTTTTCCTCCTTTTTTTATCTCTTAAATTCCTTAATACATTAACTAAGTATCATTCTAAGAGATATTACATATTTTTTATATTAAATTTTTAAATTTTAAAATAAATTTTAGTTATACTTTTTAAATTAAAGACAGTTATAACTTCTATTCACGTTTTAGGATTATACAATATATCATCCAACCTAAACTCAAATTTAACTGCTATTGTTGTTATCTAATTATCTTCGTTCCTCAAAATCTATATATAATAAAAGGAGAGGCAAAAGCACATTATTAAGACAAGTGGCATAACCACAAAAAGCCAAGTGGCATTATTAAGATAAAATAAACTACCTTTTAACTAAAAAACTTTTTAAAATTTTGAATTGATTGGTTACTCTATTTGAATTAATAAATATAGATATCTTATAATTAGCTATATTAAAAAAATATTTAAAAAAAATAACTACTCATTCGAATTGGGGAGTAGTTTCAAGTTGGAGCTTTAAAGTTATTTTAAAATTAAAAAATAATCTATATATAATAAAAGTAGAAGCAAAAGAACATTATTAAGACAAGTGGCATAACCACAAAAAGCTAAGTGGCATTATTAAGACAAAATAAACTACCATTTTAACTAAAAAAAATCTTTTTAAAATTTTGAATTGATTGGTTACTCTATTTGAATTAACAAATATAGATATCTTATAATTAGCTATATTTAAAAAATGAAAATATAAAAAAAAAACTAATTACTCATTCAAATTGGGGAGTAGTTTCAAGTTGGAGCTTTAAAGTTATTTTAAAATTAAAAAATAAAAAATAAGAAAAAATTAAATTAGCTACAATAAAAAACAAAAATCTATATATATTATATTATTAAAAGGAAAGAATATTATATTATTAAAAGAAAAGAAGTCTAGCCTAGGATTATGACAAGTGGCAGTGTAGAAGAATGTCATGTGTTAGTTTTTAGGACAAAACTTAGTTAATAATTAAAAATTAGTTTTTAATTTTTTATTTTAAATTAAAATTTTTGTTGTCACGACCCAAAATCCTCGAAAGGTCATGATGGCGCCGGACACTACTGTCAGACAAGCCAACTCCAATAATTAGTAAATTCTCATTTTAATATTTTTGAAATCATAATTTTTTCCTCAATTAAATAGTAGAAGATGGAGTTTACAAAATACATAATAATATCATTAAAAAATTCCAATACAGTGCAACCCATAATCATTCCAAAATCCGGTGTCACAAGTGCATGAACATTAATTAGGAATGTAAAATAAAATACAACAGCTTTCCGGAATACAAATTGGACGGGAAAAGTGTAAGTATTCTAAAGGAGACTCTCTTGGCTGCGGAGCGTCGTATAGAATGCAGCTCACCTAAGTCCCCATCATAATCGCGCCTCTGAGCCCACAAGGCCGCTAAACATATGCGTACCTGCACAAAAATATGCATCAAGTGTAGCATGAGTAGGAAAATAACGCGTACCGAGTAAGTATCCCGCCTAACCTCGAAGAAGTAGTGACGAGGGGTCGACTCGGACACTTACTATAGGCTATAATTAATATGCCGATGATATGATAAATTATGGATTTTATGAGGCAACGGTAAACACGATAACATGAGGCAAGTAAATAATTCTCTTGTTAATAGGGCATTTCTAAATTATTTTCATCTTTTAACAATTTATATCTCCGGTCAATGAGGCCATATCAATTACCAATAATTCCAAGCAATCAATTAAGTCATGCGCAAATCATGCCGAGGTCGTACGGCCCGATCAAACATAATATTTAAATTGTGCACTGCCAGAGGGTCGAATGGCGCAAACCATAGATGCATCTATTTAATCTGCCGAGGCGTTCGGCCCGTTCCACAAAAGATAAACACATTCAAACCACCAAATTAAGGATTTATTTAGGTTTGATATTCAAAAAAATATCAATTCTCATTAACGGTCAAGTGACCCGTCCGAAACCCAAGTAGGTGAAGTTTAACCTTTTGAAATTCCTTTATCAAGTTCCAATATGTTTTAAACGGTTAAATTATCAAGTATGATGCAAGCATCGCAAATATAACGCAATTTGGGTCCTTGACTACCCGGACATAAGCGTAATAGTAGCTACGCACGGACTCTCGTAACCTCGTGCGTACGTAACCCCCACAAATAGGAGCACATATTGATTTATTTCACCTGTGGGGTAAATTCTCTCTTATAAGGTTAGAAAGGAGACTTACCTCGCTCCGAAGTTTCATAACCGGCTCCCTAGCCATTCAATCAACTCAAATCGATGCCCAACGCTCCAAAACTAGTCAATAAGTAAGCAAATCCATAAATATATACTTTAATACCCATTATAATCCTATTTACAATAATTCTCAACTCCGTTCGAAAAGTCGATAAAATCACCCTCGGGCCACGTGCCCGGATTCCAAAAGTTTTCGAAGATAATAATTACCCATAACCTTATGAACTCAAACATATGATTTCTATCAAATTCCATAACCATTTTCGTGGTTAAAATCTCCTTTTTATAACAATCTAGTTTTTTCATCTAGACCCTTGATTTCTAAGATTTACCGATTATAATCTATCCATAATCTATGAATTTAACACAAAGTGTGAAGAACTAACTTACCTTCAAGGGACTAGTTGAAACCCTTCTCAAAATGCTCCACAATCGCCCAAAACATGAAGAAAATATGCTAAACATACGCAACTCCGGACTTAAATGAAGGTTCTACCTTCTGCGATTTTCGCACCTGCGGTGTTACACTCGCACCCATGGTTTCGCACCTGCGGACAATTCATTGCAGGTGCACATTTCTCCCTTTTGGCCTTGCACTGCACTTGCGGACAATGGCTCGCTTCTGCGCAAACGCAGGTGCGCCTGTCCCTTCGCTTCTGCGCATCCATCCGCTTCTACGTGCCAGTCCTTCACACCTGCTTGTTCGCAAGTGCACTAAAATACTTCACATCAGCGGTTGCTGGCCAGCTCCTCTCCTTCGCACCTGCGACTGGTGGCTAGCACCTGCGGCTGCCCATGCGCAGGTGCGATCATACCAGAAGCTGGAAGCTTCAGCTCTTCCTCCAAATTCTAAAATTGGTCTGAGCCTCGTCCGGTTAACACTCGGGGTCCCCGGGGCCCTGTCCGAACATACCTACAAGTTTGAAATCATAAAACGGACTCGCTCGAACTCCCGGAACGTGTAAAACAACATCAAAAGTAAGAATCATACCCCAAACCAAATTGATTCAACTTAGAAATTTCAAATTCTTCAAACTTACTCTGAACACGCCGAAATATACTTATACTACTCGGAGTGACACCAAATTTTGCGTGCAAGTCTTAAATCAAGATACGGACCTACTCCAACTTCCGAAATCGGATTCTGAACCCGATATCAAAAGGCCACTCCCGGTCAACTTTCCAAAAACCTTCAAATTTCTAACTTTAGCCAAATGACTCCAAAATGACCTACGGACCTCCAAATCCACTTCCGGGCGCGCTCCCAATACCGAAATCACCATACGGAGCTATTCCCAGACTCGAAATTCCAAACGGATATCGATAATATTGAATTGCACTTCAACCCAAATTTAAGAAATCCTTCTAAAAATGCCAACTTCCATAATAGGTGTCGAAACATTCCCAAGTCATCCAAAATTCGACCCGGACATACGCCCAAGCCCAAAATCATCATAAGAACCTATTGGAACCTTCAAATCCCGATTCCTTGGTAATTTACTCAAAAATCACACCTTAGTCACTCTTTCCAACTTAAAGCTTCCAAAATGAAAATTTTCTTTCCAAATCAACTTTGAACTCCCTAAATCTCAATTCCGACTACGCGTCCAAGTCATAATACCTGAAGTGAAGCTGCTCAGGGCCTCAAACTGTCGAACGACGCACTGGAGCTCAAAACGACTGATCGGGTCGTTACATTTTAAATATCTATTATTTGAAGTAGGGATAGTTATTTACTCAATTCAAATAAGTAATTAATAATTAGGAAGTTACCATTAGAAATAAAACTTCTCGTGGTTGCGTAAGAACCTAAAATTAAGGAGCACATCCCACGAACTCCCACCCCTCAAAATGTGATATGCATTTCCTCCTTTTTTATCCCTGAAATTCCTTAATACATTAACTAAGTATCATTCTAAAAGATATTACAGATTTTTTATATTAACTTTTTAAATTTAAAAATAAATTTTAGTTATACTTTTTAAATTAAAGACAGTTACAACTTCTATTCACGTTTTAGGATTATACAATATATCATCCAACCTAAACTCAAATTTAACTGCTATTGTTGTTATCTAATTATCTTCGTTTTTCAAATCTATATATAATAAAAGAAGAAGTAAAAGCACATTATTAAGATAAGTGGCATAACCACAAAATGTCAAGTGGCATTATTAAGACAAAATAAACTACTTTTTTAACTAAAAAACCTTTTAAGATTTTGAATTGATTGGTTACTCTATTTGAATTAATAAATATAGATATCTTTAATTAGCTATATTAAAAAAATATATATATAAAAAAAATAACTACTCATTTAAATTGGGTAGTTTCAAGTTGGAGCTTTAAAGTTATTTTAAAATTAAAAAATAATCTGTATATAATAAAAGTAGAGGCAAAAGCACAT
Source organism: Nicotiana tomentosiformis (assembly GCF_000390325.3). Lineage (NCBI taxonomy): Eukaryota > Viridiplantae > Streptophyta > Magnoliopsida > Solanales > Solanaceae > Nicotiana > Nicotiana tomentosiformis. The sequence continues at coordinate 132,809,431 of NC_090817.1, forward strand.
TATTAAGACAAGTAGCATAACCACAAAAAGCCAAGTGGCATTATTAAGACAAAATAAACTACCTTTTTAAATTTTAAATTGATTGGTTACTCTATTTAAATTAATAAATATAGATATCTTATAATTAACTATATTAAAAAAATAAAAATATAAAAACAATAATTACTCATTCAAATTGGGGAGTAATTTCAAGTTGGAGCTTTAAAGTTATTTTAAAATTAAAAAACAAAAAATAAGAAAAAATTAAATTAGCTACAATTAAAAAACAAAAATATTAATAATAAAAGAAACTACCTATTCAAGTTGGGGAATAGTTTCAAGTTGGAGTTTTCAAATTATTTTTTTTTAAAACGAAAACAAAAAAATAAAAAATTGACAATTCAAATTGGAGTGTGGTTTCAATTTGGAGTTTTAAAATTATTTTAAAATAAAAAATAGAAATAAAGAAATAAAAATCTATATATAATAATAGGAGAGGCAAAAGCACATTATTAAGACAAATGGCATAACCACAAAAAGCCAAGTGACATTATTAAGACAAAATAAACTACCTTTTAAACTAAAAAAGCTTTTTAAATTTTGAATTGATTGGTTACTCTATTTGAATTAATAAATATAGATATCTTATAATTATCTATATTAAAAAATAAAAATATATAAAAAAAATAACTACTCATTCAAATTGCGGAGTAATTTCAAGTTGGAGTAATAAAGTTATTTTAAAATTAAAAAATAATCTATATATAATAAAAGGAGAGGCAAAAGCACATTATTAAGACAAGTGACATAATCACAAAAAGTCAAGTGGCATTATTAAGACAAAATAAACTACTTTTTAAACTAAAAAAAACCTTTTTAAATTTTGAATTGATTGGTTACTCTATTTGAATTAATAAATATAGATATCTTATAATTAGCTATATTAAAAAAATAAAAATATAAAAAACATAACTGCTCGTTCAAATTGGGAAGTAGTTTCAAGTTGGACCTTTACAGTTATTTTAAAATTAACAAACAAAAAATAATAAAAAATTAAATTAGTGTAATGACCCGGCCGGTCGTTTCGAGAGTTATAGCCCCGTTTTCTCCATTTCTACTTCTTTTTGTGTTATTCAAATATATTATGTTATATCGGGTTAGTTGGTTCGGGACGAGAGTGATTTCAGAGTGAATTGAGACACTTAGTCTCTTAAGTAGAAACTTAAGTTGGAAAAGTCAACCGGATGTTGACCTATGTGTAAACGATCTCGGATTTGAATTCTGATGATTACGTTAGCTCTGTTAGGTGATTTTGGACTTAGGAGTGCATCCGGAATGTGATTTGGAGGTCCGTGGTAGAATTAGGCTTGAATTGGCAAAATTAGAAATTTGGCGATTTCGGTCGGCAGTGGAAAATTTGATATCGGGGTCGGAATGGAATTCCGGAAGTTGGAGTAGGTTCGTAGTGTCATTTGTGATGTGTGTGCAAAATTTCAGGTCATTCGGACGTGGTTTGGTTGGTTTCGGCATGGGTTGCCGAATTTAGAAATTTAGAAGTTCTTAGGCTTGAATCCAAGGGTAATTTGATGATTTGATGTTGTTTTCAGTGATTCGAAGGTCCGACTAAGTTGGTATGTTGATATATGACTTGTTGGTATTTTTGTTTGAGGTCGCGACGGCCTCGGGGTGATTCCGGGTGGTTAACGGATTTGTCGAAGTTGGAATTTGCAGCTGGAGCTGCTGCTTCTGCTATTTCCGCACTTGCGGAAGGAGGAGTCGCAGGTGCGAGGCCGCTGGTGCGCGTGGGGAGTTCGCAGGTGCGGGCAATGCTGGGCTAGGCAGGTTGCGTAGGTGCGAGTTGGAGGTCGCATCTGCGAGCCCGCAGGTGCGAAACCTGGGGCGCAGATGCGGAAAGGGAATGCTGGGCAGGCTTCGCAGAAGCGGAGGAAAGGCGCAGGTGCGCCTTCGCAGGCACGAGGTTTTGGGCCGCAGATGCAGAAGCTGGGCTCCTAAGTGAGTTCCGCACCTGCGATGGATTTTTCCGCAGGTGCGGTGGCGCAGAAGTGTGAAATTTTCCACAGGTGCGAAAAACCTGGGCAGAAACCATAAATAGAACCCTTCGCGAATTTGGTTCATTTCCACCACTTTCAAGTTGGTTTTTGGAGCTTTTGGAGTGATTTGAAGGGTAATTCAAGGTCTATAAGTGAGGTAAGTTGCTTGAGACCTAATACTCATATATATGGTGATTTCTCGTTGTTTAATCATGTAATTAGTGAAAATGAGGGGTTAGGGTTTGGAATTGTTAGAGAGTAATTTAAGGATTTGAAGGACCAACGATATCGAATTTTGATGAATTTGGTATGGTTTGATTTGAGAGTGAATGAGCTTTCTAGTTTTGTGAATTTTGTCGGATTTCGAGACGTGAGACCGGGGGCCGGGTTTGAGCCAATTTCGGGTTTTGGTCTAATTTTGTAGCTTTTCTTGTGGAATTCATTCCATTAGCGTATATTAGTGGTATTGTACTGATTGTGAATAGATTTGGAGCATTTGAAGGCTGAACCCAGAGGCAAGAGCATTGCGGGGTAGAGATTTGACCGGTTTGAGGTAACGATTGAAAATCTAGTCCTTAGGGTACAAAACCCCGGATTTCGTATCATTCTACTATTTTGAAGTGATGCACATGCTAGGTGACGGACGCGTGGGAGTGCACCGTTGGGGATTTGTGACTTGGTCCGTCCCGTAGCAACTGTAAAGTTGCATATTTTGTTGAAACTATATGATACTTATATGTTTTAGAAAGAGTTTCTATAAATTGGGTTGAATGCCATGTTTGGGCCTTGTGCCAGTGTTGTTTGGACCCTTAGGGGCCTTTTCTTACTATCCTCTCATTGTTTTCGATTGAAAATCTATACTCGGTCATATTTATACTTATTTACTGCATAACTCAGTTTTATGACTCTATTTTGATGCATATAAATGTTATTTTGGGCCGAATGCCCTGTTTTTACTGAAATGCCCGAGTGGCTTGAGAGGTTTATGACTGAGTGAGTCCAAGGGCCTGATTTGTGAGGATATTTATGGGATCGGGCTGCACGCCGCAGCATGTTTCATATTTATAGGATCGGACTGCACGCCGCAGCATGTTTGATATAGGCCGAGGGCCTAAGTGATTTATGCCATGATTTGGCTTGATATAGCGCTTGGGCTGAAGGGGCCCCTCCGAAGTCTGTACATACCCCCAGTGAGCGCAGGTACCTACTGAGTGCGAGTGCTGAGTGACTGGGCGGCATGAGTGATTGTGAGGTATGCCCGAGTGGCAAGAGTGATTGTGAGGTATGCCCGAGTGGCACGAGTGACCGTGAGGTTTTCCCGAGGGGCTGTATATGAGTGATGTTTTGCCCGAGGAACTGTTTATGATTTCATCATTTTGCTCACCTTCGCATTTTTCCTCTGCTTGATAACTGTTGAAAAATATCTTTAAATGATTTTTTTACTGGAATTGTGTTTAAACGAGCCATGTAGGGTTTTTGTCTGAGATAGCTAGTGGCAATATTGTGGCTTACTATTTCACTTTTCAGTGCATGTCCTATTTACTAGCTATCGCTTTTTCTTTGCATCTTTCTTCTAGATTTCATGGTGTACCTATTGTTCTTATGATTGTTGTGGTGATACTAATATTTACTAATATTGTCTCCCTTTGCTTTGCATCCTTCTTCTGGATTTCATGGTGTTTCTATTTATCCTATGATTGTTGTTGTGATACTAATATTGTCTCTTTTTTACCCTTTTGTCCATTTTTTTGAGCCGAGGGTCTTTCGAAAACAGCCTCTCTACTCCTTCGGGGTAGGGGTAAGGTCTGCATACACACTACCCTCCCCAGACCCCATTAGTGGGATTTTACTGGGTTGTTGTTGTTGTTGTAACTGTGTTTAAACGAGATATTTTGATTCAAATCCTGATTTTAAAAGCATGTGGTATTTTACTGAGATTTACTGATATGAATGTTATATGCTTTATTGCTCATCACTACTACTCAGTCTTTATTTATTGTTGTTACTTTCTGAGTTGGTTTACTCACGTTACTCCCTGCACCTTGGGTGCAGATCCAGGTGTAGCTGAACACGGTAGTGGTTGTTGATTGTTCTGATTGCATATTTTTTCGGGGATAGCAAGGTAGCTACCTGGCGATCACAACCCTGCTCTTCTCCCTCTTATCTTCTTTTAGTTGTAGTTAGCTATTTTCCAGACTGAATTAGCCTTGATATTGTTAGACAGATTGTAGTAGATGCTTATGACTAGTGATACCCCTATGTCGGGCTTTTCCTTCCGCACTTTTATTTTGATTTGAACTCCTTTACGAAGGTTTTTATGTTAAATAACATTGAAATTATCTTTGAAATGAAAATATCAGTTTGTTTTGGAAATGAGTCGGCTTGCCTAGTTCCACGATAGGCGCTATCATGACAGGGGTTAGTTTGAGTCGTGATAGATTGATATCAGAGCCTAGGTTACATAGGTCTCACGAGTCATGAGCGGGTTTAGTACAGTCTTGCGGATCGGTACAGAGACATCTGTACTTACTTTTGAGAGGCTGCAGAACCTTTAGGAAACTCCACATTCTTGAATTCTTGTCGTGCGAATCTGTTGATTCTAGTAACTAAACATTTGTTATTTTATTCTCTCACAGATGGTGAGGACTCATGCAACTGCTCAGGAGGGCCAGCCACCAGTACCACTATCCAGGGCCGCGAGAGGCCGAGGCCGTGGTAGAGGCAGAGGTGCAGCCCGTACAACAGCTGAGGTAGTACTTGCAGATCCACCGGTTGTCCCAGATCAGGACCAGGTTCCAGTTGTTGATGCACAGCTCAGGCACCACCTGTGCTTGTTGTGATTCCAGACTTCATGAGGCCCTATCTCAGATTCTGATAGCGTGTACCGGCCTTGCTCAGGCAGTCTCTATCTCGATGGTCGCAACCACTTCTCAGGCTAGGGGAGGCACTCAGACTCCCTTTGCTCGCACACCGAGCAGGTTATTCAGAGACTTCAGATACCAGAGGCACCACCAACCCAGTCGGTTACAGTTTCTCAGGATTATGTGGTTCATGTTATGCCTGAGGATGATCAGCATAGGTTGGAGAGGTTTGGGAAACTCCAGCCACCACCTTTCAGTGTCATAGAGAGAGAGGATGATCAGGACTTTTTGGACAGGTGTTAGAGGATACTCCGTACTGCTGGTATTTTGGAGACTTGTGGGGTCTCATTCACTACCTTTCTGTTTTCTGGGGCTGCACTCAGATGATGGGAGACTTACGAGAGGTGTAGGCCTGTTGGCACAGCACCCCTTACTTGGCAGCAGTTCTCCATGGTCTTTTTGGAAAAGTTCGTGCCTCGATCCCGCATAGAGGAGCTGCGCAGACAGTTTGAGCGGCTTCGTAGGGTGATATGTATGTGACACAGTATGAGCTGCGATTCTTCGAGTTAGCCCATCGGGTGCTATTTTTGATGATGTTGTCAACATTGCTCGGCAGATTGATATGGTTCGCGGTCAGGAGAGGGTTGAGAGGGAGGCCAAGAGGCCTCTTGGTCAGGGTGGATTCAGTGGTGCTCTTTTTGGGGGTCAGTTCCAGCACGGTAGAGTTCGTCATTTCAGACCGGCTCAGTCAGCTTGGCCATTTCATCGGGGTGCATCATCTGGCCATGGTTCTCACATTTCTCATCAAGGCCACTCATCACTTAGTTCCCTTCCAGCTCAGAGTTCGTTCTGTGCTCCACCTGTTCAGGGCTCTTCCATGCCAGGTTCTTCTAACAGTCATCCTGGTGCTAGGGGTTCCCTTTAATTTCCTCTACCAGCACCCGAGAGTTGTTTTGAGTGTGGGGAGCTTAGGCACATGTGGAGGCATTGTCCTCATCGTCATGGAGGTCTATCTCAGCAGAGGAGTCAACCTCCGACTTCAGCACCAGTTACCTCACACCCGCCCAGTCAGCTTGGGGTGGAGGTTAGTCAGTTAGGGGTCGCCGGAGAGGGGGAAGCAGATCAGGGGGTGGCCAGACCCGTTTCTATGCCCTCCCTACCAGACCAGATGATATTGCTTCAGATGCTGTGGTTACAGGTATTGTCTCAGTTTGTCACCGATATGCCTCGGTATTATTTGACCCTGGTTCCACGTATTCATATGTTTCCTCGTATTTCGCCCATTTCTGGATATGCCCCGTGAGTCTCTAGTTTCTTCTGTTCATGTATCTACTCTTGTGGGTGATACTATTATTGTAAAACACGTATATCGGTCATGTGTGGTGACTATTGGGGTCTGGAGACCCAAGTGGACCTTTTGCTGCTCAGTATGGTCGACTTTGATGTGATATTGGGTATGGAATGGTTATCTCCATGTCATGCTGTTCTAGATTGTCATGCTAAGATGGTGACATTGGCTATGCCGGGAATTCTGAGGGTTGAGTGGAGCGGTTCTGTAGATTATGTACCAAGTAGGGTGATTTCATATTTGAAGTCTCAACGCATGGTTGAGAAGGGTTGCCTATCTTATTTGGCTTTTGTGAGGGATGTTAGTGCAGAGACTCTTGTCATTGATTCTGTTCCGGTGGTACGTGATTTTTCGAATGTGTTTCCTGCAGACTTGCCAGGCATGCCGCCTGACAGGGATATTGACTTTGGTATTGATTTGGTGCCGGGTACTCAGCCCATTTCTATTCTACCGTATCGTATGGCACCGGCGGAGTTGAAGGAATTGAAAGAACAGCTTCAGGAACTCCTTGATAATGGGTTTATTCGGCCTAGTGTGTCACCTTGGGGTGCACCATTTCTATTTGTGAAGAAGAAGGATGGTTCCATGAGAATGCGTATTGATTATAGGCAGTTGAACAAGGTCACAGTCAAGAACAAGTATCCTTTGCCTCGTATTGATGATTTATTCGACCAGCTTCAGGGAGCGAGGGTGTTCTCCAAGATTGATTTGAGGTCCGGTTATCACCAGCTGAAGATTCGAGATTCAGATATTCTTAAGATATCTTTCAGGACCCGATATGGCCATTATGAGTTCTTGGTGATGTCTTTTGGGCTGACCAATGCCCCAACAACATTCATGCATTTGATGAACAGTGTATTCCAGCCCTATTTGGACTTATTCGTCGTTGTATTCATTGATGACATCTTGGTGTACTCTCGTAGCCAGGAGGAGCACGCTCAGCATTTGAGGATTGTATTATAGAGATTGAGGGAGGAGAAGCTTTATGCAAAGTTCTCCAAGTGTGAGTTTTGGCTCAGTTCAGTAGCATTCTTGGGACACATGGTGTCCAATGAGGGTATTCAGGTGGACCCGAAGAAGATAGAGGCAGTGCAGAGTTGGCCTAGACCATCCTCAACCACGTAGATTAGGAGCTTCCTTGGTTTGGCGGGGTATTACCATCGCTTTGTGGAGGGATTTTCATCTATTGCATCTCCCTTGACCAAATTGACCCAAAAGGGTGCTCCATTCAGGTGGTCGGATGAATGTGAGGAGAGCTTTCAGAAGCTCAAGACTTCTTTGACCACAGCTCCAATGTTAGTTCTTCCATCAGCTTCAGGTTCTTACACCATGTATTGTGATGGCTCGAGGATTGGCATTGGTTGTGTTTTGATGTAGGAGGGTAGGGTGATTTCCTATGCCTCGAGCCAGTTGAAGACCCGTGAGAAGAACTATCATGTCCATGATCTTGAGTTAGCATCCATTGTTCACGCCTTGAAGATTTGGTGTCATTATTTGTATGGGGTTCATTGTGAGATCTATACTGATCACCGGAGTCTGCAAAATCTGTTCAAGCAGAAGGATCTTAATTTGCGTCAGCAGAGATGGTTGGAGCTTCTTAAGGACTATGATATCACTATCATGTACCATCCGGGGAAGGCCAATGTGGTGGCCGATGCTTTGAGTCGCTGGGCAGAGAGTTTGGGGAGTTTAGCATATCTTCCAGCAACAGAGAGACCGTTGGCATTGGATGTTCAGGCTTTTGCGGGCCAGCTTGTCAGATTGGATATTTCGGAGCCTAGTCAGGTATTGGCTTGTGTGGTCTCCAAGTCTTCTCTTTATGACCGTATTAGGGAGCGTCAGTATGTTGACCCCAAATTGCTCGTTCTTCGGGACAGGGTTCGGAGAGGTGATGCTAGGGATGTGACTATTGGTGATGACGGCTTGTTGAGAATGTAGGGCCGGATATGTGTGCCTAATGTATATGGGCTTCGAGAGTTGATTCTTGAGGATGCCCACAACTCACGGTATTCTATCCGTCCGAGTGTCGCGATGATGTACCAGGATTTAAGGCAGCACTATTGGTGGAGGTGGATGAAGAAGGATATAGTTGGGTTTGTGGCTCGGTGTCTCAACAGTCAACAGGTTAAGTATGAGCATCAGAGACCGGGTGTCTTGCTTCAGAGATTAGAGATCCCAGAGTGGAAGTGGGAGAGAATCACCATGGACTTTGTAGTTGGGCTCCCACGGACTTCGAGGAAGTTCAATGCTATTTGGGTTATTGTGGATCGGTTGACCAAATCTGCGCACTTCATTCCTATTGGTACTACTTACTCTTCAGAGCTGTTGGCTGAGATTTACATCTGAGAGATCGTTCTCCTGCATGGTGTCCCAGTTTCCATCATTTCAGATAGGGGTACTCAGTTCACACCGCAGTTTTGGAGGGACGGGCAGCGAGAGTTGGGTCCTCAGGTTGAGTTGAGCACAGCTTTTCACCCTCAGACGGACGGACAGTCCGAGCGCACTATTCAGATAATGGAGGACATGTTGCGTGCTTGTGTCATTGACTTTGGGGGTACATGGGACCAGTTTCTGCCACTCGCGGAGTTTGCATATAACAACAGTTATTAGTCGAGTATTCAAATGGCTCTGTATGAGGCTTTATATGGGAGTAGGTGTAGATCTCCGGTTGGATGGTTTGAGCCGGGTAAGGCTAGGCTCTTAGGTACAGACTTGGTCCATGACACATTAGAAAAGGTGAAATTGATTCAGGAGTAGCTTCGCACAACACAGTCTAGGCAGAAGAGCTACGCGGATAGGAAGGTCCGTGATGTGTCTTTTATGGTTGGGGAGAAGGTTTTGCTGAAGATATCACCCATGAAGGGTGTTATGAGTTTTGGGAAGAGGGGCAAGTTGAGCCCCCAGTTCATTTGGCCTTTTAAGGTGCTACAAAGGATAGGGGAGGTGGCTTATAAGCCTGACTTGCCACCCAGCTTGTCGAGTGTGCATCCATTGTTTCATGTTTTCATGCTCCGAAAGTATATTGGAGATCCATCCCATGTTTTTGGATTTCAGCACGGTTCAGTTGGGCTTGAATTAGGCATGAATTGGCGAAATTAGAAATTTGGCAATTTCAGTCAGTAGTGGAAAATTTGATATCGGGGTCAGAATGGAATTCTGGAAGTTTGAGTAGGTTCGTAGTGTCATTTGTGATGTGTGTGCAAAATTTCAAGTCATTCGGACGTGGTTTGGTTAGTTTCAGCATCGGTTGCCGAATTTGGAAATTTAGAAGTTCTTAGGCTTGAATCTGAGGGTAATTTGATGCTTTGATGTTATTTTGAGTGATTCAAAGATCCGACTAAGTTGGTATGTTGATATATGACTTTTTGGTATTTTTGGTTAAGGTCCCGAGGGCCTCGGGGTGATTCCGGGTGGTTAACGGATTTGTCGAAGTTGGAATTTGCAGCTGGAGCTACTGCTTCTGCTATTTCCGCACCTGCGGAAGGAGGAGTCGCAGGTGCGAGGCCGCTGGTGCGTGTGGGGAGTTTGAAAGTGCGGGCAATGCTGGGCTTGGCAGGTTGCACAGGTGTGAGTTGGAGGTCGCATCTGCGAGCCCGCAGGTGCGAAACCTGGGGCGCAGATGCGGAAAGGGAATGTTGGGCAAGCTTCGCAGAAGCGGAGGAAACGTGCAGGTGCGCCTTCGCAAGCAAGGGGTTTTGGGCCGCAGATGCGGAAGCTGGGCTCCTAAGTGAGTTCCACACCTGCGAAGGATTTTTCCGCAGGTGCGGTGGCGCAGAAGCGTAAAATTTTCCACGGGTGCGAAAAAACTGGGCAGAAACCATAAATAGAACCCTTCGCGAATTTGGTTCATTTCCACCATTTTCAAGTCGGTTTTTGGAGCTTTTGGAGAGATTTGAAGGGTAATTCAAGGGCTATCAATGAGGTAAGTTTCTTGAGCCCTAATACTCATATATAGCAATTTCCCGTTGTTTAATCATGTAATTAGTGAAAATGAGGGGTTAGGGCTTGGAATATTTAGAGAGTAATTTAAGGATTTGAAGGACCAAACGATGTCGGATTTTGATAAATTTGGTATGGTTAGATTCGTGAGTGAATGATATTTCTAGTTTTGTGAATTTTGTCGGATTTTGAGATGTGGGACCGGAGGCCGGGTTTGAGCCAATTTCGGGTTTTGATCTAATTTCGTAGCTTTTCTTGTGGAATTCATTCCATTAGCGTATATTGATGGTATTGTACTGATTGTGAATAGATTTGGAGCATTTGGAGGCCGAGTCTAGAGGCAAGAGCATTGCAGGGGTACAGATTTGACCGGTTTGAGGTAAGTAACGATTGTAAATCTAGTCCTGAGTGTAGGAAATCCTAGATTTCGTATCATTCTACTATTTTGAAGTGACGCACATGCTAGGTAACGGGCGTGAGGTCGTGCACCGTTGGGGATTTGTGACTTGGTCCATCCCGTAGCAACTGTAAAGTTGCATATTTTGTTGAAACTATATGATATTTATATGTTTTAGAAAGAGTTTCTGTAAATTGGGATGAATGCCATGTTTGGGCCTTGTGCCGGTGTTATTTGGACCCTTAGGGGCCTTTTCATACTATCCTCTCATTGTTTTCGATTGAAAATCTATACTCAGTCATGGTTATACTTGTTTACTGCATAACTCATTTTTATGACTCTATGTTGATGCATATAAATGTTATTTTGGGCCGAATGCCCTGTTTTTACTAAAATGCCCGAGTGGCTTGAGAGGTTTATGACTGAGTGAGGCCGAGAGCCTAATTTGTGAAGATATTTATGGGATCGGACTTCACGTCGTAGCATGTTTGATATCAGTCGAGGGCTTGTGTGATTTATGCCATGATTTTTCTTGATATAGCGCTTGGGCTGAAGGAGCCCATCCGGAGTCTGTACAACCCTCCCCCCCCCTCCCCCAGTGAGCGCAGGTACCTATTAAGTGCGAGTGTCGAGTGCCGAGTGCTGAGTGACTGGGAGGCATGAGTGATTGTGAGGTATGCTCGAGTGGCAAGAGTGATTGTGAGGTATGCCCGAGTGGCACGAGTGACTGTGAGGTTTGCCTGAGGGGCTGTATATGAGTGATGTTTTGCCTGAGGGGTTGTTTATGATTTCATCATTTTTCTCACCTTTGCATTTTCCTCTGTTTGAAAACTGTTGAAAAATATCTTTAAATTTTTACTGGAACTGGGTTTAAACGTGATGTTTTGATTCAAATCTTGATTTTAAAAGCATGTGGTATTTTACTGAGATTTCCTGATATGAACGTTATATGCTTTATTGCTCATCACTACTGCTCAGTCTTTATTTATTGTTGTTACTTACTGAGTTGGCGTACTCATATTACTCCCTGCACCTTGTGTGCAGATCCAGCTGTAGCTAGACACGGTAGCGGTTGTTAATTTTTTCTGATTGTAGATTTTCCCGGGATAGCAAGGTAACTGCCTGGCTATCGCAGCCCTGCTCTTCTCCCTCTTATCTTCCTTTAGTTGTATTTAGCTATTTTCTAGACTGAATTAGTCTTGATATTGTTAGACAGATTGTAGTAGATGCTCATGACTAGTGACACCCCGATGTCGGGCTTTTCCTTCCACACTTTTATTTTGATTTGAACTCCTTTACGAATGTTTTTATGTTAAATAACATTGAAATTATCTTTGAAATGAAAATATCGGTTTGTTTTGGATATGAGTCGGCTTGCCTAGTTCTACGATAGGCTTCATCACGACAGAGGTTAGTTTGGGTCGTGACAATTAGCTACAATAAAAAAACAAAAATATTAATAATAAAAAAAACTACCTATTCAAGTTGGGGAATAGTTTCAAGTTGGAGTTTTAAAATTATTTAAAAATAAAAAACGAAAATAAAGAAATAAGAAATTGCAAATTCAAATTGGGGTGTGGTTTCAATTTGGTGTTTTAAAATTATTTTAAAATTAAAAAATTGAAAGAAAGAAATAAAAAATTGTCAATTTAAATTAGGGAGTAGTTTCTTTCTAATATAGTAGTCTTTATATATACAAAAAAGAAGTAAATAATTATATGATGCCAAGTGGTATAATCATAAGACGCCAAGTATAGATATTTAGGACAAAGCTCCAACAAATTTGGTGTTTTAAAATTATTTTAAATAAAAGACGATATTAAAAAAAGATAAAAATAAATTGCTAATTCAAATTTGGGAGTAGTTTCAAGTTGAGTTTTAAGACAAAATAAACTACCTTTCTAACTAAAAAAACTTGCGAATTCTAAATTTTAAATTAATTTTGTTACTCTAATTGAATTAATAAATATAGATATCTAATAGTAATTAGCTACAAAAAATGAAAAAAAGAAATTACCATTCAAATTGGAGAGTAGTTTCAAGTTGAAGTTTGTAAAATATATTAAAATAAAAAATCAAATGAAAAAATAAAATAGCTATAATAAAAACAGAAATATATAAATAAAAGAAATACTCATTCTGTAACGACCCGACCGGTCGTTTTGAGCTCTAGCGCGTCATTCAACGGTTTGAGACCCCGAGCAGTTTCACTTCAGGTATTATGACTTGTATGCATGGTCGGAATTTAGTTTCAGGAAGTTCGGAGTTAATTTGGAAAGGAAATTCTAATTTCAGAAGCTTTAAGTTGGAGGAATTGACTAAAGGGTGATTTTTGAGTAAACGACCTCGGAATCGGGATTTGAAGGTTCCAAATAGATTCGTATGATGATTTTGGACTTGGGCGTATGTTCGGATCGAGTTTTGGATGACCCGAGAGCGTTTAGGCGCCTATTATAGAAGTTGGCATTTTGGAAGAACTTCATAAATTTGGGTTGAAGTGTATTTCAATGTTATCAATGTCCGTTTGGGATTTCGAGTCTGGGAATAGCTTCGTATAGTGATCCCCGTATTGGGAGCGCGTCCGGGTGTGGATTTGGAGGCCCGTAGGTCATTTTGGAGTCGTTTGGCGAAAGTTAGAAATTTGAAGGTTTTTGAGAAGTTTGACCGGAAGTGGACCTTTTGATATCGGGGTCGGATTCCGATTTTCTAAAGTTGGAGTAGGTCTGTAATGTCGAATGTGACTTGTGCGCAAAATTTAAGGTCAATCGGACGTAATTTAATAGGTTTCGGCATTGAATGTAGAAGTTTGAAGTTCTAAAGTTAATTAAGCCTAAATTGGGATGCGATTTGTGGTTTTAGCATTGTGTGATGTGATTTGAAGGCTCGACTAAGTCCGTTTGGTGTTTTAAGACTTGTTGGTAGGTTTGGTTGAGGTCACGGGGGGCCTCGAGGTGGTTTAGGATGGTTAACGGATTAGGTTGAAGCTTCAAGGATGGCTGAAATGCACCAGTTCTGGTGTAATCACACCTGCGCAAATTTGACCGCAGGTGCGTGACCGCAGAAGCGAGGAAATGGTCGCAGGTGCGGTTTGGGCGAAGCTGGACATTGACAGCAGGTGTGAAGGGTTGTCCGTACCTGCGAGGTCATAGATGCGGAGGTGCATCGCAGGTGCGAGATTGAGAGAAAGCCTGGGGGCACAGGCGCGAAAGCATATCCGCAGATGTGGATGCGCATCTGCGCATGGGAGACCACATATGCGGAAATGGGCTGGAAGCCCTGGATTGCAGAAGCGATTGGAGATCCGCAGAAGCGGGACCGCAAATGCGGTCAAGTAATCGGCAGAAGCGGAAACTGGGCAGAACATAAGGGATTGAACTTGGTCATTTTTCCATTTTCATTTGGGATTTTTGGAGCTCGGTTCTTGGGCAATTTTGACGAGTCTTCATCATGTAACACAAGGTATGTAGTTTCTTACTTATTGTGAGCTAAATGTAAAGTTTATATGTGGATTTAAAGAGAAAAATTCAGAATAATTGTGGGATTTTTGAAAGAAACCTAGAAATTTATATTTTTGGATTTTGACCACGTAATTGAACATGGAATTTGGAATAAATTATATATTTGAGTTCGTGGTGTCATGGGTAAATTTTATCTTAGAAAAATTTCAGAATCCGGGCACGTGGGCTCGAGGGTGATTTTTATCGACTTTTCGAGCGGAGCTGGAAATTGTCGTAAATTGAATTATAATGAGTATTAGAGTATATATTTATGGATTTGCACCTTTATTGATTAGTTTTGGAGCGTTGGGCACCGAATTGAGTCGTTTGAAAGGCTTGGGAGCCGGCTATGGAACTTCGAAGCGAGGTAAGTCTCCTTTCTAACCTTGTAAGAGAGAATTAACCACATAGGTGCAATAATTCAATATGTACTTCTATTTATGGGAGCTACGTACACACGAGATGACGAGAGTCCGTGCGTAGCTACTAATATGCTTATGTCCGGGTAGTCTAGGACCCAAAGCATGTTATAATTGCGATGCTTGCATCCTACTTGTTAATTTAAATTGCTTAAATCATATCGAAACTTGGTAAAGGAACTTTAAAAGGTTAAACTCCATTCTTCTTGACCGTAAATGAGAATTTTTATTTCTTGAATAGTTTCCTTAAAAAATCATGAATTTGGTTGTTTTAAATTGTATTTTCTCTTTTGTGGAGCGGGCTGAATACCTCAGCGGGTTAAATAGATGCATATATGGTTCACGTTTTTCGACCCTCGGCAGTGCACAGTTTATCTTTGGAATTGATAATAATTGATAGGGCCGTACGACCTCGGTATGATTTGCGCATGATATATCTTTGGAATTGATAATAATTGATATTGCTTTCATTGGCCAAAGGTCCAAAAATGTTAAATGACGAAAATAAATTTGGAAATTTCTTATTAACAAAATAATTGTTTACCTATTTCATGATATTGAGCTAATAACCGTTCTACGTAATCCATGCTTAATTATATCATTGATATTATATTTATATCCCATAGTAAGTATCGAAGTCGACCCCTCATCACTACTTTTTCGAAGTTAGGCGGGATACTTACTAGGTACGCATTGATTTACGTACTTATGTCTAGTGGCCGTGTGGGCGAAGAGGCGCGGTTAGTGTGGGGACTTAGGTGAGATGCATTCCACGTTACGATTCCACAGCCAGCAGAGTCTCCTTCGGAGTATTTATATTTCTGCTGTCCAAATCTGTATTCCGAACAGATGTTGTATTTTATTTTACATTCCTAGTTGAGGCTCAAGCACTTGTGACACCGGGTTTTGGGGTGGTTATGGGTTGTCCTGTATTGAAATTGTTAAAAATATTATTATTTATTTTGTAAATTCCATCTTTTACTATTTAATTAAAGGAAATATGATTTGAGAAATATTAAAATGAGAACCAAATTAAGTATTTATTTTTGTCTTGCCTGACAGCGGTGTCCGGCGCCATCACGACCTTTAATGGATTTTGGGTCGTGATAATATGGTATCAGATTACTAGGTTCACTTAGGTCTCATGAGTTATGAGCGAGTCTAGTAGAGTCTTTCGGATCGGTACGGAGACGTTTGTACTTATCTTCGAGAGGCTACACGACTGTTAGGAGCACTTCCCTTCTTGATTCCTCATCGTGCGATTTGATTCTTTTGAGGCTTATGCCTTCATTTCCTTCCTATTCAATCTTGTGCGACATGAAGCGCTTGTTATAAATTGGGAATCGAGGAATTTTAATGGTACTACAAATGTGGTGCGGGATGTTTCTCCTTGCGTATTTGATTGGGCTATTATCGTCGCTTTGCGGAAAGTCGTTCTGTCATTTCAGCTCGGTATCAGTATTACCTAAGGTTTTGAGGTTTGGCACTGATTGTTATGACGATTCATACGTTGCTATCGCAAAGTGTTTGTCTAATGGTAGGATGCTTGTCTATGCATCGAAGCAGTAAATGACTTGGGAGGAGGTTTACTCAATGCAAGATTCAGAGATCCAGTATTTTATTTCCGCCGAAGGAAAGGCAATCAGACTAAGAATGTTCGGGTTGGATTGATGGAGTAATGAGACTTGATATTTTTAGTATGGTGGAATCTTCATCCGAGATGTGGTATCGTCGTCCTTGATTGAATGTAATAGGTTCGCAGGTGTTATGGCCCTTTTCAAATCGCCTTTGGGGAAGAATAGTGTGAATGGTGCCGGAGAAGCGGTTGTTAGAAATAACGGGGTGTAGCGATTTCAGAATTGAATCGGTGTTTCGAGTGTTGATGGCTTGAGAAAGATGATCTTCGGAAAGGTTTAAAGTTGGTAGCGATCGATTGGTTCAAGTGCAACAGAGATAGATTTTGATTTAAGGCAACAACTGGGCAGTGAAGGATGAGGAAGAACATGTGGGAGGTGTCTTGCGGTGGTGAAAATTCTAGAAGGCCAAGCATGAGAAACAGAAGTCGAGTAGTTTCTTAAAGGAGAGGGTTTGACAAAAGTAGGAGAGTGGCAGAGCAGTTTAGAGTGATTTGGGACTCATGGTGGACAGTGACTAACTCTACGAACTTAATTTAGAATATGGGCTGCTATACGGAGAAGGGTTGGATATGACGGAAAGGAGTTGCATGATATGAAGAAGGATATAACATAACTTTGGATTAGAATGTATCGTCGCACGTTTAGTTGAAGTCAATGGGGAGTGAACGGGCTTGTACAGCTGGTGAATGAGCACGGGCTCAGGATGGTTTATTGGTTTCGTGGTAATTGTACTCGGTGCAGTATTTATAGAAGATATCAGCATAGAATTTCCACATATGGGTTATTTCTGGTGAGAAGGTTAACTATTGCGTGGTGTTGATGAAGCTTCTACGAAGAATTTTACTGGCTATCCGGTAAGAGGTCGGATATGTAAATGTGGCTAGTGATTCAAAGCGTTCATGAAATGGTTAACAGTAGGATTTCGAGGAATTTGGCAGGTCGATTGCACAAGGTCATGTCAGTAAGGAAGAAGGAATCTTGGTAGGTTCCAGGGTCATGTAATGATAGCTTCAAGCTTAAATGGGAGAGCCCCAACGCCTACGATTGGATTGCATGGTTGTATACTTGTGAGGTTTCTGGTTACCGGCATATTGGTGGGTTTCTACGACTAAGGAAAGAGAACATCAGTGGTGATTTGAGCCAAGGATTTGAGGAATGTGCGTTATATTTTATAGGTTCATGTTCAGGTTTTGGGAAGACTTAGAGTTTATGCTCCGTGTAGATGTGATGTACAAGGAAAGGAATTCAGCTGGTTGCTTCTTTGAGAGGGAGTTCATGTGCCAGCAGGGCCTTGGAGTTTGATCATAATTGGGAACAAGTCTGAGTGGGTGACTCTCAACAATGATTCTAGTGGGTTCAAAAATTCAAAGTGCGGTGCCTAAGGATTTCGAGCCAGTAGTATGGTTAAGTATTGAGCTTTTGCTGTGGATTATGAAAAGTGGCTTAGAGTGTTCTGCGTTATCTTCGGCTTACGGCATGGTATTGGAGGAATGGGAGAAAATAACTTCGGATTCATAGAGGGATTTTCAGAATGGGTGTGCCAGTTGAAGATGCGAATATGCACATAAGGAGGGTATAAGATGGTTCGTGGGTTTTGGAGACAACGTGGTCTCGTGAAATAAGGTCACTCAGGATGAGTGCGAATTTGGGTTCATGATGTTTTGAATGGAGCTATTATTATTCCGAAGGCAAGTCCGAAGTAAATTAGAAGAAGTGGCTCGGTTGGTAATGGATGAATCAGCACAGTTCTGGCAGTGACCAGTTTCTCCAGCGTGAAGTTATACATGTGGTTTGTGGTTGTACACTTGGGCTTGAGAGCCACCACAACTTGGTTGATTTGGGAGGTATTCGATTCATATGGCCTGTTGTGTGAAAATGGATTCCGGAAGGGACATGGTGGATTAGACCACTACTTGGGGTTGTATTTTCTGCGGTTATGAGAATTCAGTCACGTGTTGCAATGGTTCTCCTGAAATGCGCTAAGCAAAATGTTTCTATATGATGAATTGTTTATCCTATTAGTGGATCAAGGGTTATTATGGAATTTTGGTACTCTCACGTATTGGCATGTTAGGTGCAGTGAGCGGCATGGGGAATTGGAAGCTGAGGGTCAAGGTTGCGGTTCGATGTTGACAAGAATGTCACGAGCTCGGATGATGTAACGATCCGACCGGTCATTTTGAGAATTTAAATCTCGTCCGGCAGCATAAGGCCCTGAGCATCTTCGTATTATATTCCTTGACTTGCATGCGTGGTTGAATTCAATTACCGGGTGATTCGGAGTAATTTGAGACACTTAGTCCTAAAACGGAAGCTTAAGTCTTAGAATTTTTATCGTAGTCAGAACTGTGTGAAGACGACTCCAAAATGGAATTTCGGAGGTTCCGTTAGCTTCGTTGGGTGATTTTAGACTTAGGGGCATGTCCGAATTGTGTTTTGGACATCTGTACCTCATTTAGGCTTGAAATAGTGGAAGTCGAATTTTTGGAGATTTTGACCGGTAGTGGACTTTTTGATATCGGGGTCGGAATACGATCACGGAAGTTGGAGTAGGTCCGAAATGTTGAATATGACTTGTGTGCAACATTTGAGGTCATTCGAACATGGTTTGATAGGTTTCGGCATCGGTTGTAGGAATTTGAAGTTTCAAGTTCTTTAAGTTTGAATTGGAGGGTGATTCGTGATTTTAGCGTTAGTTTATGTGATTTGAGGGCTCGACAAAGTTCATATGGTGTTTTAGGATTGGTTGGTAAGTTTGGTTGAGGTCCCTGGGGCCTCGGGTGAGTTTCGGGTGCTTAACGGATTAAAAGTTGGATTTGGGTTGATGCTGAAGTCTTTAGGCATCTGGTATTTTTGCACATGCGATGGAGAGACCGCAGGTGCGGAATCACACGTATGGAGAGGCAAGCGCAGAAGCGGAAAAGTGGAGGAGTGCCAGGGGTCGCAGGTGTGATGTAAATTCCGCATCTACGATGCCCGCAGATGCGATGACAATCGCAGAAGCGATGAAGGACCGCAGAAGTGGACATGGGTCCCCAGGTGCGCACACGCAGATGCGACCCTTGGATCGAAGAAGCAGATGCTGAGTTTTGAGTGGAATCCACATCTGCGATGGGAATTCCGTAGGTGCGGTGACGCATGTGCGAAGGCAGGTTCGCAGGTGCGGTCACGCCTGGGCAGAAAAGAGAAATTCGAGGGTTTGATTTCATTCTTTGTTTTTGGACTTGAGAGCTCGGAATTTAGCGATTCTTCGAGGGACTTTCAGAGGAAGCCTTGGGGTTATGATTCCTAACTCGTTTTTGGTTGTATTCCATTAATCTATAGTTGTTTTCTCCATTTAGTTTCGGATTTTTGGGGTTGAAATTGGGAAACATTGGAAGAACTTCTTCAATAAAGATTTTGAGTTTTGAAAAGGGATTTGTGGTCGGATTTGAGTAATTCTTATATGGTTGCACTCATGAATAAATGGGTGTTCATATTTTGTGACTTTTATCCGATTTCGAGACGTGGGCCTGGGTCGACTTTTTAGGACGGATTTCAGAATTCTTATTAAAAATCTTGATTTCATTAATTAGATTAGCCTATTATAGTTGTATTTATGATATGTAATTGTTTAGGCTAGATTTGGGTCATTCGGAGTCGGATATTCGTGGGAAAGGCATTGTGACCGATTGATTGAGCTTGGTTCGAAGTAAGTATCTTGCCTAACCTTGTGTGGGGGATTTCCTCTTAGGATTTGAGTCTTCTATGCTGATTGTAGACCTTGTACGCGAGGTGACGAGTGCGTGCTCAGATTTATCTGTGGAAAGTTGGCCTTTTAGGGTCTTAGGTCCTTATATTCACTGAGTATGAAGTTATTCTTGATATGATTAAGTGTCTATTTACTAATTTCACCTCTAAATGCTTTAATTAAAATTAATCGCTTCAGGATTCACTCTTACTGCCTATTTGACTCTTATTTGACTTAACTGAAGATTTACCTCCTCTATTGTCCTGCTATATTTTCATAACTTCTTATCTTTATTTGGAATTAATATTATTTCATCCTATAATTGTTCGGTCTTAATTGAGGATATGATTATTTTTCTGCTACTTATCCTTAATTAAATTGTTGAATATCCTTCAAATTTTCCTCAACCTTAAAAGACGTTTAGATATCCTATATCTTAGCCGACTTGTTTTATTTGGAATTATTTGACTCGCGTTAGCTTCCCTGTTGTTGAAGTGTATATTATGGGATCATTGCTACACATTAGTTTTCACTTGTTGAGCTATTCTCTTTACGCCTAGCATTCCAAACTGTGGTTATTCCTTGTGAATTGGTTCTAATTTTCTTGTGATTTAAAAGTTCTTGAGTTGATTTACTTGTCGTACTTTGTATTATTGCCATTGTTGTTGTTGTATTTGTGGTGGTGATGCACGAGGTTTCTGCCGTGCGGTTGTTATTATGGGGTTGCACTAGGTTTCTGCCGTGCTATTTTTACTATTGATATTTGCACATGCGGCGTGACAATGTGGGATATATATGTGTGGGTTGCGCATGTGGAGAGACAAGGTGGGAACATTGTTATGCATGTGTGGAGAGACAAAGCGGACACTTACTTTATTATTGCACACATGGCGAGACAAGGTGGGCTGTGTCAGGGATTGATTTGTGATGATTTGTGGCCTGGGGCATTCTTGTTGTTGATATTTGTGAAGTGGTATACGTACTTGTGTGAGCTTTATCTTGTGAAAGCTGTGAGAAAATATTCTATGTGCTATCCATTCTATTTCCTTATCCTCATTTGCTGATATGGACTATAGTAGGACACTTGCACAAGCATACACGCAGTTAAGCACTCTTATCGGATAAGAGGTGTTCTTGATATTGTTAAGAATAGATGCTCGCCCTTGTTTACTTGCCTTCTATTTAAGAATGGCTCTACTGGAACGTGAGTCGTCATTGCGGTTATGAGGTGCTATTAGGGCACAGGATGCCAAGTGTTAGGATTCAGGTATTGAGACACGTGAGTCGTGATTTGTCCGAGGTTCGGTACCTCGTGGAGTTGTTTGCTAAAACCTGATGTAAAAGCGGTTGTAGTTTCTGAGTTATTACTTGTTCTTGCTGTATTTGTGATTCCGGATTTAGGTTGTGTTCCATTCACTTTGTCTGTGTCATTTTCATGATATTCCATTGATACTGGTTGTTTTCTTCCTTAATGCCATTACTGCATTGTGAGCCATATTGCATAGTTCTTATGTAGACATCATACTCCTGTTTTTCATATACGTGTACCCGTTTAGTTTATTAGACCAGTGGGTGTCTTGACTGTTCCTCGTCACTACTCCACCGAGGTTAGTCTTGATACTTACTGGACACCGCTACGGTGTGCTCATGCTACTCTTCTGCACATTTTTTGTACAGATCCGAATATTTGTTCGTTACTTAGTTGTGTGGACTGTTGCTACGGAGACTCAAGGTAAACCTGCCACTGCGTTCGCAGGCTTCGGAGTCACCTTCAAGTTTTTGTTTTGAAGTGTTTATTCTTATTTCTGGACAATTGTATTTAAAAGTTTTCTAGCAAACTCTCTGTAGAGCTTATGACTTGTACTACCGGTTTTGGGGATTGTAAATATTAAGAGATTCTATTTCAAATTATTAGATGTTATTTAAATAATGTTGTTTCAATTATTGTTAGGCTTACCTAGTCCCTAAGAGTAGGTGCCATCACGATACCAAACGGAGGGAAAAATTGGGTTGTGACAAGTTCGTATCAGAGCTCTAGGTTCATAGGTGCTATGAGTCATAAGCGAGTTTAGTCTGTCTTGTCGTTCAGTACGAAGACGTATGTCCTTATCTTTGAGAGGCTACAGAACTATTAGGACAATCTCACTTCTTTCATTTCTATCGTGCGAGTTCATTGATCTCGAAGTTTAAACTTTTATCATTCCATTCTCTCACAGATAGTGAAGACACGAGCTGCAGTAGTTGATAACGTTACCCCTGGAGAAGATGTCGCTAGAGGTAGAGGCAGAGGACGATGAGGAGTGCGTGCTGGAGCTAGAGCACCTACCAGAGTAGCAGTTGAGGAGGTGCCAGTAGTTCCAGTTGGGGAGCCGGTACCGGAGGCACCTATTGTTACCCCTAGAGCTCATGAGACCTTAGCGCAATTCCTGAACATGTTTGGTATATTGGCTCAGGCGGGGTTGATTCCGGTCGCACTAGCTATTTCACAGACCAGGGGAGGAACTCAGACTCTCGCCGCCAATACCCCATAGCAGCGAGTTCATGTTAGTTAGGTTCCAGGTGTCATGGCGACACAACATGTGGTTCTAGTTCAGCCCGTGGTCAAGGCAGCAGTATCTGAGGAAGAGCAACTTAGACTTGCAAGGTTCAAGAAATATGACCCTCATACATTCAGTGGTTTGACTTCAGAGAGTGCATAGGGTTTTCGGGAGGAGTGTCACCGCATTCTCCATACTATGGGTATTGTGGAGACGAGTAGGATTGCTTTTACTACATTCCAGCTTAGGGGAGCAGGGTATCAGTAGTGGCGGGCATATGAGTTGGGTAGCCCAGCCAAGTTAACTTCACTTACATGGGTTCAGTTTTCAGAGATGTTCCTGAGAGAGTTTGTACCTCAGTCCCTTCGAAATACATGGCGCGCGGAGTTTGAGCAACTGTGCCAGGGCACTATGTCAGTGTCAGAGTATGCCGTGAGATTCAGTGATTTGTCCAGGCATGCACCTGCTTTGGTCGCCACAGTTAAATGGCGTGTGCGTAGATTCATTGAGGGACTCAAGTATGATATTCGGTTCAGCATGTCTCGAGAGTTAGAGTCAGATGTTTCGTTTCAGCAGGTGGTAGGGATCGCTCTCCGTGTAGACGGCATGTGGGATCAGGAGAGAGAGGGCATGCGGGGCCATGAAAGAGAGTATAGGCAAAATCAGGAGAGAGAGGAAAGGGAGGTGAGGAGGCCTCATAGACCGAAGAGATCTACTGGTCCTTATTTTGGAGGCAGGGTACGACATGGTAGAGGTTTTGTGGGTCAGCTAGTTCAGTTTTGCACTTCAGGCTTCACACAGTGTTTTAGGTGCTCGTGGGTCTCAGAGTACCCACACTGCATAGTTCCCACAGCCACGTTAGTAGAGAGGTTGCTTCGAGTGTGGAGATACCAGCCACAAGGTGAGAGATTGTCCTAGACTCCGGACATGTGTGTCACAGCGGAGTATTCAGGCAAGTAGAGAGCGCCCAAGAGGGGAAGGCCCGGCCCGTTGATATGTTTCATATAGTAGTTTTGAGTTCACGGCGCCATATGATGTCATACAGGTATGCTTTTGATTTGTTACAGAGGGGCACCATTCATATTTTGATTCGGTTCTGCTTATCTGGGCGAGTTCCCCTATTTGTTGTCCCACCTATGGTGAGTTCATGACTTAGTATCATGTTTATGTGTTTGCCCCTGTTGGGAGATTCTATGAGTGATAGCCGTGTCTATCATTGTTTTAATTCATTTTTGAAAGTTACGAGACTAGAAGTGAATTCATGTTGTCCATTATGGCAGGTTTGATGTGATTCTTGAGTAATTTGGTTACGATTTGTGATTTGATACTCTACCAGGGTGAGAGTTTAGTAAGTGTTGTGATTTTATTGGCGGAATTGAGTTAGTGGAAGATTTCCATTGGTATGATGTGTATTCGACTTGTGATTCAGAGTTGAGGGTGAGGCCTTCGCGATTCCATGTGATTTGATATGTTGAGCGGGGCTGAGTACCGCGGTGGAAGTTATATCAGGATGAGATCCTTGTGATTTATTCATATACTTTAATTTTTCCTTTTAAATTGATTCGAAGTAGGATACTGTTAGAGAGTTGTGCCTGTCGGGCTTGTTTGATATTTCTCCTATGTGTTTCTCTTTACATATTCAATCATTTTTATTATGTGCTTCTTAAGTTTTGGCTTGCGGGGTGTGTGCCCGATGGTGTTAGTTGTGAATTATTGATTCGATGTATAGTTATGAGGTCTTCATGTTTCTTGCATCATTGTCAGCGTTGTGGAGGTTTGAAACGGGTTTCTAACGGATATGGGTCTAATTATCGGTGTTGGTTTTGATTTAGGGCAGCTATTATGATCAGAAATGTTATTATGGGCCTATATGTAGTGTGTCTTGTTGTGTGGTCATACCTTGTGGGTGTAGGCATGAGTTTTTACAGTTGGTTAAGACTGATATCGGTTATGGATTTAGAATCGGGTCTTTTGAAGATAAATGGAAGGTGAGAATTTTGACTCTAAGGCTTATCGATGTTGATAGAAAGGATAAATTACAGTTGCGATGGTGTCGTTAGGCTTATGTGGATTGGGGTGACATGGGGTCCCCCGCGGGTGTATGTTGAATATGTGCTTTCAGTGATTTGAAGACTTCGAGGCGATTCTTAGCACGTTCGAGTAGGTCCGTTTGTTTAAGAAGGGAAGGATGTAACGACCCGGTCGGTTGTTTTGAGAATTTAAATCCCATCCGGCGGCATAAGGCCCTGAGCAGCTTCTTATTATGTGGCTTGACTTGCGTGCGTGGTCCAATTCAATTACCGGGTAATTCGGAATGATTTGGGACACTTAGTCCCTAAAACATAAGCTTAAATCTTAGGATTTTGACCGTAGTCAGAACTGTGTGAAGATGACTCTAGAATGGAATTTCAGAGGTTCCGTTAGCTCTGTTGTGTGATTTTGGACTTAGAGGCATGTCCGGATTGTGTTTTAGAGGTCAGTAGCTCATTTAGGCTCGAAATGGTGGAAGTCGAATTTTTGGAGATTTTGAGCGGTAGTGGCCTTTTTGATATCAGGGTCGGAATACGATTCCGGATGTTGGAGTAGGTCTGAAATGTTGAATATGACTTGTGTGCAAAATTTGAGGTCATTCGGACGTGGTTCGATAGGTTTCGGCATCGGTTGTAGGAATTTGAAGTTTCAAGTTCTTTAAGTTTGAATTGGAGGGTGATTCGTGATTTTAGCGTTAGTTGATGTGATTTGAGGACTCAACTAAGT
This sequence comes from Nicotiana tomentosiformis, assembly GCF_000390325.3. Classification (NCBI taxonomy): domain Eukaryota; kingdom Viridiplantae; phylum Streptophyta; class Magnoliopsida; order Solanales; family Solanaceae; genus Nicotiana; species Nicotiana tomentosiformis. The sequence goes on from NC_090817.1 coordinate 132,834,583, forward strand.
TTGTATGGTGTTTTAGGATTGGTTGGTATGTTTGGTTGAGGTCCTGAGGGCCTCAGGTGAGTTTCGGATGCTTAACGGATTAAAAGTTGGATTTGTGTTGCTGCTGAAGTCTTCAGACATCTGGTATTTTCAAACTTGCGGTGGAGAGACCGCAGGTGCGGGATCGCACATGCAGAGAGGCAAGCGTAGAAGGACAAAAGTGGAGGAGTGCCAGGGGTCGTAGGTGCGAGGTAAATTCCGCATATGTGATGCCTGCAGATGCGATAGAGCAATCGCATGAGTGGTGAAAGACAGCAGAAGCGGACATGGGTCCGCAGGTGCGACCCTTGGATCGCAGAAGCGAACGCTGAGTTTTGAGTGGAATTTGCACCTGCGATGGAAATTCTGCAGGTGCGGTGACGCATGTTCGAAGGCGGGTCCGCAGGTGCGGTCACGCCTGGGCAAAAAAGAGAAATTCGAGGGTTTGATTTCATTCTTCGCTTTTGGACTTGAGAGCTTGGAATTTGGCGATTCTTCGAGGGATTTTAAGAGGAAGCCTTGGGGTAATGATTCCTAACACATTTTTGGTTGTATTCCATTAATCTATAGTTGTTTTCTCCATTTAGTTTCGGATTTTTGGGGCTGAAATTGGGAAAAGTTGGAAGAACTTCTTCAATAAAGATTTCGTGTTTTGGAAGGGGATTTGAAGTCAGATTTGAGTAATTCTTATATGGTTGGACTCGTGAGTAAATGGGTGTTCATATTTTGTGACTTTTATCTGATTCCGAGACGTGGGCCTGGGTCAACTTTTTAGGACGGAATTCGGAATTCTTATTAAAAATCTTGTTTTCATTAATTAGATTAGCCTATTATAGTTCTATTTATGATATGTAATTGTTTTGGCTAGATTTGGGCCATTCAGAGTCGGATATTCGTGGGAAAGGCATTGTGACCGATTGATTGAGCTTGGTTCGAGGTAAGTATCTTGCCTAACCTTGTGGGGGGGATTTCCCCTTAGGATTTGAGTCTTCTATGCTGATTGTAGACCAAATACGCGAGGTGACGAGTACGTGCTCAGATTTATTTGTGGAAAGTTGGCCTTTTAGGGTCTTAGGTCCTTATATTCACTAAGTATGAATTTATTCTTGATATGATTAAGTTCCTATTTACTAATTTCACCTCTACATGCTTTAATTAGAATTAATCGCTTCAGGATTCACTCTTACTGCCTATTTGACTCTTATTTGACTAAACTGAAGATTTTACCTCCTCTATTGTCCTGCTATCTTTTCATAACTGCTTATCTTTATTTGGAATTAATATTATTTCATCCTATAATTGTAAAGTCTTAATTGAGGTTTTGATTATTTTTCCGCTGCTTATCCTTAATTGAATTGTTGAATATCCTTCGTAATTTCTTCAACCTTAAAAGAAGTTTAGATATCATATATCTTAGTCGACTTGTTTTATTTGGAATTATTTGACTCGTGTTAGCTTCCCTGTTGTTGAAGTGTAAATTGTGGGATCGTTGCTACACATTAGTTTTCCCTTGTTGAGTTGTTCTCTTTACGCCTAGCATTCCAAACTGTGGCTATTCCTTGTGAATTGGTTCTATATTTTCTTATGATTTAAAAGTTCTTGAGTTGATTTACTTGTCGTACTTTGTATTATTGCCATTGTTGTTGTTGTATTTGTGGTGGTGATGCACGAGGTTTCTGCCGTGCGGTTGTTATCATTGTGATGCACGAGGTTTCTGCCGTGCGGTTGTTGTTATGGGGTTGCACTAGGTTTCTGCCGTGCGGTTGTTGTTATGGGGTTGCACTAGGTTTCTACCGTGCTATTTTTACTATTTATATTTGCACATGCAACGTGACAATGTGGGATATATATGTGTGGGTTGCGCATGTGGCGAGACAAGGTAGGAATATTGTTATGTTCGTGTGGCGAGACAAAGCGGACACTTACTTTATTATTGCACACATGGCGAGACAAGGTGGGGTGTGTCAGGGATTGATTTGTGATGATTTGTGGCCTGGGGGCATTCTTGTTGTTGATATTTGTGAAGTAGTATACGTACTTGTGTGAGCTTTATCTTGTGAAAGCTGTGAGAAAATATTCTACGTGTTGTTCGTTCTTTTTCCTTATGCTTATTTGCTGATATGGACTATAGTAGGACACTTGCATAAGCATACACATAGTTAAGCACTCTGATCGGATAAAATGTGTTCTTGATATTGTTGAGCATAGATGCTCACCTTTGTTTACTTGCCTTCTATGTAAGAATGGATCTATTGGCACGTGAATCGCCAGTGCGGTTATAAGGTGTTATGAGGGCACAGGATGCCAAGTGTTAGGGTTCAAGTATTGAGACTCGTGAGTTGTGATTTGTCCGAGGTTCAGTACTTCATGGAGTTGTTGGCTAAAACCTGATGTAAAAGCGGTTGTAGTTGCTGAGTTATTACTTGTCCTTGCTGTATTTGTGATTCCGGATTTAGGTTGTGTTCCATTCACTTTGTCTGTGTCATTTTCATGATATTCCACTTATACTGGTTGTTTCCTTCCTTAATGCCATTACTGAATTGTGAGCCATATTGCATAGTTCTTATGTAGACATCATACTCATGTTGTTCATATACGTGTACCCATTTAGTTTATTAGACCAGTGGGTGTCTTGACTGTTCCTCGTCACTACTCCACCGAGGTTAGTCTTGATACTTATTGGGCACCGTTGTGGTGTGCTCATGCTACTCTTCTGCACATTTTTGTGCAGATCCAGGTATTTGTTCATTAGCTAGCGAAGACTCAAGGTAAACCTGCACTGGGTTCGCAGGCTTCGGAGTCACCTTCAAGTTTTCGTTTTGCACTATTTATTCTTATTTCTAGACAGTTGTATTTAGAAGTTTTCTAGCAAACTCTCTGTAGAGCTTATGACTTGTACTACCGGTTTTGAGAATTGTAAATATTAAGAGATTCTATTTCAAATTATTAGATATTATTTAAATAATGTTGTTTTAATTATTGCTAGGCTTACCTAGTCCCTAAGACTAGGTGCCATCACGATACCAAACGGAGGGAAACATTGGGTCATGACAAGTTCGTATGGGAAGAATTCAAATGGTTAAAATCAGCTGGTATTATCTTTAGCATCACTTAAGATCGGTGTCCTGTATAAGAGGCTTTGTGTACTGATTTGCGGCTTCTTGATTTGCTTTACATCATTTGTGTGGCCGGTTGTATGGATGTGCAGACTTGTTACCTGGTGCGGATGGTCGTGGGAGTGTATCCCAAGGGAAGACAGTATAAGTATGACTTGTAGTCACTTGATTGATTAAAGATTTAAAACCAAGTATGGAGATTGTGGTACTATAGCTAATATGAGAATTTATACCTGAAGGGTGCTCAGTTTATTTGGTTATGGACTATGGAAGTTAATTCCGGATTTGACAGTTGTTCTTGTGTGTCGGGGGAAAAAGGGTTATTGTGGATCCTTGAAAGGTTATTAGCTTGGTACGGTACGATCAGAATTGTCTTGAGGTCCGTGGATGGATCTAAATGTGAATGTGGGCTCTATATCATGCCAGATGTGTTCATTTCAGCAAAGTGTTGTTTTCGGAGGGGTCTTCGGGCCTTGGATGATAATTCTGTTGTCGGACTTTCTGTGTAGTCTCTATTGTGCCATGTAGGTTGTGAGGAAGTTTGATTATTCGCACTCGTATTGAGACCCTATATAGTTTGTGGTATTATATGAGCAGGATGGCTCCCGAGATGCAGGACATTTATTGCACCTTAGTCGTGCTCGAGTTTTGTAGCGTATGGTGCCATCTGTCTCCCCGGGGATGGTATTGTGCACTTGGCGTGCTTGTGGTTGACATTCGGATATTTCGTAGGTATAAGCATTTTGGATTGATGGGTACTTCCCTATTTATTATCATGTGTGGATCGGGTGGCACGCCGCCACCGGTATACGGTTGGATCAGGTGGCACGTTGCCACAGGTACGTTGTTTGGATCGGGTGGCACGCCGCCACGTGTATCATGGTTGGATTGGGTTGCACGCCGCAACAGTGTGATGTTGAGTACAGTTCCCTATACCTATTTTTGTATGTTTTGCTTCTCATTTTCTAAGGAAGGTTCATAACATCATTTCGGTTGTTTAATTAGTCACGTGGGTTGATCAGTTCTTTTCGGAGTTTATTTTTCCTTATGTATCACATGCGAGTTTGTGGATTGTTGGTACATGGTGGCATCATATGAGACCTTTGGTAGTGTTTGTGGTGTCTTATTGCCGGAATAATTTATACTGGGTGAGACGAGATTATTGGACCTGGGATCAGCGATCGGATTATATGAGGCATATTAAAAAAAGCAAATATCGTTATTTGGTTCATAATGGGGTAATGGTCCTTGTCAGGAGGAGGGACTTAATGATTTGTCGACTCGAAAGTTGGTTATGAATTTCTACACATCCCTTCTGTTGTGGCAGTATTGCGAGAGTTGAAACGGGACTTATATGCTTCGTGAGGTGTGTTGTGAGCATCGAATTCGTGGGATTTCGGCTGTTGTTATCAGGGGATGTTATTATGGTCATATGAATTATACGGTGCATGGTGTGGATTCTGCGAAGGTATGCAAACATGTATCGGTGCATCATGTAGTGATTAATACGACGTTCGTATGTTGGAAACAGGCCTGGCAAAGAATTTCAGATGTTAGAATTTGGCTCTAAAGATAATTTGACTAAATAAAAGGGAGAATCTTCATATTTTCTCCAGCTAATTTGCACAACTGAATTGTTGTAGTACGGGTAGGTGCACGAGGTGGTAAACAATGATTTCTGACAACTCCAGAGCAGTTCTTAGCACGTTCGAGGACAAACGTATGTTTAAGTGGGAGAGAATGTAACGACCCGACCAGTCGTTTTGAGCTCTAGCGCATCATTCAGCGGTTTGAGACCCCGAGCAGCTTCACTTCAGGTATTATGACTTGTACGAGTGGTCAGAATTGAATTTCGGGAAGTTCGGAGTTAATTTAGAAAAGGAAATTCTAATTTCGGAAGCTTTAAGTTAGAGGAATTGACTAAAGGGTGATTTTTGAGTAAACGACCTCGGAATCGGGATTTGAAGGTTCCAACAGGTTCGTATGATGATTTTGGACTTGGGCGTATGTTCGGATCGAGTTTTGGATGACCCAGGAGTGTTTCAGCGCCTATTGTAGAAGTTGGCATTTTGGAAGAATTCCATAAATTTGGGTTGAAGTGTATCTCAATGTTATCGCTATCCGTTTGGGATTCAAATCTGGGAATAGCTCTGTATGGTGATCCTGGCATTGGGAGCGCATCCGGATGTGGATTTGGAGGTCCGTAGGTCATTTTGGAGTCGTTTGGCGAAAGTTAGAAATTTGAAGGTTTTTGAGAAGTTTGACCGGAAGTGGACCTTTTGATATCAGGATTGGATTTCGATTTTCGAAAGTTGGAGTAGGTTCGTAATGTCGAATGTGATTTGTGCGCAAAATTTGAGGTCAATCGGACGTGATTTAATAGGTTTCGGCACGGAATATATAAGTTTGAAGTTCTAAAGTTCATTAAGCCTGAATTGGGATGTGATTCGTATTTTTAGTATTGTGTGATGTGATTTGAAAGCTCGACTAAGTCCGTATGGTGTTTTAGGACTTGTTGTTTGGTTTGAGTGAGGTCACGGGGGCCTCGGGGTGGTTTCGGATGGTTAACGGATCAAGTTGAAGCTTCAAGGATGGTTGAAGTGCACCGGTTCTAATGTAATCGCACTTGCGCAAATTTGACCACAGGTGCGTGACCACAGAACCGAGGAAATGGTCGCAGGTGTGGTTTGGGCGAAGCTGGGAAGTGACCGCAGGTGCGAAGGGTCGTCCGCACCTGCGAGGTCGCAGATGCGGAGGTGAATCGCAAGTGCGAGATTGAGAGAAAGCCTGGGGGCGCAGGTGCGAAAGCATATCCGCATATGCGGATGCGCATGGGAGACCGCATATGCGGAAATGGGCTGGAAGCACTAGATCGCAGAAGTGGTTGGAGATCCGCATAAGCGGGACCGCAAATGCGGTCAAGTAATCCGCAGAAGCGAAAACTGGCAGAACATAAGGGATCGAACTTGGTCATTTCTCCATTTTCATTTGGGATTTTTGGAGCTCAGTTCTTGGGCAATTTTGAGGAGTCTTCACCGTGTAACACAAGGAAAGTAGTTTCTTACTTGTTGTGAGCTAAATGTAAAGTTTATATGTGGATTTAAGGAGGAAAATTAGGGAAAATTGTGGGATTTTTGAAAGAAACCTAGAAATATATTTTTTTTGGATTTTGACCATGAAATTGGACATGGAATTTGGAATAAATTATATATTTGAGTTTGTGGTGTCATGGGTAAAGTTTATCTTCGAATATTTTCGGAATTCGGGCACGTGGGCCCGAGGGTGATGTTTATCGACTTTTCGAGCAGAGTTAGACATTGTCGTAAATTGAATTATAATGAGTATTAGAGTATATATTTATGGATTTTCACCTTTATTGACTAGTTTTGGAGCGTTGGGCACCGAATTAAGTCGTTTGAAAGGCTTAGGTGCCGTCTATGGAACTTCGAAGCGAGGTAAGCCTCCTTTCTAACCTTGTAAGAGAGAATTAACCCCATAAGTGAAATAATTCAATATGTGCTTCTATTTATGGGGGCTACATACGCACGAGGTGACGAGAGTCCGTGCGTAGCTACTAATATGCTTATGTTCGGGTAGTCTAGGACCTAGATCATGTTATAATTGTGATGCTTGCATCCTACTTGTTAATTTAAATTACTTAAATCATATCGAAACTTGTTAAAGGAACTTTAAAAGGTTAAACTCCATTCTTCTTGACCCTAAATGAGAATTTGTATTTTTTGAATAGTTGCCTTAATAAATCTTGAATTTGGTTGTTTTAAATTGTATTTTCTCTTTTGTGGAGCGGGCCAAACGCCTCGGCAGGTTAAATAGATGCATCTATGATTCGCGTTGTTCGATCCTAGGCAGTGCACAGTTTAAATATTTATGTTGGAGCGGGCCGTACAACCTCGGCATGATTTGCGCATGATATATCTTTGGAATTGATAATAATTGATATTGCTTTCATTGGCCAAAGGTCCAAAAATGTTAAATGACGAAAATAAATTTGGAAATTTCTTATTAACAAAAGAATTGTTTACTTATTTCATGATATTGAGCTTACAGACATTCCATGTAATCCATGCTTAATTATATCATTGATATTTTATCTATAGCCCATAGTAAGTGTAGAAGTCGACCCCACGTCACTACTTCTTCGAGGTTAGGCGGGATACTTACTAGATATGCGTTGATTTACGTACTCATACTACACTTGCTGTAAATTTTTATGGTGGTGCATATATGTCTAGTGGCCGTGTGGGCGCAGAGGCGCGGTTAATGTGGGGATTTAGGTGAGCTGCATTCCACATTATGAGTCCGCAGCCAGCAGAGTCTCCTTCAGAGTATTTATATTTTTCATGTACGAATTTGTATTCCGGACAGATGTTGTATTTTATTTTACATTCCTAGTTGAGGCTCATGCACTTGTGCCACCAGAGTTTTGGGTAGTTTTGGGTTGTCCTGTATTGAAATTGTTAAAAATATTATTATTTATTTTGTAAATTCCATCTTTTACTATTTAATTGAAGGAAATATGATTTCAGAAATATTAAAATGAGAACCAAATTAAGTATTTATTTTTGTCTTGCCTGACAGTGGTGCCCGGCGCCATCACGACCTTTAATAGATTTTGGGTCGTGACACATTCAAATTGGGGAGTAGTTTCAAGTTGAAGTTTTAAAATTATTTTAAAATAAAAAATGAAAATAAATAAATAAAATAACTTTTAATTCAAATGAAAAATATAAAAAGTCAAGTGAAATTGTTAAGACAAAATATTTTTCAAGTGGCATTCAAACGGGGGAGTAGTTTCAAGTCGAAGTTTTAAAATTATTTTAAAATTAAAAAAACAAAAATAAGAAAAAATTAAATTAGCTACGGTAAAAAAAACTAAAATATTAAAAAAAAAAAAAAAAAAAAAAACTACATATTCAAGTTGGGGAGTAGTTTTGGTTATTCAAAGTACTGACTAATTCAATAATAAAAATAAAAAGGATCAAACAATTTATTTGATTGCTACATGATGTGTATCCTTTAATTTTGTATAGATTGTGTTATATTTCTGCACACTATATTAAATAGTAAAATATAACTAATATTTATAAGATTAATATTCTGTCAAATTATCCGTGCATCGCGCAGGTTCTTATACTAGTATAATAAATAAAGCATAAGGACAAACATCCTAAATATTGGACTATATTTGCCGCAATATATTTTCTTGCACGAACAATTGTATGTTGCACGTTCAAAAGGATATTAAGATCGACAAAAAGAGTTGTGGTTAAGGCAGAGCAACCAAAGCATTATGAGGAAACATACACAAAAAAATAATTGTCCACAAAGAAGTGTTTGTTAAGATACCATCACATTAAATATTTTTAAACTATAATACATAATTATCTAACTAACATGATAAAATTGATCATTTGTGTAAGTTTTAATGATGTTATTTTATATTAAATTCATGTATTATGCTAATTTAATAATATTTTTCGGCATTTAGATGATTGTTGTGTTATTAAATATAAAATTTCTCTCATTAATTAAATTTTATTGTTCCTTCATATAAATAAATGTTTAAATGTTTAGACAAGATGGGTTGCTCTGATGGTAAGCACACTCCACTTCCAACCAAGAGGTTATGAATTTGAGTCACCCCAAGAGCAAGGTGGGGAATTCTTGGAGGGAAGGATACCGAGGGTTATTTGGAAACAGCCTCTCTACCTCAGGGTAGGGGTAAGGTCTGCGTACACATTACCCTCCCCAGACTCCACTAGTGGAATTATACTGGGTTGTTGTTGTTGTTGTTGTTGTTGTAAATCATCACATGTCATTATTAAAATGCAACGCATGTTCATAGATACTGATATATATATATATATATATATATATATATATATATGCTCTATCCCCACAAAAAACTAGTCAAAATAATCTATTATACGCTACTTACTATCACACCTCCTTTTTCCCAAGGGATAGGGGATTTTTTTCAATTAAAGTAACATTATTCGAAATGGAATAATTTATTCAATTCAGATTCGCCACTTGGAATAATTATTATGGTATCCCAAGTCACCGGTTTATTTTACAATCCCAAATCGGGGAAATTGACTCTATTTATGGTCCGCGAACACAAAAGATCGGGTAAGAAATTCTGTTAACCCAGGAGAAGATGTGAGGCACTCCCGAGTTCCGTAGTTTTAGCACGGTCACTTAACAATTAATACTTGGCTTAATTATCTGAATTATTACATGTTTATGAACCTTTTATGCATTGCCGCTTTTTTACCGCTGTTAATGATTTTTAAACAATTATGAAATTTATTTAAACAAGTCGTGGTGTCGTGCACGTATTATTTTTTGTACACATCGCAAATCACGCCACGTGAAACGTACCCATGATTCACAACATGAGTTGGAATTTACGTATCATGACTAAGTCACGGGAACCGTACCCATAGTCACAATGATTTGTTATTAATCGCGCCTAGAGCTGTAACGACCCAACCGATCGTTTTGATAATTTAAGCTCCGTTCGGCGGCATAAGGCCTTGAGAAGCTTCACATTATGTATATCGACCTGCGTGCATGGTTGGACTCAGTTGCCGGATGATTCGAAGTCGAATTGGAAGAAGGATTCTAGTTTTGGAAGCTTAAGCGGTGAGAATTTGACCCAAATTTGACTTTTTGTATAAACAGCTCCGAAATGAGTTATGGATGATGTCATCAATTTTGTATGGTGATTTTGGGCTTAGGAGAACATCTGGAATGTGTTTTGGAGGTCCGTAGTAGATTTAGGCTTGAATTGGCGAAAGTTGGATTTTTGACGATTTCGGTCGGTCGTGGAAATTTTGATATCGACCCCAGAATGGAATTCCAGAAGTAGATGTAGCTTCGTAGTGTCATTTGTGACCTGTGTGTGAAATTTGAAGTCATCCGGACTAGGTTTGATATGTTTTGGCGTCATTAGTAGAATTTGGAAAATTCAAAGTTCCTTAGGCTTGAATCCGTGCTCCATTCATGTTTTTGAGGTTGTTCAATGTGGTTTGAAGGCTCGACTAAGATCATATGGTGTTATAGGATTGGTTGGTATGTTTGGTTGAGGTCCCGGGGGCCTCGGGTGTGTTTAGGATGCTTAACGGATGCATTTTTGGACTTAGGCCATTGCTGTAGTATTTCTGGTGTCTGGTGTATCGCACCTGTGGAGTGGGAACCGCAGGTGCGGACTCTCACGTACGGGGATGGAAGAGTAGATGTGAGAATTGAGAGTTGGCCTGCGATCGTAGGTGCGAGGAGGTTCCGCATCTGCGATGCCCGCAGATGCGCAGAAGGCTCGCAGGTGCAGAGACTGTGGGAGTTAGTGACTTCCGTATGTGCGACTGGTTAGACCGCATATGCGGTAGGCGCAGGTGCGAGAAATGGTCGCAGGTGCGAGGATCGCTGGGCAGAAAAGGGGTTGGAATCGACGGTAAGTTCATTTTCACTCTATTTCTTAATTTTGAGCTCGGGAGAAGGCGATTCTTTGAGGGATTTTCAGAGGAATCTTGTGGGTAACGATTTCTTACTGGAATTTGGTTTTATTGCATTAATCTATTGTAGTTTTCCTCATTTAATCAAGGTAATTAGGTGAGAAATGTAAGAAATGGGGGGGAAGTTCCCCAATCGAAATTATGAGTTTTGATCTAGTTCTAGGCATTGGATTTAGATGATTTTTGTACGAGTGGTCTCGTGAGTGAATGGATGTTCTAAATTGGTAACTTTTACCCTATTCCGAGTCGTGGGCTCGGGGAGCCTTTTTGGGCAATTTTCCTATTTTCTTGCCTTAGCTTCGAATTCATTAGCTAAAGTAGTTACTTGTAGTATTATTTACATTATGCAATTGATTTGATTAGATTTGAGCCATTCGGAGTTGGATACTCGTGGCAAGAGCGTGGTTTCGGATTGAGTCGAGTGATTCGAGGTAAGTATCTTGCCTAACCTTGTGTGGGGGAACTACCCCTTAGGATTTGAGTCATCTATGTTGATTGTAGTTTGTGTACGCGAGGTGACGAGTGCGTGCTCAGACTTATTTATGGAAAGTTGGAATTTTAGGGTTCTTATGTCCTTATATTCACCGTGTATGATGTTGTTCTTGATACGCTTGAATTCCTATTTGGTAGTTTCACCTCTACATGCTTTGATTAGAGATAATTGCTTTAGGATTCACTCTTACTGTCTATTTGACCCTTATTCGACTTAACCAAAGATTTTATCTCTTCTATCGTCATGCTATATTTTTCATAACTGCTTATCTTTAATTGTAATAATTATTTTCTCATCCTATAATTGTTTAGTTTTAATTGGAGTTATGATTATCTTTCGTTGCTTATCCTTACTTGAATTGTTGAATATTCCTCGTAATTGCTCAACCTCAAAAGGAGTTTAGATAACCTATATCTTAGTTGACTTGCCATTATTTAGAACTATTTGACTCGTGTTGGCTTCTTATTGTTGACTTGAAAAATGTGGAATCGTTGCTACATTTTGTTTTGTTTTCCCTTGTTAAGATGTTCTCCTTGTGCCTAGCATTCTTTAATGTGGTTATTCCTTGTGAATGAGTTCTACCGTTCTTGTGATTTAAGTTCTTGAGTTGATTTGCTCGCCATACTTTGAATCTCTGTCATTGTTGCTTTTATACTTGTTGTGGTGATGTACGAGGTTTCTATCGTATTATAGTTGTTATCTCTGTTGTTTGCGCTGCATATTTAAATTGGGACTACGGACGTATTTCAGGAGATCTCCATGTCTTGCATATTTATTTTGGGACTACAGAAGTATTCCGGGAGATCCCCCAGCACTGCATATTTAAATTGGGACTACGGACGTATTCCGGGAGATCCCCCTATCTTGCATATTTCTTTTGGGACTACAGACGTATTTCGGAAGATCCCTCAGTACTGCATATTTAAATTGGGACTACATACGTATTCCAGAAGATTCCCTTGTCTTGCATATTTACTTTGGGACTACGGACGTATTCCGGGAGATCCCCCAGCACTGCATATTTAAATTGGGACTATGGACGTATTTCGGGAGATCCCCCTGTCTTGCATAATTATTTTGGGACTACGGACGTATTTCGGGAGATCCCTCAGCACTGCATATTTAAATTGGGACTACAGACGTATTCCAAAAGATTCCCTTATTTTGCATATTTACTTTGGGACTACGGACGTATTCTGGGAGATCCCCCAGCATGGCATATTTATTTTGGGACTACGGACATATTCCGGGAGATCCCCCCTCCCCCCCCTCCCCCGTACTACATAATTAATTCGGGACTACGAGACGGTATCTCGGTAGATTTTTCTGTGGTTATATCTATGTTCGGAGCTGCTAATCTTCCATGCTTAGGTGTCACGGGGTGACTTATACTCGAAGGATAATTATTTGAAAAGTTTATATTTGAAAAGTATTTATCTTGAAGGAACTATGTTTGAAGGATATTTATTTGAAAGGGTTATACTTGAAAAGTATTTATCTTGAAAGAACTATGTTTGAAGGCTAATTATTTGAAAGGTTTTTATCTTGAAAGAACTATATTTGAAAGATATTTATTTGAAGAAAGTATATTTCAAAAATAATTTCTTATTGGAAAGGATTATATTCTAAAGACCTCAATTTAAAAACTCACGGGTAAAAGTTTACACTAGAAGGATTTGACTAATTTATTGGGGTTTATTGGCTGAGACCTGATGTGAAAACTATTGCAGTTGCTAATTTACTACTTGCCTTTACTGTATTGTGATTTTCGGATTTGGGTTGTATTTCCGTTCATTCTTCTGTGTCTTATTCTGGTGTTCCACTGTTACTTGCTGTTTTTCCTTCCTTATTGCAGTTGCTAGGTCATTAGCCATATCGCGGGGTCCTTAGATAGATGTCATGTTATACCATCCCTATACTTATGCTTGTTCAATTTATTAGACCAGTGAGTGTCTTGACTAGTCCTCGTCACTACTTCACCGAGGTTAGTCTTGATACTTACTGGGCACCGCTGTGGTGTGCTCATACTACACTTCTGCATATTTTGTGCAGATCCTTGCTGGGGAGACTCAAGGTAAATCTGCCACTGTGTTCGCAGGCTTCGGAGTCACCTTCCTATTTTGTATTTACACTGTTTTTACTTAGTTTCGAACAGTTGTATTTAGAAGTTGTATTAAACTCTATAGAGCTTATGACTTGTACTACCGGTTTTGGGTAATTGTAAATTTTGTAAACATTTCTATATCGAGACTGTTAGATTTCCTTTGTTATTGTTGTTACTCAGTAAATATTAGGCTTACCTAGTCCCTAAGACTAGGTGCCATCACGATACCCAAAGGAGGGGAATTTGGGTCGTGACAAGTTGATATCACAGTGCTAGGTTCATAGGTTCTACGAGTCATAAGCGAGTTTAGTAGAGTCTTGCGGATCGGTATGGAGACGTATGTACTTATCTTCGAGAGGCTACGGAACTATTAGGACAATTTCACTTCCTTCATTCCTATCGTGTGAGTTCATTAATCTTGAAGTTTGAAATTTACCATTCCATTCTCTCACAAATGGTGAGGGCACGAGCTGCGGTTCCTGATGATGTTACCCCCGGAGTAGATGCCGCTATGGTCAGAGGCAGAGGCCGACAAGGAGCACGTGCCATAGTTAGAGGACCTACTAGAGCAGCAGTTGGGGAGCCGCCAGTAGTTTCAGTTAGGGGGCAAGTACAGGAGGTGCCTGTTGTTGCCCCCGGACTTCAGGAGACTTTAGCACAGTTCCTGAGCATGTTTAGTCTTTTAGCTCAGGCAGGGTTATTTCTAGTTGCACCAGTTACTTCACAGACCGGGGGAGGAGACCAGACTCCCGCCGCCCACACTCCAGAGCAGCGAGTTCACGTTGGTCAGGTTCCAGGTGTCATGGTGACACAGGCTGTGGTTCCAGTTTAGCTTATGGTCAGAGCAGCAGCATCCGAGGAAGGGCAGCTTAGATTTGCAAGGTTCAAGAGATATAACCCTCCTACATTCAGCGATTTGGCTTCAGAGAAATCATAGGGTTTTCTGGAGGAGTGCCATAGCATCCTCCGCACTATGGATATTGTTGAGACGAGTGGGGTTGCTTTTACTACGTTCCAGCTTAAGGGGGCAGCTCACCAGTGGTAGCAGGCATATGAGTTGGGTAGCCCGGCCGATGCAGCTTCACTTACATGGGTTCAGTTTTCACATATGTTTTTGAGAAAGTTTGTAACTCAGTCCCTTCGGGATGCATGGCACGCGGAGTTTGAGCGGTTGTGTCTGGGCACTATATCAGTATTAGGGTATGCCGTCAGATTCAGTGATTTGGCCAGGCATGCACCTGCCTTGGTCGCTTCAGTTAGAGGGCGAGTCCATAGATTCATTGAGGGGCCCAAGCATGATATTCGGTTCAGTATGGCTAGAGAGTTGGAGTCATATATTTCGTTTCAGCAGGTGATAGGGATCGCTCGCCGGTTAGAGGGCATGTGGGACCGAGAGCGAGAGAACAGACGAGATCAGGAGAGAGAGTCTTTCTTCACTCAAGCACCTTTCTAGGGTGGAAAATTAAATCCCAGATTTGAAAGAATTCAAAAGGGCTTAAACTAAAATACAAAAGAGAATTGGAAGGATTGGTTCGAATTTCGCTGGAATTTGGTGTCGATTTCTCTGGTTTTGCTGAAGAAACTTTGTTGCTGTTGTTCTCTGCTGGGATCTTGAATTTAATCTTCTATTTCCAGACCTTTGCTTGGTCGTTTAGTGCTGTTTTACCGCTTTTAGTTATGTAAATATTCACCTATTTTCCTCTACTTGAGTCTATGGATTAAAATTTGGATTACTCATATTGAGTTTATGATTGTTTACTCAGATTTTGATTGTGGTGATCAGAGGCGGATCCAAGATTTAAATCATGTGGGTTCAATTTTAAGATTTTTAACATTGAACTCATTATATTTTTAAAGTTATGAGTTCATATCTACTATTTTTGCAATTTTAATGAATTTTTACATACAAATTTTTACTCCGCGTCGAAAGTTATGGGTTCAGTTGAACCCGTAGCTAATACCCTACATCCGCCTCTGGTGGTGATTGGTTATGGACTGAATATATTTGAATGTTTGATATACGGTCTGGACTCTGGACGGTCTGTCCAAGGGACTGGAACCCAATTTGTGATGTTATAAAATGTCCTCTTCTGCTGCGTTGATTGGCTGATATCGACTCATATGATGCTTAGATCTAATTTGCCGTTTGTGCAAAATTAGTGTACTTTTTCCTTGTTATTTTGAATTTAGATTGTTAAATCCAAAGGGCCTTCTTTGATTTATGTTCAAATAGCGTTGATATACAGATACTGATGAGGTCTTTGGTCTGTATTCCGCTTCTTTTGTGTAATTTTGGACATGAATTTGAGAGCTAAAGTTGTGAGTAGGGATAAAGTGGCTATTTGATTAGGGAGTATGTAATTTTCCTTCATTTTGTCGTCATTGGCTATAAAATCAGGTAGTTGAATAAAATTTATGGTTATAATATTTCAAGTTCGAATTTCATTTATGTGCTAATGGACCTCGACCCACATGGAATTTCAGGATGTAATGTTTGATTCAACTGGGTATGAGTTTAGGCTAATAGTTGATGAATTTTGAGCTGCCATCACTTACTTCCAACCCAATACATGGCTCCATTGCTCTCAACTTTAACACACGATCTTGAACTTAGAAAAATAATTAATTCTTTAATATTCGTAGTTTGCTTTTGTCACGACCCAATTTCCCCTCCGTTGGGTATCGTGATGGCACCTAGTCATAGGGATTAGGTAAGCCTAACATTTACTGAGTAACAACAATAACAAAGGAAATCTAACAGTCTCGATATAGAAATCTTTACAAAATTTACAATTTCCCAAAACCGGTAGTACAAGTCATAAGCTCTACAGAGTTTACTACAACTTTTAAATACAATTGTTCGGAAGTAAGTAAAAACAATGTAAATACAAAATAGGAAGGTGACTCCGAAGCCTGTGAACGCAGCGGCAGGTTTACCTTGAGTCTCCTCAACAAGGATCCACACAGCTACTAACGATCGATACCTGGATCTGCACAAAATGTGCAAAAGTGTAGTATGAGCACACCATAGCGGTGCCCAATAAATATCAAGACTAACATCGGTGAAGTAGTGTCGAGGACTAGTCAAGACACCCACTAGTCTAATAAACTGAACAAGCATAAGTATAGGGATGACAAAACATGACATATATCTAAGGACCCCGCGATATGGCTAACGACCTAGCAACTACAATAAGGAAGGAAAAATAGCAAGTAACAGCGGAACACCAGAATAAGACATAGAAGAATGAACAGAAACACAACCCAAATCCGAAAATCACAATACAGTAAAGGCAAGTAGTAAATCAGCAACTGCAATAGTTTTCACATCATGTCTCAGCCAATAAACCCCAATAAATTAGTCAAATCCTTCTAGTGTAAACTTTCACCCGTGAGTTTTTAAATTGAGGTCTTTAGAATATAATACTTTCTAATAAGAAATTATTTTTGAAATATACTTCCTTCAAATAAATATCTTTCAAACATAGTTCTTTCAAGATAAAAACCTTTCAAATATAAACTTTTCAAATAATTAGCCTTCAAACATAGTTCTTTCAAGTATAACCCTTTCAAATAAATATCCTTCAAACACAGTTCCTTCAAAATAAATACTTTTCAAATATAAACTTTTCAAATAATTATCCTTCGAGTATAAGTCACCTTGTGACACCTAAGCATGGAAGATTAGCAGCTCCGAACACAGATATAACCACAGGGAAATCTACCGGAATACCGTCCCGTAGTCCCGAATTAATTATGCAGTACGGGGAGGGGGGATCTCCCGGAATATGTCTGTAGTCCCAAAATAAATATGTCGTGCTGGGGGATCTCCCAGAATACGTCCGTAGTCCCAAAGTAAATATGCAAGACAGGAAAATCTTCTGAAATACGTCTGTAGTCCCAATTTAAATATGTAGTGTTGAGGGATCTCCTGGAATACGTCTGTAGTCCCAAAAGAAATATGCAAGACAGGGGGATCTCCCGGAATATGTCCGTAGTCCCAATTTAAATATGCAGTGCTGGGGGATCTCCCGGAATACGTCCGTAGTTCCAAAATAAATATGCAAGACATGGGAATCTCCTGGAATACGTCCGTAGTCCCAATTTAAATATGCAGCGCAAACAACAGAGATAACAACTATAACACGACAGAAACCTCGTACATCACCACAAGTACAAAAGCAAAAATGACAGAGATGCACAGTATGGCGAGCAAATCAACTCAAGAACTTAAATCACAAGAACGGTAGAACTCATTCACAAGGAATAACCACATTAAAGAATGCTAGGCACAAGGAGAACATCTTAACAAGGGAAAACAAAACAAAATGTAGCAACGATTCCATATTTTTCAAGTCAACAATAAGAAGCCAACACGAGTCAAATAGTTCCAAATAATGGCAAGTCAACTAAGATATAGGTTATCTAAACTCCTTTTGAGGTTGAGCAATTACGAGGAATATTCAACAATTCAAGTAAGGATAAGCAACGAAAGATAATCATAACTCCAATTAAGACTAAATAATTATAGGATGAGAAAATAATGATTTCAATTAAAGATAAACAGTTATGAAAAATATAGCATGACGATAGAAGAGGTAAAATCTTTGGTTAAGTCAAATAAGGGTCAAATAGACAGTAAGAGTGAATCCTAAAGCAATTATCTCTAATCAAAGCATGTAGAGGTGAAACTAGCAAATAGGAATTCAAGCGTATCAAGAACAACATCATACACGGTGAATATAAGGACATAAGAACCCTAAAATTCCAACTTTCCAAAAATAAGTCTGAGCACGCACTCGTCACCTCGCGTACACAGACTACAATCAACATAGATGGCTCAAATCCTAAGGGGTAGTTTCCCCACACAAGGTTAGGCAAGATACTTACCTCGAATCATTCGACTCAATCCGAAACCACGCTCTTGCCACGAGTATCCAACTCCAAATGTCCCAAATCTAATCAAATCAATTGCATAATGTAAATAATACTACAAGTAACTACTTTAGCTAATGAATTCGAAGCTAAGGTAAAAAAAAAAGGGAAAACGCCCAAAAAGGCTCCCGGGGCCCACGACTCGGAATCAGGTAAAAGTTACCAATTTAGAACACTCATTCACTCACGAGACCACTCGTACAAAAATCATCTAAATCTGATGCCTAGAACTCGATCAAAACTCAAAATTTCGATTGGGGAACTTTTCCCCCCATTTCTTACATTTCTCACTTAATTACCTTGATTAAATGAGGAAAATTACAATAGATTAATGCAATAAAACAAAATTCGAGTAAGAAATCGTTACCCACAAGATTCCTCTGAATATCCCTCAAAGAATCGCCTTCTCCCGAGCTCAAAATCATAAAATGGAGTGAAAATGAACTAACCCTCGATTCCAACCCCTTTTCTGCCCAGCGATCCTCTCCATTGAGGTTAGTCTTGATACTTACTGGGTACCGACCATGGTGTACTCATACTACACTTCTTCACATTTTTTTGCAGAGCCAGGTATTGGAGATATCAGACTTGAGAAGAGTTAAAGCGTGATCGTAAGGATTCAAGGTAGAGCTGCTTGGTCGTCGCAGTCCCTTGGAGTCTTTTCATTTCATTGTACTGTTAATTTTAATCAAACAGTATTGTATATTCGGTCCTCGTGAGCATTCCATGTATTCAGTTAGAGTTCGTGACTCAGTACTACCAATCTTGGGAGGTTGTATATTGTAACTATTTTTGTTGTTAGTTTCAAAAAAAATAGCTACAAAATGTAATTGAAATCGGCTTACCTAGTCTTACAGACTAGGTGCCATCACGACGCTTGTGGTGGGATTTTGGGTCGTGACAGGTGAGCTGCCTTCCTGAGCTGTTCTGCAGCTACTAGTGTCTCTCCTTGTATTTTTCATTCTGTCTATTTTATTTCAGACAGTATTTGAGGTTTTGTATAATCTACTAGATGTCCATACACTTATGACACCAGGTCTTGGCATACACATTGGTAGAATTTGAGTTTTATTATTTTTCTTGGTTTTAAATTTTGTCAATATATGCTTAATTTATTAACTTGGCTTGCCTAGCTGTAGTGTTGGGCGCCATCACGACCTATAGGTGAAATTGGGTCATGACAGATGCGCTAGAGCTCAAAATGATCGGTCGATTCGTTACATTCTCTCCCACTTAAACATACGTTCGTCCGCGAACGTGCTAAGAACTGCTCTGGAGTTATCTGAAATCGTTGTTTAACACCTCGTGCACCTACCCGTGCTACCACAACCCAGTTGAGCACATTTGCTCGAGCAAACCTAAAAATCCTCCATTTTATCTAGTCAAATAAGCTTTAGAGCCAAATTCCAACATCTTAAATCCTCTACCAGGTATGTTTCCAACATATGAATATTGTATTAATCACTACACGATGCACCAATACATGTTTGCATACCTCCACGGAATCCACACCATGCACCGCATAATTCACATGACCATAATAACATCCCCTGATAACAACAGCCGAAATCTCACAAATCTGATGCTCACAACACACCTCATGACCCATATAAGTTTTGTTCCAACTCTTGCAATACTGCTACGACAGAGAAGATGTGTAGAACACATAACCACCTGCCGAATCACAATTTATGAAGTCTCTCCCCCCGACAAGAACCACTACCTCATTCTGGACTGAATAACAATATTTACTCTATAATATACTTCATATAAATCTAATCGCACTGATCCCAGGTCCAATAATCTCGTCTTACCCAGTACAAGTTGCTCAGGCAATAAGCCACCTCAAACACTGCCAAAAATCTCGTATGTTGCCACAATGTGCCAACCAGCTACAGACTCGAAGGCGATACATAAGGAAAAATGAACTCTAGAAAGAACTACTCAACCCACGTAACTAAGTAAACAACTGAAAGGATGTTATGAACCTTCCTCGGGAAATGAGAAGCAAAACACGCAATAATAGATATGGGAAACTGTACTCAATAACACATTGTTCTGGCGTGCAACCCGATCCACACATGATACCATTGGGCGTGCAACCCGATCCAACCATGTTACCCGTGGCGGCGTGTTACCCGATCTAATCAACATATTTGTGGCGGCATGCCACCCAATCCAACCATAGTGGAGGCGTGCCACCTGATCCACACATAATAATCTAAAGAAAACACATATCGGGCCGTAACGCTCATACACACGAAATGCCCGAATATCAACCATAAGCACGCCAAGTGCATAATACAAATCCTAGGGAGACGGGTAGCGTCATACGCTATAAAACTCAAGCACGACTAAGGTACGATATATGATCTGCATCTCAAGAGCCATCTTGCTCACACCATAACACAAACTATACGGGATCTCAATAAGAGTGCGAATAATCAAACTGTCTCACAGGCCACATGGCACAATAGAGTATTACATGAAATAACTGATGATAGAAATAACATCCAAGGCCCGAAAACCCTTCCGAAAACAACGCTATGCTGATATGAGCACATCTGGCCTGATATAGATCCCACATTCACATTTAGATTCATTCACGGACCTCAAACCGATTCTAATCATATCGTGCTTGGCTATATAGCCTCTCAAGGACCCATAATGACCTATTCATGATACATAAAAGCAGCCGTCAAATCCGGAACAAACTTCCATATTCCACAACCAAATGAACTGAGCGCCTTTCAGGCATAAATTCTCACATTAGCGATAGTACCACAATCTCTATACTTGGTTTTAAATATTTAATCAATCAAGTGACTACATATCGTACTTATAAAAATCTTTATGTGGGATACACTCCCACGACCCTCCGCATCAGGTGACAAGTCTGCACATCTATACCACCGGTCACACTAATGTTGTAAAGCAAATCAAGAAGCCGCAAATCAGTACACAAAGCCTCTTACACAGGACACGGATCTCAGGTGATGCTAAAGACAATACCAGCTTACACTAAACATCTGAATTCTTCCCTGATTATCCGAGCTTGTGACATTTTTTGTCAACACCGAACCGCAACCTTGATCCTCAGCTTTCAATTTCCCATGCCGCTCGCTGCACCTAACATGTCAATACGTTATAGTACCAGAATTCCATAATAACCCCTGATCCACTAATAGGATAAACACTTCATCATGAGGACCATTGCCACACGTGACTGAATTCCTATAACCGCAGAAAATACAAATCTAGAATGGTGGTCTAAACCACCATAATTCTGTCGGGATCCGTCTACACATAATAGGACATAATACTCGAATGCCTCCAAATAAAATCAATTACGGCGGCTTTCAAACCTCGCATGTACCGCCACAAATCACATGTATAACTCAACACGCTGAAAGAACTGATCATTGCCACCATCATGCCGATTCAACCATAGCTAACCGAATCCGACTTCTTCTAATTTACTCTGGACTTGCCTTAGGAATAATAATAGCCCCATTCAAAACATCATGAACCCAAATCCACACTCATCCTGAGTGACCTTATTTCGCGAGATCATGTTGTCTCCAAAACCCACGAACCATCTCATACCCTCCTTATGCGCATATTTGCATCTTCAACTGGTACACTCATTCTGAAAATCCCTCTATGAATCCGAAGTTATTTTCTCCCATTCCTCAAATGCCACATCGCAGACCAACCATAATGTAGAACATTCCAAGCCACCTTTCATAATCCACTGCAAAAGCTCAAATACTTAACCATACTACTGGCTCGAAATCCTTAGGCACCGCACTTTAATAAAAACTAATTTTAAACCTACTAGGACCGTTGTTGAGAGTCACCCACTCTGACTTGTTCCCAATTATGATGAAACTCCAAGGCCCTGCTAGCACATGGACACTTTCTCAAAGAAGCAATCGGCTGAATTCCTTTCCTTGTACATCACATCTACATGAAGCATAAACTCTGAGTCTTTCCAAAGCCTGAACACGAATCGACAAGGACAAATATAGCATACATTCCCCCAAATCCTTTGCTCCAATTCACCACTGATGTTTTCTTTCCTTAGTCGTAATAACCCACCAATACACTGATAACCAGAAACCGCACAAGTTGATAACTATGCAATCCAATCATAGATGGTGGGGCTCTCCCACTTATCTTGAAGCTACAATTACATAACCTTGGGACCTGCCAAGGTTCCTTCTTCCCTATTAACATCAGCTAAAAGTCTAACAACGCATTCCAAACTAGAAGTCATGTTGCATCCAAATAAAATCCATGGTCCTAGTCACTGCCCATCACGATTCCTAAATTGCTATAAGCTTCCCTCAAGGCGTGTGGCCATCCTACCACGGAACCCATATGCTACTCTCCCACTTTGGTCAAACCCTCTCCCCTAGGCAACTCCTCGACTTCTATTTTTCACACTTGACCTCCTAACAATTCAACCACCACAAGACACCTCCCACATGTCCTTCCTCGTTCTTCGCTGCCCAATTGTTGCTCCAGACCAGAATCCATTTCTGTAACATTCGATCACATGAGTCACCACCAACTCTAAACATTTTAGAAGATCATCTTTCTCGAGCCATCAATACTAGAAGTACCAGTTCGATTCCGAAATCGCTACACTCTGTTATCTCTGACAACCGCATCTCAGGCACCATTTCACAACGCCCTGCCCTGAAGGCAAATTGAAGAAGACCATAACATCGGTGAACCTTAACACGTTCAACACAAACGACGACACCACATCACAGATGAAAATTTCACCACGCTCGAAAATACCAAGTCTCGTCACTCCATCAACCCAAACTTAAACATTCTCGGTCTGATTGCCTTTCCTCTACCGAAAACAAAATACTGAACCTCTGAATCATGTACTGAGTAAATCCTCCTTTCAAGTCACTCACTGCCTCTATGCATATACAGACATCCTACCATTACACAAACACAGTGCGATCACAATGCACGAATCGTCATAACAATTAATGTCAAATCTCAAAATAATAGGAAATACTGATGCTGAGCTGAAACGATAGGACGACCTTCCGCAAGGCGACGGTAATAGCCCAATCAAATATGCAGGGAGAAACATCATGCACCACATCTGTAGTACCATTACAATTCCTCGATTCCAAATTTATAACAAGTACTTCTTGTCGCATAAGATTGAATAGGAATGAAATGAAGGCATAAGCCTCAAAGGAATCAAATCGCACGATGAGGAATCAAGAAGGGAAGTGCTCCTAACAGTCTTGTAGCCTCTCGAAGATAAGTACAGACGTGTCCGTACCGATACGCAAGACTCTACTAGACTCGCTCATGACTCGTGAGACCTAAGTGAACCTAGGGCTCTGATACCAAGCTGTCACGACCCAAAATCCATAAAGTTCGTGATGGCGCCGGACACCACTATCAGGCAAGCCAGCAATAATTACTTAATTGGGTTCTTATTTTATTATTTTTGAAATCATAGTTTCCTTCAATTTAAATAGTAAAGAATAGGGGTTTACACAGTAAATAATACTATTCTTAACAAATTCAATATATAACAACACATAATCATCCCAAAACCTGGTGTCACAAGTGCATGAGTATTAACTAGGAATATAAAATAAAATACAGCAGTTGTCCGGAATAAAAATAGGACAGGAAAAATGTAAATACTCTAAAGGAGACTCTGCCGGCTGCGGGTCATAATATGGAATGCAGCTCACGTAAGTCCCCGCATGCATACACGCCTCTGCTCTCACAAGACCACTAGTCACATATGTACCTGCACAAAAATGTGCAGCAAGTATAGTATGAATACGTAATCAACGTGTACCTAGTAAGTATCTAGCCTAACCCCGGTGGAGTAGTGGCGAGGGGTCGACATCAACACTTATTAGTGGTCCAATAATATCATGTACAGTAAAGAGGTAAGTAAATATGAGGCACAGTAAGTAAGTGAAATAGACAAATATAGATCACGTGGTACAAATCCCCTCTCTTTACAAGGAACTCAAGCTCTTCATTAGAAATTCCCTCCTTAACCGGAGCATATATATAGGTATAGTGAATCTCATCATGTAGCTTACCATAATTCAAATCCGGGAATTTCACCGATACACAGGCTTCTTGCCAAGTCTTACGCATGATTTCATAGAGATATGATATAGGAAATGCCGAGGCGTACGGCCCAATCCAACATAAAAATAAAAATGTGCACTGCCGAGGGTTGAACGGCACGAACCATAGATGTATCTATTAACCTACCGAGGTGAACGGCCCGCTTTCATGAGAGTGTGGTATATAAATCCTACCGAGGAGAACAGCCCGGTCCCATAAGAAGTGAAATACATAATCCTGCCAAGGCGAACGGCCCGATCCCATAAGAAATGAAATACATAATCCTGCCGAGGCGAACGGCCCGATCCCATTAGAATAATAAGCTTTGATGGATCCTTGACCCCACTCACGAATAAACGTGTGAATTGTAATTTATTTAATGAAAATCCTTTCGATGAAACATATATATATATATATATATATATATATATATATATATATATATATATATATATATATATATCGGAGCCATGCCGTAAGAGGAGGAATATTATCTGATGGCTAATCGTGAACTCGTGAAGTCTCTATAATAGCAAGTCTAGTCTCAAATAGAATGTAAAGCAAGGGAATTAATAAGCGAGAGACTACTCAAATAGTACAACTATAGCATGATATAAACCTAAGCCTACCCGGACAATAACATGAATGTAGCTACGTACGGGCTCTCGTCACCTCGCGCGTACGTAGCCCTCACAACAAGTAACACACATCCATATACAACACCTAGGGGTAATTTCCCCCTTACAGAGTTAGACAGGAGACTTACCTCGTTCCAAAATTCCATAACCGGCTCCAAAGCCTCTCTAACACCTCAAATTGGTGCTCGTCGCTCCAAACTAGTCAATTAAGATGCAACCCAATCAAAATGTACTCTAATATTCATAATTAATCAATTCATAATAATTTCCAACTCCGCTCGAAAAATCGATAAAGCAACCCTCGGCCCCACATGCCCGAATTCCGAAAATTTTCGAAGATAACTATTATCCATAACCTCACGAATTCAACTATATAATTTATCCCCAATTCCATGTCCAAATTCGTGGTCAAAATCTAAAAATACCAATTTCTAGGTTTTCTATCAAAATCCCACAATTTCTACCAACTTTCATGTTAAAATCAACCCATAATCTATGTATTAAATTCACATTAAGTAGAAAGTACTTACCTCACAAAGCTAGGTCGAAATTCCCTCCTTGAAAGCTCTCATATCGCCCAAGAGTGAATGAAAATATGTTAAAAATGGCCTAAGTCCCGTATTAAAAGAACCCTCACTACCCAGCTACTTTCGCACATGTGGTGCTTTGGGCCGCATCTGCGATCACGCACCTGCGGCAAATGCCTCGCAGGTGCGCCTTTCCCTCACCTGGCAGGGCTCTGCATCTGCGGACAAGGAGGGCCGCTTCTGCGAGCCTAGCCGCACCTGCGGCCCTTTTCACGCAGTTGAAATTGCACCATGTATCAGCTGCCTCAGCATTTTTCTTAGTCCAAAAATCGATCCGTTAAGCATCTAAAACTCACCTAAGGGCCCCCGGGATCCCGTCCAATAACATAACACGGACCTGCTCGAGGCCTCAAATCACATCAAACAACATCGAAATCCTGAATAACACCCCAATTCGAGCTTAATGAACTTTGAAACTTCAAACTTCTACAATCGATGCTGAAACCTATCAAATCACGTCCGATTGACCTCAAATTTCGCACACAAGTCACATTCGACATTACAGACCTATTCCAACTTCCGGAATCAGAATCCGACCCTAATATCAAAAAGTCCACTCAGGATCAAACTTCTTAAAATTATCCAAATTTTCAACTTTCGCCCAAATGACCTACGGACCTCCAAATCCACATCCGGGCACGCTCCTAAGACCGGAATCATCATACGGAGCTATTCCCATACTCGGAATCCCAAACGGACGTCGATATCATTGAAATGCACTTCAACTCAAATTTATAAAAATTTTCCAAAACGCCAACCTTCCACAATAGGCTCTGAAACGTTCCCGGGTCATCCAAAACCCGATCCGGACATACGCCTAAGTCTAAAATCATCATACGAACCTGTTGGAACCTTCAAATTCCGATTCCGAGGTCATCTACTCAAAATCACACTTTAGTCAATTTCTCCAACTTAATGCTTCCGAAATTAGAATTTTTCTTTCCAAATCAACTCCGAACTTCCCGAAATTAAAGTCCGACCACGCGTACGAGTCATAATACCTGAAGTGAAGTTGCTCAGGGTCTCAAACCGCTGAATGACGCGCTAGAGCTCAAAACGACCGGTCGGGTCGTTACACAAACCCTTCCTCCCACCCTACCCCCTCCACCCTAAATAAAAATATTATTAAGAGTAATTTCTTTTCATGTTGTAGATAAAGTACTTTCTTTTTTCATTTCAACAAAATGAGTAATTTTTTTTTCATGATGCATAAAAATATTTTCTTTCATTTCAACAAAAAAGTACTTTCTTTTTATGATGTAGAAAAAGTATTTTCTTTTATTTTAACAAAATGATGTAGTAAAAAATATTTTTTTTTATTTCAACAAAATACGTTTTTTTTTTCATGATGCAAAAAAAGTATTCTTTCATTTCAACAAAAAGTACTTTCTTTTCGTGATTTAGAAAAAGTATTTTCTTTTATTTTAACAAAATAATGTAGTAAAAAGTATTTTTTTCATTTCAATAAAATGGGTATTTTTTTTCATGAAATCTCGTGTTTACAGGGCTCTAAAATCGAACCGTCAGTGGAGGAAGATTAGCCTATTGAAAGTGTGAAAATTTGAAAGACGACGTTGCTACAATGAGAAATTTCCACTGGATTTATTGTTCTAAAAGCGTAAGTCAGATTTTTGAGAAAATACCTTTGCTAAGATGATTCCCATTCAAGCATTCTCATTCAATGTCAATGTTGCCTTATTTATTTATTTTTTAATTCCTTATGCGCCCATTGTTTCCTCTACCTCTTTCCGGCAATTATCTGAGCGTGAAACGACCACCATCACCGAAAAAGCCACAGATCCTCCATCATTTCCGATCAAAAATCGACCCTGTCTAGCCCCACTTTCTCGTCTACTCCCCTTCACAGCCCCCAAAACCACACAAGATGAGGGAAACGACTATCGCTAATCATCGGAGAAATCTCAGAGCATAGGTGTCCAACGCTTTTGTCTTTTTTTCTTCTTTTTTTTCGGGTCAAAGAATTCTTTAATGTGGTACTTTGGTCGTGGGTTTTAAGCGGGTACGAGGCTTTTTAAGTTGTGGGTCGAGTGTTGTGCTTAAAGGGTGCCACGTGTTATGTCATCAATATACAACTTTGTTGGACGGAAGGGGCATATATTATGTTGTCACCTTTCTTAAATACAGACAACTCGAAAACAGCCTTGTCAAATATGCACTTGCATGACTATTCTAAAGTATTTTATAACTTTTTGATATCTTAGTTCAAATAGATTAGAAAAAGCAAGGGCAGATTTAAGCGCGAAAGCCTTCCACGGTAAATTACATTGAATATATAAGATAAAATTTAATTTATACCTTTATATTTTAATTTTAAGAAAAATGATATTGTATATCCGCTCTCAAAGTAATAGCCGAAAAATATATATATTTTGTATAGATATATATTTTGTATGTTATACACAAAAATTATACAAATTTTATATACTTTTTCGGCTATCGAATGTAAATAATTTCTGGGGAGGGCTAAAAGTAAAAAAAATCCAATATTTTATATTTTAAATCCTGACATAATCTAAAAACATAACTCAATAGTCAAGAAAATTTAACCAGCTCCACTGTATAGGAGTATTATTGAAGTAGTCATTAGAAAATGAAATAGATAGAATATTTTTCATTATTGTAAAATTGAAAATTTCATTGAATTCTGACGGAAGAAAAAACAGAAAAGATAAAAGGGGAGGAAAGACTCCTTCCAAAAGAATCCTACCACCCATTCATTAATTCATTTCAAGCTTTTACTAACTTTTATCCAATTCATGTCAAATGCATCACGACTTCTTAAAAACCTCAGTTTTCCATCACTCTACAGATCTCCACATTCCGCCATTTCCACAGCTCCTAATAATAAACCCATAACCTCCATGGAAGTAGAAGTCAAGCTCCGTTTACCAAACGCCGTTTCTCACCAACGCGTCTCCTCAATTCTTTCACCTTACCACCTCAAAACCCACGCCCAGGAAAACATCTTCTTCGACGGAGCCAACTCTGAACTCTCCTCCAAACTCGCCGTCCTCCGCCTCCGCTTCTACGATCTCGACGCCCAATGCATTGTCTCCCTCAAGGCTAAAGCCGTCATTTCAAACGGTATAAGTCGTATTGAAGAAGATGAAGAACCTATTGACCCTTCTATTGGCCGCGCGTGTGTTTCAGACCCCTGGCGGCTTTTATTGATTGATTCTTCGCGGGTGATTCAAAGGGTGGAAGATGAGTATGGAATTGGGGAAAAGCAGGGTTTGATTTGTTTGGGTGGGTTTCGGAATGTGAGAGCGGTGTATGAGTGGAAAGGATTGAAATTGGAGCTTGACGAAACGCATTATGAATTTGGAATGAATTATGAGATTGAATGTGAGAGTTCGGACCCGGAAAGAGCCAAGGATTTGCTAGAGAAGCTTTTGAAGAGTCATGGTATTGAGTATTCCTACTCTACTGTTTCTAAATTTGCCATTTTTCGCTCTGGAAAATTGCCTCAGTAAGTCATACTAGTACAATGTTATGTTAGCTTCTTTAGAAACACTATATTGCGATTGTTGTACTTCAATTTATTGGAAGCAAAATTTAGACTTCTCAAAAGCTAATGGGTTCAGAGTTCAGTTCTGGAAAGATTATTCAGTCTTTTTTAATGGAGAACGTTGACCATGATTAGCACATGAATTAGGACTCTCGTAGTGAGATTATATTTAGATGGCTTTAAGAGATATTGTGCAAAAGCTGATAATATGCTATAATCTGGTAGTCTTGACAGATAGAGTTATCCGGTAGGAGATAGCAAGTCTGGTGCATCGGTTTGGACACTAAAAAGAAAAATCTTAAGCTTCAGTACTTTCTTCTTTTCATTTACTTGTTAGCTAGTATCCATTTTTAATGTAGATTCTGTAGTAATTAAGAATTCTGCAGCTCCTAACGCATACTAGGTGATGATACAAATTTTGTTGTACTGATTATATATGTGATCTTTACCAGTGAAACTAAGATTTCTAGTGCATCTCAAATGGTATAACCAGCCACAGGTGGACACGAGTTTCCTGCCCTATTAGGTCAGAAATGTGGAATGAAGATGAATATGTTCAAAACTAAAGGATAGAAGTTATAGGCATTCAAAACCAGTCTTAAACTAAAGGAACTCCTTATGCAGCAACTTGGACCTTTTGTTGTAAGTTGTAACCCATTGTATGTCATTCTTATCGACAGAGCATAGTTCTTTTTCTGGGGTTACCCAAGAACTAAGTTGGAAATTAGGTCAATTTCCAAGAGCTAGAACTTTGCAATTGAATAGCATCGAAACAGATAAGAACCATTGACATTGACTTAATGGTAAAGATTTCACTAGAATCTTTTACCCTACCAAATTAATCTCGGAATCATATAAAATGTAGTATGATCTCACTTTTTCTTCTTATATGGTGGTTGATTCTCTTCTTCCTCGTCATCCTCATCATCATCCTCTTCATCGTCCTCATCGTCATTTTCATCATCTGAATCATCTGAATCATCATCATGCCCTCCATTCCCATTTGCCCCAGCATCATCTCCATCTGAAGCATCTTCATCATCATCATCACTTCCTTCATCAGAATACTCATCATCATCGTCATCATCATCAGTGTTCTCATCATCTTCGTCTTCATCATCATCATCCTCAGTTTCACTTGAATCCTTGGTTTCATTATCTGGTGCCATAGCTCTTTTAAGCTCACCAAAAGGAAACCTATAATGTGATTGAGCATCAAATGAACACTTCTCAAACTCTCAAACAGACAGACAAAAAGAAACATAAATTGAGCAGGGAAGATCAGAATTTTTCAGTACCTCCTCTCCACTCCAAGAAGGTCCGAGTACAAACATAGAAACTCACTCTGAAAAATGGCATCTGATTTAGCACTTATTTATCTATGAAAGGAAGCAAAATAGTAATAACAAGAAACACCAGGACAAGATCATACACTATATATTGACAAGGGTGGAGCTAGAGTATCAGGTACGTATTCGGATGAACCCTGTAGTTTTGCTTAGACCCTATATTTGTGTTAAGAAATCTATTAATATGTATAAATATTTGATTGTGAATCCAATGACTAAGACAGGCTATGGATTCGGTGGCAAGTCGGAACCCATAAACTTTAAATTCTAGCTCTGCTTGGTGTTACAAACTAGTCATGGAGCAGCAACTACCAAAAACATAAAGCAAGTTGACTCCAAACATTTATATCCCCAGAGATATCCAAAGCAGAACATCATTAGACAACAACATATAGTACCATTTTTCTAAAGAAAGTGTTGTAACATCATATTTGAAACAAAAGCAGGCAGTGTAATGTGGACAGATAACAGCTCCAACGACACAATCCAAGAAAAGAAATTCAAGTTTCCATCACTGAAACTTGTATTAAGAGAAATAGTCTATGACTAAAGGGCTAACAATGTACCATGAAGAGAAGAGAAAGAAGAGATTTTTGAGCAGCTAAAGCAGTTTCAAGCACCACAGAGCAAATCATTCTGTGCAAAGCCACATTGGTGGTGATGGGAAGTCTCTGCACCTCCATTGAATAGCTGAAGTAGGAGTGGTTGCCAGTACAGAAGGGTTCCTCAATTGGGTCAGTGGTAGTTGAGGAGGTAGGGTTTTAGGTATTTAAGGCGTATATCTGGTTTTGTGTCCAAAACTAAACAACACAACACGTGACCAAATCTTGCCCGGCCCTGTCAACCGTCCAAGCCCCAAGGGATCCCAAAAAATAAATATATTCCACTTTTTGTCTTTTTATAATTGTACTTATTAAAAGAAAATTGTACTACTTGTTAGCTGGTTAAATGGTAAGTTCACATAACTAATGAGTATGTTTAGTTAGTTCGTACAAAAGTCAGCATAACTAATGATATGTTTTGGTTGCTTTTTCCATTGGTTGATATAAGTAATAAATGAATAAGTTATACAACAAATCTATATATTATTTATGCAAGGTAGAATGTGGAATAAACATGTACTTA
The DNA here is from genome assembly GCF_000390325.3 of Nicotiana tomentosiformis. Lineage (NCBI taxonomy): Eukaryota > Viridiplantae > Streptophyta > Magnoliopsida > Solanales > Solanaceae > Nicotiana > Nicotiana tomentosiformis. Next base: position 132,866,150 of record NC_090817.1, read on the forward strand.
GTATACATGTATTAAATAATCAAATGATCAAAAAAAACTCATATTTATTTTAAATTACACGTTGTATAATTGAAATAAAATAAACATTTAACAAAAAATAATTTATATATTAATTCACGCATTACTAATCCTTACATAACTAACTCCTTCCTGAATATAGCTAAACTTTGCATAACTAATTCATGTATAACTAATCCCTACATAACTAATCTTTATATTACTAATACTTGTAGATCTCTAACCAGCAACCAAACAAGCCCTTAGTGGTAGGTTTTTTTGTTCCTAATTTTTTTTTAGATGTGCACAAAGTACTTTAACTTCACAAAATGGAACCTCCTCTTTAGTGACATTAATTTTGGATTGAAAAGTCACGTGTCTCGTACATCAGCGATTCTCAGCCTTTAAGGGCTGAATCTCGTTTTCATTAATAAAATTCATTTTTTAAAAAGAAATATAACAAATGATTGCATAACAATTGATTTCGAGATCCACCTCTAACCTCTAATCTACCCATAATTGCATGATCATTTTTACTTGTCTTCTTGAGAGCTCAAAAGTCGTTTTCATTCCTCTTTGTTCTACTTTAACTTTGTTCTCATGCTAGCCATTTGTTATATTGGAAATAACATCTTTATCTCTGCAAGTTATGTGTAAGGTCTGCGCATACACTACTCTTTTCAAATTATACTGAATATATTGTTTTTGTTGTTAGCCATTTTGATAATTCTTTACTTCAATTTCCCTCACTAATAAGTTCCTTTACTTTGGCTTATGAGTAAACCCTGGGCCATCGTGGAAATTAAGGTTGTCGTATGAATAAGAGGATTAAGAAATAAGATTTTCTTTTCGCCAAAAAAATTCAAATTGAAGGTTGCTTTTTTCACATGGGTAACAGTAACTTGAGTCCAGTTTTTGCGGGTCCGTGAGCTATTTTCTCAAATTCCAAGCTCAAATAACAAGGATGAGGGGCTTGCAGATGTTGTATACTTTAGGAACAAACCATTGCAAAATCATTACTTTGTGCACTCTGAAAAGCATAGTTGTTTGTTGGGATCTTTCAAGAAATCACATGATAAGAGTAATAGTAAGTTCTGATTAAGTTCGAAAGGGGTACGTTATTATGTGTGTCAACACATTCTCATTCCATTTGAGAAATTAGTTAGAGGTCATCAACTGACCTTCTTGTTTACAAGCTTTTCTCTCCCCCCCCCCCCCCCAACACACACACTCTTTTTTTTTTTGAAAGCACACTTGTAGACCTCTCTGCCCTTTTCGGATAGAAGTTGGGTCTATTCTTCCAAGAACTTACTTGTGAGAATTCACTGAGTTTGTTGTTATTGAGTGGAGAGTGTCATTATACTAGCTTACTATGAATATATAACAAATTAAAATTAGTTGATGGAGTTTTGTTTAGGCATGTATTGTAGACATCCACGTTGATATTAGTAACATATTGGAAATTGGTAAGGACGATGGCACACAAAACCTGATTTTGCAAATTAATTTGAGTCAAACCTCATTAACAATAATATATGATTAATCAAACCTACACTTTTGTACCTTCTGGACAAAGCAGATTCTCAGTCAAAGATCCGGAAAAGCTTTTTCCATATACCCACACTGTATTCCAAGCAAATAAATTAGTGGAGAGCGAGATAAAAGAAGAAATCAAAGTCTTTAAACAAGAAAATTGATGCACATGTTTGGCTTAGAGGTTTGCACACACCGACCTTGGGATGAAAATCATAGATAAGAGTTTAAATTTCAGCAACGGCAAAAACGCTAAATAATTTTTTCTCATATACTTAAGTCTCGGTAGGTATAGTTATCTATACTTGCGTGAGTAAAAAATAGCATATACTGAACTGATTCGGACGCCACATTTAAAAAGAATATTGTTGCTTAGAGGTTTAGGTTTCTCTCTGATGCTATTAGAAAAGCTACTCCTTGCATTTTGGAGTGACTAATCACTAATCCCTAGAGCAAAGGCAAAAGAGAAGCAAAAGCCGAGTAGGGCTAATGGCCCCAATATATACCCAAGCTTTTTCCACGCCGTGATTGATGGCAATATAACTCTCCAACATTTCTTATTTCTCACTCTTTGAAAAAGTCCCAATTCACACTTGCCATATTTTGGAGGGAACATGGCCTTGAAATAGTGAATACCCCACAAATCATATTCAACATCTCCATCTTTCTCTTTTAGTCATTCTCAAGTTTCAACTACCACCCCAACAAAGTAACAGCCACACACTAACGAAAAAGCAAAGTCCAAATGTCCAATTTCTCATCATTTCTTTAGCCTTTATCTTTTCTTTTCCTTCAATGTCTTAACTTTCAGCTTTATAAATATTTCCAAAACACATTTATTTTCCTTTCAAACAACACAACAAATTAGCCATGGATTGGTTTTCTTGGCTGTCCAAAACAGAACTAGAGCCATCACTTGTTTATGAATATGGCCTAGCATTTGCTCATAACGAGCTTGAACAAGACGACATCCCTTACTTCAACCACGAATTTCTCCAAAGCATGGGAATTTCTATAGCCAAACACAGGCTAGAAATTCTCAAACTTGCCAAGAAAGAGAGAGGAGCTGTTCCAAATTCCATGTCAAAGTTTCTCCTTGTAATGAAACGTACCAAGAAACGTTTTTCCAAGTATTTTAGGACATGGGTTCTTCGTAGCGACGAATCAGCTCTTGCTCTTGTGCCTAGAAGAAGTTACAGTTCAAGAGGGAAGAGAACAATGCTTAAGATGAAGAGAAACAAGAGTAGTGTTGTGGCACCTAAGCAAAATACTTTATTGCTTACAAATGGTAGTCCTATTTTCATGCCTAGTTCAAGAATTAATAGTTTTTCGAGTCCTATGGTTCATGATCTTCGTGGTGATGAGAAGACGGAGCTAGATTATAGTGATTATTGGACTTCCTCAATCAGGTGGGATTCAATGTTTCAGAATCTGAAACCTACTTAAATTTTCTTGTTTTGTTTTATGGACTTAAAACTTGATTGGGGAGAGATGGATTTTTTATTCTCCCACCAATCTTTTTTTGGTTTTGGAGTTTCGCAGGTTTTTGTTTGGGTGTTTTAATTAGGAATTTTGGTCAGTGTTTTTTGTATTAGTGGTGGGGATAAGCATAATTCCACTGATTGTGTTGATTTGATGAGGATCTGTATCATTAATTAGATCGTCACCATATGGTTGTGTGGAAATATGCAGATTGCTTAATTTTGAAAATATCATTTTATCGATTAGTTTATTGTAAGCATAGTGATTACACCATACAATTACGGAATCAGTTTTTACATAGTCCATAAAATAACGAACTTAAATTATTTTAAAGTATCATAAGATACGATGATCGATCTCTTTAACCTTTTACAAAATGTTTTCCTACTTTTGTCTTTATCAATAGTTTCAAAATCTAGATTGTGATAACATATACTCCTACTAGTATTTTTTTTTCCTCTGGCTTGCCTTTTGCGTCGTTATCGGTCTGTAGTTTTAACTTATACTCTCCCAGTGCAAATATTTTACAAATAAGTGCAGTTCAGAATTCAGGTTATTGCAACAAATTTATTTACTTTATTTACCAGGTTACTAATCTTCTGGATGCAGAAGATTAAAGGCTCTCTGACCATATTCTAATTACCTTTGCTTACTTTAGATATAGGTAAGACATTGCGGCAATGAGAATGAACGAACCCTGAATACTACGGTGATAAGATAGCCATTTGGTGTATACCATGTTTTAAAGTAAATCATAAGTTAGAAAAAAGACGAGGGGCAAATATTTAAGAGCATCTTATAAAATTCAATATAAGATCGGAAAAAGGGGGAAACAAAAGACAAAGTGAATTATCCAGCACAAAACATGTCAAGAAAGAAACTATGGTTACAACTAGCAATTCGGAATACAATTTCTAAATCGCCCGAACTCAGAAAAATGGAATAGAGATCAATATGAATCATCAATAGCTGCGGCCCCAGTATGTCCATTTCTTAGCAGGTTTACCCGAGGCAAAGCACAATGTACCTACGACGTAGCAGGAGAAAATGATAATATTAGATTATGGTAAAATTCAATTTTCAATAAGCAGTACCACCAAAACAGCAGTAAAATTAACAAGTCTACGATTGGCAACGCTTATTTTAACTTCGCTGTGTTTTAGGCAATAGTTATACATACTGCAAGGATAAATAGTACCTTCAGGCAGCTCAGGCTGGTCAAATGGAGAACAAAGAGTCTTCGCTGCACCCATTTCCCCTTTTGTCCGTGCCTTCACATCTTTCTCGACATCCTATTAGAAAGTATCAGAGTTCATGTGAAACATATGCAAACAGGAAATGATGATCTAGCTGGGAATAAATAGATCACCTCAATTTAAGGAATCTGTATTAGGAATAACAAACTCACTAAGCAAATTAATGTTATTATTACAAGAAAGAGAGAGAGAGCCTGCACTCACCATGAAACAAAGTGCTATAGAAAGATTTGTTAGTTTAAGTTCGTTCTCAGTTTCATCATCTTTGGGCTGGGAAAAGCAGGCGGCATTTGTAACAGTGTAGCCAAAATAGTCTATTCACCAGCTCAGGGAAAACACTAACTGCAACTAGGACACAATCTTTTCCTGTTTCATAAAAGTGAGCACATGATTTGTCCAATCGGACAAACCAGACATAGGAGCATCCATGCTTCATTTCTGGATGATGGAAGTGAGTTTCTTAAGATGGTTAAGGTGTGCCTAGTTAGAGCTTAATGAGTTTTAAACCCCTTCACACAAAAGAGAAGAATATATGACCATCTGCATAAGGAAAACTAGTGATCAGATTCACTTGAGCCTTGGGGTTTGCTCCCTTTCAAGGTCTCAAGTTCGAAACCCACTGGGTGCAAACAATTTCTGAGGGCCATCGGACTGGGTAAAACCTGAATTAACCGTGGTGCACTTTTGCGGGAAACTCCTTGCCGAGGGCCTGTGCACCCCCGGGATTAGTCGGGGCTCAAAGAGACTCGGACACCCGGTGCAAAATATTAAAAAAAAAAAAAGGAAAACTAGTGATCAGATCTGACAAATAAAGCATTGGTTCTGAGTCTGTTTATTACCATATCTCTTAGACAGGGACCATGAATCTCAAGTTATTTCTAGATTTAATTTGATATAATCAGTAGATATTGAGTTGCTAATTGACCATGATCGCAATCCATTGAATTTGTAGATAAACTAAATCAACCCTGCCAATATGTGGCATTTTAAGATCAAACTTGCCTGATGCAGAGACTGACTCCGTGAAATTCCCTCTATTTTCCCAGCCCAACATTAAAAAATTCATCTCATATGCAACAAGTTTGATAGAACTTTACCTCCTCATCACACCAAGGAGCCAAGATCAATTTCTTTTGGCTTACTGCTTCAGCAAATTCATCCCAGGTCTTTACAACCTGAACACAAGCATCCCGCTTTTGTTTTGCGACATCAAATAGATTTTGTTGGATAGAGGCAAGCACATCGTTTACTTGTTCGACTAAATTTGCCACAGTAATATCAGTTTTGGCTCCATTGTCACGTCGAACAGCTCGTAACTGAGAAAGTTATTTCAGAGTTTTGGATCAAAAAACATAAAACAGATACCACACTTTATTTGAATGCTTTCAGAAAACAAACAATTAACACCATAGCACACAACATTTCTACTTTTCATGAACAACTGAATCAGTAGAGAGTAACTATAATTCGTACCTGATTATTTGCAAGATCTTTTGGTCCTATTTCAATCCTAAGAGGAACCCCCTTCATTTCCCAGTGAGAATATTTCCAGCCAGGTGAGTAGTTGTCTCTGTAATCTGCCTCAGCACGAATACCTGATTCGTTCAAGTTTTTGACAGTGGCAGCACAGGCGTCAAAGATCCCTTGATTATTAGCATCCTTGTATAGCACGGGAATAACAATTACTTGTGTTGCTGCAACTTTAGGAGGTAAGACCAGGCCTTTATCATCTCCATGAACCATGATCATCACACCAATCTGTCACAGTACCAGATAAAAGAAGGGTGAGTTAGATTGACATCTGAATTACCAACTGCACAATACAGAGTTTCTCAATGGGGAATATCCACCGTTCTGGTTGTAAAGCCCCAGGAATTCTGCCAGACCATAGCCTTCTCTCCCTTCTCGTTTTCAAAATTTATCTCAAACATTGTTGCAAAATTCTGGCCCAAACAGTGTGAAGTCGCACCTTGGATACCACGGCCAGTATTAGGGATAAAAGCCTAGCAAACAAAACCGTGAACAATGTAAAAGAATGAAGATAAGAACAATTTCACCAGCAGTAAAAAGACTGCCAAATAATGTCTACCTCTACTGTAGTCGTATAGAGTCCACCAGCAAACTTCTCAAGCTCGCTTTTCTTTCCCTTACTCACTGGAACAGCTAAGAATTCTTCATATATACGTCTATACAACTCCAAGATTTCAAGAACCTGAAAAAATCGACAGAACATGTATTTATTAATAAGTAGTAAAGATAGAAGCTGACACATCAAATTCTTAATTCTTGTCTAGGATAAATCAGGGCACCTCAGTATCAAGCAACTAGTTCTCTCAAAAGACGGGTAATACTAATGAATTTGCTTTTGATTAGACAAATATTGACAAGATTAAAAGACAATCACCGCATACAGAAGATGCACAAGTCAGAGATTAGAATTGTCTGTCTGCCATGAAGCAAAGCCTAAAACAGCCCAGATTTTGACAGAAAGTGGGACAATTACAAACACATGAAAATGGCTTATTTGCATTTTGTAATATTCGTCCCTGATTTTACGATGATGATTCGTATACATAGCGACAAATTCCCATAGTACAATTTAAGTTAAATCTGTTTTCTCCAGATCTTGTCTGCTCATATTTCCCTTTTGGATTATCCCAAAATAGCCTTCTCAAAAAGTTAAAACTTTAAGGGGGTCCACTCTTCCCTCCAGCACAATTGTTCCTCCAATTTAAACCTGAATGAGAAGGGTAATATATAACCCACATTTGAAATTTAACAGAGCAAAATTTTTACATCCTGGCTTCAGCATCACTATCCATCTTCCTTCGAAGACAGGTTAGCAGGCACTGACATCATCCCATGTCAAGACAGCTTAGCAGGCTGGTCCATGTAACTCGAAATAATTGTTCACAAAAATAGGATTTGCTTGTCCTATAAAGTAAAGTGGTATCATGGTGCCGCCTTGAGCTGAAACAAAACTATAGTTCTCCTACTTCTCCGCACCATCCCAAACAGAATAATCAAATACCAGGTTTTAATGAATAATATTAACTGGAAAGGATAGCTTATTCAGCACTTCCAAACATGATACAATCATAAGCCTCATGGCCTGATGCAAACAGCTCCAGAAAGCTTAATTTTGCATCATATAGCAAATGCAAGCATAGGGCAAAGGACGGGGTAGGCATAAAAAGAAAAAGAATTTTATAAATTACTAAATTTCAGTTAACATCCAATATTTCAAGCTATATACTACCCAATGTTGTTTGAAGCACGCACTTCGTCGCTTAAAGCGAGGCGCATGTTCACCGCTTTTCAGGCGAAGCGAGCGGTTTTCACAACATTGGACTTGATACACATTGATATGTAATATAATTTATATTTAATAGAGAAATACCTGCTTATATTTATTTATAATTATAAATAAAGCTTCATTTGTTAAATATTTATTTTTGTTGAGTTATTGTTTATTTAGTTATTTTATTTATCTTTGCATTGCTTATTTTAGTTTAATTTTAAAATTGCGCTTCACTGAAGTGAAGCGCGCGCTTCGCTTCGAGCTTCGCACTTTGGGTGAGGCGAGCCCTCGTCGCTTTTTTGCGCTTCGTGCTCTCCAAAACACTGATACTACCTGTATAGAATTTTTAATGATCAATTGCATACTGTAACATATAACCGAAATACCTCTGCATCTGCCTCCTCCTTAGTTGCAAAAGCAGTGTGTCCTTCTTGCCAAAGAAACTCACGGCTCCTGAGTAAGGAACACAGGCAAGGAGTGTTACACACAGCTTGATGATCTCAAATGAATAGAAGGTTGATGTTTATAATGAATAAGCTAAATATACATGCGGAGCAGGTAGAAGAAAGGAGATAACAATTAGGTCCATCCTCCCCAGAAAGATGAACGTAGGATTTGATTAGCTTAAACAAGTTGCAAAAGAAAGTTGCAGATAGAGCACATCAACTTTCTGATGTGAGACAGGTAAAAGAATTAACTCAAAAAGCAAACCTGATGAAGGGGGTTGGGTTGCTAAACTCCCACCGCACAACGTTGCACCACTGGTTAAGTCTCAAGGGCAAGTCACGGTGTCCCCTTATCCACTTAGAGAAATAAGGATACATCACTGTTTCACTTGTTGGTCGAATCGCAATGGGGACTTCCAGATCAGATTCTCCAGATTTTGTAACCCAAGCAACCTAAAGAATGATGACAACCGGTTATAGAGCATAGTAGATGAACAAATGCTATACAGTTTTAGATTGCTTAAGAGGATGCTACAAACTGAAGACCATGATAGAAGTTACCGTTATTGAAATTAACAATACAACTGAACAAAGTATCTTACATCTAGGAATCATACATCACCCAAATATGTGGTAACTTTCTATACTATATGATGCCTTTGAAGGAAATTTAAGAGAGTAGAAAGTGGGAAGTCCTTTTCACATTTTACTATTATCCCTTGAAGAAAGAAGAATAAAAGCAGCAGCAACAGCTTATATACATATTTTGGAAGATAAAATCCAGTTTCACAAATCAAGGTGTCATAAAACGAAAAGACAGAAAATGGAAAGGAAACAAAGAGGTGTAAAAAAAAACACAAAGCCTTCCCAGTGCTTCACAGAGTGAAAAAATAACTCGAGTTTGCCAACAAGAGCCTCACCTCACCTCAGGAGCAAATCCTTCTATGTGGTCCTTTTCCTTTTGTAGAACACCAGGGGACACAAAAAGAGGGAAGTAGGAGTTCTTTATCTTCATCTTCTTAATTTCAGCATCAAAAAAGGCCTGGAAACAGAATTAAGAATGCATTGTAAATGTAATGAAGAAAGGGGTGAAAAATTGTCAGTCATGTAGATAACATCTCCTTTTCAAAAGAATTGTCAACTTAGCTGACATAAAAAAGAATTCAATCCTGAATAAGGCCCACACAAAACAATCAGTTTGAGGGACATACTTACTTGCAATATCTCCCAGATGGACATTGCCCATGGCCGTAAGATATAGCAGCCAGAAATATCATAGTACTCAATCATTTCACCACTAACAACCACCTACAATTATTAGTCAAGGAGGAGTAAAAATCATGATATGTGATAAAAAGGAACTTGTAAATGCAATATGACAGGAAGTACATAAAAAGAGCAGGAATCTTAAGAAATGCATCACACAAGTAAGCAGATATATACCAAAGTCAATTGTTGTTGAAAACGTACATGACATTGAGCTATTCACTTATAGTACATGTCTGATAGAGTGCATTAAACTTACTAACAAACTGGAGATACAGGCAGGTTTAAAACACCAGTAAGGGAAGAAGGTTGGTAACAAAAGGGAAGCTTTCTTTTTCGGTTATGTTTGCACATGAATGATCTACTTGCCGCCGGGGACATTGATTCTATGAAATAATAGAACATCTTATAGAGGTCTTTGCCAAGGAATTTCAGGTTGGCCTATGTTATCCAAAGATTCTTTTGATGCATATTAGGGATCAAGGAAAATCAATTCCGGCTCTGTTGAAAGTTAATAAAGACAAAAGACTTGCACCACCAAAACAATACAGGAACAAAGAAGATGGAGAAATGTGCAGAAAATGGACTAGAAATAAAAAGAGATGAGTAGAAACTAATCTTGCCCTGCCCAACATGGCGCCAAGAAATCCTCAATTAGGTACCTCCATGTCATGCACTAACTAGTTTTGTAATGCCAAGTGAAAGACATTAAATAAATAAGCTTTTGGGGAAGAGGGGGGGGGGGATGTAACTTTAGAAAAATTGGATTGCTTGAAGCATCTGGAAGCTCATATTCCAACTCTTTTTTTTCACAAAGCAAAATAACCTCAGAAGCACCCATGAATATCACATTTAGCATCTCTAATAGTTGAACATTCCAATCTTACCTCAGAATACCACTCCCCAAAGTTCTCATCTTTCTTGGAAGAGAGACCAAGACCTGTCTCTTTCTTGACTTCTTTCTTTTTTCCCTCTAAACAAAAGGCAAGACGAAAATATTACAAAGTGCAGACTGAAAACTTTGAAGAGTGAGAACAGGAAATTTGCATAAGCAGTCAACTAATGAGAATTACATACTATTTGAATCTTTACCAGCCATGGAAGCAAACACCTCAAACAAAAGCTAAATATGTTCCCTCCCAATAGCCAGGGTACTGTTTAACAGCAAAACAAGGCCAACAATTAATCAAGTTCAACAACGATCAGCTTGCGCAAGCAGCCAATTATCATCTATTTTCTTTTTCTTCTTAATTTCATTGATCAATCAATTCAAGAATACGAAAGTTTTGCACCCTTTTTTCCTATGATAGATGCATCAAGATTTTCATCCGGATCTGCTTTCCATCAATTTTAACACTATCAAATTTCTGAATTACTCAATTACAATAGAACTCGCATACACATATGAAAAACAGAAGCTACTAGCTGCAATAATCTAAATTGTAATAATGCCCAAAAAGTAGTTTCAAGAAGGTGCTACTTCATCAGGTTTCTCCCGTTTGGCCATAGACTTTGGCTTCATTTTTTCAAAAAACAATTGAAAACATTGTTTGTTTATGAAATATGATAATGTTTTGGGAAAAAAAATCAAAAATTTCCAAGTTCCTAAATTCTGGTTTAGAGCAGTTTTTGGGTGAAAATTTTCTTTCCACTCACAAAACTTCAACTTTTCTTCAAAATAAAATGCATGACCAAACACAACTTCAACTTTCAAAAATTATTTTTCAACAACTACAAAAACTCTTTTTTCAAGTTTCAATCAGATTTATGTCTAGCTTAAACTTTTGCCCATCTAAAACAGGTACGAGACTTACAAAAATCATGACAAGAACGAAAAATATGCACTTTGGTATACCAGTGTTTAAAAAAGCGCCCGCTTCCTCGCTTTAAGCGAGAAGCAAGGCGAAGCGTGAAGGGCAGCGCTTCAGCAAGGTGAAGCGACTCAGGTCAGTAAAAGCGACCGCTTCTCTGTAAAAAGCGAGAAGCGGGGAAAGCGAAGCAAATCGAAGAAGCGTCCGCTTCTCTGTTTTAAAATACTCAACCCTATTTTATTAAAAACGAGTTTTTGGATTAAACACTGGTCTGGACTTCTTCAACAACATCGACTAGGGTTCTTCTTCTTCTTCTTCAACTTCAAGTTCAAGACTTCAAGACTTCAACAGGTATGTTCTGAACTTCTGATTTTCATTCTCCTTCTTCTTCTTCTTCTTCTTCTTTCTTTTACTTTTTCTTTTTCTTTCTAAACGTCCAAAAAGCGGCGAAATGCTGGCAAATTTTTTCCAGAAAATTACTGCCCAATTTTTTCAGTTTTTAACAGAGAATTCCTCTAATTTTTTATATCCTTTATTCTTAGTTCTTATTGCCTTTCTTATGTGTTATGTAGTTGTTCTTTTAATGGCGCCAAAAAAAGATAGGAAAGACCCGGCTTGGGCTTACTCTGAAAGTGTTTGCGATACCAACAAGATGGCAATTAGATGTCTTTTTTGTGACAAGATTTCAAATGGGGGAATCTATCGTCAAAAAGTGCCTCTTGTCCTAAAGTTCCGTCGCATGTGAAGGAAGATTTGAAAGCATTCCTTCAAAAAAAAAAAAAGAGTTAAAGACTCAAATGATTCACGAACAAGAACTGTATAATCTTGATGACGATGATGAAACAGAAGAAGAAGTTGAAAAAGATGACAAGCAATATAATAATGATTGCGGAATACAAGAATTTGACAATCTTGTAGAAGAATAGGATGCTCATTTTGTGCTTTAATTGATGCTGCTATTTAATTTTTACATTGAAGTATTGAACATTTGCTTACAATTATATATGTTGTCTATGCAGTATTTATTTTAATTTTTTTTTAAAATTCCGCTTCACTTCAAAAAAGCGAGCGCTTCGCTTCTCGCTTTAAGCGAAATGGGGGTTGTCGCTTTTTCTCGCTTCACGCTCTTCACAACACTGTGGTATACTCAATAAGAATAGCTATAATGGGACATAAAATAAGGCCTAATATAATGTAACACAACACCCATTAACATCAAATTGAAATAAGTTAAACGGAAAAGGGTCATATTTGCTCCTGTACTCTTTAAAAAGGTTATATTTGTACTTCGTTATACTTTTTAGATATATTTATCCTTATCGTTATACTTTAGGATCATATTTGCTCTTGTACTCTTAAAAAGGATTATATTTGCCCTTCGTTATACTTTTTTGACATATTTATCCTTACAATTATACTTAGGATCATATTTGTCCCTCATCCGTTAGATCGCCATGTCCTACCTTTGTTTTCCTACATGGCGCCTATGTGAATTTATTTTTCTTCCAATTTAAATACGATCACTTATTTAAGATAATTTAACCCACCCACTCAATTTAAATATGGTCAACACTTACCTCACTAGTTGTGGTGACCTAGTTAGTGTGTCTTATTTAAATTGAGTGGGCAGGTTAAATTATCTTAAATAGGTGAACATATTTAAATTGAAAGAAAAAGAAATCCACATAGGCGCCATGTAGTAAAACAAAGGTGGGTCATGGCGATCTAACGGAGGAGGGACAAATATGATCCTAAAGCATAATTGTAAAAATAAATATGTCAACAAAGTATAACGAAGCGCAAATATAACCGTACCATTTTTAAAAAGTACAGGTACAAATATGAGGGGCAACAATTTTAGACTGACCTTGGCTACAAAGAGAGGCGAAAACGACGTCGAAAAGAGGAGAGTTTGAGGATGATGAAGCGGCGCAGCAGTGGAAGCCTGAAGGAGAAGGAAAGTGTCAACGCAAGGAAAGAGTATGGGAAAACGACACGCTGCTCTTTATCCTGTTTGAATTGTGAGTAAATTCAGATTCACCCCTCTATTGGAATTACACAATGAATTCACCCTACCAGAGGGTAAACATGTTGATAAGCGTTATTTTCCTTTTAATTTGCTCCAAAATACTTTTTCAGATTTTAAAATCTTTAAAGTCTAATATTTTTTAGATTTCCTTTTGCATCGTTATATAGGAGTAGTAGTTATTGATCTATAGTTTTAATTTTTATGCGTTGCCGATGCAAATATATTTTACAAATAAGTGCAGTTCAGCATTCAGATTATTGTAACAAAATTACTTACTTTATTTACCAGGTTACTAATCTTCTGGATGCACAAGATTAAAGGCTTTCTGGCCGTATTCTAATTATCTTTATTTTCTTTAGAAATATAAGAAGCATTGCAGCAATGAGAATGAACGAACCTTGAATACTACGGTGATAAGATAGCCATTTGGTGTATACTATTTTTGAAAGTAAATCAAAAGTTACAAGAAAGACAAAGGGCAAATATTTAGGAGCATCTCTTTGATTTGTGAACTATAAAATTCAATTTAAGATTGGAAAAAGGGGGAAACAAAAGACAGAGTGAATTATCCAGCACAAAACATGGATGCAATTAGCAATTCTGGAATACAATTTCTAAATCGCCCGAACTCAGAAAAATGTAATAGAGATCAATATGAAATTATGAATCATCAATAGCTGCGGCCCCAGTATGTCCATTTCTTAGCAGGTTTACCAGAGGCAAAGCACAATGTACCTATGACGTAGCAGGAGAAAATGATAATATTAGATTATGGCAGTAAAATTCAATTTTCAATTAATAGTACCACCAAAACAGCAGTAAAACTGACAAGTCTACAAGTATACATTGGCAACGCTTAACTTCGCTGCGTTTTAGGCAATAGTTATACATACTGCAAGGATAAATAGTACCTTCAGGCAGCTCAGGCTGGTCAAATGGAGAACAAAGAGTCTTCGCTGCACCCATTTCCCCTTTTGTGCGTGCCTTCACATCTTTCTCGACATCCTATTAGAAAGTATCAGAGTTCATGTGAAACGAATGCGAACAAGAAATGATGAACTAGCTGGAAACACCTCAATTTCAGATGAATGTGCATCAGGAATAACAAACTCACTATGCAAATTAATATTATTATCATAAGAGAAGGATAAGCTGCACTCACCAGAAACAAAGTGCTATGGAAGGATTTCTTAGTTTAAGTTCGTTCCCATTTTCATTATCTTTTGGCTGGGAAAAGGAGGTGGCATTTTTAGCAGTGTAGCCAAAATAGTCTATTCACCAGGGAAAACATTAACTACAACTGATACAATCTTTCCCTGCTTCGTAAAAGTGAACGCATGATTTGTCCAAACCGGACAAACCAGACATAGGAGCATCCATACTTCATTTCTGGATGATGGAAGCGAGTTTCTTAAGATGGTTAAGGTGTGACTCTAGTTAGAGCTTAGTGAGTTTTAAAACCCTTCACGTAAAAGAGAAGAATATGTGACCATCTGCATAAGGAACACTTGTTTGTTATCAGATCTGACCAATAAAGCATTAGTTCTGAGTCCGTCTATTACCATATCTTTTAGAAGGGTTCATGAATCTCAAGTGAATTCTAGATTTAATTTGATATAATCAGTAGATATTGAGTGCTAATTGACCATGATCGCAATCCATTGAATTTCAAGATTGACTAAATCAACCCTGCCAATATGCAGATTTCAAGATCAAACTTGCCTGATGTCTGACTCTGTGAAACTCCCTCTGTTATCGCGGCCCAACACATTGAAGAGGAAAATAAAAAATTCATCTCATTTGATAGGATTTTACCTCCTCATCACACCAAGGAGCCAAGATCAATTTCTTTTGGCTTAGTGCTTCAGCAAATTCATCCCAGGTCTTTACAACCTGAACACAAGCATCTCGCTTTTGTTTTGCAACATCAAACAGATTTTGTTGGATAGAGGCGAGCACATCTTTTACTTGTTCGACTAAATTTGCCACAGGAATATCTGTTTTCGCTCCGTTGTCACGCCGAACAGCTCGTACCTGGGAAAGTTATTTCAGAGTTTTGGATCGAAAAACTATTAAATTAAAAAACAGCATGTTATTTGGCTGCTCTCAGAAAACAAACAATTAACACCATAGAACACAACATTTCTACTTTTTGTTTTCATGAACAACGGACTCAGTAGGGAGTAACTATAATTGGTACCTGATTATTGGCAAGATCTTTTGGTCCTATTTCAATCCTAAGAGGAACCCCCTTCATTTCCCAGTGAGAATATTTCCAGCCAGGTGAGTAGTTGTCTCTGTAGTCTGCCTCAGCACGAATACCTGATTCGTTCAAGTTTTTGACAGTGGCAGCACAGGCATCAAAGATCCCTTGAGTATTAGCGTCCTTGTATGGCACAGGAATAACAATTACTTGTGTCGCTGCAACTTTAGGAGGTAAGACCAGGCCTTTATCATCTCCATGAACCATGATCATCACACCAATCTGTCACAGTACCATAGAAAAGAAGGGAGAATTAGTCTGAAATCTGAGCTATTAACTGCACAATACAGAGTTGCTCAATGGCATGGAATACCCACCGTTCTGGTAGTATAGGCCCAGGAATTCTGCCAGACCATAGCCTTCTCTCCCTTCTCGTTTTCAAAATTTATCTCAAACATTTTTGCAAAATTCTGACCTAAACAGTGTGAAGTTGCACCTTGGATACCACGGCCGGTATTAGGGATAAAAGCCTAGCAAAAAGCCATGAACCATGTTAAAGACTGACAGATAAGAACAAGTTCACCAGCAGTAAAAGGAACTGCTAATGTCTCTGACAGAAGTGTCTTTGGTACCTCTACTGTAGTCGTATAGAGTCCACCAGCAAACTTTTCAAGCTCGCTTTTCTTTCCCTTACTCACTGGAACAGCTAAGAATTCTTCATATATACGTCTATACAACTCCAAGATTTCAAGAACCTGAAAAAATCGTTAGAAATCAGTATTTATTAAAGAGTAGTAAAGATAGAAGCTGACACATCAATTCTTGATTCTTTTCTAGGATAAATCAAGGCACCTCAGTTTCGAGCAACTAGTTCTCTCAAAAGCCCTTTAACACTATGAAGTTTGCTTAGCAAGAATTTGACGAGATTATAAGAAATCACAGCACGCAAAGGATGCATAAGTCAGAGACAACAACTAAGACTTTTCACTGATGCTGGGAGCACGATAGGTGAAAACAATCTCCAACTACTTTTCAATTGCTGTAGTAGCTTTCTAGCAACACCAAATTTCAAAGTTATGCCATGCTTAATAAGGAGAACGATCCAGGAAGCTAAAGAACCGTACAACTATGCACCAACAAAAATGCATCTTTCTCTAGTGGTTGAACTCACATTTCCAAAGTTTCAGCCATGACAAGGCCAGCAGTCAAAATTCACACATGCCCAATTTTGGCCATGAAACAAAGCCTATAACAGCCCAAATTTTGAGAGACAGAGGAGCCATACAGATACATGAAAATGGGCTTATTTGCATGTTGTGATATTCATACCTAATTCTACAATGATAATTTGTATACACTACACATGGGAACAAATTTCCATATCACACATAAGGTAAATCTGTTTTCTCCACAACTTGTCTGCTCACATTTCCCTTTTTGGATTATTCCAACATAGCGTCCATCTTCTCAAAAAGTTAAAAGGGTCCACTCTTCATTGTTCCTCCAATTCAAACCTGAATGAAAAGGGTAATGTATAACCCTCATTTGAAACTGAAGCAAAAGCAAAAAGTTTACATCCTTGCTTTGGCATCATTATCTTCTTCATTTCAAGACAGGTTAGCAGGCACCAACGTCATCTCATGTCAAGACAGGTTAGCAGACATCATCTCATGTAAAGACCGGTTAGCAGGGTGGTCCATGTAACTCGGATTAATTGTTCACTAAAATTTGATTTGCTTGTGCTCGAAGTAAAGTATCTCGTGGTGCTGCCTTGAGCTTAAAAAAACTATAGTTCTCGTACTTCTGCGCACCATCCCAAAGAGAATATGCAAATACCAAGTTTTAATGATTAGCATTAACTGGAAAGAACAGATGAAACCTCATACCACAATATATCCAAACATGATACAACCATAAGCCTCATGGTTGATGCAAACAGCTCCAGAAAGCTTAGTTTTGCATAAATGCATCATAAAGCAAGCATAGGACAAAGGACAGAGTAGGAATAAACAGAAAAAAATTTACAATTACTAAATTTCAGTTAACATCCACTGCTTTCAAGCTGTGTACTACTCTGTATAGCCATTTTAATGAAGCTTAAGAAACGGTTCAGTTTTTTTCTGAAAATGATAAACGACTCAATTGCACACTCTAATATATAACCAAATACCTCTGCATCTGCCTCCTCCTTAGTTGCAAAAGCAGTGTGTCCTTCTTGCCAAAGAAACTCACGACTCCTGAGTAAGGAACACGTGCAAAAATTGTTATACACGGCTTGAAGATCTCAAAAGAATGAATAGATGGTTGATGTTAATAACGTATAAGAAATACATGAGGAGCAGTAAAAGAAAGGAGATAACAATTAGGTCCATCCTCCCAGAAAGATACAATGTTGGATTCTTTTTTAGCTTAAACAAGATGCAAAACAAATGTTTGCAGTCAGAGCTCATCAACTTTCTGATGAGAGACAGGTGAAAAACATAAACTCAAAAAGTGAACCTGATAAAGGGGGTTGGGTTGCTAAACTCCCATCGCACAACGTTGCACCACTGGTTAAGTCTCAAGGGCAAGTCACGATGTCCCCTTATCCACTTAGAGAAATACGGATACATCACTGTTTCACTTGTTGGCCGAATCGCAATGGGCACTTCCAGATCAGACTCTCCAGATTTTGTAACCCAAGCAACCTGTAGAATGATGACAATTGGTTATAACGCATGGTTACTGAACAAATGCTATACAGTTTTAGATTGCTTAAGAGGATCCTACTAACTGAAGAACATGACTGAAGTTTCTGTAATTGAAACTAACAACGCGACTGAAGGAAGTATCTTACATCTAGGAATCATATATCGCACAAATTTGTGATAACTTTCTCAACTATTTGATGGGTTTGAAGGAGATTTAAAAGAATATAAAATGGAAAATCCCTTCACTTTTTACTATTATCCCTTGAAGAAAGAAGAATAGGAGCAGCAGGGACAACTTATATACATATTTGGAAGATATAATCCAGATTCACAAATCAAGGTGTCATAAAAAGGAAGGACAGAAAATGGAAAGGAAACACAGAGTATAAAAAAAACACTAAAAGCCTTCCCAGTGCTTCACAGACTGGAAGAACACAAGAGTTTGCCAACAAGAGCCAAGCCTCACCTCAGGAGCAAATCCTTCTATGTGGTCCTTTTCCTTTTGTAGAACACCAGGGGACACAAAAAGAGGGAAGTAGGAGTTCTTTATCTTCATCTTCTTAATTTCAGCATCAAAAAAGGCCTGGAAACAGAATTGTGGATGCATTGTAAATATAATGAAAAAAGGGGTAAAAAATGATCCAAAATGTCCAAAATAAGACGCCAGTCATGTAGATAACATCTCCTTTTCAAAAGAATTGTCAACATAGTTGACATAAAAAAAGAATTCAATCCTGAATAAGGCCCACACCAAACAATCATTTTGAGGGACAAACTTACTTGCAATATCTCCCAGATGGACATGGCCCAAGGCCGTAAGATATAACAGCCCGAAATGTCATAGTACTCAATCATTTCACCACTAACAACCACCTACAGTTATTAGTCAAGGAGAATCAAAATCATGATATGTGATAAAAAAGGAACTTGCAAATGCAATAAGACAGGAAGTACATAGAAAGAGCAGGAATCTTAATAAATGCATCATACAAGTAAGCAGACAAATAACAAAGTCAATGGCCGTTGAAGACATACATGGCATTGAGCTATTCACTTATAGTACTTGTCTGATAGAGTGCATTAAACTTACTAACAAACTGGAGATACATGCAGGTTAAAACATCAGTAAGGAGAAGAAGATTGGTAACAAAAGGGAAGCTTTCTTTTTCAGTTACGTTTGCACATGAATGATCCACTTGCCGCGGACATATATATCTATGGAATAATAGAACGTATTATAGAAGTCTTTGCCAAGGAATTTCAGGTTGCCCTACATTATCCAAAGATCCTTTCATGCATGTTAAGAATCAAGAAAATCAATTCCGGCTTTGTTGAAAGTGAATAAAGAAGAATTGCACCCCAAAAAAATATAGGAAGAAGAAGATGGAGAAATGTGCGGAAATGGACAAGAAATAAAAGAAATGAGTAGATAGTAATCTCGACTTCCCAACATGGCACCATGAGATCCCCTGTTAGGTACCTCCATGTCATGCACTAACTAGTTTTATGATGCCAAGCGAAAGACATTAAATAAAATAAAGGGGGACAATGTATTTTTAAAGAAAGAAATAGATTGCTAAAAGCAACTAGAACCCCATGCTGAAACTCTTCTTTTGCACAAAGCAAAATGACCTCAGAAGAACCCATGATTATCACATCTAACATCTCTAATAGTTGAATATCCCAAGCTTACCTCAGAATACCACTCCCCGAAGTTCTCATCTTTCTTGGAAGAGAGACCAAGACCTGTCTCTTTCTTGACTTCTTTCTTTTTTCCCTCTAAACAACGGAAAACACGGATATATTATACAAAGTGCAGACTGAAAAATTGAAGAGTCAGAAAATTTACGTTAAGAGCAATCAACTAGCGAGAATTACTTACTATTTGAATCTTTACCAGCCATGGCAGCAAACACCTCAAACGACAGCTAAGAATGTTCCCTCCCAATTGCCGGGGGTACTGTTTAACAGCAAAACAAGGGCAACAACTGATCAAGTTCAACAAATATCAGCTTCTGAAAGGGGTTAATTATCATTTATTTTCTTTTTCTTCTTAATTTGACGGATCAATCAATTTAAAAATATGAAGGTTTTGCACCCTTTTTTTCTCCGATAGATGCATCAAAATTTTCATCCAGATCTGCCTTCCAACTATTTCAACACTATCAGTTACTGAACTACTCAGTTACATTTCGCATACACATATGAGAAAACATGAGTTGCTAGCTGCAATAATCTGCACCTAAGGGTGAGGCCTGGTGGTCAATGAAGTGGGTTGAGAATCATGAGATCTCAGGTTCAAATCCTAGCGGAGGCAAAAACACTAGGTGATTTCTTCCAATCTGTCCAAACCTTGATAGACAGAGTTACCTGGTACCTATTGCTAGTGGGAGGTAGCAATAATGCCGTGGAATTAGTTGAGGTGGGCGATAAAAAAATAATCTGAATTATCATAAAATCCGAAAATTAGCTTCAAGAAGATACTGCATTAAAATGTTTAAAACTTCGCCCATTTAAACAGGTATGAGACTTGACAAAATCATGACAAGAATGAAAGATATGCAATTTGGTATACTCAATAAGAACAGCTATATAACCGTGCATCACGCATCATGGGACATATAATAAGGCTTCATATAATGTAACACAACACCCATTAACATGAAACTGAAAAAAAAAACTTTAAATCTAATATAATGCACCCATAACAGAGAAAAAAGAAATTGAAAAAAAAATAATAAAGAAGTTCCGGTATTAGCAATTGCAAAAGGATATGGTCAACAATTTTAGACTGACCTTGGCAACAAAGAGAGGCGAAAACGACGCCGGACTGGGGAGGGTTTGAGGATGATGAAGCGGCGCAGCAGTGGAAGGAGAAGGAAAGTGTCAACGCTAGGAAAGAGTATGGGAAAACGACACGCTGCTCTTTATCCTGTTTGACTTGTGAGTAGAATTCAGATTCACCACTCTATTGAAATTACAGAATGAATTCACTCTACCAGACAGTAAACATGTTACATTTTCCTCTTTTTGTTTTCTGCTACTGTTCTATTTTATATAAGCATTATTTCCTCCCCCTTGTTTTTCTCCAAGCATTCTCCTTTAAATCCTTTTTAATATTTTAAGAATTTTGAAGTTAAATTTTTTTACTTTATCTTTAATAACATATTTTTTCAATATTAATAACATAAGTATTTTTATAACACACTCTTTGATAGGAAGGCGTGGAGTTCGAGAATTAGGTTTAAGGTTAGTAGATAGTCGAGTGTGTGACTCCTCCCTACCAGTATTATTAGTAGTAGTTCGTTGAGTATTCGGTTATTGATAATCTCTAATACTACATATTTTTTATTATCTTGTTGTTGATATTGCTTGTTCTTTTACTATCTTGTTGTTATTACTGCTTGTTTTCTCATTATCTTGTTGTTGTTATGGTTGGTTGTTACTGCTTTCTTTTTTCTTTCTTTGAACCGGGAGTTTATCAAAAACAGTGTCTCTACGCTCAAGGTAGGGGTAAGGTCTGTGTACACGCTACCTCCCCATACTCCACTCGTGAAATTATACTAGGTTTGTTATTATTGTTGTTGTTATTATATTTTTATAATATAAAAATATTAAGCATATTTAATACTATAAATTCATGGATACTTTTTATACGATCAAAAGTCTTTTTTTTCTTAAACTTCATATCATGATAAACATCTCGGGAATCACATGAACAAAAGAATCTAAGTGTCTTTTCCATGGAAAGTCATTAAGAGAAGACAAAGGACACATTTTCTATTATACTTAGTGACTTTTTATGATACTTCAAATAAAATTGACTTATTTTTTTGTTACAAAAAATAATTTAATAGCTTTGATATTGTATTAGTAAAAAAATAAATATTACACATGGAATTATATGAGGATGACATGGCAAAATACGTGGATCACTAAAAAGATGACAACTGGAGTATCGTATTAAAATATTCACAATTTACAACAAGTACGAGCAAATCACTCACGAGACGAAAGGGTTCGGTTGCTCGAGCCTAAATTACTCATTAAAGAGAAACAGGCAGGATGAATCAAGACAGTAAAGAGGGAAGATTCATGAACCTCTAATTAATGTGGAAGAAGAATCGGAACCGTTACAGAATTTTCATAAACAGTTATGGTTGCCAATTATAACGTTTTATTAATGTCATTAATGCTCATAATGATTCGGTCATAAAAGGGAAGAAAATATTATATTTGTAAATTTCTATATAAGGGGAGGGAATTTCACTTGTAAAGACATACTCTGATTATTATCGGAATATAACTACTTTCTTGTACTTTCAATTGATTAATTTGTCATTTCTTGTTCTAATTTCCTTTCTTATTTCTGAGAGAATATTGAATTTCTTGATTATCAGTAACTCGAGTACTTCTAAAAATAGGCTTTGACTGAGAATCAAATTCTTTGGTTAAACAAATTGGTTCTGTTACCGGAAATCTGATAATCTTCTCTTACTTTTCAAATCACTCTCTCTCAACTGAATCATGTCGAATGTCAATGACAACAACCAACAGGTGGAAGGAACTCCAGTTCCATCTCCTCAGGGAACCCCACGCAATTCAAGAGAAGCATCACCAAAAAGATCCACTACTCATAACAATGACCAACATGGAAATGAACAAATTGTCGAGCAGGATGCTGTGAAGCAGTTAATTACTGAGTACGTGAATGATGCTCTCCAGGCTTTCATTAGGGGACTACCAGCTGTGCCACCCATACCTCCACCAAACAATACTGCAACTGTGGAACTTCCATGGTCAGGGTTGGTTAATTGTGTAAGCGGAGGAACTCCCAACAAGTCACGTGATGGGAGACCAGGTACGCCTAATAATTCTGATTTACAAACTTTAATACTAACCTTGCAGAAATAGGTAAAAGAACAAAACGACCGTATTGAGCAAATACCCGGCGTACCACATGTGATCAAAGGAGTTGATTTCAACAAATATTCACAACAACCATGAAAACCAAGCACAGCTCCATTACCAATTCCCAAAAAAATCAAAATGCCTGACATCCCAAAATACGATGGAACAACCGATCCACGTGACCACGTCACTGCATTCACCACGGGAGTAAAAGACAATGATTTAACCAAGCAGGAGATTGAATCTGTGCTGGTCAAAAAGTTTGGGGAAACACTTACTAAAGGAGCGTTAACATGGTACTCTCTTTTACCTGAAAATTATATCGACTCTTTTGCTGAGCTTGTAGATCTATTTATAAAAGCACACTCAGGCGCACAAAAAGTTAAAAAGAGAATGGAGGATATATTCAAAGTAAAGCAAGGAGATACAGAATTGCTTCGTGAATTCGTAGACAGATTCTAACGTGAAAGAATGCTGCTACCAAGAGTACCCGATAATTGGGCAGCCATGGCATTTGCAAGCAATTTAAACGAAAAAAGTCCAAAAGCTACGATGAGGCTTAAAGAGAGCCTACGAGAATTCCCTGCCATGACATGAAATGATGTCTATAATAGGTACAGTACCAAATTACGAATCGAAGAAGATATCGTAGCTCAGTCAAGGGTTGAAGAAAAAACAGGTTCAAGGCGGTCGGAATCTGAGAAGAGGTCCGGTAAGAATAGGTACGAGCCTTATATGGGACCTTCGGGGAGAGAAGCTCGTTCCAAATTCAAAAACGTGTGGGCTGATCACAGGTTCGCAAATAGAGATTCAGGTTCGTCATTGTCGAGATTCAGCAAAGATCGAGGTGAACGCAACAGAGATGCTAATACAAACGCAAGGATTGGGGACTACAATTTAAACGTAAGTACCTCCGAGTTGGTCGTTGTTTTAAGAAGCATGGGGGATAAGGTACGATGGCCTAAAGAGATGAGATCAAATCCAAATAGAAGAAACCCAGACTTTTGGTGCGAGTTCCATAATGACCATGGCCATAGAACATCAGACTGCAGATTATTACAAGGTGAGGTGGAACATTTATTGAAGCAGGGCTATCTGACGGAATTATTCAGCGAGAAAGGCAAACAAGCTTACATGAAAAATAGGCAAGAGCCCCCAAAACCTCTATCTCCAAAGAGAACAGTAAATGTGATAAACGGCGGAGAAGAAGTCAACGGCGTAACCTATACAACTGCGAGAAAAACAACAAAGTTCACAATAACTCACGGGAAGCGAACTCGCCAAACTCTGGAAGACGGCAACATAACCTTTGATGATGCAGATGCCGATGGATTAATGATTCCTCACAATGATGCACTTGTAATATCTTTACTTATACATGATACTAATGTAAAACGAGTTTTGATTGACCCAGGTAGCTCCGTGAACATCATTCTATTACGAGTGGTGAACGAAATGCTGATGGGCGATCGTGTAGTTCCAAATGCACGTTCCTTATCTGGGTTTGATAACTCAACCGTTGTTACAAAGGGCGAGATTGAACTAAGCACATACGCATAAGGGGTCATCAAAGAAATAAAATTTCAAGTGATAGACACGGATATGGCCTATAATGTGATTCTTGGGAGGCCGTGGATTCATGATATGGATGTTGTGCCATCCACATTACATCAGGTTATCAAATTCCCTTCAAAATGGGGAATTCAACAAATTCGAGGAAATCAACAAACTTCAAGGAGCATCAATTCGGTGATGCAGCCAAGTAAAAAAGATACGAGTGCAAGTCAAAATGATGCGGGTGTAAGTGATAAAGATGCGGTAAATCAAATTTCAATAGAAACTGTATCAAAACAAACAGACGTGGACTCTAGACCAGATGTAATTCAAGAGCCAGTGGAGAGCGAAAACATTAAAACAACGATTGAGGAGCTTGAAGCTGTTCCACTTTTCGAACAATGGCCAGATCGAAGAATTCATATCGGAGCAAGGTTAAACCCAGAAAGGAGAGGTAAGTTAATTGAATATTTAAAAGCTAACGCGGATTGTTTTGTATGGTCCTATTCAGATATGACAGGTATACCTCCAAAGGTGATGACTCATAAATTAAATGAAGATCCATCATTCATACCTGTCAAACAAAAGAAGAGGAATCAAGGATCATTCAAAAATCAAGTGATCAATGAAGAAGTACAGAAACTCTTAAAGATCGGTTTAATACGCGAGGTAAAATATCCTAATTGGTTAGCTAATACTGTGGTAGTTCTGAAAAAGAACGGTAAACTGAGAGTTTGTATAGATTACACTGACTTAAATAAAGCATGCTCGAAGGATTCATTCCATTTACCACATATAGATCAACTGATTGATGCTACCACGGGCCACAAATTATTAAGCTTTCTAGATGCGTATTCTGGATATAATCAAATAAAAATAGACCCTTTAGACGAAGAAAAAACTTTATTTATTACAAACAGGGGGACTTATTGTTACAAAGTCATGCCTTTTGGCTTGAAAAATGCTGGAGCCACGTATCAGAGGTTGGCGACCAAGATGTTCCAAGAACACCTGGGGAAGACGATGGAAGTGTACATTGACGATATGTTGGTCAAATCTACACAAGCGGAAGATCATTTTCAAGATCTTTCAACTACCTTCGAGATCCTCCGCAGATATAATATGAAACTGAACCCAGAAAAGTGCGCTTTTGGCGTAGCTTCAAGTAAGTTTCTAGGATTTCTCGTATCTAATAGAGGAATTGAAGTAAATCCTGCATAGATTAAAGCTATTGAAGAAATACCTGATATACTCACAAGCAAAAAAGAGGTACAAAGATTGACAGGTAGGATTGCAACTCTGGGAAGATTCATTTCAAGATCTTCAGAGAAAAGCTTTAAATTTTTTTTTAGTATTAAAAAGCAAAATCAGTTTGAATGGACTGAGGAATGCCGACAAACCCTCAAAGATTTGAAGGCATACTTAACAAATCCTCCCCTACTGTCTAAACCAAGGGATGGAGAAAGACTATTTGTATATCTTGCAGTTGCAGAAGTAGCTGTAAATGCAGTTTTAGTAAGGGAGGACAAAGGTAAACAATCTCCTATTTATTATGGTAGTAAATCTTTATTGCTGAAACTAGATATCCTCATCTAGAGAAACTAGCTTTAGCATTAGTCATGGCAGCTAGGAAATTGAGACCATATTTTCAATGCCATCCTATCTCCGTAGTAATTGCATATCCATCAAGGAATATTTTACATAAACAAGAATTGTCAGGAAGACTAGCCAAGTGGGCAGTAGAACTAAGTGAATATGACATTATTTATCAACCTAGAACAGTAATAAAATCTCAAGTTTTAGCAGATTTCGTCGCTGATTTTAATACAAAAATAATTTCAGGAGTAGAAAAGGAGTTACAAATTTTTACTAGAGCTAATCCAGGTACGTGAAATTTATTTATTGATGGCTCTTCAAATGTCAAAGGAGCCAGTTTGGGTATTGTCTTAATCCCACCCTCAGGTGAAAGTATAAGACAAGCAATTAAATGTTACCTTATTACTAACAATGAAGTAGAGTATGAAGCTGTAATTGCAGGTTTGGAACTAGCACGAGAACTCTCTATAGAGCAAATCATGATTAAAAGTGACTCTCAACTGGTAGTCAATCAGATACAGGGGACTTACACTGCTAGAGAGCCACGAATGCAACAATACTTGGAAAAGGCACGAGAACTGGTCAGGCAATTCCAATCATGGAAGATCGTGCAAATACCAGGGAAGAAAATGCAGAAGTAGACGTGTTGGCTAACCTTGCTTCAGTTGCAGAAGTAACGAGTGAAGAAAATGCTATTGTAATACATTTATTTCATTCAGCACTTGACCAGGATAAACATGAGATAAGCTTTAACAATTTAACCTGGGACTGGAGAAACGAAATTGTTAATTTTTTGCAGTACGGGATCGTACCTGAAGGCAAGAAAGAATCTCAAGTGCTTCGACGAAAAGCTGCTCGTTACTGCCTAATTCGAGATAATTTATATCGAAAAATGGTTGGCGGTCCTTTAGCAAGGTGTCTTGGACCCTATCAAATAGAGTACGTGATGAGGGAAGTACATGAAGGACATTGTAGAAATCACGCAGGTGGAAGATCTTTAGTTAAAACTCTAATCAGGGCAGGATACTACTGGCCTAAAATGGAAGAAGATGCAGAAAATTTTGTAGCCAAATGTGATAAGTGTCAACGATATGCCAACAATATGCATCGACCTGCAGAGTTATTACATACAGTTATTTCCCCATGGCCATTTATGAAATGGGGAATGGATATAGTAGGGCCTTTACCACAAGCTAAAGGAAAGGTACAGTTCTTATTAGTATTAACAGATTACTTTTCAAAATGGGTAGAGGCAGGAGCTTTCAAACATGTACGAGAAAAGGAGGTGAAAGACTTCATTTGGCGAAACATTATATGCCGGTTTGGAGTTCCAAAAGAAATCGTATGTGATAATGGCCCGTAATTTATAGGCTCGAAAATCATGGAGTTCTTTCAAGGTTGGCAAATCAAACGAATAACCTCTTCACCTTATCATCCCGTGGCAAATGGACAAGCTGAGTCAACTAATAAGATTATCACCAATAATTTGAAGAAGAGACTATTGGCCTGAAGAATTACCATGACTATTATGGGCTTATAAAACCGCAGCAAAAACAGCCACGAGAGAAACTCCATTTTCACTTGTGTACGGTTCAGAAGCTTTAATCCCATTTGAAATAGGAGAACCAAGCACGAGATTCACATTGGCAGCCGAAGAGTCGAACGATGAGGAATTAAGGATAAACATGGATTTACTCGAACAAAGAAGAGAAGCAGCTTTAATACGGATGGCAGCACAAAAGTAAATCATAGAACGATATTACAACAGAAAGGCTCACCTCAGGTACTTCAAAATTGGGGACTTCGCTCTTAAAAAGGTTTTCCAATCAACGAAAACAACCGGAGCAGGAAAGTTAAATCCAAATTAGGAAGGACCCTATAAAGTTCGAGGTATCGCTGGAAAAGGTGCCTACGAGTTAGAAACCATGGATGGCAAGGTTTTACCCTCGAGTTGGAATGTTGTTCATTTAAAGAAATACTATTTGTGAGCAAAAGAAATACCCACGATCAGGTATCGTTCAGTTACGATTTTTGTTTTGTACAGTTAAAATTATACTAATAATTTTAGATGATAGAAAAAAGCTAGCCCACGCCAAATGATGATATTAGACCTGAAGGACATGCGAAAGCAACATTATTCCCGGTCGAGGGTTGCAACCTTTATGATGGAAATATAAAGGGTTAAGCAGTCATCATCTAAATTATATATACCTCCGAGTCCCATATGTTTTTCCTTTTCAGGAAATGGACCACATGGAAGGAATAATCAAGTGCTCGAGATTTCATACTTCAAAACTCAAACACTTGGGGGACTATATATATATAAGGAAGGCAAAGAAGACTAGAAAAGTTAGAATTCAGGTCAAGCCTATGGTCTACCCAACAAATCGAAAGTTAAGAGCAAAGTCAAGAGCCAACAACGCAAGCCTGATTCAAAAACTTATGAAGAATACACTCGTGGATGTAAATTTCAAAATCTTACGAATGTTTAGGTTAAAGGCAATATTTAATCATGAGTTGCAAGATATACCCTTGAATCTTGTAAAATATGTTGTAAAGAAAACAGTTACGAAAGAGTTATAGATGATATTTGAATACGTGTAAAGTATTATACAATTTGAAAGTTCGAATGATACAAAACTTCGTCAAAGTTATTCAAAGAAACGTATGTGTTCCTATTTCTTTTTTCGTATGTTTACACCATTATGAAGTTGAGACGTCTTCTTCATTAAGTGTCGTTTATAAAAGGGCCCTCTTTTATAATTCGTGCATGTTCAAAAAGTCACGAAGTATTGAAGCATTTATTATAAGAGTAGAACAGAAACTCAAAATGATATATTATATAAACCCGGTTAAAACTAAGTGTAAACTTAGTTCAAACCAAAGTATTTGATATTGAACCCCAAAACGGATTAGGGGTAAAACTTGCCAACCATTCCACAAATAAAAAAAATACAAATACAATAAACTTTCCAAACACAAGTTCATTACGGGGTAGATTCTAAAGTAGTACTATCAGTAGCGGGAGAAGTCAAGATGGTATCATCAGCAGCAGCAAAAGGTTCGACTTGAGCAGAAGAGATTTGAACACTAACTTCATCAGGAGTAAGTTTATCAC
Organism: Nicotiana tomentosiformis; assembly: GCF_000390325.3. Classification (NCBI taxonomy): domain Eukaryota; kingdom Viridiplantae; phylum Streptophyta; class Magnoliopsida; order Solanales; family Solanaceae; genus Nicotiana; species Nicotiana tomentosiformis. The sequence continues at coordinate 132,895,343 of NC_090817.1, forward strand.
CCTCGGGAATGCCGACCTCAGATGAAGAAAAGTTTTGACTTTGCTGAGTTTTTTCAATGGTTTCCTTAGTTTTTGCAATCTCAGCAGTCAAGTCAAACCTTCCTGGTTAGCCTCCATCAAAGTCTCGAGGCGCGTGTTCAAGAAAGCCCAGCTTACATCAAGAGTTGATTTATCCTCAAGGGCCTCGTAATCCCTCTCCCATTGCTCAATTTCGGCCTCCAACTCTTTTTTTTTCAGTCAAAGCAGCATCATAAGAAGTTTGTAAAGGGGCGAGTGATCTCTCTAAGAACTGAACTTGATTAAAAGACGCACATAGATCTTCTTGAGTTTGGGTGAGCGTTTGAACAAGATCCCTGGCGTAAACTTCTTTTTGGTTCAGTAGTTCCTTCAAGCCCCTAATTTCTTCAGTGGCTTTGGAAAGCTGCTCAGCAAATGAAGACTCGAGAAGGTCTTTATCTTTGCCCGCTTGACTGGATAAGGCTTTCTCAACTGCTAACTCTACTGACGTTATCTTCACCTGCTGCTCCAAGGTACACTTTTCTTCCTCTAAGACTTCTTTCTTAAGTTGAAGACCTTCGAACTGTTCCTTCCAGTTGTTCGCTTCGGTGCGATAGTCGTTCATTAACTTCTCAGTATGGACGATCCTCTTCATCATCTCCGTACCAATCAGGTTGATCTACACAATGAAAAGGAAAATGTGATTGTCAAATGTAGATGAAAAGGAAATCACATGCAAAATAAAAATCTAAGGCTTATACCTTTAAAGATGAATGTACAATATCATTCATCCACATTAAAGAACTGTGATTTTCCAATTTGGACTTCTCAACTGGGCCAATCAATAGTTTCAGCCATACATCAGCTTGGCCAGATTTCTTCAGAAGATTACCATCCTCAGGAACCTCGATGGTAACTCTTTTCATTACCTTACTGTTACTGGAAGAACCAACTTCAACATGAGAAGTTGTAATAGTATGGGTAGTTGAGGGAGTCAAAATAGCCACAAACGAAGCAGTGGTAGCAGCAACAGGTGCGGGGAACTGAGGATCAACTGGAACAGATACAGAAAAAGAGGCAAGAGGTGTTTCCTCAGAAACAAAGCCGAAGTCTTCATTATCAAACCCACGAGAAAAGAGTTATTTAGTAGAGTCACGGGGTACATCAGACATCTCTTCATCAGAGCTCACTAAGGTAGTACCTTTGGGCTCGTGCATGGGAACAGAACTGGAAAGAGGAGTAGCTTTGTCATCCGAAATGACACGTCTCCTAGCTCGAGGCTTACGAACTAATGAGCCTTTATCATGTTCCTCTTCACCCTCGGAACTGTGTGCTCTATCAGCTTTTCTTTTTGATGAAGAACTCAAGATCATCTCTTGAGCCATCGATAGAGAGAGTCTCGAAGCGGCAATAGATGCGGCACTCACACATCGAATGGGAAATCCTAGTAAAGAGAGGAGTTAGTAAATTTTTTATGGAAGTAAGTTAGAAAGTAGAAGAGAAAGATACCATGAGTTTTCACTTTCCAACCAAACCTATTAGAAAGGTACTTGCAGGACCTTTCTTCCATAGGAGCAACAATTAACAATGTTTCTACCTAACCACGGAAGTTTGGAATCTCCTCAACAGTTTCCATGGTTGCTAAAAAAAGAGGAAAAGAAAAACAGTCACGAGTTTGCAGGTTCTTCACACAAAAAAAGAAGAAGAGAAGGAACAAATCTGAAAAGAAACTTATGTGCAAAGTTCCATTTTTCTGGAAAAGGCAGGTTCTCTTCACCCACTAACCCACTTGTGGGAGCGGTAATGAATCGGGCATACCAACCACGATCCTTGTCATCTTCAGGGCTCACTAAAACTCTCTTACTCCTGGCCACGAGAGTAAAAACCCCAGAACGAAATAACTTTGGGGAATAAAGATGAAACAAATGATAGAAGTAAAGGGTAAAAAGGCCATGTTTGACAAGTATCTCAAGCATGCCACAACTTTCCATACAATAGGGCCAATATGTCCTAAGCAAACGTTGAAAAAATGACAAAATTCTATGATGACTGGGTCGATAGGTGGTCTGAAGCCTAATGTAAAGGGATATGTATAAATAAAAGAATAACTAGCTTTGTATGAAGTGATCCTTTTATTTGCATTAGGGACTAAAAATTGGGAAATCGAATTTCCAATGACATTCTTTTCGCACAAGAGAAATCAAGCCCTCAGAAATCTGGGAAGGGTAAACATCAACACGATCATGAGAAGTCATGGAAGTAACTTGATTTCTAATCGATTCTCTCTTAGTAAAGAAAGAAAGTTCAACGGGAATAATCTCATCAACAGTGGGTTCACGAAGCAGTTCACTAGACTCTCTATTTCCGGCAGAAGATCTATGAGTTGAAGAAGCTCTAGTTCTAGAAGAAGGAGGGGTAGAAACGTTAGGTTGAGAAGTAGAACTACGAACAGATAAAGATCCTAAGCTACACAACCTACCGCCTCTTCTATTCCTAACAGGAGAAATTGTAGGGGGAAGTTCATCTACAATTACTACTCTGCGAGGATCAGGGTTCGATGAAGACATGGTTGTACTGTAAAATAATACGTGTTGATGTATAAGAACGATTATGGAAGAAGAATACTGTAGATTAAAGGTTTTCGTGAAAGAAAATGCACAAGAGGTATTTATAAGAAGAACCAACCATCATGTAAAGGGAGTCATGGTGGAAACATCATAATGAAACAGTCACTTCGTGACTGACGCGGCCGCAAGAAAGCCCTAAAAACCGATGAAGAATCGCAGATCCAATCGATAAATGCCACGTGGCACATGCATTAAATGGAAGTGACATACGACGCGTTAGTTCTGAAAAATACATAATGATACATAGAAACGGCGGCAAAAAATTCTCGCCATAAATGTGTGCCACTTCCCAAATATTCAATTGCTAAATATTTGGCAAGTGGGGGGACTATCTGTATTAGTAAAAAATAAATAAATATTATGCGTGGAATTATTTGAGGATGATAGAGCAAGATACGTGGATCACTAAGAAGATGACAACTGGAGTGTCGCATTAAAAGATTCATAATTTACAACAGGTACGAGCAAATCACTCATGAGACGAAAGGGTACGGTTGCTCGAGCCTAAATTACTCAGTGAAGAGAAACAAGCAGGATGAATTAAGATAGTAAAAAGGGAAGATTCATGAACCTTTAATTAATGTGGAGGAAGAATCGGAACCATTGCAAAATCTTCATAAACAGTTACGGTTGCCAATTATAACGTTTCATTAATGTCATTAATGCTCATAATGATTCGATCATAAAAGGGAAGAAACGTTATATTTGTAAATTCCTATATAAGGAAAGGGAATTTCATTTGTAAAGACATGCTCTGATTATTATCGGAATATAACTACTTTCTTATGCTTTCAATCGATTATTTTGTCATTTCTTGTTCTAATTTCCTTTCTTATTTATGAGAGAATATTGAATTTCTTGATTATCAGTAACCCGAGTACTTCTAAAAATAAAATTTGACTGAGAATCAAATTCTTTGGTTAAACAGATATGATAAAATAAAAGTTAAGTAACCATTCATCAAATTATTCATCGAAAAAAAAAGAATGATCAACAATATAAAAGTAAACAAAATCCAGCAACCCTGCGAGCTAATGAGTTTCCTAAGTTGTTAGGAATCCTATAGGAAAGCTCTTCCAACCAAAACAGGACTTTAAATTAATCATACAATTATCTTATAAACATCTCGTGAATTTGTTTAGCTCACACAAATTGTCAAGCATTGGTTTAACAAATAGAAGATATGGTTGTTGACTAATAATCAACTTCCATTAATCCTTTTATCCTCTTTCTCATTCTTTTCCTTTTTGTTTTATTTGGAAAAGGACAACAGTTATTAAAGAAATTTTCTGAAGTCCATAACAGACCCTCTTCTAAGCCATGACTTATGGCAAAAGAAATTTTCTTTAGGCCTCACTTGTGTAAGTATCAAAAGTCTGATCAAACCTCTGGTCTATTCTTGCAAAGAATAAATTGGAGTCTTAACTATCTCACGAATCCTTCCTCTTTTGTCGCTGTCAAAGTTCAACTACCGTACCATTTAAACCAAAATTTAATAATACATGCCTTTTAATTTAGCAAACTTCACCATCCCTTTCTTTAAAATGTGCCTCCCCAACATTTATCACTAGCTGCTAGCACATTCAAACCTCAGCAACATATTACGTGGTCATGGACTGGTTTTCATGGCTCTCCAAAACCAGCCTCGACCCTTCACTTGTTTATGAGTATGCCCTTATTTTTGCACACAATGAGCTTGTACAAGACGACATAGCTTACTTTAACCATGAATTTCTGCAAAGTATGGGCATTTGTGTAGCAAAACATAGGCTAGAAATACTTAAGCTTGCTAGGAAAGAGAAGAGTAAAAGCTCAAGAAATCATATGTTATGGCTAATATTAGCCATCAAGCAGGCAAAGAAACTTTTAGCTAAGCGCATGAAAATGTGGACTCGTCGACCAAATTCAAGTACTTTTGCCTTAGTGTGGTTGAGAAATTACAGTTCAAGACGGAAGGCAGCCATGTTGAAGAGGAATAAGAGGCGTTCGACAGCAGCTAAAGAGGAAACTCCTAGTGTTGTACCAGATAAAAGAACATTGATGCTCACAAATGGTAGTCCTTTTTTGGTTCAAGATTTTTCTGATGCCTTAATTAGCAGTTCTTCTAGCTCTCCTTTTGAGGGGTTTTGTAATGAAGAGATATTGGATGACATTGATGACGAGATTAAGTGGGATGCATTGTTTCAAGACTTGAAACCGACTTGAGTATGTATAAATTTAACTCTTTACCCTATATCTACTTGAACTGAAATGATGAACGATTAATCAATTAAAATTTGATCTTGGATTAACTGCTTGTCCTAATTAATGCTTTCAAATTCCTTACTATTAAGACTGATATGATCTCTCTGTGGTTGCACAGAGGCATACTTAGGAGTAAATACAACATATTTTAATTATAGAGCCAATTGGAGGCGTACGCTACTAATTCTATAGGAGTCTCTTACATGTGTTAGACTTGTTTCCCTTGGTTCATGCCCACCTTTTCTTACCAAAAAAGTTTTTTTTAAAAAAAAGTATGACAAAATCTGCAGGATCCCATACAAATTAGGTGCCAAAAATGCATCTTTGGCCTTTATTTTTGCACCTATATAAACATTGGAAAACCAAGCTTCATGTCGTGCGATGAGAGGTAGCAGGAAAGGGAAATGACAATCATTTTAATTTTTAAACAACTTTTCCTTGTTACATTGAAGTTATTTTTTAGGTTTCACCAGTGAGGTCCTCTTGGGAAAATGGGTAATTACATATCTAACAAGTCTGCTCAAGTCAAAAATTAGGCGAAGTACACCAATAGCCACTTTTAACCCCTCTATTTAAAATATATTCACAATTTACACTGTCTTTAAAGATTAGCCAATTCATCCAAACTTCTGGATTAAGTGTCCTGAATTTCCAAATTCAGGACCGTGTCCTAAATTTTTGAGCTGCTAATTTGAAATTCAGGACTAAGTATCCTGAATTTCCGAAATACTAATTTAAAATTCAGGACATAAGATTCGAACTTCAGGACATAATTTTCGAACTTTAGAACACGGTGTCCTGAAGTTTGAAGTTTGAGGTTTAAACTCTAGGACGTCATGCCCTGAAATTTGGGCGAAATTGGTTAATCTTTAAATACAGTAAACTGTGAATATATTTTAAACAACATGCTTAAAAGTGGCTACCTGATGTCGTTTCCACTCAACTTTGGCATTTCCATCCACTTGGGTCGTGTTAACTACCATCTCCTTGAGTAAAAATAGCACGGGCTAGCTAATTTTCGGACTGGTCATTCAAAAATAGACAGCATTTGCCAAGTCATTGAAAAATAGCCATTATTTTGCTGCAAGAGAGACCGATCCAGCATAATATACTGGAGTTTGGTGCATCCGTGTATAAACTTTCAGCATATTATACTGGAACTACAACACGCGAAAAGTTTCAGCATAATATATTGGAGATTCGAGCACCTGTGTATGAACTTCCAATATATTATACTGGACCGATATACTTTGCTGGAACTCCAGTATATTATGCTGGAGTTCTAGTATATTTATGCTGGAACTCCATTATATTATGCTGGAGTTCCAGTATACTTATGCTGGAACTCCAGTATAATATGCTGGAGTTCCAGTATACTTATGCTGGAACTCTAGTATAATATACTGGAGTATTTTTTGGATTTTCAACAGTGTTTTCGTTCAAATTTATCTTTACATGAAAAGTGACTAAATTTCGATTACTTTTGAAAGTGTGGCTATTTTTGAATGACCACTTGTAAATCTGTCTATTTTTGAATTTCTCTCTCTCCTTGAAACACTAGCCCAATCACATGCTTCTACAAAAGCCCAATTTTACAACTTTGAACTCTACCAGCTAGGGCTACTTATCGGGCGGATTGGACGGTTATTTACTCTTAATGGTTTGGCTTATCGGTTATCGACTTTTAAATATATTAATCCACTAGCCACCCGATAAGATATCGGGCAAATTGATATCGGTTTAGCTCTTATCGGGCGATTTATCGGCCTAATTCAATCTATATTGCGTGGATTAATTGTTTGCTGACCATTGTGACTCAAACTAAAATTCCTATGCCCAGCAGACTACATTCCAGTCTATAGAATACAATAGATGAGTCCATTACATCCCAAAGCAAACTACATTACAGATGAGTCCAGAATACATATGTCTTTCCTCCGCCCACAACTGCAAAGGAAAAGTCAATGCTCCCTCATTAATTCTGAAATGATAAAATTCTAGTCTATATTCAAAGTAAGTCTAGAATACATACTTCAAAATGATTAATCCATAAGTGAGAAGACTACACAGAAATGTTTGTCCTGCAGCTAACGCCTAACAATGCTTGAATTTCTGTAGCTTCAAAGTTCAAACAACAGCTTAATCCATAAGTGAGTAGATCCCTATAAAAAATATGTATACACCAAATTTCAGCATTAGGTAACGAAGTAAAGACTGTAATAAATACTACCGTTAACTAGTATGCATACACCTAAAGCTCATTAACAATTCCAGAAAATAAAAAAAACTAATCTCAACTAACTAATATTTAACAAGACTCCAATGGTCTAAACTTAATTGAAACGGGCAGCCGTCCCTTTGGTTCGTTAACAAAATCATATATAAGTATAATGCGCAATTTATTAAGAAAAACAGTCACATAAATGGAGATGGAACATTAGAAACAAATTCATTCATGATTTCAGCCATTTTTATGGAGAAATAGTACAGATTCAGGAATGTGTACCTAAAATACTTGACAAATAGAGCTTGAAACAGCTGATAAAGGGCAGAAATGGAGATAAAGGAAGTTCAGCTACGATTTTGATAGCAAGCAGCAGAAGAACATCAATGTCGACCTCAACTTCAATCTAAAAACAAATGAGAAACCCATAAATTCTTCAAGTAACACAACAGAAATCAGAAAACCTTTTTAATCTTTTTTTTTTATTTTCTTCTTCAGATCCGGATGTAGAAAAATGGGAATTCAGGGATTTTGTTTTAACTTTTTTCATAGGTGAGATGTGTGTGCATGATGGCGAATTCTCGGCTTCTTTTGCGTGAAAGGGAATGGGTGAGTAAGGAAGGAGACCAGGCGGCTAGGGTTTTCAAAGGGGGATCCGTGTGTCTTTTTCTTAGGGTTTGGGAAAATGGGTATTTTAAATAGAGGGGAGATCCGGTTGGGCCAGGCGGGTCATGGAAATTGGGCTTCTAAAGGGATGGGCTTGAAACAATTACAAAATTAGTCACTTTGGATTCAAATTTTAATTAAAACCAATTTGTGTGGCTAAACTATTATATATATTTTTGGCATTAGATAGAGTACTGGAAGTCGACGAGATAGAGTATTGGTGGCTGTTGGTAGGGGTGTTCAAAACCGAACCGAAACCGAAGCTTAATGGCTTATTGGTATCGGGTTAACGGACGGAGAACGGATTGAATTTTTTTTATTAACGGTTTATCGATTTGGGGCAAATTATTTAATTTTCTTAATGGATAATCCGTTAACCCGTTAAGAATATATATATATATATATATATATATATATATATATATATATATATATATATATATATATCAAAAACCCTTCTTCTTCCAATACTCTATCTCTATTCTCTATTACTAATTTACTATTAGACATTTAGAAACCCTAACGCCTAAATTTCAACCAACAGCCACCAACACTCTATCTCGCCGAATTCCAGTACTCTATCTAACGCCAAAAATATATATAATAGTTTAGCCACACAAAATGGTTTTAATTAAAATTTGAATCCAAAGTGACTAATTTTGTAATTGTTTCAAGCCTATCCCTTTAGAAGCCCAATTTTCATGACCCGCCTGGCCCAACCGGATCTCCCCTCTCTCTAAAACACCCATTTTCCCCAACCCTAAGAAAAAGACACACGGATCCCCCTTTGAAAATCCTAGCCGCCTGGTCTCCTTCCTCACTCACCCATTCCCTTTCACACAAAAAGAGGCCGAGAATTCGCCATCATGCACACACATCTCACCTATGAAAAAAGTTAAAACAAAATCCCTGAATTCCCATTTTTCTACATCCGGATCTGAAGAAGAAAAACGAAAAAAAAGATTAAAAAGGTTTTCTGATTTCTGTTGTGTTACTTGGAGAATTTAGAGGTTTCTCATTTGTTTTTGGATTGAAGTTGAGGTCGACATTGCTGTTCTTCTGCTGTTTTCTATCAAAATCGTAGCTGAACTTCCTTTATCTCCATTTCTGCCCTTTATCAGCTATTTCAAGCTCTATTTGTCAAGTATTTTAGGTACACATTCCTGAATCTGTACTATTTCTCCATAAAATTGGCTGAAATCATGAATGAATTTGTTTCTGATGTTCCATCTCCATTTATGTGACTGTTTTTCTTAATAAATTGCTCATTATACTTATATATGATTTTGTTAACGAACCAAAGGGACGGCTGCCCGTTTCAATTAAGTTTAGACCATTGGAGTCTTGTTAAATATTAGTTAATTGAGATTAGTTATTTTTTATTTTCTGAAATTGTTAATGGGCTTTAGGTGTATGCATACTAGTTAACAGTAGTATTTATCACAGTCTCTACTTCGTTGCCAAATGCTGAAATTTGGTGTATGCATATTTTTTATAGGGATCTACTCACTTATGGATTAAGCTGTTGTTTGAACTTTGAAGCTGCAGAAATTCAAGCATTGTTAGGCGTTAGCTGCAGGACAAACATTTCTGTGTAGTCTGCTCACTTATGGATTAATCATTTTAAAGTATGTATTCTAGACTCACTTTGAATATAGACTAGAATTTTATCATTTCAGAATTAATGAGGGAGCATTAACTTTTCCTTTGCAGTTGTGGGCGGAGGAAAGACATATGTATTCTGGACTCATCTGTAATATAGTTTGCTTTGGGATGTAATGGACTCATCTATTGTATTATATAGACTAGAATGTAGTCTGCTGAGCATAGGAATTTTAGCTTGAGTTACAATGGTCAGCAAACAATTAATGCACGCAATATAGATTGAATTAGGCCGATAAATCGCCCGATAAGAGCTAAACCGATACCAATTTGCCCGATATCTTATCGGGTGGCTAGCGGATTAATACATTTAAAAGACGATAACCGATAAGCCGAACCGTTAAGAGTAAATAACCGCCCAATCCGCCCGATAAGCAGCCCTAGCTGTTGGTTGAAATTTAGGCGTTAGGGATTTTAAATGTCTAATAGTAAATTAGTAATAGAAAATAGAGATAGAGTATTGGAAGAAGAAGGGTTTTTGATTATTTAATATATATATATATATATATATATATATATATATATATTTCTTAACGGGTTAACGGATTATCCATTAAGAAAATTGATTAATTCTCCCCCAAACCGATAAGCCGTTAATAAAAAAATTTCAATCCGTTCTCCGTCCGTTAAACCGTTAACCCGATACCAATAAGCCATTAAGCTTCAGTTTCGGTTCGGTTTTCGGTTTCGCTTCGGTTTTGAACACCCCTACACGGATCCCCCTTTGAAAACCCTAGCCGCCTGGTCTCCTTCCTCACTCACCCATTCCCTTTCACACAAAAAGAAGCCGAGAATTCGCCATCATGCACACACATCTCACCTATGAAAAAAGTTAAAACAAAATCCCTGAATTCCCATTTTTCTACATCCGGATCTGAAGAAGAAAAACGAAAAAAAAGATTAAAAAGGTTTTCTGATTTCTGTTGTGTTACTTGGAGAATTTATGGGTTTATCATTTGTTTTTGGATTGAAGTTGAGGTCGACATTGCTGTTCTTCTGCTGTTTTCTATCAAAATCGTAGCTGAACTTCCTTTATCTCCATTTCTGCCCTTTATCAGCTGTTTCAAGCTCTATTTGTCAAGTATTTTAGGTACACATTCTTGAATCTGTACTATTTCTCCATAAAAATAGTTGAAATCATGAATGAATTTGTTTCTGATGTTCCATCTCCATTTATGTGACTGTTTTTCTTAATAAATTGCTCATTATACTTATATATGATTTTGTTAACGAACCAAAGGGACGGCTGCCCGTTTCAATTAAGTTTATACCATTGGAGTCTTGTTAAATATTAGTTAATTGAGATTAGTTATTTTTTATTTTCTGGAATTGTTAATGGGCTTTAGGTGTATGCATACTAGTTAACAGTAGTATTTATCACAGTCTTTCTACTTCGTTGCCTAATGCTGAAATTTGGTGTATGCATATTTTTTATAGGGATCTACTCATTTATGGATTAAGCTGTTGTTTGAACTTTGAAGCTACAGAAATTCAAGCATTGTTAGGCGTTAGCTGCAGGACAAACATTTCTGTGTAGTCTGCTCACTTATGGATTAATCATTTTGAAGTATGTATTCTAGACTCACTTTGAATATAGACTAGAATTTTATCATTTCAGAATTAATGAGGGAGCATTGACTTTTCCTTTGCAGTTGTGGGCAGAGGAAAGACATATGTATTCTGGACTCATCTGTAATGTAGTTTGCTTTGGGATGTAATGGACTCATCTATTGTATTCTATAGACTGGAATGTAGTCTGCTGAGCATAGGAATTTTAGTTTGAGTCACAATGGTCAGCAAACAATTAATGCATGCAATATAGATTGAATTAGGCCGATAAATCGCCCGATAAGAGCTAAACCGATACCAATTTGCCCGATATCTTATCGGGTGGCTAGCGGATTAATACATTTAAAAGCCGATAACCGATAAGCCAAACCGTTAAGAGTAAATAACTGCCCAATCCGCCCGATAAGCAGCCCTAGCTGTTGGTTGAAATTTAGGCGTTAGGGTTTCTAAATGTCTAATAGTAAATTAGTAATAGAGAATAGAGATAGAGTATTGGAAGAAGAAGGGTTTTTGATTATTTAATATATATATATATATATATATATATATATATATATATATATATATATATATATTCTTAGCGGGTTAATGGATTATCCATTAAGAAAATTGAATAATTCTCCCCCAAACCGATAAGCCGTTAATAAAAAAATTTCAATCCGTTCTCCATCCGTTAAACCATTAACCCGATACCAATAAGCCATTAAGCTTCAGTTTCGGTTCGGTTTTCGGTTTCACTTCGGTTTTGAATACCCCTACACGGATTCCCCTTTGAAAACCCTAGCCGCCTGGTCTCCTTCCTCACTCACCCATTTCCTTTCACGCAAAAAGAAGCCAAGAATTCGCCATCATGCACACGCATCTTACCTATGAAAAAAGTTAAAATAAAATCCCTGAATTCCCATTTTTCTACATCCGGATCTGAAGAAGAAAAACAAAAAAAAAAAGATTAAAAAGGTTTTCTGATTTCTGTTGTGTTACTTGGAGAATTTATGGGTTTCTCATTTATTTTTGGATTGAAGTTGAGGTCGACATTGCTGTTCTTCTGCTGTTTTCTATCAAAATCGTAGCTGAACTTCCTTTATCTCCATTTCTGCCCTTTATCAGCTGTTTCAAGCTCTCTTTGTCAAGTATTTTAGGTACACATTCTTGAATCTGTACTATTTCTCCATAAAAATGGTTGAAATCATGAATGAATTTGTTTCTGATGTTCCATCTCCATTTATGTGACTGTTTTTCTTAATAAATTGCTCATTATACTTATATATGATTTTGTTAACGAACCAAAGGGACGGCTGCCCGTTTCAATTAAGTTTATACCATTGGAGTCTTATTAAATATTAGTTAATTGAGATTAGTTATTTTTTATTTTCTGGAATTGTTAATGGGCTTTAGGTGTATGCATACTAGTTAACAGTAGTATTTATCACAGTCTCTACTTCGTTGCCTAATGCTGAAATTTGGTGTGTGCATATTTTTTATAGGGATCTACTCATTTATGGATTAAGCTGTTGTTTGAACTTTGAAGCTGCAGAAATTCAAGCATTGTTAAGCGTTAGCTGCAGGATAAATATTTCTGTGTAGTCTGCTCACTTATGGATTAATCATTTTGAAGTATGTATTCTAGACTCACTTTGAATATAGACTAGAATTTTATCATTTCAGAATTAATGAGGGAGCATTGACTTTTCCTTTGCAGTTGTGGGCGGAAGAAAGACATATGTATTCTGGACTCATCTGTAATGTAGTTTGCTTTGGGATGTAATGGACTCATCTATTGTATTCTATAGACTGGAATGTAGTCCGCTGAACATAGGATTTTTAGTTTGAGTCACAATGGCAAGCAAACAATTAGTGCACGCAATATAGATTGAATTAGGCCGATAAATCGCCCGATAACCACCCGAAAAGAGCTAAACCGATATCAATTCGCCCGATATCTTATCGGGTGGCTAGCGGATTAATACATTTAAAAGCCGATAACCGATAAGCCAAATCGTTAAGAGTAAATAACCGTCCAATCCGCCCGATAAGCAGCCCTAGCTGTTGGTTGAAATTTAGGCGTTAGGGTTTCTAAATGTCTAATAGTAAATTAGTAATAGAGAATAGAGATAGAGTATTGGAAGAAGAAGGGTTTTTGATTATTTAATATATATATATATATATATATATATATATATATATATATATATATATATATATATATATATATATATATATATATATATATATTCTTAACGGGTTAATGGATTATCCATTAAGAAAATTGAATAATTCGCCCCCAAACCGATAAGCCGTTAATAAAAAAATTTCAATCCGTTCTCTGTCCGTTAAACCGTTAACTCGATACCGTTAAATCGTTAACCCGAAAAAATCGAAAATCCGAGATTAAAAAACCCGATTTTTATTAGTTTGGTTTGAGATTTAAATTTAATAACCCGATACAATTAATTTAATTTGGTAATTAAAAAATCCGAACCAACCCGACCTATATACACCCCACCTGCTACTATGTGCTCTGGGACTGCTGGCATTTCGTTCATTGGCAATAATTCTCAAACAAGTAGTATACCATGGACTTTAAAAATGAAAGAAGTATAGTTTCAGCCCTTTATCGCACAACGAATCACTTCTTAGCAGTTCAATTATATCATCACAAATTCAAAAATAGTCAGATTTACAAGTGGTAATTAAAAAATAACGACAGTTTCAAAAATAATCGAAATTTAGCCATTTTTTATGTAAAGATAAATCCGAACGAAAACACTGTTCAAAATCCGAAAAATATTCCAGCATAATATACTGGAACTCCAGTATAATATACTGATTGGAACTCCAGCATATTATACTGGAGTTCCAATATAATATACCGGTCCGCATAATATGCTGGAAGTTCATACACGGGTGCTCCAATCTCCAGTATATTATGCTGGAACTTTTTACGTGTTGGAATTCCAGCATAATATGCTGGAAGTTCATACACAGGTGCATCAATCTCCAGTATATTATGCTGGACCGGTCCGTGTGCAGCAAAATAGTGGCTATTTTTCAATGACCTTGCAAACGCTAGCTATTTTTGAATTACCATTCCGAAAACTAGCTAGCCCATGCTATTTTTACACAAACTAGAGAACAAAAAATTAGACAGTTTGACTAGATACTTGTAGACTGCATTTCAAACCACTATAACACAAATAAAAACTTTGAACAGATTGAATCACTGCCGTTCATTTATTTACCGTGTTGTATTGTTCTTGTTATTGTGTTTTGCGTGGATAATAAAAGGAAAAAAGTGAATGCAGAATAAGAACATATAATTAGCTTTTGTATCGATTTAGATGACGTGAATAAACTTGCAAAAAGAAAAACAAACAAACGCCGGCAAATGCCCGAGCGCCACACAAGTCCTTTTCTTTTTTCCTCTGAAAATACTTTTTCTTTCTATATTTTGGCAAGTTAGAACAATCTTAGTTGAATCACCACATCTTTCATAGGATATATTAGTTTCATTTCGTTTCCTTTTTTTAAATATATTAATATTTGAAATTACAAACTCATACTCATCTCGCTAACTGCCTAACTTGCGAAGCTTCCCGAGTCCAGGACTACTGCAGTCTATGTCCCAGAAATAGTAAGAAAGAGAAAGTGCACTCTAAAACAACAGTGTATTTTTACTAGTGGGGACGGGAGAGAAAGTGCACTCTAAAACAACAGTGTATTTTTATAAGTGGGGACGGGAGAAGGCATGATATACGCAGTCTTACCCTATACGGGCAGAGAGTCCATTTCTGATAGACTCTTGGTTAAAGAAAAGACGAAAGAAACAATGATAACAAATAGTAACTGTACAAAATATTTAAAAGACTGAGACTAAGATAGCAAAATAAAATACTCTTTCCGTTTCAATTTATGTGAACCTATTTCCTTTTTAATCCGTGCCAAAAAGAATGACCTATTTCCTTATTTGGAAATGATTTACCTTTATGTAATGATTTATAGTCACACAAAATATATGTGCCTCATTCTACACCACAAGTTCAAAAGTCTTATCTCTTTTCTTAAACTTCGTGCCCAGTTAAATGGGTTCACATAAAGGGAGGAGTATATAAGAATCACGGACAACAAGTATTACAATACAAGATATGTACTATTAGCCATTTAAGGATAAAATAATACTACTATACTAACACTAATACTACAGGAACTACGGAAGAAAGTGCCTCTACGTTCGGCTAAATTGTTGGCTCCTGAACCTTTGCACATACTTAACTCTCATAAAACTATGAGATATATACAAGTATATATATGACACGCTACAAAATCGTTCATTCGTTTATTCTACTATATTATATATGCGTTGAAACCTATTCAAATTCAATCAAAGTATACAAAAACATGGTTCTTTTTTCTTTTGCTTGGCTGGGGTGGGGGTTGATTTTGCCTGAATTCACAAAAAAACTCGACCAGAGTTGCAGCTTGTGCCGGAAGTGCACTATTGTAACTGTACATTATTACAAATATTGGGCCTTTGACATGATAGAAAGTCTGCTGGGCCGAGGCTGAAAATTGTCTCTACGCCTGAGGTGATGAGAGGAAGGCCGAATCAAAGCGGCAAGTGCTCTCTTTAACAAGTCACCTTCCACGGTTCCAATCCTAACGAGCGAATTCTTCATCGCCGATCTCCGCATATTCAACTGATGACTCGAGTGATACGACGACGTATGGGACTGACCGCGATTCTGATTAGTATTTTTGTGAAGGCTACAGCGGAATGAACCTGGATGTGTTGTCGGCGAACACATACAATGCTTCTTTTGATTGGACGCGAATGGCCGTCGATTCTGCTGTGGCTGACGAGGATAAGCTGAAATTGAACGGCCGGGAGAGGTGGAAAATCGTACGGAAGGTGAAGGGGATGCTGATCGACGAAGATTGACCCGGGTTGGGGACGTGGGTCGGGTAAACAAATCAGAGCTTGAAGTAGAGAAGCTAGAGAAAGTAACAGGGGAGGAAGAAATAGTGGAAGAACAGAACCGACCCGAGGGTGAAATGGATCGCTGACAGTTTTGGGGCAGATTCGGACTACGCGATTTGCTTCTAGACATTGATGACTCCATTGTTAGTTGTTACCTGTACCATAGAATTTCTTTACTAAATTTTGTAACAGAACTGTTGGATATCAACTTCGGCAAACATAAAAAACAATGGAGGGCACGGTTAGATAGGCTATAGCAACTGAAAGGGATGGCAATGTGGTAATTTTAGTTGAAGATTTGGGGGTGAATTAAAAGGAAAATGGGTTCGAATTTTATAATGGGTCAAACTTAATCAGAACAACTTCCAAAACCTATGGACTCTTCGAAGGCAACAGCATCATATATATCCACGCGACATGAGAGCAGTGATTCGAACGCGTTATGTCATTATACGATCGCGCGCTTTGGTACACGTGTCATGCTACGATGGCGCGTTATGTCATGGGCATTGGAACAGTGACTAAAAGATATCGGCTCCCAATTTGCCGCCATTTTGTCATTAGAGTTTCGGGGCCGCTCAAATGTCTGATACGAATTGCAAGGTAGAAATGACACGCCACTTTAAAGTACTATTATTTAAGAATTAGCTTTTGAATTTTTTCGAGGTTAAGAATTTTAATTTAATATTACTAATATCTAAATAGTATCTTGAGAAGGACTATCTGTGCGCACTTGTCCCATGCTTATACTGTTGCCCAGGTTATTGGAGGAAACTACTTAAATACCAACTATTTCCGTATAGATTTCGAAGTGAAGATGAAGGCGGGTAATTACTGGCAGTAGGATTGTAGATTTGAAGCGTAGGATGTAAAATTTGCCTACTTACAATAAACTCGGCAAATTTTTAAAACTTTGTAACAACTGGCAGCTTAATTTTGCTTTTTGTGTGATGAAGAATTGTTTTTGCATATTGTGAGAAACTAAGAAGAGAGGATAAGAAAGGAGTTTTACAATTTACCACTGTTTGTCTGTTTGATTGATTGCTAGAAGACGGACTGGAGCTAAACTTTTTACAATAATTGCGAGACGATCTAAAGTTAAGATTATTGATAGAAAAATAAGGCTTAAGGCATGTGTATGTGCTTTCTCAAAGAGTAATTGTCTAACTTTTCCTTTTCTTTTTCTGGCAAAATGCAAACATTTTCGTGTAAAATCAAAAGACAAAGGGCATGGTGGTCCGAAATCTTGGGACGAGACTCATTTGGGCCCAAAATAGTGAGGCGTGGGCAACCATTCTGTGCTTGGCGCTGACTAATCCCCATACCCTGGGCCCTGATTAACCGGCTCACTCAACACCAGGAAAACCATCTGTTGCAAACAAAATACTAAGTGGCAAGATATGAGCCAATTATTTTCATCTATTTCCACGAAACTTTTGGAAAAGCAAATCTTCTTTTTTTGTTTCATTTGTCAAATTAGGAGTATCATTTTTTTACTTTTTCTACCGATAGATAAGTTAGCACATCGATTACGTGTAACTCTCACAAGTCGTATGAATTGATGATATGGGACTCTAAGGTCTTCCTCCTGCCCTCAATATAATTAAGGACTTTCAGCTACTGTTAGCTTATGACTTCCATGACGTAGAGGTGTCATTAGGTATAGGCGTGTTAATGCTAACTACTTAATAATCTCACTAAAATGTCCTTTCAATTTGGACTACGACGTTATTTCAATAAATGTGGATGACTAATGAATAAACAAGTAGTTAATGCAGATATTGGACAAGATATAGTAGTAGTGTATATCTGCAAGAATTGCAAGTTTGCTTGGGCGGTGATCCATTGACTTCTTTTCCTTTAAAAAATAATATCCAATACACCTTCATTGATGGAATTATTATAGTAAGTAAAGGGTATAATCAAAGTTTTGTGCTCTCTCTAATACTTAATAATGTATCTATTGATAATCTAACAGATGTCCTGAAAAAACAACTAAAGGCAGGACGTGGAATGAATTTGCATGTAGGTAAAATAAATGAGAATCCTAAATCTAATTTTCTTAGTTATAATTGAAATTGTCTTGAATGAAAAGAAATTAAGATGATTAGGACGACTAAAAAAGTATGATTTGCACACAATAAAATAATTGAAATGTTGATATGATACAATTTTATTAGAACATGTCATTGACACTTCTAATCACAATTAAAAGCATCGTCACTCGTAAACCACAAGGAAAACGATCGCTAGGATGAGAAAAGGACATTATAAAACGAAATTACAATAAGCATCTTGAATAAGACAAATTACAGCACCGTCTTTTCCCAAACACAAGTACACAAAACCACCTTTCACTTTTAGCATATCTTTGTCCAACAGCCATCACACAAGAACTTCTACTCTTGTTTCCTTTTATTGCCATCCGTTGTACTTTTTAATTCCAAGTGAAATCAAAACAAACAAACAAAATTCTTACACCAGAAGGAAGAAAAATCAATCACCAGAGTTCTGAATATTAAATATACGAGCACACTTATAGACAGAACAAAATGCTTGTAAAGTCGTCAAAAACAAGAACATAATGCAAGCCATGAATGTGAGAAATTGCCATGATCCAAACACATAATGCTTCATTATTTTTACAATCTTGACTTTCCATCTTCTATTGTAAAATCCATTCACATCTTCAATCACTTTATCTAAGAATGGCACCTTTGTTAATCTCACCGATTTACTCATCCCATTCCATAAGTTTGCAACCTCTGCATCTCTCTTCAAACGGTTCAATATTATTCCCTTTTCTCTAAGTAACGCTGCATCTTCTTCTGTATCAATAATCCCGTTCATTAATTCCGTGTAACGCGTAAAAACCAACGGTCCTGATGCGTTACACGCTTCGTATGCAACTAAGTTTCTCAGGATAGTCTCTGTGTTTATGTCTAGACTGACTGTAGGCAAATAAAATTTCATCTTTTTACCGTCGAAATTTATGCTCATGATTCCTGAATTGGTTGCTACAAAACTTACTCCAGCTTTAGTAAGTTTTGTTACTGATGGTATGGCTATTTCTTCAACAAGAGGGGGTTTATTGATATTACTTTCACTTTCTTTTTCAGGATTTTCTTCTGCTTTTTCTTCTGAGAAGCACATATATGCAATGGGCTGTGCGAATAGTTTAATTCCGGGAAGACTAGAGAGTAGTTTCCAGGGCAGCTTAAAAATCAATTTAACAGGTCTGGAAAATACTATTCTTTTTAAAAGGCGTACAGGCCCTCTGTTTATTTTCAAAAGGATCTTCCAAACTCCACGAAATACTTGTCCAACGTGACTAATTGATTTTGCAAAGGAACTATTTTCTCCTCGGTTCACGTCAGTTTGGTCGTGATCGTCTTCTGTTATTTCACAAGTTCTTTCTAATTTTGGCACGATAAATTGATACAGAAAGTCTAGCATATGAGCACACTCTGTGAGTTGAAATTTTGGGAATTCTTTCACCATTTTGAAAGGAGAAAGCTCCTTGCAAAATCCCATTAGCATAGACAGGAGTGTGTTGTCAGAAAAATCTAAAGATGAAAACTGGAATTCCAACATTTTCCTTAATAAGAATAGGGGGATTTGATTTTCAAGCATAATTATATCTCTGAGGATAGCATTATGCGTAGACTTTCGCCCTGCAACATCAACCAAATGTGACATTCTTGAGGATACTTTAGTTATAAGCTTACCTTCATTAGTGGCATAGATTTGAAGGAACTCAAGCAAGAAAGAGGCATCCACAGCCATCATCCAAGCCAAAGTTTCCCCACTGAAATTCAAGTACTTATGGTACGAACAACGAATTCTATGATCAAACTTTATCAACTGTTCCACAAGTTGCTGGAATTTGAGACCTTGGAGATGCTTCTGAGTTGTCTTGGCAGCACTAAGTTTGTACCTGTTGAGACATAAAATAGTTAAGTAACTAAAAATGTGTTCTCTTTCGTAGTTTAATTAGATGGTCACACAATTTAACTTGCAGTGAAAAAAGATCTAGTGTTTAACAAGATGTTTGGCCCATGAAAAAGACGCGAGAGACGTGTTAAGATATAATTAAGCAAATAAAATTATACCCTTTTGATAGTTTAAGTTTTAAAATGAAATGGTGACACAATTCAACAGTACCTCTCCATATCATAAAGCTCTGGACGCCAATAATGGTAAGGGCCTATTGCCACTAATTGTGGCACGTATGAATCAGGATCGCTGACCATTAGAGATTTTGGAACGTTATAAATGCTCACTGGGATTTCTGTGTCTTCTTCAAGTTCTTCATCAAGTGTTCGACGGATTTGAATAACCCATCGGCGTTCATCGAAGTTTGAAGTACTGGAATTTGAGGCCATGTTGGTCGGACATGAAGACATGGTTTCTCTGTTTCGAATCTTTAGATAAAACTAAATATGTAGCGGTTTTGGTTTATTGAATGATGGAGTTACGAGAATTGAAACTCCATGAATATTTATGGGTGAGATTGAAGAACATTAGGATAGTATACTTCACTTAATCCTAAATGCGTAATACTGAATAAAGTGATTATCGGACCTAGCAAAAAGAATAACTGAATTTAATAAACCTGCTCTTTTTCATGTTATAGTTCAAAGATAGTAACTTCGTTTATAAGCTGAACTCTTTACCCTATTAATTTTTCATATCCCGTTATCCGTCCTTAGAGCTGTAAAAGAGTCAATTTCACCTTAGAACATATTTAAATAGCAAACACTTGTAACAATGTTCGACATATAGAACCTCTGGACCCAGGCTTTGTTTTTTCTTCTTTATGGGACAACAATTTATGTGTTTAAACTATGGGTTGATTCTGTCGGGATAACAAGAGCCAATATCTTGAATAGGTTATAGGCCCGTCCAATGGGCGAAGGGTAATTTTTAAATCGTCGCGAATCTTTGTGATTTCTTTGCATCGGTAGCGTCTAAAGAATTTTATGACAACTGTTAAAATATAATCCTACTCTCAGGGTGGCCCGTCCAAAAAACGGGTAAAACAACTGCTTTACGCCTTATATTTGTGGATGCTATATTTTTTTTTTTACATCTAATAGGCTATATATAAATTTTTTTAAAAAAAGTTATGTGAAGTGAAAAAGTTTGATTTCTTTATTTAACAAATAAAGAGATAAAGGATTTGCAATTGCTTTGATTTCTGCCAAAAAAATTGCATTTGAAATTAATATCGAGCCCGAATTTCATAAGAAACGTATAATATATAGGAAGAAACAATTTGAGGAGAATGTTAATAGTGAAATCTCAAAATCTCTCGAAGTGTCCTTTAGAGTTGATTACTTTTTATACATACTCCCTCTGGTTCATAATAAATGACTTTTTAACCTTTGATGTGCCCCTTAAGAAAATACTGACTCCTAGAACAAAAATGTATTTTGACTGAATTATCCTTAATTAAAATTTATATGTTGTTAACTTGACACATTGGGATATGTAAATAAGGGCAAATTTTGAAAAAATAAAGTTAATTCCTTCTCGATTATATAAAAGGACACTTAATTTGGACCAAAATAAAATCTAAAAGAACCACTTATTATGGACCAGAGAGAGTAGTAGACATGGTTATTTTTTCACTTTAAAATAGATTTGAACGAATTAGAGGCATATGAAAATATTTTTGATTTTATATTTAGCGGTAAAAACTGAGATCACTAGTTGATGAAAATTTAAAAAAATATTGCCTTCATCTTGAATGCTCCTTAAATCATAATAATCAACCCGATATTGATAATTTAGATTTCTTTTTTGAATAAAAAATATTAAGAAAAATAGTACAATTAGAAGATAACAATTTAATTGATATACTCAATCAAATAAAAAGGTTTGTTTATTTTCAAAATGCCTATATTACTTATAGAATAATGTTAATAACTCCTATTACCGTTGCTTCAACGGAAAAAAGTGTTTCAAATTTAAAATTGATAAAACCTTACCTAAGATCAACAATATCTCAAAGATATTAAATGAATTAGCTATATTGTCAATTGAGAAAGACTTATTAGTAGAAAATAATTATAAAAAAGTAATAATAACTTTGCATCTTAAAAAAGTTAGAAAAATAGAATTCAAATAAAAATAAAATACTTTTTATTAATAAAAAAGTTAAGGCCCCTCATAAAGTTTGGCTTTAGATCACGAAATTGGTCGGGCCGCCCTTACTTATTCAATAGAATAAGGATATCAAATGATATTGTTTTCCCAACTGTCTTGAGAGTTATATCAACATATTGATATTCACTATTCAGTCAAACTGGCATGTAATTACAAGTATCTTATCCATAAAAATTGATATTAGACTGATTAGTAACCTTGAAAATAAAACAGATCACCTATTATAAGTTAAAATATAGTAATAATTTTTACACTATCAACACAATGGCGGAGGCAGGATATTTGCGAAGGGGGTTCAAAAATTTTAAAACTCAAATACACTATAAAGCTAGCCAACCAAAACCAAGAATCAAGAAATAACAAACAAGAGTCATTAACCTAAATTAAGAATCAACAATAAAACATTAATAAAATTCTGAAAAAGTTAGAAAGAACAAGAAATTTACCTGGGATGCCAATGCCATGATAGAAGAAACGCATGCGAGGCGGCGGTCGGCGAGGCAACAGAGAGAACTGAGAAGCAGTGGCGGCCAGTGACTAGCGAGGCAGACATATCAAAGAGAGAAAGAGAGGGAGGGTGGAGTGAGGTAACAAAGAGAGAGAGAGAGAGATTTAGGGATTTTTTAACCCAAAATCAGTCACATTTTTGGGGAAAAAACATATTAAAAGAGACTGAAGATAAACAACATGTTTCGTTTCATTTAAAATTAAAAAAAAAGCGTCTAAAGTGAAAAGAATTAGATTGCAGCTGATGGGAATTGAACCTGCGACCTTCCACAAAATCTAAACCCCCTTGACCACTAAGCCAAGCTTTTGGCCTGTGTCAAGGGGGTTCAAGATATTATATCTATACGTAAAAACAGAATTTACCCCTATATAAACAGGAAAGAATTACAAGAAATACACGTGACTTCACATCATAACAAAAAATGGCCCATATTTTTAAGTTTTACCCGACCTAGCCCATATTGTACATATTTTGAAAGCACTAGCAAATTCAAATCTGTGTTCTTACAACCATTGCTTCTAAAAGTTATAGAGTTAAATCCGTATTCTCACAATCATTGCTTTCACTCTCTCTTCTTCTCACATCTTCTACATATACTTCAAGGGGCCGTGTATTTTCTGCATCTCCCCCTGTATCACCTGGTTGCAATGTAAGAAAATTAAAAAGTAGAAGTCCACCATTGAAGGTCATTCAAAGCTTTGCTTTCGAAAATATGATTTTTTGAGTTTGTTAGTTGTTTGGACTGGGTGTTGTTCCAATTGATTGAAAATATCAAAAGGAGTTCAAAATTTAAATTTGAAGTGATTTGGAGTAGATTTGAGTTAAATTTCAGAAAAGACGCAAGAAAGAAGACGAAGTCAGTTTTTTGTATAATTATGAATAATCTTGTATAATAGTGTATATGAGTGTATAAACATATCTTATATACTATTATACACTTTTATACACCTTTATACAAGCGTATATAGACGAACTTCTTCAACGATTTTCAGTTGCAATTCTTGTTCAAAACCAGTCCAAATCTCCATTAAATCACTTCAAATTTTATATACAACCTCCTTATACTATTTCTAACAAGTTTAAATAACACCCACTCCAAATTTCTCACAAAATCAAATTCGAAATTTAAACCCACATATTTAAACTTGTTAAAAATCTAATTTTCACCACCCAAATGGATTTGGTTTGTTGAACTAATATTTGAGTCACAGTTACTGATGATTCGAAAATTAACTTAAAAGTTTAAGCAATCTTTTTTAAAAATTAAATAGTAATTTCGAGAACCTATTGGAGTTGGATGTTGAATCTTAGCATATTATTTTTGGGCTAGTTGATTGTAAATTGAAATGTGGGCTATAAAATTGAAAAGTAGGGAGCCCAATTATTCTTATGTGAAACTTTCCCTATAAACGGTGTAATTTTTCGACGAAGGGAGTTTGGATGAACACCCTTCCGCCCCCTAAATCCGCCTCTGTATTAACGTGTATATAAGTCAAGTTATATACACCTTCGAGGTGCCTGCTTTCTTGGTTAGTAGACAATTCTTGATTTGTGGCCAAGGTTTTTGGCAAGTTCCTCTTTTCCTCTATCTAAGCACTCAGCTAATATGCTATACAGAAATACTGAAAACTGATCAGACGTGGAGCAATATCAAATGTTAATAAGTGACAAGATAAAATAACTGTTAAATTTCACAAATGGTCATATAAGTATGATTTTTTTCATCAAAATATATAACTATATTTATTAACACAAAAATCACAAGACTTTTAATATTCACAAATCCAAAGCCCATATGTATAAAATCAAAAACTACTAAAGAAACATGAGAGAACCCTTCCCCTCCCCCCTCCCCCGAATATACTCTATTTATCTTCTTATCCATCTTTTTTTTTCTCAAGATTTTTGTATACGGGTAAAATCGGGGACAGAGTCTTCCCCGATTCCCCAATGTGGAAACAAGAGGGAAGCATGGCTCGACGTGAGTATTATTGAGGCCCAAGGACCCCTCGTATCAAAACCCGTGTCACTACCCAAATCGGAGGGCCGTGGCGGACACCCGGTACCTTCTCAACCGAGTACCAACGTAACGTATCTTTCTTATCACACCATCATGGGTAAATGTGCCAGAAGGACCATCATGAGATAACTAGAATAAAACATAAGGGAATACTAGATATAGGACGATCCAACATGATATAGAAACATATACATATGACATACGGGCCTATAATGCCGACATAATCATTTGTACACTCAAAACATAGGCCGACAAGGCCATACAAGTATCCATATACATGACATCTGTCTACAATCTTCTAAGAGTACATAAACGTCATAAAGGTCGGGAGAGGGCCTCGCCATACTAATCAATACATGCACAAACTATACTGACCAAATAGGCAACTCCTGAGCAAGTGGAGTACACCAACACCTTCCGCTGAGCTGATAACCTACTAGGAGGGTTGTCAACCTGTCTATTGGGACATGCGGGCATGAAACGCAGCATCCCCAGGCAAAAGGAATGTCATTACTAATAAAGTACCGAGTATATAAGGAGTGAAAAGCAGTATATAAAAGGCGTGAAAGAAACATGGAGTAAAGGACTCAACCTATAAGTTTGAATAGCTCTCTGAATCACGAAACATTTATAATGTCATGCATATGCATATAAATATCATATCATAGGTATATGCGTATATAACATCATCAAGCCTCTGAGGGCATCCCATCATATCATCTCAGCCGTGGGCGAAATCATCAATGTATACCAACTGATCAGGTGGTACTACGTATATAACGTCGTAACCTTTCCCCATATCCCATATACATATAATATACACGTATATAATGCTATCTGGTCATGTGTCAGTGTACATGTATAAATGAATGCAATGCATAACGAAGTAAGCCAATAACATCTCTCGGAATATCATAAGATCAATATACCTTCGGATAAACTTTATCAACTTATGTATTTTCTGAGACCCATGAACTGGCGATATAATAATAGGACATATGGAAATCAAGAACATAGGAACCCTTAGTACTTCTATGAATAGAGGCATTTATGTTAGTTGTGCATTAGCTCGTTTCATTTGTATCATATGGATCATGCCAAAAGGAAAGAAGGGATAGCCTTAACATACCTTTGTCGCTTCACTCAATGACAAAGATGAAATCAGTCCACTCAACACCTTAATCTACAATAATAACAATAGTGCTAAGGTCAAACTAACGAAGCAAGTATAACAATACATTGAGCGGTAAACTCGCTTTACAACTAACTAAATGAAGTTTCTCCTCTGCCCTTCTTCTTTCTAAAGCTTACAACAACAACAATAACAACAATACACCTACATGCTTATCACTATATTTCCAGCTCTTTAACACAACAAGAACATCCTCAAATACACTACAATAACCCAAATACTCCGACAATTTATAACAACTATAATAACTTACTTACGGCTTCCGATCATCATCCCGTGAGTAATTTGTCAAAAAGATTACTAGAATCGTTCATCCGAACTCGTAGACGAAGCTAGGACAAAAATATTACCTCAATAAATGAAGAACTAGATCCTTATCTTGCTCACACCACAAGAAACTTCACTTCTACATCAAGAAGAACTCAAGGTGAAATCGTCCAAGTTTAAGACAAACTAAACTAGAAGGGTTTGTTTAATTCTTACCTTAGTTCTTTGAAGAAGGAGAATAATATGAGCTAGAGTGAATTCTCTCTAAGCTTGTGCTAGTAAAACATCCTCAAAAATAAGGATTTGTAAGATGATTAACTTATACAGAGGGGCTGGCCGCAATGTCTCTTAGGGAGGGGCTCTTGAATGACAAAGTCACATCTTATCTCTATTTGTATAAGTTGGTGGACAACACTTGCCTAGAAATGAGTTCCTTAACTTTGGATAATTGATCCTATTGATAAACATCAATTTGTATAGACATAATAGTTTGGACGGTGGAGGAGGTAATCTTGTCTTTACTTGATAAAAGATAAGTTAAAAGACTATATATATGTACATGAACATCTTGAACTTATCTCTAATAATTATTGAATTTATGTAATGATAGTAATATGAGTTGTGTATAAAAACATGTACCCATATGTCATATAATAAATCATAACAAATTCTCATTAACTCTCTAAATTACACAACTTCTATTCTTCATTACTATAATAATTAGCCAACTCCTATAATTACTTTCACTTGGTATATCCTTGTATATACTAAAAAGGATCCAAACTCACGGGGTAAATCATACTATAACTTTACAAATGACTATAATTCTCTGAGTTCACATGTATGAACTACGACACGATTCGACATAATACTACGGGGTATAACATCGATATAATACTGAGGGATGTAACATCGACGTAATACTGTGGGGGTGTAATATCGGCGTAATACTGTGGGATGTAACATCGACATAATACCATAGGGTGTAACATCGACATAATACCGCAGGGTGTAACATCGATGTAATACTGTGGGGTGTAACAACTCGGGGGAACGAGCGATGTATCTGAGATCGGGAACAGTGAAATAACAGACCCGGAGCAAGTATAGCTTTCAGACTTCGTGAAACGTGGAGAACGGTTATGCACGACAAGCAGGGGACCGTAATATTCGCCCTCAACCGGATATTACGATATTTTAGTATCAACTGTAGATTGACATTTATCGAAAAAAGAAGATTTTTACTTTATTTAGATTTATACTAGGACTGGAATACCCCTACTATATAAATGTGAAGGTTTTCTTTATTCTGATACATTGTAACACGCAACTCAAAGCAATAAAAGTTTACTGTTGTCTTCTAGATATTGTTCAAGGCATTATTCTTTTTTTTTTAACCTTCAAACTGAGTCACGATTTTATATCCACTTTGAGAATAATTGTTGTAAAACGGGGGGCTTTGCTTGACCTTTTACTATAAGAGTTGAACTTGGAAACCAAGTTTAGAAAGCTAAAAAGCTAACACCAAAAAATAGTTACATAGTGGCTATAAAGCTGAAAATTCAAGGTGGTTCATTTGTAAGGGTGCTTGCTTTTTTCTTCTTGACTCTTAATGAAGGAAGTTGCAATCTATCGATATTTACCAAGCCTCTAACCTGCCCAGGTAGGCTATCAAAAGTTTTATATATACAAAGATCTGTCAGATTGTGGCTAAGGGATGCTAATTTGTCCGCAACACGATTTGCTTCTCTATAGCAATGCTGAATTTTAATATCATGAGTATTTACCAACAACTTTATCTCTTCTACTGTATCACTGATTCTCCAAGGTGTATCTCATTCTCCAATCACTGAGTTCTGAAGGATGAGTGAGTCAGTTTCTCCTATGATTGAGTTAAAGCCATTGTTGATGCACCATTTAAGGCCATAGAGCAATGCACTAGCTTCTGCAGTGTTACTGGTGCCCTGTCCCAATGGCAATGAATATGCCATTATGAGACAGCCATCACTCCCTCTCACTATACCTCCTCCTCCACAGTTTCCATCTAGACAAGATCCATCACTGTTCAACTTCATAAAGACAGGGGGTGGTTTGAGCCATTTCACCATAATAAAGCAGTTCATCACCACCTGGACTTCATACATGTTACATACATCTTCCCAATTGTTTCCAAAGTTGATTTTCTTGAAATGAGATTTGATAAGCTGAGTGATGTTGAAAGTAATCATCTCTTTGGATATGTGAAAAGATGGTTTTTCCATATTAAATCTAGAGCTGCACCTAGACCTCCATAGCTCCCAAATGATGATAGGAGGCATGATTTTGTGCATCTAGTTAGCTATGGGATTTTTTCTCTTCTGTTTCAATCAATTGAGTATGAGAGTCCCGATCCACGTCCAATCCGCACTCAATAGTGAGTGAAAATGGTAGTTGGAAGAATAGTACTCAACAAGAGTCGGGTTTGATTTTCATAGGGAGTCACTAGGGGTGTTAGAATTATATACTTGATGAAAGCGAAAGGAATCACTAAATAGCACTTCCACAATAGGTTTTGATTTCTAATTCTAATTTTACTCTATGATTATAAGCTAAGAAAAGAAACTAGTAGCGAAACAGTGTTTTTGGTAATTTTCCAAATAGTTTAAAGACATAGGGCTGTGACCATAACCTAGGTGTTTGCCTAATGAGATAAAGATATTAATGCTTATTTTGTTAATTGGGGTATATTATAGCTCTCAACTCTACGTTACCCACTCAATACCTCTCGGTCAGAGAGTGATTTTGCCCAATTTGACTTTCTCAAGTCCAAATAGGTATCAACCAAAACAGTTGATAAGAGCTCAAGTCGGATTATTATTATCTCTAGGTCGAACCCTTTAATTGGGTTAATCAACCTCTCAATTGACCCAATTCCTTGTTACTAAGTTATCCTAGACTAGGTCCCTCTTTCTCAAGTAGAGACTAAGTTAAATAGGCATGAATCATTGTTTGCAACAATTAATTCTAAAATTAAAGCATGAACTGAGCTAAATAATCAACACCCAATCATAAACAAGTACTAAATTAGATACCCATAAGGTTTACACCCTAGGTTTGGCTCACAACCCTAGTAAAAGTCTAGCTACTCATGATAGGGTTTGAAGAAAATAAAGAAGAAAGGATAATTAAACTCATAATGGAAGATTAAAATGATGAAATCTAATGTAAATACACCAAAATAATGTAAATCTTCCTAAAGTAGTAAAGAAAAACGGCTACAACAACTTCAGATGTTCAAACCTGACCTAATTTTGTGAAACTCGTCTATTTATACAGGGCCAAAAATCTCGGACAAAAATGCTCCTCGGGAGGTTCTGCGGCTTCACAATTCCATGTGCGGTCCACAGATTTCTTCAGTTGGCAAGAAGTGGAGTTCTGCGGCCGTACATTTCTGAAATTCGGCCGCGAGGCTATCTTATGCGGCCGCACATTTTTGGACTGCGCTCGCGAGGAAATTTTCTGCGGCAACACAATTCTTATGCATTCCACAATTCACAAAGGTTCGTGAACTTGGTCTTTTTGCATACTCTCTGATCTTCGACTCTTAGCCTTGTTCTGCGGCCGCACATTGCTGAAAGATCTGCTAGATTTTTCTTCTTGTTTGTGCCGCAGATCGAATTCCACGGTCCGCAAATTCTTCTACGGTCACAAAATTCCTTCTGCATACCGGACATTTGTGCTTCTGTACCCTTTATTGCCTTGTGCTTCAGGACACTCCTTTTTGAGTCGGATTTCATCTCGGGAGACCAAACTTCGAGCATTCCTGCAATTTTGCATAATGTCATTAGTTCCAGGAACACAATTCAATACTTTCGGACTAAAACAAAAGCTAAAATGTGCTAATAAGCAGTCAAAATCTCCACTTATCAACTCTCCTAAACTTAAGTCTTTGCTTGTCCTCAAGCAAATAAATTAGTTCCCACCTCCGAGAGTTAAAGGTCATTTCGGCGATTCAAAGGTGAGCCATCCACACATCAGTTGGGACCAACAATTATCCACATTACTTATGTATTATCAATAAGACGACAAGTTAAACATTCCTGCACATATAGTTCTAATGTGGCATTTGAGCTTCAAGAATTGACTTTACTCATCAAGGAATCTTGCTCTATCCTGTAGGTCATGGTGGATTCCAAACTCTTCCTACTCTACTTTCCATTTCCAGGCTCACTTAAGAAATTTAGCACTTAATCCAAAGATTTATGAAAGGTTCGCTCATCTCTCTCAAGAGAATTCCATAAGTACGGCTTCAAGTACCATAGGCTTGACCCTCGTGTAGATCGCCACTAATGTAAGCTCACTCGGCTTGAAATCAAGTATGACTTCTTTCGGGATGTAATGAAGGCTTTTGAATTGGGTCGGATACAGTATGGGTGAGTGGTTACACTTTTCCTTAAGCACTCCATCTTTCATTTATCGGCTCACACTTTGCCAATTCTTAGATGCACTTTATTTTCATTGGGGACTAGAGAGAATTAACATCACTCTTTCTTGATCATTTCATTCTTTTTATCCCTTTTTGATTTCTCCGTGTTTAGGATCAATACCTCTTTTTGGATCCATTCAGCTCTTCCAATTATTCACTTTTTGTATTTTTCTTTTTATTCTTTTCTTTTCTTGCCTTCTCTTCTCATAGAGATCATTTCTTGTCTCCTTTTGTTCCTTGATACCTTTTTCAAGTTCCTCGTCTCTCCCCCAAATTTACGTTTTAAGCCATTTGTTTCACGAGAGTGTTATCAAACGGGTAAAGGCTTGTAACGTGGTTATCAAATGAGAAAGGCTAGAGACTCAAAGGGGTTGAATAGGGATAATGAAATTGGTTGGCAATAGAAAACTCAAACGAGCCAAGGAGAGCCTACAATCACTTCTCAAACCAAGCAAAACTTAGAATTTTGCATTGAAACATATTCGGGGCAATTTTAGACCCTTCGCATGGATACTTGGACTAGCAACAATTCATCTCACCCCTCACGCAACCGGATTGTTAAAGAGGATAGAGTCGAGGGCCCACAATGACCACATTCAAGTTTAAAGATCACTATGGTTCAATTAAACCACTCGATGATTGCCAAAGTCAACACAAGAGTCACAAAGTCACTAACTAGAGTTATTTCTTTCAAAAACCTTGTCTCTAACCATAAACACGTAGTTAAGTATGTTGGTACCAATTGAAGCATGGTTGACTCTTCGAGCATGACTTAATTAGGTCTTTTTGTAATTCATTACTACTATTATTATTACCTAAACACAAGAAAAAAACGAACTGATTCCCTTAAGAAGGTTGTCACGCCATCCATCGTTGGGATGAGTCACTCGGTTTGCACATCAACTACCTTTGGAAAGAACCATGACATTAAGAAAATCAAAGTCTTATTATCTACTAAAACACAAAAAGAAGCTACTAAATCAGACAAAGAAACAAAAATAAAGAAGCTAATAAGCAAAAACTACTGAAGATAGCATGAATATACATAATGAGAGAAAGAGAGAGAATATATACATAATAAGAAAAGAGAAAATAATATCAAGTTATTACAGGCCAATTGTCTCAGAATATATCAAATATAACCAATAAACTCCACCGCCCGAATAAAGATAAGCATTGTCCTCAATGCTTAACAAAATAAGAGTTAAAGAGGGGAAAGAGTGAAGAAAACTCCCTATGGCTCCTTGGACATCTTTGTGTCCCCAGCAATGTCACCGCCCGCAGGATCATCCAACTGAATCTCATCATCCTCAACCCTGGGTGTGGCTGGGTTGGTGAACATCTAACGCACTGCCTCAGCAGTATCGGCAGCAAGGTCTGGCTCCATAGACTGGCCAGCTGGTGCCACCGGTGCTGTAGGATTTGGGCCTGAATGGTGTGGGTCAATCAGCATGTCAAATGGGAGATCTCCGACTGTAGCAAGCCTGGTCACCTCTCTATGGAGCTTGTCCACTGACTTCTTGCTGGCCTGGGACTTTCTCATCTTCTTTACTTCTTTTCCCAACTCTTCGATCACTTACCCGTGCTGTACCAAGGTAGCCATAATAGTGTTCTGGTTCTGAAGGAGCTTCTTCAATGTCTCTTCAACTGTCGGGGGAAACTGAGGTTCTTGAATAGAAGACTGTGCTGCAATAGTACTGGATAAGTCAGACAACTTTGCAGTGGCTGTTTGCATCCAGTAGCTGCAACACTAGAGGAAGGCTCGGCTGAAGTAGATGGAACATCAACTGCTTCAGCAGCTACCGTAGCTGGCTCATCAGACTGGCCCGCGATGGTAGGAGGCTGAACTTTCTTCTTTGGATTGTTCGCATCAATTAGTGAATACCAAGTAAAAGGCTTCTTCGGCCTCACATTTGTGTCATAATCCCTCGGCTCTACCCTTATATCCGTGAGATATTTTGTAATAGTGTTGTGATACAGGTAGGACGAGTCATCTTGCCGAGCAATCACTGAGATATTGGCCGACATTACGGCACCCACATTGATAGGGTACCCGGCCATAATAGAAGCAACCAGAACTGCCCGAGGAATCGGAAGGTAAGTCTCATTCTGACTCGGGTCCAGTTTACTACACACAAAGGTTTTCCACCCCTTCGACTCGAAACTGAGAGTGCTCCAGTGGATAGGAACCCCAACGGCAATCCATGGAGGTGGTGGCCTCGGTGCTGCTAGAATCTCCGCTAACCAAGGACAGGCTGCGTCTCCCAATGCATACTTCTCCAAATATTCCTTTGGCTCAACATCTTCGAATCCTAAGTACGTGTAGAGTGTATGTTGATCAAATCTCACTTTTAAGTTTCGTACTTTAGTCACTTTTGTCCCCTTTTTGATGTGAGCCATATTTGCATAGAATTCCCGGACTAGGTACTCTTTGGCGTCCACTAGACTTTGAGTGAACCACATCCATCCCATGCGTTCTCTGAACTGTCTCAGCACTGCTGGGTTGTACCTCTCCAAATCTTTCAATAGAAACTATTGCTTGAGAGTTAGCGACCTCACTGGACACCATGTACGAACGCTGGTGTAGGCAGCCAATCTAACAATCAGTCCTCCGAAACCTCTTTCTTCTTCGACCTTTCAAGGCCGGCAACTGTAACATATCCCCCTCTGCCATCATCGGGGATATCCTAAACCGGTGTAACCTGCGACTTAAGGGCAGGTGTGGCCGATGGCTCAGAAGCCTGGCTAGCACTCTCCGAGTCCTCGGAAGTGCTATGAGATAAGGATGGCTCATCCTTGAGTTGGTACCTCCCTTGCTGCATTAACTGTACGACTGGCTGCTCCTGAACAGAGGCTGAGTTGCCCTCTGATGCTTCCCTAGATGGGATATATGCTCCCCTGTCGGCTGTAGCTTTCTTTGCAATTGTCTTTTGTTAGCCAAGGGCTAGGGCACTCTTGCCTCGACCCCGAGAATATTTACCCCTCCCTTTAGAAGTGTCGCATCTGCCTCTAGGTCAAACTATTGTCTGTATCAAGCAAATGCAATTGTTAGTTGTAATTCAATGTTCAAACATAAACAAGAGATATGCAAGTATACACCAGAAAACACAGTGAGGTTCACAGTTAAATCATGCTTGCAAGAGAAGGATCTGCGGTCCGCATAATTTTCTTGCGGCCACAAATGAGGCCTTGCAGACCGCATAATTTTGTTTTGCTGCCGCAGAAGTAAAGTGCGGTCCGCACAATATCACTTGTGGCCGCATCTCTAAAACCCAAATATGCCAACTCTCTGATGACAGAGAATTTGTTGTTGTGCGGTAGCAACACGATTTTTACGGTCCGCGCAATTAAACCTGCGGCCGCACATTGGAGTCCCAAAATAGGGACTCTCTGATGAAAATAAAATTACACTTCTGCGGCCTCAATGGGAATTCTGCGGTTCGCACATTTTACCTTGCGGCCGCAAATCCCTTCTTCACTAATGATACCCAAGAATCAATTTTTGCGGACCACACAAATTTAGGTGCGACCGCAGAATTCAAAAATTACGAACAATTCACTTATTTCATTCTAGGTTTTGCACTTTTGTGCTCAATTTGACATGGTAACATCGACATGAAAATATTTTGGCCCAGTCCCCATAGAGCATGTTTTAGTTAATCCACTACAGATTTACCCCCACATGGATGTACAATTGAATTCTATTGACAAATGGCCTAAAATGACTAAAAAGCTACAAATTAAAAGAAAAATAAATTAACAAGAAATTGAAGCATACCAGATGAATGAGTGTGATGAGTGACTGATCAAAGATGTTGTGTGTGTGGACAGATAGATTCACCAAGAAATTGTAAGAGAGTACTATTTTTGTGCTCAGATGTGGAAAAAACGTAACAATTTCCCTAATTCCTCTATTTATACGACTTGGGTAGCTGAGGGGAAGAAGGGCAAGTGCGACCCCACAATTTCATGTGTGGTCCACGCTCTGTTACCTGGTGACTTTAAGTCAGCAGCTCGTCTGCGGACCGCACAATTTTGTGTGCGGCCGCAGATTTCATGTTGCGGCTGCATATTTCCTTTTGCGGTCGCATATTGACCTTTTCTCTGACAGACAAAACTTCAGAGAGTTGACATTTTGCACCTTTCATTTGTGTGGTCCGCAAGCTAATTGTGCGGATATAGTACACTTTTGCTGTAGCAACCGTAAATGTGCGGTCCACACAAATCAACTACGGTTCGCACTTCTTTCAGCACTTAGCCACATTTTTGTCCACAGTGCCTGTAAGTCACACATAGCCCCGTAGCACACTTCAAATCAAGTTAGAACAAAAATAACACCTATCTACCAAAGGAAAAAGAAAAGAAACATGGGTTGCCTCCCAAGAAGCGCCTGATTTAACGTCGCGGCACGACGCAGAATACCATCAATTGAAATTAATGACCACCACGACTTGGCTATCTCCAACCTTTCCCAAATAGTGCTTCACTCGATGACCATTGACTCAGAATACTTCATTGTTTTTGTTCTTCAAGTCCAATGCACCAAAAGGTGTCACACCCACAATTTCAAAAGGACCACTCCATTTAGACTTTAACTTCCCGGGAAACATCCTCAACCTTGAGTTGAATAACAATACAAGATCGCCAACCTTGAACTCTTTATTCCAAATGTATTTGTCATGAAGATATTTCATCTTTTCTTTGTACACGAACAAACTTGTGTAGGCATGGTACCAGAACTCATCCAATTCATTCAAATGTGCAACCCTCAAGTTAGCGGCTACATCCCAATCAAGATTCAACTTCTTTAGAGCCCACATGACCTTGTGCTCAAGTTCCACCGAAAGGTAACAAGCTTTCCCGATCACCAACCGGTATGGTGACATTCCAATAGGTGTTTTGTAAGCCGTCCGATAAGCCCATAAAGCATCATCAAGCTTCTTGGACCAATCCATCCGGTTAGCATTCACTGTTTTGGATAAAATACTCTTTATCTCCCGATTGGAAAAATTCACTTGACCGCTAGCTTATGGATGATTGATCGAGGCCAAACCTACACCACTATAGAGTAGCGAGGATGGTCGATGCAGTTTTACCCAATGAGGTCAGGATCGATTTCCACAGGGAGTTAATTTGGCTTAGAGTTAGGTATCTAATGAATCTAGATGTGCGTGTTATTCCTAATTGCGCTTCCAAACATTGTTGCGATTGATTCTATTCTAATTTTATACTATTGTATGCTGAGTGTAAGCTAAGTATAATATTTTTGGTGAAAGTTTTCAAGTGTTAAAAGGCACTAGGGAAGTGACTTCCGCCTAGGTGAGTATCTAATGGGTATCAAGAATCTAGGACAAGCTTGTTAAGATTAGGGTCATGATATAACCATCACACATAAGTGCTGACTCTATACCTCTCAGTAGTTTGAGTGACTTTGCCCGATTTGGCTTTCTCAAGCCCAAATGGGTGTTCATACAATAGAAGTAAAATTGGCTCAAGTCGGGTATTACTATCTCTAGGTTTAACCCTTTAATTGGGGCTATCGATCTCTTGAGTTCACCCCAATTCCTTGTTAGCCTAATTTTCCTAGACTTAGTCCCTCTTTCTCAAGAAGAGCCTAAGTCATAAAGGCATGAGTCAGTGTTTGCAACCACTAATTCTACAATTTTTGCATGAATTAGGCTAAATATCACTAACCCATAAACAATTAAGCCCTAAAATTCACGACCCATTAAATACCCACACTAGGGTTGGGTCACAACCCTAGCTATGGGGTTTAGCTACTCATAATAACAACAGAAATCAAAGATAAAGATGAAATATAAGCCGTATTATTAAAGTACAAGATAAAAATCTAAAGTTTGAAGGTAAATCTACTCTAAAATTGCCCAAAAAGGAAAAAACCAGTCGTTCACGTGCTCTGCTAAAAAAAGAACTTCACCTAAAATTGATAAAAGGATCTATTTATACTAGGCTAAAAATTTCGGACAAAAATGCCCTTGTGGAGGTTTCACGGATGCATAATTCTGACCGCGTCCGCGCTTGGGCTTTCGCGGCTGTGTAATAGTGAGCGCATTCCGCGTTTCTTCATATCTGGGCCTGGGTAGATCTTCGTTTCGCGGACTGCGTAATGTTCACTGCGTCCGCGTGAGATTCCTTCGCGGCCGCGTAATTTGGACGCGGACCGCCTTCTTCATTTATGCACATCTTGCAAAGTTTCTGAACCTCGACAAATACTGTTCGCTAAATTCCAACCGCGGCCGTGCCAGTCACTTCGCGGTCGCGTCTTTCTGCCGCTCTCAACGCTCAATTTTAGTGCTCAAAATAGCCTATCTGAATCTCTATTTCGTGGTCCGCGGAATAATTGCCGCCTCAGCGATGATAATTTCGCGGCCGCCCTTTTCTATCGCGGTCCGCGTTCCACAGTATTGGTCCAGACTTGGTTTTTGTTCAAGTTTGACTCCTTTATGAGTTGGTTATGGCTTCTTTGGCTCATTTCGAACAAAATCCTGCAAGCAAGCACATTAAGTTAGTTTCCGGGAATACCTTCACGCATTTTGGCCCAAAACCTAAGTAAAAGAGAACAAATAATAGGCTAAAATCCCTACTTATCAATGATAGGGAGTCGTGACTTTATGAGTACTACCATACTTGCTAAGTAAAGTGTCGAAAGCCTTGTTGCAAAAATGTGACCCCCATTACTTATAATTGCCCGCGGAGTACCAAACCTTGTGAAAATATTCTTCTTCAAGAATGCCACTACACTTATCGCCTCAATATTGGGTAGAGCAACAACCTTAACCCATTTAGACACATAATCCACCGCGACCAAGATGTAGGTGTTTCCACAAGAACTCACAAAAGGACCCATGAAGTCAATACCCCACACATCAAAAATATCAATCTCAAAAATGGTAGTGAGAGGCATTTCATTTTTCTTTGAGATTCCACCGGCCCGTTGACATTCATCACATCTTTTCACTAGCTCACTAGCATCCTTGTAAAGAGTGGGCTAATAGAAACCACAACTTAGCACTTTGGATGCCGTTCTTGCTCCACCATGATGACCACCATATGGCGAAGAATGACAAGCCCCAAGAATTTCACCTTGCTCTTCTTCCGGTACACATCTTCTAATCATCCCATCCATACAAATCCAGAAGAGGTATGGTTCATCCCAATAATAATCTTGACAATCCTGTTTGAGCTTCTTCCATTGGTTTGAAGAGAACTCATCCGGGATGATTCCACACACAAGGAAATTTGCTAGATCTGCAAACCATGGCACCTCTTTCATTGAAATAGCCAAGATTTGCTCATCGGGGAAGGAGTAATTGATTTCAAGGCCATCATGTGGCCTCCCCTCCTCCTCCAAACGAGACAAGTGGTCAGCCACTTGGTTTTCACTCCCTTTTCTATCTTGGATGTCACTATCAAACTCTTGCAACAAAAGCATCCATCTCATCAACCGAGATTTGGAGTCCTTGCTCATAGGATAACAAAGCGCTGCATGATCCATGTGGACAATGACCTTTGCACCCATCAAGTACGGGCGGAACTTCTCAATTTCAAACGCAATGGCAAGGAGCTCTTTCTCCGTAATGGTGTAGTTGACTTGGGCACTGTTCATGGTCTTACTAGCATAGAAAACTGGATGAAAAATCTTGTTGATTCATTGCCCCAAAATAGCCCCAACCGCTACGTCACTTGCATCACACATAAGTTCAAAAGGGACACTCCAATTTGGAGCGGTGATGATGAGAGTAGTTGTCAAATTGAACTTCAGCAATTCAAAAGCTCTCATGCAATCATCATTGAAGTTGAACTTTGCATCTTTCTCAAGAAGTTTTCACAACGGATTCACCACCTTAGAGAAATCTTTGATGAAGCGCTGGTAGAAACCCGCGTGGCCTAAGAAACTCTGCCCACCCTTTACCGAAGTTGGAGGTGTAAGTTTAGAAATTACCTCAATCTTTGCCTTGTCAAATTCAATTCCATTCTTTGAGATTTTGTGTCCAAGGACAATGCCTTCCTCGACCATGAAATGACACTTCTCCCAATTGAGCACCAAATTTGTTTCTTCACATCTTGCCAACACTTTATCCAAATTTGCAAGACAATCATCAAAAGAGTCTCCAACCACCGAGAAGTCATCCATGAAAACTTCAAGGTAGTCCTCCACCATGTCTGTGAAAATAGCCATCATACACCTTTGAAAAGTCGCCAGTGCATTGCACAAACCATATGGTATCCGCTTGAAGGCGAAAGTACCATAGGGACATGTAAAGATTGTTTTCTCTTGATCCTCCGAAGCAATAAGAAATTGGTTATAGCCTGAATACCCATCAAGAAAGAAATAGAAAGCACGACCGGCCAATCTATCAAGCATTTGATTAATAAAGGAAGTGGAAAATGATCCTTCCTTGCGACTTTGTTGTGCTTACGATAGTCCATACACACTTTCCAACCGGTCACCGTTCTTGTAGGAATCAACTCATTCTTGTCATTGGTGACCACTGTCATGCCCCCTTCTTTGGGACACATTGAACTGGAGAAGTCCACGAACTATCAAAAATGGGGTAGACAACCCCGACATCCAACCACTTGATAATATTCTTCTTGACAACTTCTTGCATAGCCTCATTTAGTCTCCTTTGATGTTCAATAGATGGTTTGGAGTCTTCCTCCAAGTTGATCTTATGCATGAAAAATGCGGGGCTTATCCCCCGAATATCTATCAAAGTCCACCCAATAGCCTTTTTCCTCTTTTGTAGTATCGCCAAATTGGAGTCTACCTGCATGTTAGTCAAACAAGAGGAAAGAATAACCGGTAAAGTAGA
The DNA here is from genome assembly GCF_000390325.3 of Nicotiana tomentosiformis. NCBI lineage: Eukaryota > Viridiplantae > Streptophyta > Magnoliopsida > Solanales > Solanaceae > Nicotiana > Nicotiana tomentosiformis. The sequence continues at coordinate 132,934,767 of NC_090817.1, forward strand.
ACAAGGACCAAGAAATTCATACCGAAGATATGGAGGCAATGGCTTCAACTCAAAGGTAGGAGGCTCTTCAATAGAAGGCTTTGTAGGAGGAGTTGTCCTATTTTCAAGATCCAAGAACAATTTTTGGGGTGCATAGTTGTACGACCCTATTCTTTGCAAAGAGTTCACACATTCCATGAAGCCATCTATCTCGTCATCATAAAGGTTGAGAAAGATGGCCTCCAACATATCACCCACGTTGATCATGGCACTTGTATCATCAACAATAACATCGATCACTAAATCCACAAAAGAGCACACCTCATTGCTATTAGGTTGCCGCATTAACTTACACACATGGAAAATTACTTTTTCATCACCAACCCGGAAGGTAAGTTCTCCGTATTCAACATCACAAAGAGCCTTCTCAGTAGCAAGGAAAGGTCTTCCAAGAATAATCGACACCTCATAATCAATTTCACAATCTAGAATGCCAAAATCCGCCGGAAGAATGAATTTATCAACATGAACCGAGACATCTTCAATCATTCCCAAAGGTCTCTTCATAGTACGATCGGCCATTTGCAATCTCATAGAGGTAGGTCTTGGTTGCCCAATTCCCAAGACCTTGAAAACCAAATAGGGCATCAAATTGATACTTGCCCCAAGATCACAAAGAGCTTTTGCAAACTCGGCACTTCTAATTTACGAGGAATCGTGAAAGCACCGGGATCCTCCAACTCAGGAGCCATTGAATGCACAATTACACTCACTTGATGAGTGACTTTTATGGTTTCAAAATTCATTGACCGCTTCTTTGTCACGAGATCCTTCATAAAATTTGCATAGCCGAGCATTTATTCCAAAGCTTCAACTAATGGCACATTGATTGAGAGACTCTTCATCATTTGAATAAACTTCTTGAATTGATTCTCACCATTTTTTTTGGCAAGTCTTTGAGGGTATAGAGGTGGAGGCTTAGGAAATGGTGCTTTAGCCTTTTGCACTACCAGCTCTGGTATGTCAATAATGTGATCCCTAGACGGGTTCACCTCCTTTTGAGTCTCTTCCACACTATCATCAATATCAATCCAAACTTCATCATTTGATTGCACCACACTGTTCGGGACCTCTTCTTCTTGTACCACTTGCTCATCATCCACAAGTTGCCTTTGACTTGAGGTGGGTGCATTCCCAACTCTTCCACTTCTTGTAGTAACGTCTATGGTATGCCCCGTGTTGTTTCCACCCTTTAGGTTTACTACTGTGTCACTTGGTAGTGCCCTCTTAGGATGAGAATTTAGAGCTTGAGAGATTTCCCTATTTGTACTTCTACGTTACAGATCTATGTGTTGTGTGAGGCAAGTTGGGCATCCGAATCGGCATTCTTTTCCATTATTTGCTTGAACATATTCTCAATACGCCCCATCTCATTATTTGAAGAACTTGGACCATGGGAAGGATAATGAGGCAGGTTGTGCGGTTGTTGATACATCGGGGGCCTTTGAAAACCCGACCCCCGATTGCCTTGATTATTGTTCCATCCACCTTGATTGTTACCCCCCCCCCTCCAATTTCCTTGATTATTGCCACTATAATTTCCTTGATAGTTTTTGTTATGCCAGTTCCCTTGATTGTTGCCATCACTCCAATTTCCTTGGTTGTTAGAATTCCAATTGCCTTGATTGTTTTGAGGTCGCCATTGTTGTTGGTTTGGGCTTTGGAAGTTGTTTCTTTGCCCTTGAAAGTTGTTCACATATTGCACCTCCTCTTCTTATTCAGTATAAGAATCATCTTGATCAAAACAACTATCCTCTTGCACATAATTCTCTACTCGATTTTGCACTTGTGGACCCTTGGTCCTTCTTTTGCTTACCATCATGTTCACCCCTTCCATGACATTGACTTGATTAGGATTTTGCACTTGTTGAAGTTGAGCCTTTGCTAGTTGATTCATGGTGGTAGTCAATTCGGCAATGATTTACCCATGGTCATGCAACTCTTTGTGAAGGTGGATCACGTTCGGATCACCTTATGGAACATTAGCTAGGGAATGCCACGTCGATGATGTTTTCGCCATTTCATCTAAAATCTCACATGCCTCCACATAAGGCATAGTCATAAAGTTTCCACTGGCAAGTTGATTCGCTACACATTGGTTAGTTATGTTAATCACATGATAGAAGGTTTGTTGAATCATGTTTTCTGTCATATCGTTGTTGGGACATTCCTTGACCATTTTCTATACCGCTCCCATATCTTGTGTAGTGGTTCATTGGGCTCGTTCTTGAATGCCAAAATCTCATCTCGAAGTGTAGCCATATGCCCGGGAGAGAAGAACTTAGAGATAAACTTTTCCACCAACTCATCCCACGTGTGAATGGAATGGTTCGACAAACGTTCCAACCAATCTAAAGCTTTCCTCCATAGAGAGAAGGGAAAAAGCCTTAGCCTCAATGCATCCTCGGAGATATTTGTTTGTTTGCTCCCCCAACAAGTGTCCACAAACCCTTTCAAATGTTTTTATGCATTTTGACTTGGAGCACCGGTAAAGAAACCTCGTTGCTCTAGCAAAGTGAGCATCACATTGGTGATTTGAAAGTTTCCCGCTCTAATACGGGGAGGGACTATTGCACTAGCATATCCTTTATTAGGTAACACCCAGTGTGGAGCCGCTCATGGTGGAGGTGAGGGTGGAGCGGGAATATTGTCATGAGGCACTCGATCTCATCTATTGGCTTGAGGTTCAAGAGGAACCTCATCAACTTCATCATCCTCGATGTCCACATCCCCCAAAGTTAAATTTTTGAGCTCATTGTTTGCCATGGTTGTACCTACGATTTCTCAAACAAGTTAGTAACACAGAAGGAAAAGAAGATATTCCAAAAACACACCCAAATATATAACTAACACCATTTTAACTCCTCGACAACGATGCCAAAAATTGATCCACGTCCAATCCGCACTCAAAAGTGAGTGGAAATAGTCGTTGGAAGAATAGTACCCAACAAGAGTCGGGGTCGATTTTCACAGGGAGTTACTAGGGGTGTTAGGAGTATACACTTGACGAAAGCAAAAGGAATAGCTAAATTGCACTTTCACAATAGGTTTTGATTTCTAATTCTAATTTTACTCTAGCGATCATAAGCTAAGAAAAGAAACTAGAAGCGAATCGGTGTTTTCGGTATTTTTCCAAATAGTTTAAAGGCCAAGGGTTGTGACCATAACCTAGGTGTTTGACTAATGGGATAAAGATGTTAATGCTTGTTTTGTTGATTGAGGTGAATTATAGCTCTCAACTCTACGTTACCCACTCAATACCTCTCGGTCAGAGAGTGATTTTGCCCAATTTGGCTTTCTCAAGTCCAAATGGGTATCAACCAAAACAGTTAATAAGAGCTCAAGTTGGGTTATTATTATCTCTAGGTTGAACCCTTTAATTGGGTTAATCAATCTCTCAATTGACCCAATTTCTTGTTAGCTAAGTTATCCTAGACTAGGTCCATCTTTTTCAAGTAGAGACTAAGTCAAGACTAAGTCAAATAGGCATGAATCAATGTTTGCAACCAATAATTCTAAAATTGAAGCATGAACTAAGCTAAATAATCAATACCCAATCATAAACAAGCACTAAATTAGATGCCTATAAGGTTTATACACTAGGGTTGGGTCACAACCCTAGTAAAAGTCTAGCTACTCATAATGCGGTTTGAAGAAAATAAAGAAGAAAAGCTAATTAAACTCATAATGGAAGATTAAAATGATGAAATCTAATGTAAATACACCAAAATAATGTAAAACTTCCTAAAGTAGTAAAGAAAAACGGCTACAACAACTTCAGATGTTCAAACTTGACCTAATTTTGTGAAACTCGTCTATTTATACGGGGCCAAAAATCTCGGACAAAAATGCTCCTCGGGAGGTTCTGGGCCGCACAATTTCATGTGCGGTCCGCAGATTTCTTCAGCTGGTAGGAAGTTGAGTTTTGCGGCCATACATTTCTGAACTACGGGCTGCGAGGCTATCTTATGCGGCCACACATTTTTGGACTGCGGCCGCGAGGTAATTTTCTGTGGCCGCATAATTCTTGTGCGGTCCGCAATTCACAAAGGTTCCTGGACTTGGTCTTTTTGCATACTCTCTGATCTTTAACTCTTAGCTCATTTTTGCGGCCGCACAATTCATGTGCGGTTCGCACATTGCTGAAAGGTTTGCTAGATTTTTCTTCTTGTTTTGCGGCCGCAGATTCAATTCTGCGGACCGCACATTTGTGCTTTTGCGCCCTTTATTGCGTTGTACTTCAGGACACTCCTTTTTGAGTCAAATTTCATCTTGGGAGACCAAATTTCCAGCATTCCTGCAATTTTGCATAATTTTATTAGTTCCGAGAACACAATTCAATACTTTTGGACTAAAACAAAAGCTAAAAGGTGCTAATAAGCAGTCAAAATCCCCACTTATCAAGTCCTCAGATTGCTGTTTCTATACTCAATGCCCAATCTGCCAATAAAGAAATTCCACACTTGTTGTGCATATTGATCACTATAGAATAAATGATCTGTAGTTTTAGGTCCCTGAATGTCACTGAAACTAGTACAACAACTGCACCTACAGTCGACGATAATCCCAAGGCTAGAAATTCTCTCATCAATGGCAACCTTGTTGTGAACAACCCTCAATGCCGTAAAGGACATTTTGAAAGGAACACCTTTCTGCCAAATGTTAGCGTCATAGCTAGAAACTCTCTTTCTTTGCCTTAACAGATTCCATGCACTTGATATAGTAAATTTGCCATTGTTATTTCTAGTCCAGATTACTGAATCCTCCTTTTGTTGGTTGATGAGAACCTGCAAGGAAGACAAAGAAGATAAGTAAATTTTTATGTGGTCAGGGGGTTTGTACTGAAGAACTGACCAATCCCATTGGCCATCCTTGAGTACTTCATTAATATTTATAGTACTCTATATGGGATTGTCAGAGAGAGTTTCATAAAGAGGACCCTTGTCCATCTAATTGTCAAACCAGAAGCTGATGTTGCCTTTTCCAATTTTCTAAAGTATGTTTTGCTCCACTTTGTTTTTGACTGAACACATAGCTTTCCAACTATAAGAATTTCCATTCATCTAGTTTGTACAAACTGGATTGCTCCCATTACAATACTTTGCTTTCATGAATTGAGCCCAAAGGGATTGAGTGGATCTGAATTTCCACCACTGCTTGGCATGGAAGGCATTGTAAATGTCTTCTAATTTCCTGAATCCTGTTCCTCCTTCCTCAAAAGGAAAACACAAAGTCTTCCATGCCACCCAATGGTGTTTCTCCTTATTTGCATACCTTGACCAAAAGAATCTGGCCAAATATGTCTCTATCAGTTCAAAGGATCCTTTGGGAGGATGCACTGAAGCAAGAGTATGAATATTGAGAGCCAGGAGAATATGCTTGATGAGAACTTCCCTTCCACCTGTTGATAAGAATTTCAAATGCCATCCTTTGGTTTTGTTAATGACCTCGCTCACTATATCTGAGAATGTGGCAAGAGTTTTCCTCCCAGTATATATAGGACACCCTAGGTACGTCATAGGGAAATTACCATGTCTCATACCAATAATTTTGCTAACTCTAGTAATAGTGCTTATAGCAGTCTTAGGTGCCATTGCATTACACCTTTTGGCTTTGTTGATCATTTGACCACTAATCTTCTCATATGATTCTAAAGTCGCTAGCGCCAGTTTCAGAGTTTGCTTAATACCACTACAGAAAATAATTGAGTCATCAGCAAAGGAAAGATGAGAAATTTGTGGTGCATTACGAACTATCTAATACCCTCTGAATATGTTGTTGTTATGGAGTTCATTAAGCATTAGGGAAAGCAGCTCCGCACAGAGAAAAAAAGTGAGGGTGAAAGAGGATCTCCTTGTCTGAGTCCTCTTTTAGAGTTGAAGAATCCATGCCTGCTACCATTGACAATAAGAGAGTACCGGTTGTTGGATATGAATCTGTAGATCATGTATATCCACACTTCAACAAAACCAAGTTGTCTGAGCATGAAACATAAGAATGACCAAGACACTCTGTCATAAGATTTAGCCATGTCAAGCTTAATGATAAGATTTAGACCTTTTTTAGGCTTGGAAATATTATTAACAATATCTTGGGTCAGTAAGATATTCTCATTTGTCGACTCTCCCTTGATAAAACCACTCTGATTAAGAGAAATAATCATGGGCAAAATGAGGCTGAGTCTAGAATTTATGATCTTTGCAATGATCTTAATAGATACATTACAGAGACTGATTGATCTGATGTCTGAGAAACTTTGTGGAGAGTCCACTTTAGGAAGCATTATCAGGCAAGTATAGGAGAAAAACCTAGGTAGAGTGGCACCATTAAAGAACTCACCCACTTCTTTATGTATATAATAAGAAATCACTTTCCATGCACTTTGATAGAATTTAACACTCAAGCCATCACGACCTGGTGCACTGTCAGGATCAATCGAGAAGACATAATCTTTAACCTCCTGGAGGGAAGGCATAGCTATCAGAGTAGCATTATCAGCTTCAATAACCACCTTCTTCATTACATTTAGAATCTGAGAGTCTTCTACAACAATATCAGCTTGAAACATCTTTTGAAAGAACTGGACAACTGCACTTGCTACATCATTGGTGCCTTCTATCCATTCTCCTTCCTTATTTTTTATTTTGAGGATGGAAAGCTTTCTTCTTCTATCCTCAATGACTCCATGGAATTAAGCTGTGTCGGCATTGTAAGGCCCCGTAATATTTTTTTCCTAAGACTCGGGGTTTCGTGGTGCCGAAGTAGGCTTTTGGGTTGAACAATGCGTTGGGGAGTTTAGGAATTTTTTTCGAAATACAGGGAATTTTCTGGTCCATTCTGCAGTCGCAGAAATGCTCTGCGGACTGCAAATATGCCGCGCACTGAGGCAGAAATCTGGGCAAATATTTTGGACCATTATGCGGCCGCATAATCATTGTGCGGGATGCATAACCCATCGTAGACCCAGCTCAAAAATGTTTTGGAGGGAGGTTCTGCAGCGCATTATGCGACCGTAGACATGCATCGGAGCTTCATTTTTTCTAATTTTGAACCCGACCCCATTATTATAAAACAGCCTTGGGGATCATTTTAAAGGGGAAAACATATATTTCTAGAGAGAGGGAGTGACATAGAGTGAGAGAGGAAGTTCGTAAGCTCATTATCCATCAATTCTTGCTCAAAGTTGAAGAATTGGCAAGGAGAATTCACTATGTCTTCATCCTAGAGGTAAGTTCTACTCCATAGCCCTCAATTTCGTGATTTTAATTGAAAATAGGTAATGAGCCAAGCAATTCTTGGGTGTGGGAGTCGTTAATTTTACATGCATGTACCATCAAGGGTAGTGGGATGATTGTTGAGCTCTTTTGGGTGAACTTTGGGTAGTGGGGTGAAAGAATCCACCATAGGAGGACCTCGAAACCTTAATGCACACCTAGTGTTTGATAAAATGCTTAAGTCACCTGGAACTATGAACTCCTTCCTAATTTGTGTTCAATTTTGCTATATCTCTAAATAGATCGAAGTGGCTAAGATTTTCAAAATATTGTAGTAATTTAAAAAGCTCGAGGCAAGGTATGTTGGCTAAACTTCTCTTTTAGAATTGAATTCCCACGATGTTCTTGTAAGTCCCGAATCATCCACTATGAATTGACTTTTATGAATAAGTTTGGTGTCGAAAGATGTATTTATATGAATATGTTCAAAATGTGTTTCGGAATATTCTTGTCATGTTATATTATTCTTCGGGAGCGTGTTCAAAGTATAAGTAGGTATTAAAATGTTGTGACTTCAAGTCAAGCCCAAATGAAAGTATTCATATCAAATTGTGTAAGAAATCACATGTGCCTAAGACCCTAAATTTCTGAAATGTGTGTTTAAAGTCTTGAATAGAAATGTTTGTTGTTGACAATCCGTGTTAATGTTTGAAAGTGGAATAGTGAGAATAAATTATAAAGTACGGCTAATGTGCCAAGAATGATATTGCGTTATGGCCAATGATGCCAATAAAATGAATAACATGTAAAGGAATATGACTTGAGTGGTAATACTTTCAATAATAAATGCCTTGGGAGTATCGTTTAGCCACCGAGAAAGGGTAGGTCGGAACAACCTAACCCCAAAACTACACGTGCGGTGTAGGAGTGATTGAGGGGTAAATCCCCGTATTAATGTGATGAGATTATTTCCCCTTATATGGGATGAGATTGGTGTGTTGAGATGTTTCCCCTTAAATGGGATGAGATTATTGCTAGCGAGATGTGATGTGATGTCAACCCACACGGCATTGTGGTGAGATGGCTTAGCCGATCGGGCTGAGATCAGATGCCATGCCGCGCACATGGTGGTATTGTGAGTGTATGTATCGGGGTGAGACGGCTTAGTCGGTCGGGGTGAGACAGCTTAGCCGGTCAGGCTGAGATCGGACTCCGTACTAAAATACGGTGGTGTATCGGTGCTAAAGATCTCCCAACTTAAATTACTAAAACCTATTTGAAATTTACCTTTCCCCTAACTTGACACCTTGATACTGTTTGAGTCTTTTATTGATTTCATATTTTATTCTCCATTACTGTTGCTCGTTCTATTGAGAGGGTGTTTAGTTTTACATACTAGTACTATTCCATATGTACTAACGTCCCTTTTATCGGGGGCGCTGCATCTTTAATGGATGCAGGTGGTTCCATAGCAGGTGGTATTGATCAGTGATAGCAGCACACCCTCTCCTCAGCTAATTTGGTGAGCCCCATTTCATTTCAGGGTCCTATGTCTTTTATCCTTTGTACATAGCGTTTTGAGGTATAGTCGGAGCCTTGTTGCCGACACTGTCATATTACTCTTTTGTTCCTGTTAGAGGCTCCGTAGACATAGTGTGGGTTGTATCATTTTTTGGGGAAGGTTAAACTAAAAATGCTGTAATCGTATCATCTATTCCACTTTAACTATGATTGTACAAGGTACTATTTTGGAGACTTGTTAATCTTGTAACTAATGGAAATTAACTAGTGTTTTCACTTAACCTCTTACTGTCTAATTAATGAAATGTTTTCTTATCTTTATTCATGGGTGAGTTGGATAGAAGGTATTGTAAAGGCTTGCTTGACCGGGTATCTCGGTTGAGCGCTGGTTGCGCTCCCCGAGGTCGGGGCATGACAAACCTTATGGTATTATAAAGGCTTGCTTGACCGGGGTATCTCGGTTGTGCGTCGGTCGCGCTCCTCGAGGTTGGGGCATGACAGACATCTCCTTCATCTAACCATTTGACCCTAGCTTTTTGCTTTAGAACTTTCTCCTGAAGAATCAAGAAACTGGCGAATTCAGCTTTAGTTCTAGCCAACTTGATCTTGATATCTTGAGTATTATTGGTAATAGATGCCTCTTCAAGTTCCTTAATAAGATTTTCCAACTTCTTTGATTCTTCATAAATATCACCAAAAGTAGCCTTCGACCATCTGCTCAGAGCACTACATACTCTTTTAGTCTTCTGGTGGGAGATATAAAGGGGATTCCCATGTACCTCTTCAACCCACGATTGTTGGATAACATTCAAGTATTCATCATGGTCCACGCATATATTCAAAAATTTGAAATATTTAGTATGAGTAGGATCAGAATTCCCACATACCATCAGCAACGGGGCATGGTCAGAGCATATCCTAGAGAGATGTGTAACTTTGGTCTCCCCAAACAGATCAAACCATTCAACATTGTATGTTAATATATCTAATCTCTTCCAAATTGTGTTGGGAGGGTCCCTATTGTCACTCTAAGAGAAAACAGTTCCATGAAATCCACCATCTTGTAAATTGCAACCATTCAGATAGGAGAGAAAATCAATTCCTTCTTGAATTTTATAGGGTAAGCCACCCAACTTCTTCTTTGAGCTAATTGCTACATTGAAGTCACCAACAACTCCCCAAGGGCCGTTAATGTTATTGGACGTTCTTCTGATTTCATCCCATAGAAAACCTCTTTGGTTTTCATCGCACTTGGCATACACAATGGTAATGTGAAATTAAATATTCCCATGAATTTGAGAAATTTGAAGTAAAACTTGTTGTTCTTTATCATCCAAGAAATTGATCTTGTAATCAGCAAACCAAAAGACCCATATCTTGTTGGAATAATTATAAAAACATTCTTGGTATCCAAGCATCCTTTTATACTTTTCAATCTTCCTTGCTCTCACCATGGGTTCCTGCAAGAAAATAAAAGAAAGGTTGTATTGGTTTTTCATGGTTTTAAGCCTTTTCGCGGCACCTTGGGGACCCTATGCCCCTAATATTCCATGATAAACAACTAATCATTTGAAACATTTGAGTTTTGTTTCCCCTGAGCCTTTGAAATTTTTTATGGATTCCTACTGTTAGGAGCCCAATTGATCTCACCTAGTTGATGACCAAGTCCTCTTGGAGAGAGATTGTTGAATTGAATAATTTTTTGGTGGACTTGGGAGGTAATCACAGGATTGCATTCGACACTTTAATACCTCCCTGTCATATGATCATCATCGGATAAAGAGCTTTTCTTATCTTTAGATGGTATTTTCATAATCATATCATGGTCTTGGGGAACACTGATAGCATTTACTCCCCCACCCAAGGCCATCTGGCTATTTTCTCCTTGATCAATGATTCTTGGTGGCTCATCTAGCAGTTGATAACTTGATATTCAACCTCCTTTCTCTATCCTTCTAGATAGCATATTTCTCAGCAAGTTTGGGGTCAAGGCCAAAGAGTGGTCTATACGCCAAGCTATGATTTTCCTGATCCATATCACTTGTTAGAACAACATCACCTAGTATGGTCACTTTTTCTTTAAACTTTCTCCTTTTCTTATTCATCTTCTTTGTTTCCTCTAGCTTCATATTCACTAGTGAAGTAATTATGATGTCCTTTTGATTATCGACAAAATCACTGCTCAAATTAATCTCTAGGTAATCAGCCTCCTTTCCCTGATATATCTTTTTACCAGTCTTGTTGATAGTAAGTAATTTTGACTTCTTCTTATTGTTTTTGTCACTGTTGTATTTGTTCCTTATTGTTTGTTTGGATTGAGCTTGAGGGATCAAAGAAGCAGCAGCTGGGATCACTTCCATATTCACTTCACCTTCACTGTTGTTGTGGGTGACAATCACAGTACTTTGTCCATCATTGATCATATTGGCAATGTTAGTGTCATTCCCCTTTTGAGTTGTCATAATAGCATGATTGTTGTTAGCATTATTTCTTTTCTTTCTTTTATTCACAATATGCCAACCATCTTCAGCTCCTTTGTCCATATTGGTAGTACTGCTGTTGTCAGTTGGTCTGTTACTCGTGGGTTTTACCGCAACGTTTGAATTGCCATTGGTATGTCCAACATTCTGAGGCCTGCCTTGTTCTCTTCTTTGCTCATTTCTCCTATCTGCTCTCAAATTTGCATTTCGATTAGTATCATTCCTTTTGGTAACCTCGCTGCCATTCTGAAATCTCAGTTTTGGATGTAAAATTCTACACATTCTGTCTGAATGTCCTTGCCTCATACAATGATTGCAAAATGCAGGTAGTGATTCATATTCAAGTTTCTGAATAAACTCTTCTTCGTCAATAATCTCATTTAAAATTGGCCATGCAAGGTCAATTTCAATTCTAAGATTTGCAGTAGTGGGTCTTGTTTTAGTGGTCATTGCCTTGTCCAAAACCAAAGGAAAACCTATTGGATCAACTATACGACATATTGCGTCCCACTCATAGAAATGCCATGGGAGATCAGGAAGTGTGATCCATACCAGAGCTTTGGTTGTATTAGGTTCTGGTTTAAATTTTGTGGTCCACTTCTCAAGACTCATCACAAAATCACCACCCAAATTCACAAAACTTCTAGTAGCTACTGCATTGTGATCATCTAAGTTATCAAAATTAATAAATACATGTTTCATGTCATAAGCTCCAATGGTTATGCATCCTTTCCCGGGAAACACTTTCGTGAATTCCTTCCTAATAATTTCGATCGAGGGACGGATCTTCGAAAACATACCGACTATAATCCATTTGCATGACTACTCCAAGATATCATTTTCCTCCTTAGTGAAACTTACCACTGGTTGTCCATTAATTAGCTCGTAAGATTTGGGAGGGAGTCAGATTTTGTTCCTTGGTTTTAGGGTTTTGATTCATATGGCACCTACGTAAGAATTGTCGCCATTGATTTTGCTTTGAGAGCTAGCAGCTTTATTAACAGTAGTACTTTCAAAATTTCCCGGGTTCAAAGTAATTTGGGGGTTTTGATTTTAAAAAGAAAAAGGAGTCCAGGGGTTTGGGGAATTTTGATTAGAAAAAGAAATTCCACTTAATGTTTGTGGGTTGGGGTGTAAAGGATTTTTTTTTGGGATAAGTGTTGTTGTCGGAATTGGGTCCATTGATCAGAGGAGGCCGTGACTGGAACAGTAACCCAAATTTGGGGTTCACGTGAGTGAAGAGAGGGTTTGCCAATGTTACTGTTGCTGTGAGAGAGACCTATTCAAGGCATTATTCATTTGTTCTTTTCTTCACTCGCGACCGAGCTTGTACCGAGGGTCTAATCGAGGACGAATTCCACTGTTCAATCTAAGATCAGGCTTGTTCATTACATTGCGATGAGTTTGATCGTTTATTTTTTCTTTAGTTCATTTACCCGTTGTTCTTAATTATTCGTATTGAATTAAATCACATATCTTTTAAACCGCGTACAAATTTATTTGTTACTCCTTTTTGGAGTAAACAATTTGGTATCCACCGTGAGGCTAAGGATAATAATGGTGATTTGTATGAATCTCCGTAACACATCCTATTTTATGCTTGTTCTTTGAAATTTTGATTCCTGGTCAGCCTAAGGATGTCAAACTCTCAGTCTAATCACTTGAACGTTGATGTTGAGTGAGGCCATCACAGCGAGAACAATAATGAGATTCCTAGTAATGATGTGCCTCCTATTGATCCCAACAGTGTCCCAGCCGCCGACCCGATCGATGCTAACTTGCAGGTGGCCATCAACATCAATTTTCTAACTAATCCCTAAAACAACGTCCGTAGGGGACCTCGACCAGTGGCTCGAGAAGCGCCCGAGGGTGAAGGTGATGGGGTAAGCCTATGATTGATATTTGAAATGTCGTAGGCTTAACAAAAGGCAATATCACAGTTGCAGAACCAAAGCCACACCCCTAACAGGGTCGAAATCGAACAGTCCCGAGAAAGTACACAAAGGGACAAACAAGTTACCGTAGAACTGGGTGAGCGCAGACTCGGGGAAACTTCCAAGGTTATGAAGATGCTCGAAGCATTGATAAAACAAATGGAGTCAAGGGAGAAAACGATTGAGGCAAATGACAAGAAGGTGGAAACGTACATTTCCAAGGTCGATCAGATCACGGGAGCGCCTCCAATATTGAAGGGGGATGAACTCCAAAAAGTTTATTCAGAAGCCTTTCCCCCTGAGCGCAGCACCGAAGCCAATCCCAAAGATGTTTCGAATGCCTAGAATTCCCAAGTATAATGGGACCACAAATCCAAATGAGCATGAAACCTCCTAGACATGCGCGATTAAAGGTAACGACTTGGAAGACGACAAACTCTAGTCAGTGTTGCTGAAAATATTTAGGGAAACCCTGTCCATGGGAGCGATGATATGATATCACAACTTGCCTCCAAATTCCATCGACTCATTTGCTATGCTTGCAGATGCATTCGTGAAGACCCATGTCAGGGCCATCAAGTTAGAAACTAGGAAGTCAGACCTTTTAAAGGTCAAACAGAGGGATAACGAGATGCTCAGGGAGTTCGCATCGAGATTGCGGATGGAACAAATGGATTTGCCACCGGTCGCGGATGATTCGTCCATTCATGCATTTACTCAAGGGCTCAACCCCCGAAGTTTTGTGGCCTCTCAGCAGCTAAAACAAAATTTGGTGGAGTACCCGGTGGTCACCTCAGCCGACGTCCACAATAGGTACCAATCAAAGATCATGGTCGAAGACGATCAACTCGAGGCCCCTTTGGGATCTATTTACCCCGTCAGAGCCGATAACAGATCTAAGAGAGCCATTGATCAGGAGCCAAGTCCTGTCCGAGATCGATATCAACCATACAGTACGGATCGGAGGGGAAATAGATTCGGGTGCCTTCCGACAAGGAACGAAAGGAGAAATGATCGAGGACCGAGCGACCGGTGCCTAATGAGGAAAAACGGGTTTGACAGGCTGCTCGGGAGTAGGGAAGCACCAAGATTATCGGAGTACAATTTCAATGTGGACGCTGCAAGCATCGTGTCTGCCATTGGGCACATCAAAGAGACCAAGTGGCCCTGACCGTTGCAGTTCGACCTTGCCCAGAGAGATCCTAATTTGATGTGTAAGTATCACGGCACACATGTTCATAAGACCGAAGATTGCCGACAGTTAAGAGAAAACGTTGCTCGATTGATCAACAATGGACACCTTCGAGAATTCCTACGCGAGCGAGCCAAGAACCACTTCAGAAATGGGGATGCCAACAAATAGGTCAACAAAGAGGAGCCTCAGCACGTAATCAATATGATAATTGGGAGAGTCGATGTGCCCCAAGGGCCGATGATAAAATGCACTAAAGTATCTATAAAGAGGGAAAAGTGCACCCAGGATTACGTCTTGGAAGGAACTATCTCGTTCACCCAGGGAAAAGTGCACCCCATGTATTAAATGGATTCAACATGGCATGCGAGACCACGAAGGGTGAGATATCCTTACCAGTAAATACTACTGGGACCACCCAAGAAACAAAGTACTATGTGATCGAAGGGGACATGAGGGTAGTGCATTCGACCTTACACCAGGCGCTAAAATTTCCCACACCAGGAGGAGTCAAAACGGTCTACGGAGAACAGTCAGTCACAAGGGAAATGTTCGATGTCGATGAAGTGATCCCGGTGCCCGTGATTTCAAAGGGCACGGAATCGACCAAAAAAGAGGTAACTAAATAGAAATCAATGACACCGTCCTCAGCCGGGCCGGAAGAATAGAAAGAGCATGAGCAGACAATGAGGACAATTATAGTGTCTCGAGATTATTCATAGCACTCGATGATACTGACGCCACCAAATCAACGATCGAGGAGTTGGAGCAAGTTATATTGATCGAGCACCTACCGGATCGAAAGGTATACTTGGGAACGGGGTTAACCCCCAAGCTCAGGAAAAAACTTATTGATTTTTTTAAATCTAATGCCTGTTGTTTTGCCTGGTCCCATCTAGACATGACAGGGAATCTGCCGAAGGTAACCACCCACGAGTTGAGTTTGGATCAAAAGTTCCATCCGGTTAAGCATAAGAGAAGGCCACAGTCCGAGATCAAACATGCGTTTATCAAGGACGAGGTATCCAAACTTCTAAATAAGGCATTCCCGAAGGATTCTTTCCCTTTGCCTAATATCGATCGAATGATCGACGCGACAGTCGGACATGAGATACTCAGTTTTCTCGATGCCTATTCCGGGTACAACCAAATTCGGATGGACCCGGGCGATCAAGAAAAGACTTCTTTCATAACCAAGTTTGGCATCTACTTCTATAATGTAATGTCGTTCGGATTAAAGAACGCCGATGCCATATATAAACGCCTAGTAAACCTGATGTTCGAAGAACAAATAGGAAAATCAATGAAAGTTTATATTGACGATATGTTGGTAAGTCCTTGCGAGCAGAGGACCATTTGAAATATTTGCAGGAAACCTTCGACATATTAAGGAAGTACAACATGAAGCTAAACCCAGAGAAGTGTGCATTTGGGGTCGGCTCGGGCAAGTTTCTAGGATTCATGGTATCTAATTGGGAAACAGAGATCAACCCCGATAAAATAAAGGCCATAGAGGACATCATCATAGTCGACAACATCAAGGCAGTTCAAAGACTGATTGGGCGGATAGCCATATTAGGCCGGTTCATCTCGAGATAGCCACATTGGGCCAGTTCAAGAACAATTTTTCTTGGACTCCGGAATGCCAGCACGCTTTAGAAGAACTCAAGTGATACCTATCGAGCCCCCCTTTGCTACACACTCCGAAGGTAGATGAACAACCGTACCTTTACTTGGCGGTTTCTAAGGTGGCGGCAAGTGGTGTCCTAGTCCGGGAGGAAGAAGGTACACAATTTCCCATTTATTATGTTAGTAGAACCCTAGGCGATACCGAAATAAGGTATCCTCACCTAGAAAAATTTGCGCTCGCCTTACTAAGCGCTTTTAGAAAACTAAAACCATACTTTCAATGCCACCCCATATGTGTCGTAACCTCTTACCCGCTGAGGAATATCATGCATACGCCTGAACTCTCAGGACGGCTGTCCAAATAGGCAGTAAAGATTAGAGAGTACGATATCGAGTACAGACCCTAGACTGCCATAAAATCTCAGATTTTGGCAGACGTTGTGGTTGACTTTATGCCTACCTTGATACCCGAGGTCGAAAGGGAATTGTTGCTCACCTCAGAGACTAGCTCGGGGATATGGACCCTGTTCACGGATGGTGCCTCCAACATGAAAGGTCCCGGACTCGGTATCATTTTAAAACCACCTGCAGGTAACGTAATTAGGCAGTCTATTAGAACTGTGAAATTGACTAACAATGAAGCCGAGTATAAATCTATGATTGCAAGTCTAGAACTGGCTAAGAGCCTCGGGGCCAAAGTCATTGAATCCAAATGTGACTCCCTCCTTGTCGTAAATCAAGTCAATAGAACGTTCGAAGTAAATGACTAACAGATGCGGTGGTACTTAGACAAAATTGTGAGGCTGACTCACTGGCCAACTTGGGGTCATCTATCGACTCTGATGAATTCGACTCTGGGGCAGTGGTACAACTAATGAACTCGGTGATAGAAGAAGGTCACGCCAAAGTAAACTTGAAAAGTTTGACTTGGGACTTGAGAAATAAACACATAGACTACCTGAAGACAGGAAAATTACCATCAGATCCTAAGGAATCAAAAGTCCTGCGCACCAAAGCTGCCAGATTTAGCTTAGTCGAAGGGAAATTATTTAGAAGATCCTTCTTCGGCCCATTGGCTAGGTGTTTATGTATGGGAGTGACCGAATACGCCATGAGAGAGGTCCACAGGGGCACTTGCGGGAACCACGCGGGGGCAGAATCCTTGGTTTGGAAGCTAATCAAAGCCGGTTACTACTGGAATAAAATGGAGAAGGATGCGAAAAACTTCGTACGGAAATGAAACGAGTGTCAAAGACACGCCCCGATGATTCATCAACTAGGAGAGATGCTTCACCGGGTCTTGTCTCTATGGCCGTTTATGAAATGAGGAATGGATATCGTCGCCCCCTGCCATGGGCGCCCGGTAAGGCCCAATACATACTACTCATGACCGATCATTTTTCCAAATGGGTCGAGGCCCAGTTCCACCCAGGCATTCGAGAAGGTCCGAGAGAAAGAGGTCATCGACTTCATCTGGGATCACATAATATGTCGATTTGGAATACCAGCTGAGATCGTTTGGGATAACAGAAAATAATTTGTCTGCAGCAAGGTAAGTAAGTTTTTCAAAGACCACAAAATCAAGAAGATATTATTAACGCCTTACCACCCTAGTGAGAACGGGCAAGAATAATCAACGAACAAAACCATACTCCAAAACTTGAATAAGAGATTGACCGATTCAAAAGGAAAGTGGAAGGAAATCTTGCCCGAAGTCTTATGGGCACACCCTATGAATTTAAAGTCAAGTACCAGAGCGACCTTATTCCCTCTAGTCTTTGGAGTGGAAGCCTTGATACTGTTTGACATAGGGGAGCCCAGTATGCTACCGAAATGTCAAACGGCAAATCTATGATCATGAGCCTGGAATTATTAGACGAAAAGTGGGAAGCCACCCTGGTCCGGTTGGCCGCCCAGAAGTAGCGAGTATGGAGGAACTACAACCGAAGAACCAATCTTCGGCATTTTCAAGTCGGGGACTTGGTGTTAAGAAAAGTAACGCTACACACCACGCACCCAAACGAAAGGAAACTAGCCCCAAATTGGGAAGGACCGTATAGAGTTGCCGGAATAACTGGTAAAGGCTCGTATAAACTCGAGTCAGGAAATTGTGTGAAACTACCGTACCACTGGAAAGTGGCACACTTAAATTGGTACTACTGCTAAGATATGAGCTCACTTACCTTTTTTAATTTCGTTATATTACGGACTAACTTATGCAGGTACTCGGCCGAGGGCAAATGTGACTATTAGGTTTGAGAGCACGTGTTGTACTCTTTTTTCCTTGAAGCAGTTTTGTCCCGAAGTGGGTTTTTCGGCAAGGTTTTTATCGAGGCAATAGTAAAATGTGCTACCTTAGTTTGGAAGGCTGGCCTTAAATCGGAATTATTGATCGTTTGCACCGAATCAACAGTATTCGAGCCCTCACATGTTCGGCCTCAAATACTGGGGGCCATTACCCCTAGGTTAAGATCTTTAGAAAGGGCAAATTTTATATATATCAAAAGACAAGGCTTGGTGGTTAGGATTCATTGTAAGGGTCAAACGGTCAAATGAACCGTACCCATGTAGCCCACTCTAGCCACGACACAAGGCTTATGTGCCTCCGGTTATGTACTCTACTTATAAAATAATGAAAGAAATCTTTGCTTCCGTCATATTTTATTACTACATATTTGGCTTCGTCAATGCTTCACAACGGATCTTAAATCCTAAAGCCCATGGGCTACCCCGACTCTGGGATTGTCGTCCGATAAAAAAATCAAACGGCCCGGGCTATCAAATCCGGGAGGCACCGATCCTATTAGGTAGGGCCCGAATATGAAAGGCTACGGCCGCCCTAAAATGGCTCAGAGATGTCCGAAGTCCGTACTCATAAAGTAAGTCCCTTACATATAATCAAAACCTATTAAAGGGTTACCCTTGGCAAAAACATCATCGTGTATTACTGAAACACTTAAGCATCTTAAAGGCCTTCGATTTTATCAAAATTTTGAAGCCACGAGCAATCCGGAGTTGCCATCGAAATCGGGCCCCATTCGGACTTCTGTAGAACAAATGCTCCAGATTATGTTTGATTCTATGTTAAGGCATTAGGGACAATACACAAATAAAAGATTGCAAATAAATGCTGAAAAGTAAAAACATGGTGTTGCCAAAGGAATTTTTTTATATATATTTAAAAAAATATTTACAAAGGCACGATAAAACGACCTCAAAATAAACAAGAAAGAAAATGTACAAAAAGGAAACCAAAAAAGAACTAAGGCATCTCTTCCTGATCTTCACCGTAGCTCGACTCGGCACCGGAACCTTCAGAACCTTCGGACCTTCGGGCTCATAAAGTTCCTTTGCCTCGGCCTCAATCCTCTTAGCTTTTTCAATCTCGGCCGACGGATCAAATCCTCGGGCGTGAACCTCCTTGAGGGTCTCCCTCCAGGACAACCACTTTACATACTCGGTCTTCATTCTTAAATGGTCCTCGGCTATCTCCACATCGCCTTTATACTGGGCCAACATTTCCTCGACTTTGAAGGAATCAATCGAGGTTCCCTTCACTTTGCACTTCAGTGCAGCATATTCCTGCCAAGGGCCTCCCGTTCCGAGGCGGCTGAATCCAGTTGTGCTCAAAGTTCATCATCTAGAGGTGACCACTTGTCGGCCTTGTCCTTTTCCACCCGGAGCTGGCCATTGACCGATTCTAGCTCCTCTTTTGTAGCCTCCTTTTCTGAGGCCAGCAGGTCCATCCTGCTCCTCAGTGCCTCGTCCGTAGTCTTGACCTTGTTCATCTCGTCTCGGAGCTAGTCAATCAAATATATCTTCTCTTGGACATGCGAGGTTGCGTGATTAGTCACTACACATAACCTCTCATTTTTAACCTAAAAAATCCTTACATGCTGGACTAGTTTGGCATGCTCACGTTTCGTGGAGGAGGCCTCCTTATGTGCCTTTTCCAGCTCAGCTCGAAGAATTGGGAGGTTCTTTAGAGCCTCTTCTTGTTGTTCACTTAGAGCCCTATACATGTCCTTCTTCTGGATCTGCTCTTTGAGCTCGAACTCGAGCTGGTTGACTTCCATTCGAGACCGAAGGAAGCTTTCGTGGTGGAGCACCGAAGCCTGAAAAACAAAATGATAAGATCCTTAGAATATGCTAAAACTAAGCAAGATTCGCAAAGGGCACAAGGAATAGGAAGCTTACTCGGTTCAGTTCCTGTTGTGCCTCGTTGAAGAGGATCGATGTGCCAACTTCGTTCATTTTTTTCTAGTCCTCCTCAGTCACCAGGCAGTGAAGATAGTTGGCCACACTCATCAGAATGGACAATACCCGGGTGTCCATCGGGATAGTAAGCACAACCGTTCTTTTATGGTCGGGATCCAAACTCGGAACCAGCTTTGGGCTCAAGCTCTGCTTGCTTGCTCCCGATGGCACGTCCTTTTTATGGACCTCTAGGTGACCAAGCCCGGAGTAATCCTCCAATACGCCCATGTCCATTCCGTCGAAAAACATGTTGAGGGCCTCGTCTGTGCCCCGTGCCGTCTCATTTGATTTCTCTTTGTCGGCTTGAGCCTCGTTGAACATAGACTCTGTGTGAGATGGCAACTCCGCGATGTCGATGACACCAACTACTTCCTTCGGGGGGGGGGGTTCTTGGGGGCCGTGGCTTCGATTCTCTTTCTGGTTCCCCAGCCAAAGGGGAATCAGCTTCTCGGCCACCTTCCCCGTGTGCTGCCTGTTCTCTTTTGTCGATGGTTGACCCATGAATGATAAACTCTAGATCATCGTCCTCAGGGTAATCCCTGAGCCAGAATAAGGAATCGGGGTTCGACTTTGGTACTCTTTTTGCTGATGATAAATGTGGATTTTGACCACTTATTAGCATCTTTTTGCTTTTGTTTTAGTCCGAAAGTATTGATTTATGTTTCCTAAACTAATGAAAGTGTGAAAATTGTAGGAATATTGGAAGCTTGGGATCCCATGATGAAATCCGACTCAAAAAAGAGTGTTTCGACTCATAAGGTAAGAACGGGCATAGAACATAAGATGTGCATTCCCTCTGCGACCGCAGAACAAGTGAAGAAGACCAGTAGAGTTTTAGCTAATATGCGGAACGCACATGAATTGTGCGGCCGCAGAAAAAGGTCTGTACTGATAAAGACTTCAAAGTTCAGAGAGTGTGCAAATGACCAAGACTTGAAGCCTTGCCTGAAGTGCAGACCGCACAAGAATTGTGCAACCGCAGAAGCCACATTGCAGCAGCAGATCAAATTGTGTGGCTGCAGATTCCAAGTCCATGCAAGATGAATCAATATGCGGACCGCTCAAGGAATTGTGCGCCCGTAGAACCTCCCGAGTGGCATTTTTGTCAGCGAATTTTGGGCCACTATAAATAGACAAGAATCACATTTTTAGGTCAAGTTTTGAAGTTTGAGCTGTTGTAGCCGTTGTATTTTGCTATTTTAGGAAGTTTGTGACTATTTTAAGATTTAAACATCATATTTTATCATTTTAATCTTAGATTATGAGTTTAATTAGTATTTCTTCTTTATTTTCTGTATTTCTCACTATGAGTAGCTAGATTCTAACTAGGGTTGTGACCCAACCCTAGTGTGTAAACCTTATGGATATTTTATTTAATGATTGTTTATGATTGGGTGTTGATTACTTAGCCTACTTTATGCTTTAATTTTAAAATTAATGGTTGCAAACATTGATTCATGCCTATTTGGACTTGGTATTTGCTTGAGAAAGAGAGACCTAGTCAAGGAAAACTTGGCTTACAAGAAATTAGGCTAATTAAGAGTTTGATTAGCCTAATTAAAGGGTTTTGAACTAGAGATAGTGAGAACCCGTCTTGAGCTCATATCAACTATTTAGCTTGATACCCATTTGGGCTTGAGAAAACTAAATTGGGCAAAATCACTCTATGACCGAGAGGTATTGAGTGGCTAATGTAGAGTTGAGAGCTATAATACACCCCAATCAACAAAACAAATGTTAACGTATTTAACCCATTAGGCGAACACCTAGGTTAAGGTCACATCCCTAGGCTTTTTAACTATTTGGAAAAATATCAAAAACAATCATTCGCTTTCTAGTTTCTTCTCTTAGCTTATAATAATTAGAGTAAAATTAGAATTAGAAATCAAAACCCTTTGTTTGGAAGTGCAATCTATTTGTTCCATTTGCTTTCGTCAAGTGTATACCCCTAATACCCATATTAAATTCCCTGTAAATATCGACCCCAACTCTTGTTGGGTACTATTCTTCCAGTGATTGTTTCCACTCACTATTGAGTGTAGATTGGACATGGATCAATTTTTAGCGCCGTTGCCGGGGAGTTAAAATAGTGTTAGATATATATTTTAATTTTTTTTTGGAATATATTCTTTCCCTTCCGTGTTACTAACTTGTGTGAGAAATTTTAGGTACAACCATGGCGAACAACGAGCTCGAAAATTTGACTTTGGGGGAACTGGACGGTGAGGAGAAGCAAGTAGAGGAGATACCTCATGAGCTAGAAGCCAATCGGAGAAGCCGGGTACCTCATGACAATGTGCCTGTTCCACCCCCACCTCCACCATGAGCGGCTCCACACCGGATATTGCCCAACTAAGGTTATGCTAGTGCAATAGTCCCTCCCCGTATTAGGACGAACAACTTCCAAATCACCAATATGATGTTCACTTTTCTGGAGAAACGAGGTTTCTTCATCGGTGCTCCAACTCAAAATGCTTATAAGCATTTGAAGGGCTTTGTGGATACATGTTGGGGGAGCAAACAAACTAATGTTTCCGAGGATGCATTGAGACTAAGGATTTTTCCCTTCTCTCTACGGGGAAAAGCTTTAGATTGGTTGGAACAATTGCCAAACCATTCAATTCACACTTGGGATGAGTTGGCGGAAAAGTTCTATTACACCCTATATTTTCGTACATAAAAATGCATCGTAAGCAAACTAATGTAGGACCAAAAATGAGATAATATTTAAAAGTATATAAATTAATTTAATCATGTTA
Organism: Nicotiana tomentosiformis; assembly: GCF_000390325.3. Lineage (NCBI taxonomy): Eukaryota > Viridiplantae > Streptophyta > Magnoliopsida > Solanales > Solanaceae > Nicotiana > Nicotiana tomentosiformis. The sequence continues at coordinate 132,957,792 of NC_090817.1, forward strand.
CCTCTGAGGTTACAAATATTGAAGATCATGAACAACAAGTACAAAGAGGGTTGGACGGTTCAGAAGCTAAAGCAATTGAAGAAAATAATGTTTCGTCGAAAGTCGACAAGTTGGGAATGTTATAACATATACCTTTGGGGTGAGACTAGGGTGCTTAACATGATAAGGAGATTATGTTATGATTTATATTAGTCGTATGACATCCGTGTGTTATGTTTTGAAGTCAAGAGAGTTGTGGAACAAAAGTCGATGAAAGTCATCACAAGTTACATTCATAAGTTTTACTGAAACTTTGGATCAAATGTAACTGCAATTTTCTCCCAATATACTTAGAGTTATGGGGTGTTCCACCCATCAAATTAAAGATCTATGAGTCTATTTTCCAACGCATTAAACCGTTTGTCAATGCGACATTGGCGTAGAAAGATATGAGCATTTGTGCGATACTGCGCAAGCTGCTAGGTGGCAAGTAGGTGTGTCACCTACTTGCTTAAATGAGAGCCCAAAAAAATGGGCCATTTCGGGTCGTCCAAAGTGGCCTTTTAAGGGCCTATTTTCTTCATATATTAGACTTAAAATAGAGCATAATAACCAGACATAAGCTCTGCAAAGAATCCTCCAAAAATTTCCCACAAACCCTAATTGATTTTCTCTCCCTTTCAAGTTCTAATTGGAGGTAAAACCTAGAGTTTGAAGAACCAAGATAAGAGCTGAGTTATCCAATAAATAAGGTGAGTTTACTGCTCTCTTTCATCTAATTTTTCTTCTGTAAATTCATGGTAAGTCGTTCTATACTTGTAAGAACTCACGGGACGGTGATCGGAAGCCGTGAGTTCGAGTTATTCACTTGTAGCGGACTGTTTTGTGGACTGTTTTGTGTTGCTGTTGGGCTGCGTGTTTTACTACTATTTTGTGGAGTTTTGGAGGAGGAAGGGGGTTTATAAACACCATATAAATGTAGGGTGGTTGGCTGGTCGTTCGTCATAACATTTTCGGGTCGTTTGACACTACTACGGTGGTCGTTTTGTGTACGAAGAGATTGGGGTGTGTTGGGCTGTTTTGTAGTATTTGATGGTGTATATAGGGATGGAAAATGATGTATATATGTTGTTATTGTTCTGTTCTTGTATTGTTGGTGTTATCTTGAATTTGGAGGAAGTAAGGATTATAGGGGAGATGCTGCCCATTTTAATACAAAATAAGTTTGTCGTTAGTTGTACCTTTCGTAACTTAACGATAGTATTATTATCGTTCTTGTAGATTAAGGTGCAAAGAGGTGAGTTCAACTTGGTGATTGGAAAGATTGTGATAAGGTATGTTAAGGCTAAGCCTTCCTTCATTTTGGCATGATCTCGTAGCTACATGTGTTAGTAATGAGACAAAAAGAGAAGTTCATATTCATGAATTTATTCACACTATTCTAGTCTCATAAGTTACAATATTATTCCTTATCGAGACTCTATATTCAATTTTAGTATTGTCTTCTTCCAGTCAAGAGAGCAGCAAGCCTATATATACAGTATTACAGTATTTTCATTACCATCGAGCTATAATCGATGGGCAGGCCCCTATTGGGCAACCTCTGATCAGATGGAAAGTTATATACCGAGCCTACTGTGGCCGAGCGCCTATGAGCGAGCCCAGCATGGTCGAGATACATAGCCTAGTATGGCCGAGCGCCTATAAGCGAGCCTACTATGGCAGAGCAGTTATATATATCGAGCCTTATAAGGCCGTACAATTATTTTACTTACTATATTGAAGGAGTTGAGTCAGTATCAGCAGGTAAGTATATCTCCAGATCATCTTTGACTCCCAGTTACTTCCAGTTATTATATTATCAGTTCAGTTTCGATTTTCAGTTATGTTATTGCCTTACATACTCGGTACATTATTTCGTACTGACGTCCCTTTTCCGGGGACGCTGCATTTCATGCATGCAGGTTCAGATAGACAGACGAGTAGATCTCCTCAGTAGGTGTTTCCCGAGTTCAGCCTGATCGGTAAGCTCCACGCCTTTCGGAGTTGCCAGGTCTAGAGTGTTGTGTACATCTTATGTATATCTGTATATATGTTATGGGTAGGTCGGGGCCCTGTTCCGATCATAGTACATCTATCAGTAGAGGCTTGTAGACATATCCTGTTGGTTAGTGCAGTATGTTGGGTTTGTAGGCCTGGTATGTATAATTTGGTGGTTTGTCAGCTGTAGTAGCTATGACGGCCTTTTCAGCCTAGCTTTATATTGATGTTTAGTTAGCGCTAGTTTCCATTCAGTTTTATATTTTGCTTCGCAAATTGTCTTGCAAGGTGGCCCCATGGCCAAAGTATGACATTATGTGTTCAGAGTCCCTTAGTCGCAATTTGGTATGCCAGGTTAGGTGAGGCACCGGGTGCTTGTCTCGCTCCAAGGTTCAGGGCGTGACAAGTTCATTGCTAAATTTTTCTCTCTCGGGCAAATGGCTACACTTCGAGATGAGATCTTGGCATTCAAGCAAGAGCCGAATGAACCACTACATGAAATATGAGAGCGCTATAGGACAGTGGTTAAGGAATGTCCTTATAAGGATAAGGTGGAAAACATGATTCAACAAACCTTCTATCGTGGGATTAACACAAATAATCAATGTGTAGTGAATCAACTAGCTGACTACGCCTTATGTGGAGGCATGTGAAATCTTGGATGAGATGGCAGAAATGTCGTCGGCTTGGCAATCCCGGGCCAATGTTCCACAAGGTGATTCGAATATGATCCAGCTTCACAAAGAATTTCAAGACCATGGGCAAGCCATTGCCGAATTCACCACTACCATGACTCAACTAGCAAAGGCCCAACTAAATCAAGTGCAAGCTCCTAAGCAAGTCAATGCTATAGAGGGAGTGAAAATGATGGTGAATAAGAGGAGGACCAAGGGCCCATAAGTGCAAATTCGAGTGGATAACTATGTGCAAGATGAAGGTTTTGAGCAAGAGGATTCCTATAATGAACAAGAAGAGGAAGTGCAATATGTGAACAATTTTCAAGGGCAAAGAAACAAATTCCAAGGCCCAAGCCAACAACAATGGGGACCAAAATATAATCAAGGCAATTGGAATTCTAACAATCAAGGGAACTGGCATAACAATAACAATCAAGAAAATTGGCGTGGAAACAACCAAGAAAATTGGGGAGGAAACAATCAAGGTGGATGGAGTAACAATCAAGGTAACCGGGGGTTGGGTTTTCAAAGTCCCCCAATGTACCAACAATTGAGCAACCCACCTCATTATCCTTCCCATGGTTCAAGATCTTCAAACAATGAGATGAGATGTATTGAAAGTATCTTCAAGTAACTGATGGAAAAGAATGCCAATTCGGATGCCCAACTTGCCTCACACAACAGATCAATCCGCAACTTAGAAGTTCAAATGGGGAAAATCTCTCAAGCTCTAAATTCTCGTCCTAAGGGGGCACTACCAAGTGATACGATGGTAAACCCAAAGGGCGAAAACAAGACGTGGAATGCCATGGCGGTTATCACAAGAAGTGGAAGAGGCAGGAATGCACCCACCTCAAGTGAAAGGCGGCTTGTTGATGATGATCAAGTGATGCAAGAAGAAGAGATCTCGAACAATGTTGTGCAACCTAATGAGGAAGTTCATATTGATATTGATGATAGTGTGGAAGAGACTCAAGAGGAGGTGAACCCATTTGGGGAACACATTATTGACATACTAGAGCTGGTAGTGCAAAAGGCCAAGGCACCATTGCCTAAGCCTCCACCTCCATACCCTCAAAGACTTGCCAAGAAAAATGGTAAGAATCAATTCAAGAAGTTCATTCAAATGATGAAGAGTCTTTCAATCAATGTGCCATTGGTCGAAGCTTAAAAAAGAATGCCCGGTTATGCAAAGTTTATGAAGGATCTTGTGACAAATAAGCGGTCAATGAATTTTGAGACCATCAAAGTCACTCATCAAGTGAGTGCAATTGTGCATTCAATGGCTCCTAAGTTGGAGGATCCCGGTGCTTTCACGATTCCTTGTACAATTGGAGGTGCCGAGTTTGTTAAAGCTCTTTGTGATCTCGGGGCAAGTATCAATTTGATGCCCTATTTGGTTTTCAAGACTTTGGGAATTGAGAAACCAAGACCCACCTCTATGAGATTGCAAATGGCCGATCATACCATAGAAAGGCTGTTGGGTGTGATTGAAGATGTTTTGGTCCGGGTAGATAAATTTGTTCTCCGAGCGGATTTTGTCATTCTAGATTGTGAGGTTAATTATGAAGTGCCAATTATTCTTGGAAGACCTTTCCTTGCTATGGGTAAGGCTCTTTGTGATGTTGAAATTAGAGAACTCACTTTCCGAGTTGGTGATGAAAAAGTGGTATTCCACGTGTGTATGTGCATGCGGCAACCAAATAGCAATGAGGTGTGTTATTTTGTGGACTTGGTGATCGATGTCATTTTGATGATACAAGTGCTACAATCAATGTTGGTGATATGTTGGAGGCCGTCTTGCTCAACTTTGATGAAGACAAGATGGATGACTTCATGAAATGTATGAACTCTTTACAAGGAATGGGGTCGTACAACTATGCACCCCAGAAATTGTCCTTGGATCTTGAAAATATGACTCCTCCTCCTACAAAGCCTTCGATTGAAGAGCCACCTACCTTGGAGTTGAAGCCATTGCCTCTATATCTTCGGTATGAATGTTTTGTCCCCTGTTCTACTTTATCGGTTATTCTTTCCTCTTTTTTGACTAACGTGCAGGTGGATTCCACATTGGCGGTGCAACAAAAGAGGAAGAAGGCTATTGGGTGGACCTTGGCAGATATTTGGGGGATAATCCCTATCTTTTGCATGCATAAGATCAAGTTGGAGGATGGCGCCAAACCATCTATTGGACATCAAAGGAGACTCAATGAGGCTATGCAAGAAGTTGTCAAGAAGGAGATTATCAAGTGGTTGGATACCAGTGTTGTCTACCCCATCTCCGATAGTTCATGGACTTCTCCGGTTCAATGTGTCCCAAAGAAGGGGGGCATGACGGTGGTCACCAATGACAAGAATGAGTTGATTCCTACAAGAACGGTGACCGGTTGGAGGGTGTGTATGGATTATCGCAAGCTCAACAAAGTCATAAGGAAGGATCACTTTCCACTTCCTTTCTTAAATCAAATGCTCGATAGATTGGTCGGCCATGATTTTTATTGCTTTCTTGATGGGTGATCGGGCTACAACCAAATTCTCATTGCTCCGGAAGATCAAGAGAAAACAACCTTTACATGTCCCTATGGTACTTTTTCTTTCAAGCGGATGCCATTTGGTTTGTGCAATACACCGGTGACTTTTCAAAGGTGTATGATGGCTATTTTCACGGACATGGTGGAAGACTACCTTAAAGTTTTCATGGATGACTTCTCGGTGGTTGGAGATTCTTTTGATGATTGTCTTGCAAATTTGGACAAAGTGTTGGTTAGATGTGAAGAAACCAATTTGGTGCTCAATTGGGAGAAATGTCATTTCATGGTCAAGGAAGGTATTGTTCTTGGCAACAAAATCTCAAGGAATGGAATTGAAGTTGACAAGGTAAATATTGAGGTGATTTCTAAGCTTCCACCCCCAACTTCGGTGAAGGGTGTGCGGAGTTTCTTAGGCCATGCGGGTTTTTACCGGCACTTTATCAAAGATTTCTCTAAGGTGATGAACCCGTTATGCAAGCTTCTTGAGAAGGATGCCAAGTTTAATTTCAATGATGATTTCATGAGAGCTTTTGAATTGTTGAAGTTCAAGTCGACAACTACTCCCATCATCACCACTCCAAATTGGAGTGTGCCTTTTGAACTCATATGTGATGCAAGTGACGTGGCGGTTGGGGTTGTTTTAGGGCAACACATCAACAAGAGTTTCCATTCGGTCTACTATGCTAATAAGACCATGAATAATTCCCTAGTCAACTATACCATTACGGAGAAAGAGCTCCTTGCTATTGTGTTTGCAATTGAGAAGTTCCGCCCATACTTGATGGGTGCAAAGGTTATTGTCCACACGGATCATGCGACGCTTCGTTATCTTATGAGCAAAAAGGACCCCAAATATCGGTTGATAAGATGAGTGCTCTTGTTACAAGAATTTGATATTGATATCCAAGATAGGAAACATAGTGAAAAGCAAGTGGCAGACCACTTGTCTTGTTTGGAGGAGGAGGGGAGGCCGCATGATGGCCTTGAAATCAATGACTCCTTCCCCGATGAGCAACTCTTGGCAATTTCAATGAAAGAGGTGCCATGGTTCATAGACTTAGCAAATTGTCTTGTATGTGGAATCATTTCGGATGAGTTCTCTTCAAACCAAAGAAAGAAGCTCAAAAGGGATTGTCAAGATTATTATTGGGATGAACCATACCTTTTCCGGATTTGTACGGATGGGGGATTAGGAGGTTTGTACTGGAAGAAGAGCAAGGTGATATTCTTGAGGCTTGTCATTCTTTGCCATATGGTGGTCATTATGGTGGAGCGAGAACGACGGCCAAAATGCTGAGTTGTGGTTTCTATTGGCCTACTCTTTACAAAGATGCTAGTGAGTTAGTGAAAAGATGTGATGAATGTCAACGAGCCAGTGGAATCTGGAAGAAAAATGAAATGCCTCTCTCAACTATTTTGGAGATTGATATTTTCGATATGTGAGGCATTGAATTCATGGGCCATTTTGTGAGTTCTTGTAGAAATACCTACATCTTGGTCACGATGGATTATGTGTCCAAATAAGTTTAGGCTGTTGCTTTACCCAACAATGAGGCGTGGCTTTCTTGAAGAAGAATATTTTCACAAGGTTTGGTATTCCACATGAAATTATAAGCGATGAGGGGTCACATTTTTGCAACAAGGCTTTTGACACTTTACTTAGCAAGTATGGTGTCACTCACAAAGTTACGACTCCCTATCACCCACAAGCTAGTGGGCAAGTGGAAGTCTCCAATCGGGAGATAAAGAGTATCTTGTCCAAAACAGTGGATACTAATCGGACAGATTGGTCTAAGAAACATGATAATGCATTATGGGCATATCAATCGGCTTACAAAACACCTATCGGAATGTCGCCATACCAGTTGGTGTTCGAAAAAGCTTGTCATCTTCCGGTGGAACTAGAGCAAAAGGCAATGTAAGCTCTAAAGATGTTGAATCTTGATTGGGATGTAGCTGCTAACTTGAGGGTTGCACATTTGAATGCGTTGGATGAGTTCCGGTACCATGCTTATGCGAGTTCATCCTTATACAAATAAAAGATGAAATATCTTCATGACAAATACATTTAGAACAAAGAGTTCAAGGTGGGCGATCTCGTGTTGTTGTTCAACTCAAGGTTGCGGATGTTTCCCGAGAAGCTAAAATCCAAGTGGAGTGGTATTTTTGAAATTGTTAGTGTGACACCTTTTGGTGCATTAGACTTGAAGAACAAAAACAATGAAGTATTCCGAGTCAATGGTCACCAGGTGAAGAACTATTTGGGAAATGTTGGAGATAGCCACGTGGTGGCGGTCATTCATTTCACTTGAGGGTATTTTGCATCGTGCCGCGATGTTAAATCAGGCACTTCTTGGGAGGCAACCCACGCTTCTTTTCCTTTTTCTTTTTCTTTTGTAGTTAGGAGTTATTTGTGTTCTAACTTGCTTTGAAGTGTGCTATAGGGATGAGTGTGACTTATAAGAATGGTGGACAAAAATATGGCTAAGTGTTCAAAAGAATGCGGACCGCACTTTATTTATACAGACCACACATTTCTATGTGCCATAGCAGAATAGCATTGCGGCTGCACATTTCTATTGCCGACTGCACATTTGAAATGTCAAAAATACCAACTCTCTGAAGTTTGAGCTTGTCAGTGCGGAGGTCGATCTACGACCGCACGTGAAATCTGCGGCCGCACCTAAAATTGTGCGGACCGCAGATGGAGTTCTGAGATGAGGTCCCCAGGTGAAAGAGTACATGCAAATGTGAGGCCGCACTCGTCCTTTTCCCTATTCTCAAAAAGATGGTATAAATAGAACAATAGGATTTACTTTACACTTTTCCCTCTTTGAACAAAACGTTGTTGCTCTGTTAATTTTTCTTGGAGATTTCAACTGTCCATACACACAACCACCTCAATTAGTCACTCATTGCACTTACTCTATCTGGTATGCTTCAAATTAATGTTAAATTTTTGTGTTAGTTTAATTTGTAGATTTTTAGTTCTTTTTTTAGGCCATATGTTATTAGAGTTCAATTATGTGTCCATGTAGGGTAGATCTGGACTGGGTAACTATGATACATGCTCCAATGGGGTTGGGTTAGTGTAATTTCATGTTTTTACCATGTTGTCATGTCTAATTATGCGGGAAATTGAAAAACCTAAGTAGACAAAATAGGTCTGTTTGTGACTTTTTGAAATCTGCAGCCGCACTTGAAATTGTGCGGTCCACAGATCAGCAAAATTGGCAACTCAGTGATGAGGGAATCTGCGGTCGCAAGATAAATTATGCGGATCGTAGATTTTCCTTTGCGTCCGCAGATTGGCTATATCTCTATCATCAGAGAGATAATACTTTTGGGACTTATAAGTGCGGCCGCAAGCTAAAATGTGCGGACCTCACTTCCCTTCTATGGTAGCACAACAAAAATCTGCAAACTGCGAGTTCCTTTTGTGGAGCACAATAAAAATCTGCGGACCGCGAAACCCTTATCCTACAGACATGTATCAACTTCATAACCCCACTATGTCTTAGTGTTTCTCCCTTACGTATATAAGCGTTGAATGTGTTGAACAATGAATTGCAACTAACAATCTTCTCTGCTTTGATATAGATAATGGTTCGATCAAGAGGCCGAGGTGACACTTTATAGGGTAGAGGTGAATCTTCTCGGGGTCGATGTAGAGGTACCTTGCCCCTTGGCCAGCCTAAGACAATCAGGAAGAAAACCACAGCCGCCAGAGGGAGAGGTGTAGACCTCTCTAAGTCTAGATCCTATGTCCCGTCTAGGGAGGTGTTAGAGGGCAACTCAGCCTCTGTTCAGGAGGAGCAGACGGCCACACAGTCGAGGAAATAGGGGAGATACCAGCTCAGGGATGAGCCTTCTTAATCTCAAAGCACTTCCGAGGGGTCGGAGAGTACTAGCCAGGCTTCTGATCCATCCGCTTCACCAATCCTAGAGGCACATCTTATACATGAGATCCCCGATGATGGTAGAGGGGGAGATGCTTCAGGTTTGGAGAGATCAAAGAAGAAGAAGGCTTGGGAGGATTGATTTGTCAGCTTTGTCACCTTCACTAGTTTTCCTATGTGGTGGCCAGTGAGGTCGTTGACTCATGAGGGCCAATTCTGATTGAAAGATTTGGAGACATATAACCTAGCAATATTTAGACAGTTCAGGGCACGAAAAGGGTGGATGTGGTTCACCGAGAAAGTGGAGGATGCCAAAGAATACCTCGACCGAGAGTTCTATGCCAATGTTGCTCGTATAGAGAAAGGGATGAAGGTGACCAAAGTGCACAACCTCAAGGTGAGGTTTGATCAGCATACGCTAAATATGTACTTAAACTTTGAGGATGTTGAGCGAAAGGAGTATCTGGAGAAGTGCGCACTGTAGGAGGAAGTCCCACCTTGACTGGCTGAGATTCTAACACCACTAGGGTCAACACCACCATGGGTTCCCATTCAGTGGAGCACTTTGAGTTTTGAGGCAAAGTGGTGGTAGACCTTTGTTTTTAGCAGATTGGATCCATGCCAGAACGAGACTCACTTTCCTATTCCTCGAGAAGTTCTTGTGGCTTCCATCATGGATGGGTTCCCAATCAATGTGGGTGCTGTGATGTCGGCCAACATTTCAGTGATTGCACGGCAGGATAGCTCAGCCTATCTTTATCCCAATACTATCACAGAGTACCTTACTGATGTAAAGGTAGAGCCGAGAGATTTTGACACCAAGGTAAACCCGAAGAAGCCATTCGACTAGTATTCACTGATGGATATAAGCAACCCAAAGAAGAAAGTCCAGCCTTCTACCACTACAGGCCAGTCTGATGAGCCAACAGTAGTAGCTTCTGAGACAGCTGTTCTTCCATCCACCTTTGCTGAGCCTTCTACCAGTGCCGCTGCTATGTCTCTGCCATCATCCTCAGCTTTTACCACAGCCCCTAGAGCATCTTTGAAGCTAGTGCCCATGCCCATAGTTCTACTATCTGCTCTGCGAGTCTCCTAGACATTGGCAAGTCTTAACAACTAGATGCAGATAGCTACTTCTAAGCTGTCTTACTTGTTTAGTACTGTTGCAGCGCAGTCCGCTTCTCAGGCACCACAGGCTCCTTCTGACATTGATGAGATACTGAAGAAGATTTTGGAGAACCAGTAGACGATTATGGACACTTTGGTACAACACGGGTCAGTTATTGAGGAGTTGGGAAAGGAAGTAAAGAAGAAGAAGAAGTCCCAGGTAAGCAAGAAATCAATGGACAAGCTCCGGAGGGAGGTGACTAGACTTGCTATAGCTAGAGACCTTCCTTTTGATATACTTCTTGATCCGCACTAGTCCGCCCCAGTTTTGTCAGTACCATCTGCACCGGTAGCACCAGCTGGCCAATCTGACGAGCCAAACCTTGTTGCCGACACTGCTGAGGCAGTGCGTGCGATGTTCGACAACCCAACCACGCCTAGATTTGATGATGTGAGATACAATTGGTTGATCCTGAGGGAGATGACATTGCTGGGGACACTGAGATTTCCAAGGATCCTTAGGGAGTTTTTCTTCACTCTCTCTCTTTTTACTCTTATTTTGCTATGCATTGGGGATAATTCTTACTTTTATTCGGCGGGGGGGGGGGGGTGGAATTTATTTGATACATTAGCACATTTTGGATACAATTTGGATTGTAATAATTTGATGATACTCTTTCTTTTCTTATTTGTATTTATCTATCTTCTCTCTCCTTTCTTATTTGTATATTAATCTATCTTTAGTAGTTATTGCTCATTAGCTTCTTTATTTTTTACACTTTACTTCTTGTTTTGTTAAGTAGCTTCTTTTTATGCTTTAGTAGATAATAAGCCTTTGGTTTTCTTAATGCCACGGTTCTTTTCAAAGATAGTCTTTTGTGTGAACCGGGTGACTCGTCCCAACGATGGATGGCATGACAACCGTCTTAAGAGAATGAATTTGTTTTTTGTTTAGGTAATAATAATAGTAGTAATAATGAATAAAAGACTTAATCAAGTCATTCTCGAAGAGTTAATCATGCTTAATTTGGTACCAACATACTTAACTACGTACTTATGGTTAGAAAAAAGGTTTTAAAAATAAATAACTCTAGTTAGTGACTTTATGACTCTTGAGTTGACTTTGGTGATCATCAAGTAGTTTATTGGGCCATAATGATCTTTAAACTTGAATGTGGTTGTTGTGGGCTCTTGACTCTATCCTCTTTTATAATCTAGTTGTGTGAGGGGTGAGATGAATTGTTGCTAGTCCAGGTATCAGTGCGAATGGTCTAGAACTTGTGTCGAATGTGTTCCGCAGTAAAATCCTAAGTTTTGCTTGGTTTGAGAAGTGATTGTAGGCTTTCCTTGGCCCGCATGATCTTTCTATTTCCAACCAATGTCGTTATCCCTAGTCAACCCCCTTTGATCCTCTAGCCTTTCGCATTTGATAACCATGCTATAAGCCTTTACCCGTTTTGTCGTGACCTTTTCTTGGCACCCAAACTTTCATTAACACTCTTGTGAAATAAGTGGCTCAAAGCATAAGTTTGGGGGAGATATGAGGAATTTGAAAAAGGTATCAAGGCACAAAAAGAGAAAAGAAATGATCTCTATGAAAAGAGAAGGCAAGAAAAGAAAAGAACAAAAAGAAAAATGCAAAAAAAGAGAATAAGTGGAAGGGTTGATGGATTCAAAAAGAGGTAATGATCCTAACATGAGCATCAAAAAGGGAGAAAAAGAATTAAATGAACAAAAAAGAGTGATGTCAAGTCTCTCTGGCCCTCAATGAAAAGAAAATGCTTCTAAGAATTGATAATTATGAGCCAAAAAATAAAAATGTGGAGTGGTTAAGGAAAGGTGTAACCACTTTCTCATATTGTATCCTACCCTAATCCAAAAGCCTTCATTACAACCCAAAGGAAGTCCTACTTGATTTCAAATCGAGTGAGCTTACATTAGTGGTGATCTAAATGAGGGGCAAGCCTATGGTACTTGAAGCCGTACTTGTGACATTCTTTTGTGAGAGAAGAGTGAACCGTTCATGAATCTTAAGATTGAGTGCTAACTTTTTTAAGTGAGCTTGGAAAATGGAAAGTAGAGGAGGAAGAGTTTAGAGTCCACCATGACCTACATGATAGAACAAGAGTCCTTGATGAGTAAAGTCAATTCTTGAAGCTCAAATGTTTCATTAGAACTATATGTGCATGAATATTTGACTTGTCACCTTGTTGATAATACATGAGTAGTGTGGGTAATTATTGGTCCTAACTGATATGTGAATGGCTCACCATTGACTCACTGAATTGACCTTTAACTTCGAGGAGGTGGGAACTAATTTATTTACTTGAGGACAAGCAAAGATTTAAGTTTGAGGGAGTTGATAAGTGTGGAATTTGACCACTTATTAGCACCTTTTTTCTTTTGTTTTAGTCCGAAAGTATTGATTTATGTTACTAAAACTAATGAAAGTGTGCAAATTGCAGGAATGTTGGAAGCTTGGGCTCCCATGATGAAATTCGACTCAAAAAGGAGTGTTCCGACTCACAAGGCAAGAAGGGGCGCATAACATAAAATATGCGGTCCGCAGAAGAAAGTGCGGACTGCAGAATTTCCTCTGCGGCCGCAAAACAAGTGAAGAAGCCCAACATATTTTTAGCTAATGTGCGTACCGCACATGAATTGTGCGGCCGCAGAACAAGGTCTGCACTGATAAAGACTTCAAAGTTCAGAGAGTGTGCAAATGATCAAGACTTGCAGCCTTTCCTGAAGTGCGGACCGCATAAGAATCGTGCGGCAACAGAAGCTACATTGCAACCATATATCAAATTGTGCGATTGCAGATTCCAAGTCCATGCAAGCTGAAGCAATCTACGGACCACACATGGAATTGTGCGGCCTCAGAACCTCTCGAGGAGCATTTTTGTTAGCGAATTTTGGGCCACTATAAATAGACGAGAATCACATTTTTAGGTTAAGTTTCGAAGTTTGAGCTGCTGTAGCCGTTGTATTTTGATATTTTAGGAAGTTTGTAACTATTTTAGAATTTAAACACTATATTTTATCATTTTAATCTTAGAGTATGAGTTTAATTAGTATTTCTTCTTTGTTTTCTTCATTTCTCACTATGAGTAGCTAGATTCTTACTAGGGTTATGACCCAACCCTAGTGTGTAAATCTTATGGGTATTTAATTTAATGCTTGTTTATGATTGGGTGTTGATTTAGCCTATTTTATGATTTAATTTTAGAATTAATGGTTGCAAACATTGATTCATGCTTATTTTGACTTGGTCTTTGCTTGAGAAAGAGAGACCTAGTTTTGGAAAACTTGGCTAACAAAAAATTGGGCTAATTAAGAGTTTGATTAACCTAATTAAAGGGTTTTGAACTAGAGATAGTGAGAGATCATATCAACTATTTGTCTTGATAATTATTTGGGCTTGAGAAAGTCAAATTGGGTAAAATCATTCTATGATCGAGAGGTATTGAGTGGGTAACGTAGAGTTGAGAGTTATAATACACCCCAATCAACAAAACAAGTGTTAACGTATTTAACCCATTAGGCGAACACCTAGGTTAAGGTCACATCCCCAGTCTTTTTCACTATTTGGAAAAATACCAAAAACAATCATTCGCTTTCTAGTTTCTTCTCTTAGCTTATAATTATTATAGTAAAATTAGAATTAGAAATCAAAACCCTTTGTTTGGAAGTGCAATCTAGTTGTTCCATTTGCTTTCGTCAAGTGTATATCCCTAACACCCATATTAACTCTCTATGGAAATCGACCCCGACTCTTACTGGGTACTATTCTTCCATCGACTGTTTCTACTCAATATTGACTGCGGATTGGACGTGGATCACTTGCTTTTCTGGCCCAGACAGCTACCCTCTTTTTCTTTTTGACCTCGGCGTCTGGGGAGCTAGAGGATTTCCTCTTTTTCCTCGTCTTCTCCTCCCGTGCAGCAGCCCCGGGCTACCCCGTAGCGGTGGGCTCAGCAAGCGACGACGGGGCTTCGTCCTCGTCCAATAGTTGGAGCTCAGTGGTCTTGGACAAACCTGTGGAAAGGTAAAAAACTTAGCAAAAATAGAAGTTAAGTATAAAAGTATAATTGCTCGAGAGGAGGACTCACCATGGGAGCAGGCCTCCCACTTGCCCTTTGAGAGCTTGCACCATTCGCGCTCGAACTAGGATATTTGCTTGCAGATCCTCTCAATCCACTCCTTGAAGCGGGGGACTGCATTGGGAACTTGGCGGACCGCTGCACAATAATATGCATAGACAATTATAAATAGAACGAAGGAAGTACCAATGATTCAGGAAGGAAGAAAAACTTACGTGCTGAGTTTTACTTCTCAAGGAACGGTAAATATTCAGGGGGGGATGAGGTCTTCGATTTTCACCCGAACGAACCTCCCCTGCCAACCTCGATCTTGATCTTTGTCGATGCTCGAGAATGGAGCTTTGCTTGCTCGACAAACAAGCTTGATCAAACCCCCCTGAAAACTCGGGGACTGTAGGGATGAAGCAGGTGGTCGAAGGTAAATCGAGGTGCTTCGATGTTGTTGATGAAGTATCGGAGGAGGATTATGATCTTTCAAAAGAATGGGTGAATCGGCCCAAGGTAGACCTCATACCTTTTGCAAAAGCCAAGAATTATAGGGTCCACTGTGGTGAGTGTGAAGGGGTAAGTGTAAGCACTTAGATACCCCTCCACATGAGTAATGTCTTCGTTGGGCCCGGGGATGACCACTTCCTTGCCCTCCCATTTGCATTCCACCTGAACTGTAGGGAATGTGTCCTCCGTAACCGAACATATATACCTCCATACTCCCTTGCCTCAGTCCTGCTGACTGGAGGCCTTCTCGACTTTGAAGTCATTCTCAATAGAGCAGCCCTCGGGGATGAAGCTCTTCAAAGGAGGCTCCGGGGCTACCTCAGGAACGGCCACCTCGGCATCTGTGGTTGGGTTGGATGTTGAAGGGACGGTCTGTTAAGGCATGAATTTGGAAGTTTTTGCCATAGGATTCAGAAACATATGAAGGTTTGAAGATGGGATAAAGATTTGAAGATAGGGATGAAGGTATGAAGATCTGACTTGAAGGTTTAAAGAAAGTGTATGAAGATTTGAAGATGAAGATATAAAGATCTAGAAAGCAGTATATGAGAGTTGGAAGGAGTTAGGAATAAGTGAAGAAATCTAAGGTAAGTCAAGGAGCTGTGGAATCGGAAAGTAAAAAAGTGAAAAAGAGATCGAATCTTTTATAGAGAAAGGGTAATCAATGTGTGACGTATCACATTCGGGGACAGTCAACCGGCGGCTGACACGTGTCCAAAGTTCGAATGACGCGACTGATGGAATGTTTCGTTGACCTGTCAACTCGGTTCTAGCGTGTATGGAAGAAGGAACCAGGGGTAATTTATCTCTTCCAGTCTCTTCGATAAATCTACTCTCTGAAAAACGAGGGGACTATCGGTATATGGGTAAAATCTGGGACAGAGTCATCCCTGATTCCCCGATGTGGAAACAAGGGGGAAGCATGGCTCGACGTGAGTATGATCGAGGCCCAAGGACCCCTCGAATCAAAACTCGGGAGAACGAACAGTGTATCTAAGATCAGGCACAGTGAAATAATGGACTCATAGCAAGTATAGCTTCCGGACTTCGGGAAACGCGGAGAACGGTTATGCACGACGATTAGGGGACGGTAATATTCGCCCTCAAACGGATATTGCGGTGCGAATTCCGTTCAGTATCAACTGTAGATTGACATTTACTAGAAAAATAAGATTTTTACCTTATTTAGACTTGTACTAGGATTGGAATTCCTCTACTATATACAAGGAAAGGTTTTTCTTTATTCTGACACATTGTAACACGCAACTCAAAGTAATAAAAGTTTACTTTTTGTCTTCTATCTATTGTTCAAGGCATTATTCATTTGTTCTTTTCTTCACCCGCGACCGAGTTTGTACCGAGGGTCCAATCGAGGACGAATTCTATTGTTCAATCTAAGATCAGGCTTGGTCATTACATTGCGATTGATTTGATCATTTATTTTGTCTTTAATTCATTTACCTGTTGTTCTTAATTATTCATATTGAATTAAATCACGTATCCTTTAAACCGCATACAAATTTAATTGTTACTCATTTTTGGGGTAAATAATTTTTATCCATACTGATAGTAATTATTAACTCTAGAACTCTCTGATTTCGAATATCTATTTTCTTATCCACACCTTCTATTTTTCTTTTTTATCCTCATAATCTCACGCAAAATACTCCAAGAAAGAAAAAAATTACTTTGAAAAGTCATACCATATAAGTATATATAACTTGTGACAACTATGCTTACCGAGCAATTTTAATACTCAACTCACTCTACACAATTTTAGAAACCTCTCAAATGTATATCTCATAAAATATATTTATCTATACTATATTAATAGAAAGAATGCCCTTAGCGAAATGTCGTTCGCCTTTTTTTATCCTTCGTAAGTATATTTTAAGCTGGATAAAAATGTAAATATCAATAAATTATTTTTGGGGAGAAAAATTAAAACCGCATATGACCAAAAAAAAGGAGAAAGAAGAATAGAATATCCCTTTTAAAAAAGGAAAAAAGGAAACATTTAATATCCCTTTTAAAGAAAAGTCAAAATTTCAGTGGGTTCAAAAGGAAATAAATTAAGAGTATAAGTAGGAAACTTATTATTAATGAATATTCCTATTAAAGGGCGTTAGAAACATTATCAATTTCAACGACACTAGGGTTTAGTTTCTCTCGGTGTCACGACCCAAAGTCCGTTAGAGGTCGTGATGGTGCCGGACACCACTGTCAGGCAAGCCAACACTAAATAGTTAATTAAATTTTTATTTTAATATTTTTGAAATCGTAAATTTACTTCAATTTATCAAGTAAAAGATGTATTTACAGAAAAAATAACAATGTTTTCCAAAATTCAATACTGAATATCCCATAATCATCCCAGAACCCGGTGTCACAAGTGCATAAGCCTTTTCTAGGAATTTAAAATAAAATACAGTAACTGTCGGAATACAAATTTGAACAGGAAGGAAAATACAATACTCTGAAGGAGACTCTGCTGGTTGTGGAGCGTCGTATAGAATGCAGCTCACCTAAGTCCCCGCCATAATCACGCCTCTGCGCCCAAAAGGCCGCTAAACATATGTGTACCTACACAAAAATGTGCAGCAAGTGTAGTATGAGTAAGTAAATCAACGCGTACGCAGTAAGTATCCCGCCTAACCCCGAAGAACTAGTGACGAGGGGTCGACTTCGATACTTACTATGGGCTATAAATAAATGGAATAATATCATTAAATTAGACATGGATTAATTAATACGGTTGCAAGCCCATTATTCTGAAGTAAGTAAACAGTTCTTTCAAAATTAAGAAAATCTCCAAATTTTATCTCCCACTATTTAACGATTTTATCTCCGGCCAATGAGGCCATATCAAATTATCAGTTTATCTCAGACCAGGGAGGCAATATCGTTATTTATCAATATCAAGGCAAGCAATACAGGCATGCGCAAGTCATGCCGATGTCGTACGGCCCGATCTAACAATTATTTAAACTGTGCACCGCCAGAGGGTTGAATGACGCGAACCATAAATGCATTTATTTAATCTACCGAGGCATTCGGCCCGTTCCACAAAAGATAACTCATTCAAATAATCAATCAAGAATTTATCAAGTGGCAATTATCCAAGGAAAATGCAATTTCTCTTTTAACAATCAAGAAAACAATGTCTAGCCTTTTAGAAATTTATTAACAAAGTTGCAAATATTACAAGTAAAGCATGCTTTTGGGTCCTAGACTACCCGAACTTAAGCATAATAGTAGCTACGCACGGACTCTCATCACCTCGTGCGTACGCAGCCCCCACAAATAGGAGCACACATTGATTTATTTCACCTATGGGGAAAATTTCCTCTTACAAGGTTAGAAGGAGACTTACCTCGCTCCGAAATTCCATAACCGGTTTCCGAGCCCTTCAAACAACTTGAATCGATGCACAACGCTCCAAAACTAGCCAATAATTATGCAAACCCATTAATATATACTCAAATACTCAATATAATCTAATTTATAACAATTTCTAATCCCGATCAAAAAGTCGATAAAAATTATCCTCGGGCCCACGTGCCCGGATTCCAAAAATTTTCGAAGATAACTTTACCCATAACCTCACGAACTCAAATATATAGTTTATTCTCAATTCCATGCCCAAATTTCATGGTCAAAATCCAAAAATACCAAATTCTAGGTCTTCTACCAAAACTCCACAATTTATACTAATTTCCATGTTCCAATCCATGTATAATTCATGTATTTAACTCACAATGGGAAGAAACCACTTACCTAGAGTTGCTTGATTAAAATCTCCCCTTGAAGCTCTCCAAAATCGTCCAAACCAAATGAAAATGGGAGACAAATGGGCCAAGTCACGTTTATAAAAACCCTTCTGCCCAGTGACATTTCCGCACCTGCGGAACAGTAGCCGCACCTGCGGCTTCGCAGATGCGGCTAAAACCTTGCACCTGCACATTCCCTCTGCCTAGCACGACTCTGCACCTGCGCCTTTCCTTCCGCATCTGCGCCTTCGCAGGTGCGGACATAACCTCGCACCTGCGCTCCCAGACCCTTCTCTCACTCTTGCACCTGCGACGCACCTCCGCATCTACGACCTCGCAGGTGCAAACCACCTTTTGCACCTGCGATCATTGCCCAGCTTTGCCCAAACTGCACCTGCGACCACTGGCTCGCACCTGCGGCCCTTATTGCGCAAGTGCGATCACACTAGATATCAGTTGTCTCATCTTTTCTTCCAAGTCCAAACTCGATCCGTTAACCATCCGGAATCCATCCGAGGCCCTCGGGACCTCAATCAATTATACCAACACGTCCCAAAACACATTACGAACTTAGTCGATCCTTCAAATCACATCAAACAACGTCGAATTCATGAATCGCACCCCATTCCAAGCTTAATGAACTTTGAAACTTCAACTTCTACAATCGATGCCAAAACCCAACAAATCACGTCCGATTGACCTCAAATTTTGCACACAAGTCACATTTGACATTACAGACCTACTCTAACTTCCGAAATTGGAATCCGACCACAATATCAAAAAGTCCGCTTTCGGTCAAAGTTCTTAAAAACCTTCAAATTTTCTAAGTTTTGTCAAACGAGCCCAAAATGACCTATGAACCTCCAAATCCACTTCCGGACGCGCTCCCAGTACCGGAATCACCATACGGAGCTATTCTCGGACTCGGAATTACAAACGGACATCGTTAACATTAAAATGCACTTCAACCCAAATTTATGGAATTCTTCCAAAATGCTAACTTCCACAATAAGTGTTGAAACGTTCCCGGGGCATCCAAAACCCGATCTGAACATACGCACAAGTCCAAAATCATCATACAAACCTGTTGGAACCTTCAAATCCCGATTCCGAAGCCATTTACTCTAAAATGCAATCTTAGTCAATTCTTCCAACTTAAAGCTTTCGAAATGAGAATTTTCTTTCCAATTCAACTCCAAACTTCCCGAAATTCAATCCCGACTACGCGTACAAGTCATAATGCCTGAAGTGAAGCTGCTCATTGCCTCAGACTACCAAACGATGTGCTAGAGCTCAAAACGACCGGTCTGGTGGTTACATTCTCTCCCACTTAAATATACGTTCGTCCTCGAACGTGCTAAGAACTACGCTGGAGTTGTCTGAAATCACTACTTAACACCTCGTGCACCTACCTGTGCTACCACAACACAATTGAGCACATTAACTCGATCAAATATGAAGATATTCTCCTTTTTTTAGGCAGATAAGCCTTAGAGCCCAGTTTCAACATCCGAAATTCTCTACCAGGCCTGCTTCCAACATACGAACACCATATCAATCACCACACGATATACCAGAACACGACTGCATACCTTTGCCGAATTCACACCATACACCGCAACATTCACATGACCATAATAACATCCTCTGATAATAATAGCCGAAATTCCATGAACCTGATGCTCACCATGCACCTCATGTATAAGTCTGGTTCCAACTCTTGTAATGCTGCCGCAATGGAAAAGATGCATAGAAATATACAACCAACTGCCGAGTCAACCATTCATTGAGTTTATCCCCTTGACAAGAACCATTACCTCATTCTGGACTGAATACCGATACTTACTCTTTAACTATGCCTCATACCGATCTGATCACACTGACCCCAGGTCCAATAATCCCGTCTCTCCCAGTATAAGCTATTCAGGCAATAAGCCACCTCAGACGTTGCCAAAAGTCTCATGTGATGCCACAATGTGCCAATAAGCTACAAACTTGAATGTGATACATAAGGAAAATGAACTCTGGAAAGAGCTACTCAACCCACGTAACTAACTAGACAACCAATAAGGTGTTATGGACCTTCCTCAGAAAATGGAAAACAAAACACACGAAAATAGATATAGGGGACTGTACTCAATATCACACTGTTGCGGCGCGCAACCCGATCTGAACATAAAATTTATATAAGGAGATACTTACCGAGCTAGAATGCTCATTATTACAAAATACCTGAATATCGGCCACGAGCATGCTAAGTGCATAATACCATCCCTGGGGAGGCAGAGAGTGCCATACACTACAAAGTCAAGCACAACTAAGGTGCGATATATGATCTGAATCTCGAGAGCCATCTTGCTCACATAACATTATCGCCACACGGAACCTCAACACATATGAAATTAACAAGCCGTTTCATAACTCACACAGCACAATATAGTATTACATGAAATAGCCGATGACGAAATAACATCCAACATCTGAATACTCCTCTATAAGGAGCGCTATGCCAAAATGAACACATCCGGCCTGACAGAGCCCACATTCATATCTAGATGCATCCACGGACCTCAAGCCGATTCGGGTCGCACCGTACTAGTCTAATAATCTTTCAAGGGCTCATAGTAAACCCCTTTTCCCCATAACACACAAGAACAACCATCATATTCAGAACAACTTCCACAAGACGATTCGGATCGCACCGTACTGGTCTAATAATCTTTCAAGGGCTCATAGTAACCACTTTTTCCCCATAACACACAAGAACATCCATCATATTCGGAACAACTTCCACAGTCCACAACCAAATGAACCGAGCGCCCTCCAGGCATAAATTCCCAATTAGCGATATTACCAAAATCTTCATACTTGGTTTTCTTTCTTCAATCAATCAAGTGACTACATGTCACACTTATAAAATCTTCCCCTGGTATATGCTCTCATGACCTTCCGCACCAGGTAACAAGTCTGCACACCCATACCACCGGCCGCACAAACGCTGTAAAGCAAATCAAAAATCCGAAGTCACTACTCAAAGCCTCTTGCACAGGACACCGATCTCCGGTGACGCTAAAGACAATACCAGCTTACTCTAACCATCTGAATCCCTTCCCGCTCATCCGAGCTCTTGACATTCTTGTCGACACCAAACTGCAACCTTGATCCTCAACTTCCGAATCCCATGTCGATCACTACACTTAATCATACCAATGAGTAAGAGTGCAAGAATTTCATCTTAACTTCTTAACTATTAATAGGGTAAACACTTCATCACATAGAAACCTTTTACTTAACTCATTCCAAGAGAACCATCGCAATACGCGATTGAATCCTCATATCCGCAGAAATTACCAACTTCAAGTAGTGGTCTAAACCACCATAACCCCTCCGGGATCCATCTGCACATAACATGCCATAATACTCGAAAGCCTCCAAATAATATAGGTTACGGCGACCGTCAAACCTCGCACGTACCGTCATAAATCACATGAATAACCCAACATATTGAAGGAGCTGATCATTGCCATTATTATGCCAATTCAACCATTGCTAACCATACCCGACTTCTCCTAATTTACTATGGATCTTCCTTAGAAACAACAATAGCTCTTTTATCAATATAACGAACTCAATCCACACTCATCCCGAGTGACTCCATTTCACGAGACCTTACTGTCCCCAAAACCCACGAACCATTTCATACCCTCCTTGTGCGCATAATCGCGCCTTCAACCGATACACCTATTCTGATAATGTTTCTATAAATCCAAAGTTACATGTTCCCATTCCTCTCATGATACCCCGTGGACCAAAGATAGCACGGAACACTCCAAGCTCCTTTATCATAATCCGCTGTAGAAGCTCGATATTCAACCATACTATGGACTCGAAATCCTTAGGCACCACGCCTTAACTTTTGAATCCACTAGGACCGTTATTGAGAGTCACCCACTCTGACTTGGTCCCGAATATAATCAACTCCAAGGCTCTTCTAGCACATGAGCACCCTCTCAAAGAAGCACCCGGCTGAATCATTTTCCTTATACACCACTTCCACACGAAGCCTAGACTCTGAGTCTTCCCCAAACCTGAACACGAATCTATTAGGCCAAATATAGCACACATCCCTCAAATACTTTGCTCAAATTACTGCTGATGTTCTCTTCCCTTAGTTATACGACCCATTAATACACTGATAACCAGAAACCGCACTAGTTGACAATTGCACAATCTAATCATAGATGGTGGGGCTCTCCCACTTAGCCTGAAGCTACTATCGCATGACCCTGGAACCCGCCTAGGTTCCTTATCTCCTATTGACATGATCTTGCACAATCGACTCGCCAAATTCCTCGAAATCTTTCTATTAACCTTTAATGAACACTCCGAACCACTAGACACAGTTACATATTCAATCTCTTACCGGGTAGTCAGTAGAATCCTCCGCAAAAGCTTCGTCAACACCGCGCGACCGCTAACCTGCTCACAGGAGATAACCCACTTGGGGAAATTACATATCGACATATTCCAACGTTGCTGCACTGGGTATAATTACTACAAAAATCATTAGACCATCCTGAGTCCGAGCTCGTCCACCAGCTTCACCAGTCCGTTCACTCCTCATGGACGTCAACTAAAGGTGCGGCAATACATTCCAATCCAAAGTCATGTTGTAACCTTCTTCATATCAAGCAACTCCTTTCTGTTGTATCCAATCTCCTGCCGTATAATAGCCAATATTTCAAATTAAGTCTGTAGACCCAATCACCGTCCACCATAATTCCTAAATCACTCTAAACTTTCCTCAAGGCGTATAGCTATCCTATCACAAAACCCACATGCTACTCTGCCACTCTCCCACTTTGGTCAAACCCTCTTCTTTAAGCAACCACTCGACTTCTGTTTCTCACACTTGGCCTTCTAGGAACTTAACCACCACAAGCACCTCCCACATGTCCTTCCCTATCCTTCGCTGCCCAGTTGTTGCCTTAAATCAAAATCTACCTCTGTAGCACTTGAACGGATAGACCGCTACCAACTTTAAACCTTTCCGGAAATCATCTTTCTCGAGCCATCAATATCAAGAATGCCGATTCGATCCTGAACCACTGCACACTGCGACCTCAGACAGCCGCTTTCCCGGCACCATTTATAATACTCTGCCCCAAGGCGAATTGAAGAAAACCATAACATCGGCGTACTTAACACATTCAATCCAGGGCGACGACACCACATCACAAATGAAAATTCCACCATGCTCGAAATACCAAGTCTCGCTACTCCGTCAACCCAAACCTGAACATTCATAGTCCGATTGCCTTTTCTTTGCTGAAAATAAAATACTGGATCTCTGACTCATGCACTGAGTAAACTTGCTTTCAAGTCATTCACTGCCCCGACACATGGGCAAGCACCCTACCATCACATCAATAGTGTGCGATAACAACTCATGGGCATCATAGCAACCTGTGCATAGTCTCAAAGCTCTCAGAAGTACAGCTACTGAGCTGAAATGGCAGAATAAACTTCCACAAGGCGATGACAATAGCCCAATCAGCTACGCAGGGAGAAACATCCCGCACCGCATCTGTAGAACCGTTATGATTCCTTAATTCCCGAATTATAACCAGCGCTACACGTCGCATAAGATTGAATGGGAAAGAAATGAAGGCGTAAGCCTCAAAGGAATCAAATCGCACGATGAGGAATCAATAAGGGAAGTGCTCCTAACAGCCCTGTAGCCTCTCGAAGATAAGTACAAACGTCTCTGTACCGATCCGCAAGACTCTACTAGACTCGTTCATGACTCGTGAGACCTAAGTGAACCTAGTGCTCTGATACCATGTTGTGACGACGCAAAGTCCGTTAAAGGTCGTGATGGCGCCGGACACCACTGTCAGGCAAGCCAACACTAAATAGTTAATTAAATTCTTATTTTAATATTTTTAAAATCGTAAATTTACTTCAATTTATCAAGTAAAAGATGTATTTACAGAAAAATAACAATGTTTTCCAAAATTCAATACTGAACTTCCCATAATCATCCCAGAACCCGGTGTCACAAGTGCATGAGCCTTTTCTAGGAATTTAAAATAAAATACAGTACCTGTTCGGAATACAAATTTGGACAGGAAGGAAAATACAATACTCTGAAGGAGACTCTGTTGGTTGTGGAGCATCGTATAGAATGCAGCTCACTTAAGTCCCCGCCATAATCGCGCCTCTGCGCCCAAAAGGCCGCTAAACATATGTGTACCTGCACAAAAATATGCAACAAGTGTAGTATGAGTAAGTAAATCAACGCGTACGCAGTAAGTATCCCGCCTAACCCCGAAGAAGTAGTGACGAGGGGTCAACTTCGACACTTACTATGGGCTATAAATAAATGGAATAATATCATTAAATTAGACATGGATTAATTAATACGGTTGCAAGCCCATTATTCTGAAGTAAGTAAACAGTTCTTTCAAAATTAAGGAAATCTCCAAATTTTATCTCCCACTATTTAACGATTTTATCTCCGGCCAATGAGACCATATCAAATTATCAATTTATCTCAGACCAGAGAGGCAATATCGTTATTTATCAATTTCAAGGCAAGCAATAAAAGCATGCACAAGTCATGCCGAGGTCGTACAGCCCGATCCAATAATTATTTAAACTGTGCACTGCTAGAGGGTCGAATGGCGCGAACCATAGAAGCATCTATTTAATCTACCGAGGCATTCGGCCCCCTCCACAAAAGATAACACATTCAAATAATCAATCAAGAATTCATCAAGTGGCAATTATCCAAGGAAAAGGCAATTTCTCTTTTAACACTCAAGGAAACGATGTCTAGCCTTTTAGAAATTTATTAACAAAGTTCGATATGATTTGAGCATTTTAAATTGACAACAAGATTGCAAATATTACAAGTAAAGCATGCTTTTGGGTCCTAGACTACCCGAACTTAAGCATAATAGTAGCTACGCACGGACTCCCGTCACCTCGTGCGTACGTAGCCCCCACAAATAGGAGCACACATTGATTTATTTCACCTATGGGGAAAATTCCCTCTTACAAGGTTAAAAAGGAGACTTACCTCGCTCTGAAGTTCCATAATCGGCTCTCGAGCCCTTCAAACAACTTGAATCGATGCACAATGCTCCAAAACTAGCCAATAATTATGCAAACCCATTAATATATACTCAAATACTCAATATAATCCAACTTATAGCAATTTCTAACCCCGATCAAAAAGTCGATAAAAATCGCTCTCGGGCCCACGTGCCCGAATTCCACAAGTTTTCGAAGCTAACTTTACCCATAACCTCACGAACTCAAATATATAGTTTATTCTCAATTCCATGCCCAAATTTCGTGGTCAAAATTCAAAAATACCAAATTCTAGGTCTTCTACCAAAACTCCACAATTTATACTAATTTTCATATTCCAATCCATGTATAATTCATGTATTTAACTCACAATGGGAAGAAACCACTTACCTAGAGTTGCTTGATGAAAATTTCTCCTTGAAGCTCTCCAAAAGTGTCCAAACCAAATGAAAATGGGAGAAAAATGGGCCAAGTCCCATTTATAAAAACCCTTCTGCCCAGCGACATTTCCGCACCCGCGGAACAGTAGCCGCACCTGCGGCTTCGTAGGTGCGGCCAAAACCTCGCACCTGCGCATTCCCTCTGCCTAACACGACTCCGCACCTGCGCCTTTCTTTTCGCATATGCGCCTTCGCAGGTGCGGACATACCCTCGCACCTGCGCTCCCAGACCCTTCTCTCACTCTCGCACCTGCGACGCACCTCCGCAGGTGCGGACAACCTTTCACACCTGTGATCATTGCCCATCTTCGCCCAAACCTCACCTGCGACCACTCGCTCGCACCTGCGACCTCGCACCTGCGGCCCTTATTGCGCAGGTGCGATCACACCAGATATTAGCTGCCTCATCTTTTCTTCCAAGTCCAAACTCGATCCGTTAACCATCCGGAATACACCCGAGGCCCTCGGGACCTCAACCAATTATACCAACACGTCCCAAAACACATTACAAACTTAGTCGAGCCTTCAAATCACATCAAATAACGTCAAATTCATGAATCGCTCCCCATTCCAAGCTTAATGAACTTTAAAACTTCAACTTCTACAATCTATGCCGAAACATACCAAATCACGTCCGATTGACCTCAAATTTTTCACACAAGTCACATTTGACATTACGGACCTACTCCAACTTCCGGAATCAGAATTCGACCCCGATATAAAAAAGTCTATTTTCGGTCAAACTTCTCAAAAACCTTCAAATTTTCTAACTTTCGCCAAACGACCCCAAAATGACCTACGGACCTCCAAATCCACTTCCGGACGTGCTCCCAGTACCGGAATCACCATACAGAGCTATTCTCAGACTCGGAATTCCAAAGGACATCGATAACATTGAAATGTACTTCAACCCAAATTTATGGAATTCTTCCAAAATGCTAACTTCCACAATAGGTGCCGAAACTTTCCCGGGGCATCCAAAACCCGATCTGAACATACGCCCAAGTCCGAAATCATCATACAAACCTGCTGGAACCTTCAAATCCTAATTTCGAGACCGTTTACTCTAAAATGCAATCTTAGTCAATTCTTCCAACTTAAAGCTTTCGAAATGAGAATTTTCTTTCCAATTCAACTATGAACTTCCCGAAATTCAATCCCGACCACGCGTACAAGTTATAATGCCTAAAGTTAAGATGCTCATGGACTCAAACCGCCGAATGACGTGATAGAGCTCAAAATGACCGGTCGGATCATTACACTCAGTTAAAATTTTTATTATTTCTTTAAGAGTCAGTTTTTTGTCTTTTAGTTTGTTGTCTTTCATTGTTGATTGTTGCTTTGACTTGACAACAGACTTGCTTTGAATTCTCTTTTATGTTCCTTTTAGTTTGCCATATGAGAAGTTTGATATTTTTATTAGGGTTGCTGAAGTCTTAACAGTTGATCGTGATTCAAACTCCTTTAAATTTTATTAGTGCTTTTGCTTTTATTTACCATCTCCTTTTATGTTCTTAACTTGGTATTGTCTAACATTTGTGCTTTCTTCCTCCAAGTTTTAGGTTGCCTATTCTAAATCTTAGAAGCTTTGGATACCTTCAAACTAACACAACAAAGTATGTCAAGCTATCTTATTATTTATTTTGTTTCTCACCAAACGAGATATGAATTATTGTCATGTCCCAAATTTTTCTCCGTAGGATATCGTGATGGCACCTAGTTTTAGGAACTAGGTAAGCCTAACACTTACTGAATTAGTGGTGACTCAACCAACAAGTATTAAATATTAAATAGAAATTTCCTACAATTCCAAAACCGGTAGTACAAGTCACAAGCTCTACAGAGTTTACTAGAAAATCTCTAAGTACAACTATTCCAGAATAGAATCAAACAGTGCAAAGAAAATATCAGAAGGTGACTCTGAGGCTTGCAAACGCGACAACAAGTGTACCTTGAGTCTCCACAGAGATGCACGATTATTGAGAAGCTCCTCGAGACCTTAAGTCATTGAACGAGGTGTTAATTCTTAAAACGACAAGTCGGGTCATTACAGTAAGTCTCCTGTCTAACTCTATGAGGGGGAAACTGCCCCTAGGTTATGTATTTAATGTGTGGAACATGTTGCAGGTACTACGTACTCATGAGGTGAGGAGAGTCCGCACGTAGTTAGATTCATGTTATTGTCCGGGTAGACTTAGGTTCACACTATGTTGCACTTGTACTATAGGGATTTTCCTTGCTCGTTTAATTCTTTATTTTACCTTTCTACTTGAGACTAGACTTTCTATTATAGAGACTTCACGATTTCACGATTAGTCACCGAGTAACTTCACTCCTCTTACGATATGTTTCTGTGATATATACATACATGTGTATATATATATATATATATATATATATATATATATATATATATATATATGTTTCATTGAAAGGGTTTTGTTAAAGAAATTACAACTCACACTTTTATTCGTGAGTGGGGTCAAGGACCCATCAAAGCCTCTTATTCTTATGGGATTGGGCCGTTCGCCTCCGCGGGATTTTGTATTTCACTTCTTATGGGATCGGGTCGTTCGCCTCGGCAGGATTTAGGTACCACACTCTCATGGGAGCGGCCCGTTCGCGTCGGCAGGTTAATTGATTTATCATATGGTTCGGGCCGTTCGATCCTCGGCAGTTCACAATTTTATTATTATGTTGGATCGGACCGTACGCCTCAGCATTTACTATATCACATTCCCATGAAATCGTATGTAAAACTTGGCAAGAAGCCAGTGTATCTGTAAATTCCGGATTTGAATTATGGTAGCCACTTGATGAGTTTCACTATACCTATATATATGCTCCGGTGAAGGAGGGAATTTCTAATGAAGAGCTTGAGTTCCTCGTAAAGAGAGGGGATTTGTACCACGTGATCTGTATTTGTCTATTTCACTTACTTACTCCGCCTCATATTCACTACCTCTTTACTGTACCTTATGTTGTTGGACCACTAGTGAGTGTCGATGTCGACCCCTCGTCACTACTTCTCTGGGTTAGGCTAGATACTTACTGGGTACATGTTGCTTACGTACTCATACTACACTTGCTGCACATTTTCGTGCAGGTACATATATGACTAGTGGCCTTGTGAGAGCAGAGGCGTGTATGCATGCGGGGACTTATATGAGCTACATTCCATATTACGACCTGCAGCCGGCAAAGTCTCCTTCAGAGTATATATATTTCTCTTGTCCAAATTTGTATTACGGACATATACTGTATTTTATTTTATATTCCTAGTTGATGCTCATGCACTTATGACACCGAGTTAATTTACACTGTGAATTCTATATTTTACTATTTAATTGAAGGAAAATATGACTTCAAAAATATTAAAAATGAGAACCAAATTAAGTATTTATTGTTGGCTTGCCTGACAGCGGTGTCCGGCGCCATCACGGTCTTTAATGGATTTTGGGTCGTGACAACTTGGTATCAGAGCACTACGTTCACTTAGGTCTCACGAGTCATGAGCAAGTCTAGTAAAGTCTTGAGGATCGGTATGGAGACGTCCGTACTTATCTTCGAGAGGCTACAACATTGTTAGGAGCACTTCCCTTCTTGATTCCTCTTCGTGCAAATTGCTTCTTTTGAGGCTTGTACCTTTAGTTCTTTCCTATTCAATCTTATGTGACGTGAAGCACTTGTTATAGATTGGGAATCGAGGAATTGTCATGGTACTACAAAGGTGGTGCAGGATGTTTCTGCCTGTATATTTGATTGGACTATTACCGTTGCCTTACGGAAGGTTGTCCTGTCATTTCAGCTCAGCATCAGTATTTTCTATGGTTTTGAGATTTGGTATTGATTGTTATGACGATTCGTGCGTTGTTATCGCACCATGTTGGTGTAATGGTAGGGTGCTTGTTTATGTCTCGAGGCAGTGAATGACTTGAAAGGAGGTTTTTCTCAGTGCATGATTCAGAAGTTCAATGTTTTATTTCCAGCGGAGGAAAGGCAATTAGACTAGGAATGTTTAGATTTGGGTTGATGGAATAATGAGACTTGGTATTTTCGAGCGCGGTAGAGTTCTTAATTGTGATGTGGTGTCATCGTCCTTGTTGAATGCGATAAGGTTTGCCGATGTTATGGCCTTCTTCAATTTGCCTTCGGGTCAGGGTGTTGTGAAATGGCGCCTGAGATGCGGTTGTCAGAGATAATAGAGTGTAGCAATTTCGGAATCAAATTGGTACTTCTAGTATTGATGGCTCGAGAAAGATGATCTTCTAAGAGGTTTAGAGTTGGTGGCGACTCACGCGTTCGGATATTACAGAGATGGATTCGGGTTTGGAGAAATAATTGGGCAGCGAAGGACGAGGAAGGACATGTAGGAGGTGTCTTGTGGTGGTTGAATTGTTAGGAGGTTAAGTGTAAAAAGTAGAAGTCGAGGAGTTGCTTAAAGGAGAGGGTTTGACCAAAGTGGGAGAGTGGCAGAGTATCATATGGGTTTTGTGGTGGGATAGCTCAGGCCTTGGGGAAAGTTTAGAGTGATTTGGGATTTATGGTGGACAGTGACTGGGTCTACGGACTAATTTGGAATATCGGCTGCTATATTAAGGAAGGTTGGATATGACAGAAAGGAGTTGCTTGATATGAAGAGGGATGCAACATGATTTCGGATTTGAAATGTATTATCGCACCTTTAGTTGATGTCAATAGGGAGTGAACAGACTTGTACAGCTGGTAAATAAGCACGGGCTTAGGATGGTTTACTGATTTTGTGGTGTTGACGGAGCTTCTACTGGCTATCTAGTAAGAGGTCGAATATGTGAATGTGGCTAGTGATTCAAAATGTTCACGAAATGTTTAACAGGAGGATTTCGAGAAATTTGGCAGGTCAATTGTGCAGGCTCATGTCTATGAGGAAGGAGGAATATTGGTGGGTTCCAGGGTTATCTAATTGTAGCTTCAAGCTAAGTGGGAGGGCCCCACCGTCCACGATTGGATTGCATGGTTGTCTACTTATGAGGTTTCTGGTTATTGGTGTATTGGTGGGTTATTACGACTAAGGAAAGAAAACATCAGTGGTAATTTGAGCAAAGGATTTGAGGAATGTGTGCTATCTTTGGCCTTATCGGTTCATGTTCAGGTTTTGGGAAGACTCAGAGTCTATGCTTCATGTGGATGTGATGTATAAGGTGAGGAATTTAGCCGGTTGCTTCTTTCAGAGGGTGTTCATGTGCTAGCAGGGCCTTGGAGTTTGATTATATTTGGGGACAAGTCAGAGTGTGTGACTCTCAACAATGGTCCTAGTAGGTTCAAAATTAAAGTGCGGTGCCTAAGGATTTCGAGTCTGTGGTATGGTTAAGAATCGAGTTTTGGCAGTGGATTATGAAAAAAAAAGGGGGGGGGGTTGGAGTGTTCTATATTGTCTTCAGTCTGCGATGTAGCATTGGAGGAATAGGAGAAAATAACTTCGGATTCATAGGGGAATTATCAGAATGAGTGTACCCTATTAGTGGTTCAGTAGTTATGATAAAATTCTTGTACCCTTGCGTATTGATATGTTAGGTGCAGTGAGCGGCATGGGAATTGGAAGTTGAGGATCAAGGTTGCAGTTGATGTCGACAAGAATGTCAAGAGTTCGGATGAGCATGGAAGAATTCAGATGTTTAAAGTGAGCAGTTATCGTCTTCAGGGTCACCAGAGATCGATGTCTTGTGTAAGAGGCCTGGTGTACTGATTTGCGGATTCCCGATTCGCTTTACGGCATTAGTATGGCCGGTGGTATGGATGTGCAGATTGTTACCTGGTGCGGAAGGTCGTGGGAGTGTATCCTATGGGAAGATTGTATAAGTGTAACATGTAGTCACTGGATTGATTAAAGATTTAAGAACCAAGTATGGAGATTGTGGTACTATCGCTAATGTGATAATTTATGCATGTAGGGCGCTCGGTTCATTCAGTTGTGAACTATGGAAGTTCATTCCGGATTGACGGTTGTTCTTGTGTGTAATGGTAAAAAGGGTTATGGTAGATCCTTGAAATGTTATTAGCCTAGTGCGGTACGATCAGAATCGGCTTGAGGTCCGTGGATGGATCTAAGTGTGAATATGGGCTCTATATCAGGCCGAATGTGTTCGTTTCAGCATAACGTTATTTTCGGAGGGGTCTTCGAGCCTTGGATGTTATTTCTGTCATCAGTTATTTCATGCAATACTCTATTGTGCCATGTGGGCTATGAGACGGTTTGATTATTCGCACTCGTATTGAGATCCCATATAGTTTGTGGTATTATGTGAGCAGGATGGCTCTCGTGATGCATATCATATATCGCACCTTAGTTGTGCTTGAGTTTTATAGCGTATGATGTTACCCGTCTCCCCAGGATTTGTATTATGCACTTGGCATTCTTATGGTTGATATTCAGGTATTTCGTGAGTATAAGCGTTATGACTCGATGTGTATTTTCTTTAGATTATCATGTGTGGACCGGGAGGCACGCCGCCATAGGTATATGGTTGGATCAGGTGGCACGCCGCCACGGATATGTTGTTTGGTTCAGGTGGCATGCCGTCACGGGTATCATGTGTGGATCGGGTTGCACGCCGCAAAATATAACTTTTGGATTTTGATCCATGATGGCCTTTTTATTGATTTTGACGATTGGATCTCTCTATGAATGGAAAAGGGGTGTTTTGGATCGACTAGTGATAAATGGGAACAGTGTGTTATTGAGTACAATTTCCCACATCTATTATTGTGTGTTTTGCTTTCCATTTCCTAGGGAAGGTTCATAACATCTTTTCGGTTGTTTAAATTAGTTGTGTGGGTTGAGTAGATCTTTCCAGAGTTTGTTTCCTTATGTATCATATTCGAGTTTGTAACTTTTTGGTACATTGTGGCATCCTATGAGACTTTTGGTAGTGTCTAAGATGGCTTATTGCATGAGCAGCTTGTACTGGGTGAGACGAGATTATTGGACCTGGGTTCAGTGCGATCAGATTTATATGAAGCATATTAACGAGTAAATATTGTTATTCAGTCCAGAATAAGGTAATGGTTCTTGTCGGGAGGAGAGACTCCATAAACTGTGATTCGGCAGGTGGTTATGAGTTCTACACATCTTCTCTTTCGTGGCAGTATTGCGAGAGTTAAAACAAGGCTTAATTGGTCGTGAGGTACACTACGAGCTTCGGTCAGTAGAAATTTTAGCCGTTGTGCTTTGGAAAGATTGCCTTAGGCAAATAACTTACGCGGTGCATGGTATGAATTCAGTAAGGGTATATAATCATGTTTGGTGCAGAGTGTAGTGATTGATACGGTGTTCGTATGTTGGAAACAGGCCTGGTGAAGAATTCTGGATGTTGGAATTTGGCACTAAGGCTTATTTGACTAAATAAAAGGGAGAATCTTCAGATTGACTCGAGCTAATATGCCCAACTGGGTTGTGGTGGCATGGATCGGTGCATGAGTTGTTGAACAGTGATTTCGGACAACTCCAGAGCAGTTCTTAGCACGTTCGAGGAGGAATGTATGTTTAAGTGGGAGAAAATGTAACGACCCGACTGGTCGTTTTGAGCTCTAGCACGTCGTTCAGCGGTTTGAGGCCGAGCAGTTTCATTAAGGTATTATGATTTGTATGCGTGGTCGGAATTTAATTTTGGGAAGTTCAAAGTTTATTTGGAAAGAAAATTTTAATTTTGGAAGCTTTAAGTTGGAAGAATTGACTAAGGTTTGATTTTTGAGTAAACGACCTTGGAATAGGGATTTGAAGGTTCCAACGGGTTCGTATGATGATTTTGGACTTGGGCGTATGTCCGAATCGGGTTTTAGATGACCCGAGAACGTTTCAGCGCCTATTGTGGAAGTTGGCATTTTGGAAGGATTTTATAAATTTGGGTTAGAGTGCATTTCAATGATATCGATGTTTGTTTGGGATTCTGAGTCTGGGAATAGCTCCGTATGTTGATTCTGGTATTGGGAGCGCGTCCAGAAGTGGATTAGGAGGTCCGTAGGTCATTTCGGGGTCATTTGGCGAAAGTTAGAAATTGGAAGGTTTCTGAGAAGTTTGACCGGGAGCGGACTTTTTGATATCGGGGTCGGATTCCAATTCTGAAAGTTGTAGTAGATCCGTAATGTCAAATGTGACTTGTGTGCAAAATTTGAGGTCAATCGGGCAAGATTTGATAGGTTTCGGCATCGAATGTAGAAGTTTGGAGTTCTAAAGTTTGTTAAACTTGAATTGGGTTGTGATTCGTGATTCCGATGATGTTTGATGTGATTTGAAGGATCGACTAAGTTCGTAACGTATTTTGGGATGTGTTGGTGTAGTTGGTTGAGGTCCAGAGGGCCCCGAGTGAATTCCAGATGGTAAACGGATCGAGTTTGGGCTTGGAGGAATGTTGGGGATGCTGTCATCTGGTGTAACCGCACCTGCGAGGTATTGGCCGCAGGTGCAGAGCCGCAAAAGCGGCCAGGAAGGTCACATAAGCGATGCTGGGCAGGAGCGCTGGTGCGAGGGAATGTCTGCACCTGCGAAGGCACATATGCGGAAGGAAAGGCGCAGAAGCGGAAGCGGGCAGCTGGGGGCATCTCCGCAGAAGCGGAATATTTGCCGCACCTGCGAAACCGCAGAAGTGGCCAAGTGACCGCAGGTGCGAGAAGTCGCTGGGCAGAAGGGTTCTTTAAGAATGGGATTTGGCCCATTTTCTTTCATTTTCTCTTGGTTTGGGCGATTTTTGGAGAGCTTCAAAGGGGGATTTTCACCAAGAAACACAAGGTAAGTGATTCCCACTTATTATAAGTCAAATACATGGTTTGTATAAGGATTTAAACATGAAAATTGATAGGAATTATGGGATTTTGAAGAAAAACCTAAAAATTGGTATTTTTGGATTTTGACCACGAATTTGGGCATGGAATTGGAAATAAATTATATATTTGAGTTCCTGAGGTTATGGGTAATAGTTATCTTCAAAAAATTTCGGAATCCTGGCACGTGGGCCCGAGGGTGATTTTATCGACTTTTCAAGCGAAGTTGGGAATTTGTCTAAATCGATTTGTCTTGAGTATTAGAGTATATCCTCATTGGTTTGCATATTGTTTGACTAGTTTTGGAGCGACGGGCATCGGTTTGAGGTGTTAGAGCGGCGTTGGATCCTGTTATGGAACTTCGGAGCGAGGTAAGTCTCCTGTCTAACTCTATGAGTGGGAAAACTACCCCTAGGTGATGTATTTAATGTGTGCAACTTGTTGCGGGGACTACGTACGCACGAGGTGATGAGAGTCTGTACGTAGTTAGATTCATGTTATTTTCCGAGTAGACTTAGGTTCACACCACGTTGTACTTGTACTATAGGGATTTTCCTTGCTCGTTTAATTCCTTATTTTACCTTTCTACTTGAGACTAGACTTGCTATTATAGAGACTTCACGATTTCACGATTAGTCACTGAGTAACTTTACTTCTCTTTACGGCATGTTTTTGTGATATATATATATATATATATATATATATATATATATATATATATGTATATGTGTGTGTGTGTGTGTGTGTGTGTGTGTGTGTGTGTTCATTGAAAGGATTTTGTTAAAGAAATTACAACTCACACGTTTATTCGTGAGTGGGGTCAAGGACCCATCAAAGCCTCTTATTCTTATGGGATTAGGCTGTTCGCCTCGGCAGGAATTTGTATTTCACTTCTTATGAGATTGGGCCATTCGCCTCGGCAGGATTTAGGTACCACACTCTCATGGGAGCGGGCCATTCGCCTCTGCAAGTTAATTGATTTATCATATGGTTCGGGTCGTTTGACCCTCGGCAGTGCACAATTTTATTATTATGTTGGATCGGACCGTACGCCTCGGTATTTCCTATATCACATTCCCATGAAATCGTACGTAAAACTTGGCAAGAAGCCAGTGTATCTGTAAATTCCGGATTTGAATTATGGTAGCCACTTGATGAGTTTCACGATACCTATATATATGCTCCGGTTAAGGAGGGAATTTCTAATGAAGAGCTTGAGTTCCTTGTAAAGAGACGGGATTTGTACCACGTGATCTATATTTGTCTATTTCACTTACTTACTCTGCCTCATATTTGCTACCTCTTTACTGTACCTTATGTTGTTGGACCACTAATGAGTGTCGATGTCGACCCCTCGTCACTACTTCTCTGGGGTTAGGCTAGATATTTACTGGGTACATGTTGCTTACGTACTCATACTACACTTGCTGCACATTTTTGTGCAGGTACATATATGACTAGTGGCCTTGTGAGAGCAGAGGCTTGTATGCATGCGGGGACTTACGTGAGCTGCATTCCATATTACGACTTGCAGCTGGCAGAGTCTCCTTTAGAGTATATATATTTCTCCTGTCCAAATTTGTATTCCGGACAGATGCTGTATTTTATTTTACATTCCTAGTTGATGCTCATGCACTTGTGACACCGGGTTTTGGGGTGATTATGGGATGTTCTGTATTGAAATTATTAAGAATATTATTATTTACAATGTGAATTCCATCTTTTACTATTTAATTGAAGGAAAATATGACTTCAAAAACATTAAAAATGAGAACCAAATTAAGTATTTATTGTTGGCTTGCCTGACAACGGTGTCCAGCGCCATCACGACCTTTAATGAATTTTGGGTCGTGACATATGATTATTATTGTGTGGGATCGGGTTGCACACCGCAACAGTTATGATTAATATTGTATGGGATCTGGTTGCACGCCGCAATAAATGTACAAATATAAAATTATTATGATATTAAGGTTAATTCTGATTGTGATTCTCATGATGCATTTTATGCTAGGACGGTTACTGTGGTTTCTTAAATCACTTTATTGTATTTTGATCATAATTAATTAACCGTCAATATATTAAATATGGAACAATATGGACTTTTTATGTGAGTCATGCATCCTATATGATATGTTAAGTTGCTAAGAATATAGCAGAGGTAAATGAAAGAATTTTCAAGTTGTTCCCCTTGTGTGTCTTTCAAAAATAAAAGTCATATCTTATTTGGAGATTTACTAAATTAAATGGTGATTATATTTTTACTCTAACTGATATCTCAACGTTCTCATTATCTTATTGTCGTGTAATTTGCGTGAAAAATTATTATTTCATTTTACTTTAATAAATCCCATATTTATATCATTAAAACTTAATTGATATTCTATTTGTACAACCTCTCCACTATTTTGCCTTATTTAAATCCTAAATTGGCTTAATGACTCATTTGATGCTTCACTGTATTTAATTTAGAAATTGTATTTAATTGTGTTTAAATTATTCATTGGTCATTTTGGTTGATATTGATACTGAAATTATACACATGGTAGAACGAAGATTTTTCCGTGTAAAAGTAATTCGGAAGATGTGGGCACAGGATGCCACATGTGTAAGAATTGGAAGTTGTGAATCATGAATTCTGATTTTGAGGAGTGATACCTCGGGTAATTTATGTTGAAATACATGCATTATAAATAATTTAATTGATTGATTTATCATATGATTCCTTACTTGAACCCATTCATATTTTATTTGTACTCTGACTATGTTGTTGCTTAAATTACTTGATTGTTTTCTCGTTGTCATCCGTGTTCTCATTGTTCTCATTGTTGATTTGAATTGGCAATTCTTCTGTTATTGGCCTTACATTAATATTCTTTCCTTGTTAGCTTTGTGTAACATTTTGTACAGGTTTATAGGTCTAGTAGGTGTCTTGACCTAGCCTCGTCACTACTCTACCGAGGTTAGGCTTGATACTTACTGGGTACCGCTGTGGTGTACTCATGCTACTCTTCTGTACATTTTTGTGCAGATCCAAGTACCTCAGAGTTGTTGATATTCCTGTTATCTGATGTATTATGACCCGCGGGTGTGGTCGAGTTTGAATTACTGAAGATTCAGAATTAAATTAAAAGAACAATCCTTATTTAGAAGGTTAAATGTAAAGAGTTGACTGGAGATTTGACTTTTGAGCAAACGGCTCCGGAATAGAATTTTGATGATGTAAATAGCTCCGTATGGTGATTATGGACTTAGGAGCGTGCCCAAAAAATTATTTGGAGGTCTGTAGTGGAATTAGGCTTGAAATGGCGAAAGATGAATTTTTGAGAAGTTTGACCGGGGGGTTGATTTTTTGATATCGGGGTCGGAATCCGATTCTGAAAATTGGAATAGCTTCGTTGTTCCATTTCTGACTTGTGTGCAAAATTTGAGGTCATTCGGACGTGGTTTGGGAGGTTTCGGTGTCGTTTGTGGAATTCAAAAATTTCTAAGTTCATTAGGCTTGAATCCGTGTGCAATTCGTATTTTTGGTGTTGTTGAAGGTGATTTGAAGGTTCGACTAAGTTCGTATGATTTTATGGGATGCGTTGGTATGTTTGGTTGAGGTCCCGAGGGCCTCGGGTGTGTTTCGGGTGTGTTTCGGATCA
Source organism: Nicotiana tomentosiformis (assembly GCF_000390325.3). Lineage (NCBI taxonomy): Eukaryota > Viridiplantae > Streptophyta > Magnoliopsida > Solanales > Solanaceae > Nicotiana > Nicotiana tomentosiformis. The sequence continues at coordinate 132,996,374 of NC_090817.1, forward strand.
TTTTGGGCTACTTTGGATTCTGATTTTATGATATCTGGTGTTGTTCTTTGTGTTTGCGAGGAGCCTCTCGCGTTCGCGAAGAAGGATTTGGCTTCTGCGATTTTGTTCTTCACGTTCGCGAAGGGACCCTCGCATTGGCGAAGAAGGAAATCTCAGTTGTAATGGTCTGACTTTGGAGGCTCATATCTCGCAATCTATAAGGAATTTATAGATGATCTGAAATGAAAGTTGTAGCTCTTTGTATCTAGTTTTCAGAAAGATAAACCATTTGTAATTTGGAGTTGTGTACCAAAAGTTATAGTAGATATACTATAGGCTATCTAGGAAGAGTTTGGAAATCTCTGCTACACATGGTTATCTTTGGAAGCTTATATCTCGCAATCTATAAGGAATGAGGAGATGAGCAACAAATGATTAGTCCTTTGAGTCTAGTTTCCATAAAATTAAACCATTTGTCATTTGGAGTTTTGTACAAAGAGTTATGACCATTATACTAGAGGTTGTCTGAGAAGAGTTTGAAAATGGTTGTTGGAGAATTTGTTCATCGCGAACGCGAGGGAAGGGTCGCGAACGCGAAGAACAAATCCCTGGGCAAGGAAGCTCGGGTGAGGCAATGTTTCGAGAGTTTTTCAAGAAAAACATTGGGGGTAAGAATTCCTAACTTGATTTTGATTAAATTACATGAATCTATTGTTGTTTTTATCACTAAATTAGTGAATTGGGTTGAAAATGGTAGAAATCCTCTAGACTTTAATTTAAGATTTGTAGGGTGATCCGTTATCGGAATTTGATAATTTTGGTATGGTTGAACTCGTATCGGAATGGGTGTTCGAATTTCGTAAAACTTTTGTCGGGTTCCGAGGGGCGGGCCCCGCGCTGACTTTTCAGAATAAAATTTTAAGTTGGTGTTTTATTATCCGGAATTATTTTTGATGAATTTTAATGAAGTGGTACAATTAATTTGGATAGATTTGTGCTGTCCGGAGGTCAATTCAAGCAAGAAGGCGATTTTGAAATATCGGTATAACTTCAATAAGGTAAGTGTCTTGCTTAACCTCGAGTAGAAAAATTACCCCTTATGCATCGAGTCTTATGTGCCATTTGTGAAATGTGAAAAGCCGTGTACGCGAGGTGACGAGTACGTACTCGGGCTTATATGTGCAAATTTTATTGGTTTAAAGTTTTAGGCATTTTTAAGTATTAAATTAGATAATTGTTAGCATTAGTAAATCCTTGAATTATCATGCCTTGTTCCTTAATTGTCAAGTTTGTATTTTATATAATAATTTGGTGTTATTGTCACTTGAATTTTATGTGAATTCAGTGTGTTTGTTGACTTGATATTTTTCTTGGAATTAAATTCATGATGGAATCTTTATTTGCAAATATTTATTAAATAAGTTTAAATTGAGGAGTTAATATAATTATCAAGAATTTGGATTAATGAAAGCGTTGCCTTATACTAAGTATTTTTCACCTCTGTTGATTGTTTTGAGGTTTATTATATGTTGTGTGGAGCCTTGGACTATTTGTTGAGAAATTTATTGATTCTGCTACATATTTGAAATTTGGTTGTGGTCAGTGGAAAATTGTGATATGAATTGTTGTATCGTGTTGTGGTTTAAACACTCTCCTTGATGTTATTTATGCTTCCTACCTTGCTTGTTAATAATATACATGTGCTTGGTAAGGAAGAGTGTAAAGCACGAAGGGTGATGCCGTGCCATTTGAGAGTGTAATGCACGAAGGGCGATGCCGTACCATTTGAGAGTGTAAAGAACGAAGGGTGATGCTGTGCCATTTGAGAGTGTAAAGCACGAAGGGTGATGCCGTGCTATTGAGAGTGTAAAGCACGAAGGGTGATGCCGTGCTATTTCATTTATATTATCAGGTGAGGACGAGAGTAAAAGCACGAAGGGTGATGCCGTGCAATTATTTTTATATTATCATATATTCATGGCACGAAGGGTGTTTCCATGCAGGCGAGGACGAGAGACATACATTACATTGTGATATCGTTTTGTTGTTTATACATTCATGCCTTTATCTTGAGATGTTATCGTGTACCTATATTTTCTATGTGACTTGTACTCGTTGTTGTTTCCTGTGTGCCTCCACTTTTATTTCTTTTATTGTCATTGACATTTCTCCCACCTAGTTGGTACTGTTATATGTATGTACGGTGAGAAAGATATAAATGCACGAAGGGTGATGGCGTGCAATTGATTTGATCTACATATATATATATATATATATATATATATATATATATATATATATATATATATATATATATATATATATATATATATATATATATATATATATATATATATATATATTGGGTGAGAATGAGACAAGTGCACGAAGGTATTGCCGTACCATTTGATGTGATATGTTGAATATATTTCTCACGCCAGAAAAGTTAAATGAGGTGTCACATGGTGACTTTTATTTGAAAGAACTATATATATTAGAAAGATATTTATTTGAAAGAATTTTATTAGAAGAATATTTACTTGAAAGAATTATATATATTAGAAAGGTATTTATTTGAAAGAATTATATTAGAAGAATATTTACTTGATTGAATTATATATATTAGAAAGATATTTATTTGAAAGAATTATATTAGAAGAATATTTACTTGAAAGAAATTATATATATTAGAAAGATATCTATTTGAAAGAATTATACTAGAAAGATATTTACTTGAAAGAATTATACTCGAAAGATATTTATGTGAAAGAATTTTAATGGAAGGATATTTATGTAAAGAAAGTATATTCGAAATATATTTATTGAAAAGGATTATATTCTAGAGACTTTTATTGAAAAACTTATAGGTAAAAGATGTATATTGAAGGGACTTAATTAATTGGTTGTACCTGTATTTATTATTCGTTTGAGTAATATTTATGGTGTTCCTGTTGCTTTGCTGTTTAAATCACTAGTTGATTGGTGTTGCTATTACTGCTATTTGTTTTCTATTATTTTGTATCTCATATTGCACAGGTTATTAGACTAATGAGTATCTTGACTGTACCTCGTCACTACTCCACTGAGGTTAGTCTTGATACTTATTGGGTACTGACCGTGGGGTACTCATACTACACTTCTGCACATTTTTATGCAGAGCCAGGTATTGGAGATATCGGACTTGGGCAGAGTAAAGTGGGATCATAAGAATTCAAGGTAGAGCTACTTGGTCGTCGCAGTCCCTTGGAGTCTTTCCATTTTATTGTACTGTTGATTTCTTATTCGATCAGTACTGTATATTCGATCCTCGAGATAATTTCATGTATTCAGTTAGAGTTCGTGACTCAGTACTACCAGTCTTGGGAGGTTGTTATATTCATATTTATTCTGATGTTAGTTTCTATTTTTTTTTAAAAAAGGCTTGAATTATAATTAAAATCGGCTTACTTAGTCTTAGAGACTAAATGCCATCACGACGCCCGAGGTGGAATTTTGGGTCGTGATACTTACCTCTCTCCGAAATTCCATAACCGGCTCCAACGCTGCTCTAACACCTCAAACCGATGCCCGTCGCTCATAGTTTTCTTTAGTTTTTCACATAAAAATTTTTTGGAAAAAGATACGAATTGTGCACGCAAATCGAAAAAGGCTGAATGGAGCTATTCGGAGTCTCAGAATACATAAATGAAGATTAAAATTAAAAATGACCTATCGGGTCATCACAATTACTCCTTAGCACGTGAGTCCTTTAATATGTTTTTTCATTTTATAGAATATTATTGTAACCTTTGGCAGTTCTTCCTGGTTTAGTTTGTTGTTACTTTTATTTTTGATGTTTTTATTGAATTTTGGAAGAATTATTTTCCGCTTAATCCTTTTTCTTTTCACCATCCAATTTAATTATTTTAGATAAAAGATTATGTTGGTTTATAGATTTGGTTAAAACAGGATTTACGTTTGAGAAAATATGTAAATACTAACATAGTATCAAGATGAGATTTTGCTACTAATATTCAAGTTTTCTTTCTTAGCAATAACTTCTTTCAAAATCTTTAAGGCTAACGTCTTTTCCTTTTTTATTTCTGATCCAATTCAATATTCTTTTAACAATAAACAATGAACATTTAGTACTTCAAATCAAATAAAACTTTAACTACCTTATTGTGTTGAAAATATTCAGGAATCAAGTTAACACGCGACTTTTACATTTTAGGCTATTCTTTTATGATATTTTTGAAATACAAGTAATTCCTATTTGAAACCATTTGTTGTGTTGACATTATTATTGTAATTTGTTATAAACTAAAATTGCACAAAGAAAATAAGTGCATACTACTACTGTATAAAAGATTATTGTAACAATTCATGGTTGAGACTATTGTTTAATTTAGACAAACGACATTGTAAAATACTAACATAAGTAAAAGATATCCATGTTCATTCCAATATCAGCTTTATATTAATTGATTACATAAATCTCTTTTCACGGATCAACAAAAACTTAGCTATGCAATTTGGAGGATGAAAAAAATTAAAGAGTCAGATTGCTAGAAACTACAAAGTGCAAAAATGCAGAAAGGTTATTACTTTAACTTGTAGAAGATTATTGCTGCAATTCATGTTTACCAGGTACACAGAGGTTTTGGTTGCTGAAGTGATAAAAAGAACATACACCAAGTATATTGTCTATGATGAGATCAAATATATGATACAACAACACAACATATTATTATCTCGACAACACAATATTATCTTTCATCTTTTGCAGGTTTAGAAGACGCCTCATTACCTAAATTCAATTATTGCATCAATGTAACAGTATTTATTTTTCCATTTAAATGAATGCTACATGTTATTCGATATCAATCGCTATCACATAGTTCATACTCCATCCGTTCACTTTTACTTGGCACGTTTTGACTTTTCATGCCCCTTAAGAAATAATTAATGAAGTGCATAATTTATCATGATACCCATATTAATTGATGCATATTTTATTGAATTTGAGAAAATGATTTGAAATGAGTAATAAATATTGTGGGTATAACAGAAAAAAAAAATTATCTTCTCTTGATATGCGTAAAGTGACAAGTAAAAATAAAAATCTATTTTTAATATACCTACCAAATAAAAGTGAACGGAGGGAGTATTATTTTATATTTATATAATGACATCGTTTACACATAATTCATATTATTTTATATTTATATATTATTTTATTGATACATGCAAAATGTATACTAAAGTTAGTATACTTTAAATGGATGAATAGTGTATTAAAACTACATATTATGAGAAGCTAAAATATTTATGTACAATGGTGAGGGAAGTCGTCTTCCTTACTCTTCTCAATGAACAACACACATTATAGTAATTTAGATACTTTTATTTGTGTAATTAATACGTAGCTTTTACATAAAATTTATGTAATTTTAATATAAATTTTTAATACTCTTTGAACTTTCTTAATTAGATAAAACTTAGATAAGCTTTGCCGATAATATTTATTTAACTTTACACTACAAAAATTTATTTGCTAGGATTTAAATAAAATTATAAATGAGCCTGAATATATGCATTTTAAATGCCTTTTTCCCTCAAAGAAAAGATATAGTACATCAAAATTTGTTATTTGCTGCGTTTTGTATAACTTTGTTGAATTTTTTAATATCGCGCAAAGCATGAATTATTCTACTGGTAGTTTATATATTGGGGGAGGGTTCCGCTCATGTTTCTTTTGTATATTTGGGTTGGGTCGGATCGGGTCGGTCCTATTAGTAAAATATAAAAAATGAAAGATGTGGAGTAAAAACATATTGTATCGGAAAGTTTAATTTTCCGGCAACTGTGATTTTTGAGTAAGTAGGTGAAAGTCTTGTGATTTTTGTGTTAAAAAGTATAGTGTAACGACCCGGCCGGTTGTTCTGAGTATTACAACTTCATTCCTCCATTTACTGCTCAATTTGTGCTTTACAACTGTTATGTAACTTGCCGGGGTAATTGGTTTGGGTCCGGTAAGGTTTTAGAATGAATTGATACACTTAGTCTTAAGGATGAAAGCTTAAGTTGAAAAGGTTGACCGGATGTTGACTTATGTGTAAATGACCCCCGGAATAGAGTTTTGATGATTCCAATAGTTTCGTATGGTGATTTGGACTTAGGAGTGTGTCCGAAAAATTATTTAGAAGCCCGTAGTTAAATTAGGCTTGAAATGACGAAAATATAAAATTTAAGTTGGAAGTTTGACCGGAGAGTGGGAATCCAGTTCTAAAACTTTTCATAGGTCCGTTATGTTATTTATGACTTGTGTGCAAAATTTGAGGTCAGTCGGACTTGATTTGATAGGTTTCAACATCAAATGTAGAAGTTAGAATTTCTTAGTTTTGTTAAGCTTGAATTGGGGTATGATTCGTGGTTTTAGCGTTGTTTGATGTGATTTGAGATTTTTAGTAAGTTCGTATGATGTTTTGGGACTTGTTGGTATGTTTGATTGAGGTCCCGAGGACCTCGGGTGTGATTTAGAGTGGTTTCAGACCATTTTCCCTTGTTTTGCAACTGCTGGAGCTGGTGTTTGGTGTTGTTCTTCGCGAACGCGAAGGGTCTCACGCGTTCACGAAGAAGGATTTTGGGGTGCTGGAAATTTCCCCATTGCGAACGCGATGCAGTAGACACGAACGCGGAGAAGAGGTTGGGCAAGCCTACGCGAACGCGAGCGGGTTGTCGCGATCGCGAAGAGGAAGGGGAGCTGGGAGAACAGAGATCGGAAGGCTTCGCGAATGCGGCAAGGAGGTCGCGAACGCGAAGGAGGAAATTATGGCAGCACATTTTTGTGCTTCGTGAACGCAAGGCAAGGGCCGTTTTCGTGAATAAGAAAAGCCTGGGCAAAAACTTTAAATTCTGAAAATGGGACTTCGTCCCATTTTTCATTTTTGGCGAATTGGAGCTTGGGAAGAGGCGATTTTTGGGGGATTTTCAAGGAAAAGAATGGGGTAAGTGTTGTTAACTCAATTTTGGTCAAATTACTAGAATCCATGGTTGTTTTTAGAATTTAAATGGTGAATTAAGTTGGAAAATTTAGAAAACTCTCTTGGTTTAATTTGAATATTTGAGGGTCGAGTTGATGTCAAATTTGAGTAAAATTTATATGGTTGGACTCGAGGTTGAATGGGCGTTCATATTTTATAACTTTTGTCGGGTTCCGAGACATGGGCCCCACGGGCGATGTTTGAGTGTAATTTTGGATTTTGTGGGAAAATTAATATTTTGATATGGAATTAATTCCTATAATTTGTGTTGACTGAATCAAATTAATTGTGACTAGATTCGAGCCGTTCAGAAGTTGATACGCGCATAATAGAATTTATGAAGAATTGTTTATCTTGCTCGACATTGGATTCGGCTTGTTCGAGGTAAGTAATTCTTCTAAACTTGGAGCAGAGGGTATGAACCCTCATTATACGTGTTATGTCAATTATTTGGAGGTGACGCATATGCTAGGTGATGGGCGTGCACCATAGAAATTGATACCCAGTTGATTCAGTAGAGCTGTATAGTCAATTAACTTGTATATTTTCATATATTTTTATGTGTTAGAGAAACTGAGCTGTGACTCATGTTAGAAATCATGCTTAGGCAAATGTTGGTATTATTGGGACCCACTGAGGCCAGTTCTGCTGTCGAAGTATATGTTTAAACTGTAATTTCGTACTCAGTCATATACATTCATTGCATATCATATCTCAGTCTCTGTTGTTATTTATTGATACATCATATCATCATTTTGGGCTAGTTTCATGACACTGTGAGCCCGAGAGACTGGAGAGATTGATGACTGAGTGAGGCCGAGTGCTTGATTTTTGAGATATTGATACTATAGCACGTGAGTTATCCGTGCGGATCCAGATATTGATACTATAGCACGTGAGTTATCCGTGCGGATCCAGATATTGATACTATAGCACGTAAGTTATCCGTGCAGTACGTGAGTTGTCCATGAGGATCCAGATATTTATACTATAGCATGTGAGTTGTCTGTGCAACACGTGAGTTGTCCGTGCAGTTTATAGTGCTTGGGTTGAATGAGCCCCTCCGGAGTCTGTACACACCCCCAGTGAGCGCTGGTACCTACTGAGTGCGAGTGCCGAGTGACTGGGAGGACTGGGTGACTGAGAGGACTGAGTAAATTGATACTCTGAGAGTATGCACATGATTTTATCACTGAGTTGCATCGCATTGACATGCACACTTGACATACAGGCATAGAGATGTATTTTCCTCATGTTGTACGATATGGCGTCATTCATGACTTCACATACTCATTGACATGTAGGCATAGAGATGTATTTTCCTCATACCATTTAAAAATGAAACATCCGATCTGTTGTTGAAAAGCTTTTGGGAAAATCACAGTTTTTACAAAACGTACTCATATTTTGGTGATTTCAGTAAAAGATTTGAGTTTTCACTGATATACTTGAAAAGCAAGCCTATTTTTCTATACTTGTGAACGAGCTGAGTATTTTATCTCTGAGCTACTTCTTTTATTACTTCCATTATGTTGTTATGAACTGTTGTTCGTTATTGGTGTTGGACCCCGACATGTATTCCAGATCGTCACTACTTTCAACCTAAGTATAGATCTATTACTTATTGAGTACATGGGGTTGGTTGTACTCATACTACACTTCTGTACCTTGTGTGCAGATTTTTTGGATGTTGATCTTACTGTACATGGCGGGAGATGGATCTGAAGATGTACTTTCGTTCCAGTCATTGCTGTCTTTTGTTCATGGTAGCTTTAGAATTTTAATCTGTTCATGTATATTTTAAACAGATGTTGTATTTCATTTTATACCAGCTTGGTAAACACTAAATCTTAGAAGCTCATATATTTTGTACTACCAGTCCTTGTGAAGTGTATTAGAGTCAGTTAAATATTAATTGAATTGGATAGTTGTTAATTGGCTTACCTGACGAGTTGGGTTAGGTGCCATCACGACTATGTGGATTTTGGGTCGTGACATATAGTTATATGACTTTGCTAAACAACTGACGAGCGCAAAACCGGTATATAAAACTTAGGCTCGCGAGTCGAATATAGTATAGAAAATATCGTATCCACAGAGATTGAATTTAAATAGTGTTTTCGCAGCTTCTAGTTTAATTGCTATCCAAGATGATCAACAATTGTGGTTTATGTGATTTAAAACTAAAATTAACTAAGAGTCTAAACTATTGGCTAATGACAATTGACGCAAGTAATGAGCGAAGGAAGATATCAATTAGGAGAAAATAGGATTGATAGGATAGGTGCAAGATAAATGTTTGGGATTTAACTCTAGATAATTCACTTCTAATTATCAAGTGAGTCTCTCGAATTTACTTGGTTGTTAGTTCAATTGATTAGTAGAAACTCTTCTCTCGATTAAATCTCAACCTCACAAGATGAACCAATTTAAGCCTTGTGAAGATATGCAAGAATTCGTAGTGGATTGATCTTTAGGAGAACCTCTCTCGATTATCCTCCTAACTAGGCCTAAACAATAATTCAACTAGACTCTTTCGATTACTAAGAAGAATTAATAAATTCAACCAACAAAATAGAATGCAAAGATATCACAAGTTATGCCTCTCTCGATTATATGAACAAGTGAGTATAGATGCAATAATTAAAATATCCAAAATGATTCAATACATAAACTAGAGTTATAATCCACAAACAAATATCAATACACCAAATCCATCAAACCCTAAAGAGAACTACTCCATAGATATGAAGTAATTCATCACAAATATAAAGAAAAACTTAAAATGATCCAAACTCTTGTCTTGAGTGAGGATTGAATGATGAATTCCTCGTGCTTTCACTTCTCTACCTTCTCTCTAGCCTCCTTAGGTCGTAGATGTGTCAAAAGTCCTCCAAATAATATTTTTACATGTATTTATACTATGTAGGGTTGGGCCCAAATGAAAACACCTTTTCCTACACGAAATTGGATTGTAGCTCTGTAAAAAATACACAGGCGCACCGTATGGGGCAACGCGCTATGCGGAGCATTAGTGGGGAAGTTCAGAGAGCTGATTCTGACAGATTGCAGGAAAAATGTACAGGCATGGTGCCCCACGCGCCGCGGTAGTGGCCCTTTCTCTGAGTACGGATTTTTCTTGCTTTTTAGCTACCCCGACATGGTTCTCGACCCCTGAACGCGATCCAGGCTTATTCCCTTAGGCTTTTACTCATACTTCAAAGCTCCAAATCACTCGAATTCATTCTATAACAATTACATAGTTCGGAATCCTCCTACAAAGCATAAAATACACAATTAGTGCATAACACTATCGATTAAAACGCAAACTCTATTAAAGTGCAGTAAATTAGAGTGCAATAAGCGACTAAAACACGAGATTATAGCTTACCATCAACAACATTATAATATATGACCAATTATATAATTTATCCCAAATATTAATATGTCGTATCGTTTAGAGTTCTTCGTCTCGTGTATTATTAACGAAGCTCCCAAAAGTTCCTCTTTCAATTGCCATAGTGTAGTGGCAGTTAGGGGTATCAATGGTTTCTCCATTTTTTTATTTTGTATAATCAAAATTAGATTTTTTGAAATCGTCCCAATCATCTCAGTTTCTCTTCAATATCTGTACAGTTCGGTTATTTTTAGGTATTTTAAAAAAAAAAATCATGTAAGAGTCTCTAATAGAAATTAGAATGCGATAAAATACGTATTTAAATCTGTAGAATCACTCATGTTATGATCTTTTACATCCCGGGTCTTCGCGTTCCGTCATCTGGCTTATGTTCTTCATGTAGCATTCAGGCCGAATGATTCTATGAAATTACGTCGATACTTCCATATATTATGGGTAACGTACGAGACATCTCTATTTTTTCCCCGAGGAATCTTTAGAATTCTCACTGCTTAACTTTCAATTCGCCTCTGACCATCAAATGAAATGTGAATAACCTGTCCTCATCTCTTTGAAAGAAAGGGCGCTTCCGGTTCTGTCGGTGCTTGAAATAATTTTGTCTTCTCCATATTACTATATCTCTAGAGTTAATAATTTTATATGAGGAACTACTGAACTCAATCACTTGTTGCCTCTTGAAAACTCGCTTCAGATATGAAACTTTGAGTATTGAGAGATGCACTTGTTATTTCCAATAAGACGACTCGGTAACAGATCGCTTCTTCCAAAGCGCGCCCCATTCGTTCTGCTCGCAACAATCCAATAAGTTTTCCGGGTGAAAAAATATTAGACATTCCTATTCTTACAATTTTAAAGTCAATGATCAAGGGAATACGAAAGATAGTTAGAATAGAGAATTATCCCACTATTCTACTGCAACACAAGAGAAATAGAGCAAAGACAAAAGAAATATAGATCACACGAGTTAGAATATATTAATCAAGATTTGACTCGAGAATAGAGTATATTAGAAGATTTAGTATACAATAAGAAAAATCTAAATCAATCAGAGGAATGATATTCAATACTTTATGGTTTGCTACTCAAGATCACTGGAATACATGTGGCTTGCTACTCAAGATGATAGCTAAAAGTGAATTAATTTCAATAGGAGTAGTATAATAAGTTTGAGAGATGAGACTTTGGGCTTTAATTATTTATTGGCTTGGAAATGTTTTCATAATCACAAGGCCCAAGGAATGTTTTGTTATTTTTAAACTTAATATATAAATATATTTTTCTTATATAAATTATTCGGGATGGTTCGGTAATTTTTTCGGTGTATTTTTATAAAACTAGTTTCTCTGCACGTGCGTTGCACGTGTATGTCAAATCATGTAGTACGTGATTTCATAAAATAATATACATATTATTCAAACAAACTTTTGAGTAATAATTATATATGAAAGATATCCTTCATATTCTGAAAGGAGAAAGCTGAATTCTTGGTTTAGACCATGCTTGGTAGCAGATTAAGATTCACAAATGTCACATATTGTTTTATTATCTCTTATTTTTGGTAGAATTTAAACTTATTTCTAATAAAATCATCCCCGTAAAGTAATAGTTGTATGATCATACCTATATTTTTAAATTGCATAAATTACATGAACTTGTATACATCAAATAAATTTTTTTCAATTGAAAACTTGTTTATTTTAACTTATCTTTCATTTGTAACTATAATTTTTCTTTACCTGCTTCGTCCTTGTCGAATAATCAATTTTACAGTTACTAACATGCAAATTACATCTGAAAAGCATGAGATTAAAATTAAAAGAACAGTTTAAATTTGTATTAACTGGTCAATGTTAGTTGCAAAGCAAACACAATCAACCAATCATGCCTCAAATACAATACATAACATTTAAGTTTAACACTGCAAATAGAGGAGAAAAAAGATTTATGACTACAGTCAGGCGTATCCAAAATAAACATTCTCAAACATCCTGCTTGTTCCTCTTGTTTGAAAAACCGGGTTGGGGGGGGGGGGGGGGGGGGGCTTAAATATGCCTCGTACAAATATAAGACAAAGTAGGAATGGAGAAGAAATGAAATAATTGTGACTTTTAATGAAGGAGTATGAAGAGTTTTAGTATTTTTAAATTTTTTCTAAATAAAATATTTAGGTTATTAGAAGGACATTTTGGTAATTTAACTTTTTATATTTGAGATTCCCACTTTTATAATAATGTAGATAGATAAATTAAAAACGTACACTGATTATCAGTACAGTAATAGTTTTATATAAAAACCTGCAATTTTATTTTAAAAAAACTTAATAATCGGTTCGATATGATTAGGTTTCGGTCGATTTAGTTGGTTTTTAAAGTGGCACCACTTTCCTTCTCCTAGAAATTTTATTTAGATATGAGAAGTGTACATTTTTAATCTTGACACACTAGTTTCATTCTCTTATTATAGGGCGTGGATTACTTTGCAATTAATTGCCAATTTTGAGCACAATCCCTTAACTGAATTGAAAATCCATCCACCCCAATAAACTGAAGCCTGTTATAAGAGAGACTATTTTATTATCGGACTGAGTTAATCGTTACTTAAGCTTTTACCTTATTGTTGGGAATTTGATTTTCTATCTTATACCTCTTTCTCCATGTCCTCTATGCATAATAAATTGTTCTAAAAAATTCCATCATCAAAAGATGTATGAGAAGAATTCTTTCTCCATGTCCTCTATGCATAATAAGTTGTTTTAAAAAATTCCATCATCAAAAGAAATATGAAAAGAAAATTATAAAATTAAAAAAAAAAAACCGGACACCATCCTGAGAGAAAGCTAAATATTGCCTTCATTCTTCACAGATATAAAACAAGAAAACAGGATTTATCTTGTTAACTTTTGGGCTCATTCTACTATGTAGCTGAAGTTGTTACACCACATTATCCTTTCTGCTACTTGATTTAGTCATGTTTGATTTCAAAATAGACCAGTAATCACGTGAAATGACATGTTGCAAAAGTTATAAATGACTGGAGATGGAAGTAGGTATTAAAAAAGAAGATGAAGTAAGTAGGCACACATATTCACGAGGGCAAGTAGCGAGCAGTTCGTCAGCCAAAATATTTTTCTTGTATTATTAACCTTTGGGTTTGTATACGGGTGAAACCGGGTAACATATACGGGGTCAAACGAAGCAAAGGTACGATTATACGGGGTCGGAATCAAAGTCGGAACGCCTCGTACTAAGGTCCGAACGGAGTGGTCGCCACCGGGCTTGATAAGACATTACTTCTCCGATCCCGAAACGAGCTCCGAGACCTCGAAAGACACGACAACGGTTGCCCACGACCAACAGAGGGCCGCGATATCCGCACCCCATCGAGTATCATGGCGCAGATCTCGGCCCGTATCGGTAGCGGATCAGTGATTAACAAAAATAATTTTTTTTTTTTACCTTTTTTAGAATTGTACTAGGGGTAAAACTCTCCTACTATATAAGGGGGTAGTCTTTATTGAAGGAACACGTTGTAACACGCATATTAAAGCAATACAATTTCATTTTTATTGCTCTCTAGCTATAGCAAAATTGTTGCTTTACTGTTCGTTGTTCATAGCATTACAACTGGTTTGATTATTCGTTTTATCTTTCATTCATTTATCTAACATCATCAACTACTTGTATTGATTCAATCCACATATCCTTAAAATCACGTATAAATTTAATTGTTATTCATTTTAAGGGTAAACAGTTTGGCGCCCACCGTGGGACTAAGGATAATAGTAGTGGTTCGATACAAATCTCCATAACACGCTCTATTTTACACTTGTTCTTTAAGGTCTCAATTTCAGGTTAGCTTAAAAATGTCAAATTCTCAGTCTGCTCACTTGAACGTTGAGGATGGGTCTGGCCATCAGGGTAAAACAACAATCTGGTGCCTAGCAATGAGATGTCCCATGATGATCCCAACGGGGCCACAATCGTAGACTCGGTCGATGCTAACTCACATGTGGCCATCGACGCCAACCTTCCTACCAACCCCAAAAACAGTGTTCGCGGAGGAGCCCGACCAACGGCTCAAGGAGCACCTGAAGGCGAAGGCAACGGGGTCAGTCTACGATGGATCTTCGAAATGCTGCAGGCTCAGCAGGCAGCGATAGTGCAACTGCAAAACCAAAATCGCGTCCCCAGCAGAGTTGAGCCCGAACAGCCCCGGGAAAACACCCGAAGAAATGAGCAGATCACCGAAAGGCCGGGCGAAGCCGAGTTCGCCTGAAGTAATGAAAATGTTAGAGGCATTAACGAAACGAGTGGAATCTGGTAAAAAGGAAATCGAGGCAAACAACAAGAAGGTAGAGACATACAATTCCCGGGTTGATCAAATCCTGGGAGCGCCTCCAATATTACGGGGCCCGGACTCTAAAAAATTTGTCCAAAAGCCTTTCTATCCGAGCGCGGAACCGAAACCAATCCCGAAGAGGTTTTGTATGCCAGCTATTCCAAAATATAACGGAACCACAAATCCAAATGAGCATGTGACCTCCTACAAATGCGCCATCAAAGGCAATTACTTGGAAGATGACGAAATCGAGTCAGTGTTATTAACGAAGTTTGGGAAACCTCTGTCAAAAGGAGCGATGATATGGTACCACCACTCTATGCTCACAGATGCTTTTGTGAAGGCTCATGTCGGGGCCATCAAGGTCGAGACCAGAAAATCGGACATTTTCAAGGTTAAGCAAAGGGACAAGGAGATGCTCAGTGAGTTCGTGTCGAGGTTTCAAATGGAACGGATGGACCTGCCTCCGGTTGCGAACGATTGGGCCATTCAGGCATTTACTCAGGGACTCAATCCCCGAAACACCTTCGCTTCGCGATAACTGAAACAAAATATGGTAAAATACCCGGCGGTAACTTGGGCCGACATTCACAACAGGTACCAGTCAAAAATTAGAGTCGAGGATGACCAACTCGGAGCCCCTTCCAGGTTCGTTTATCCCATCAGAACCGATGTCAGTCCTTAGAGAATCGTAGATCATGAATCAAGGCCGGTCCGAGATCGGTATCAACCCTACAGTGCAGATCAATGGGGAAATGGGTCCGGGCGCAACTCTACAAGAAACAAAAAGAGAAGTGATCGAGAGCCTAATAACCGAGCCTTGATGAGCAAAAGTGGTTTTGATAGGCCACTCAGATGGAGGGAAGCTCCTAGATTGTCAGAATATAACTTCAACAATGACGCAACAAGCATCGTATCGGTCATTCAATGCATCAAGGAGACCAAGTGGCCTCAACCATTACAATCCAACCCTACCAAGATATACCCTAACCTAATGTGTAAGTATCATGGCACTCATGGCCACAGGACCGAGGACTGCCAACAACTGAGGGAAGAAGTTGCACGGTTGTTTAATAACGGGCATTTCCGGGAATTCCTGAGTGATCAAGCCAAAAACCACTTCAGGAACAGGGACTCCAACAAACAAATCGACATAGAAGAACCTCAACACGGCATCAACATGATCATTGAAGGGGTCGATGTCCCTCAAGGGCCCATGATAAAGTGCACAAAAGTATCCATCACGAGGGAGAAACGCACCCTAGATTATATCCCGGAGGGAACCATTTCGTTCATCGACGAGGATGCCGAGGGAATCGTGCAGCCTCATAATGATGCGCTGGTAATATCCGTACTTATAAACAAATCCCGAGTTAAGCGTGTGTTGATTGATCTAGGCAACTCGGCCAACATCATCAGATCGAGAGTCGTAGAACAGTTAGGGCTACAAGATCAAATAGTTTCGGCGGTCCAGGTGTTAAACGAATTTAACATGGCATGTGAAACTACCAAAGGAGAAATAATGTTGCCAGTAAATACTGCCGGGATGATTTAGGATACCAAATTCTATGTGATCGAAGGGGACATGAGGTATAACGCCTTATTCGGAAGGCCTTGGGTTCAAAACATGAAGGTAGTACCCTCGACACTACACCAGGCACTAAAGTTCCCCACACCAGGAGGAATCAAGACGATTTATGGAGAGCAGCTAGTCGCAAAAGAAATGTTTGCATCCGACGAGGTGATCCCCATGCTCGTTCTCTCGACATCAAAGAACACGGAGCCGACTAGGAAGGAAGAAACTAAATAGCAATCACCGATACCGGCCCCGACCAAATCGAAAGAGTGAGGATCAGGTGAGGATTATGATTACGGAGTCCCTACATTGTTCATCGCCCTTGATGATTCCGATGCCACCAAATCAACGGTTGAGGAGCTGGAGCAAGTCATATTGATCGAACACTTGCCTGATCAGAAGGTATACCTGGGTACGGGGTTAATTCCCGAGCATAGGAAAAAACTCATTGAATTTCTTATAGCTAACATAGATTGTTTCGCTTGATCCCAACTTGATATGATAAGGATCCCGCCGGAGGTGACCACTCATAAGCTGAGATTGGACCCAAAATTCCATCCAGTTAAGCAGAAAAGGAGACCACAGTCCGAGGTCAAGCATGATTTTTTATACTTCAATACCACACAAGAGAGGGGTGATTTGTGTGGTGTCCAATTTTTCGTGTGCACAGATTATAGAAGGACCTGATTTTTCTATGTTTTCATTATACTACCGTTGCGGAATAATAAATGCAGAAAGTAAAGAATATAAGTATTTTTACGTGAAAAACACCCGGCTCAAAAGATGATAAAATCACGACCTATTACACAGTAGGATTTTTTCCAACACTTCACTAGATAATTAAGCCAAAACAACCTTTACAAAACTCTTTGAAAACCTAAGGATTACCTCTAACCCTTTGTAGCAACTAGCCTCAGACTGTTGCGACAATTTCAAGTTAACTCTAACTTTAACACTACAGTCATAGTACCTAGTGCAAATGCTTCTAAAGAAAGCTGAAAGGTACAACTCAAAAGCCCTACTATAATTAAACTAGAATAAAACACAGACACTTGGAACTGGTTCTTCTATCTGGTTCATGTAGCTTCAGGTTCGCACACTTGAATCACACAGGAATTGCTTGCAAAATGCCTTGCTATTTTGCTCTCAACTCTCGTTTAACTTTAGCGTTTGTGCGTACCTGTAAAATGAGAACATCTTGCAATATATAGAGTTAGTAGAATAGGAAATAACTAGAAGTCTAATGCTTTACTCTTCCTTGGTGGAAGAGTTCTAGTTATCTTCAACTTCTAACTCCTCCCTTATCTAGGATAGAATTCTCTTCGAGTAAGGATTCCTTCTCTTTATCAATTATGCAACCTTTACATTCAGGAGATATAAGATATTACCACTTAAGCTTATCTCCTTCACGTACATACCTTCTGCTTGAATTTGGCCGTGTCTGTGTACTCTCGTTTAACTTTAGCATTTGCGAGTACCTATAAAATGAGAACATCCTGCAATATATAGAGTTAGTAGAATAGGAAATAACTAAGTGTAATGCTTTACTCTTCTTTGGTGGAAGAGTTCTACTTATCTTCAACTTCTAACTCCTCCCTTATCTAGGATAGAGTTCTCTTCGAGTAAGGAGTCATTCTCCTTATCAATTATGCAACCTTTTCGTTCAGGAGATATCAGATATAACCACTTAAGCTTATCTCCTTCACGTGCATGCCTTCTGCTCGAATCTGCCCATGCCTGTGTACATTGTATATGAACCTGGTCCATGCTTGAGTTCCTTTATCAATCATCAAAACAGCCTTCACTTAGGCCAACAAATTCCTCCTTTTTGATGATGACAAACTCTATGCTTTTAATAAACATAAGGCATGTTTCAACTCATCTCAACATCAACACAATGTGAGAACACTTTCCATTTTAAGGTCACAAATCATCAAGGGCCAAGTTTATTAGGTTATAAACATCACAATCTAAATTAAAAAGCACAACCTATCTTCCCCTTTTTGGCATCATAGAAAAGTTGCATAATTATGTTAGATAACCATATTTTAATAAATATCACTCATGGCCATTGGGGCTACTACAAATGCAATCATGGAGTCAAATATCATTTATCAATCTAATGCTATTAGCTATCTAAGAAGCATCAACAAACAGTTAGAGAACAATAATAGTTGAATATCATTGATACTAGTCATCCACAAAGCATAAAGAAAAATAAAGGTACTAGATCATGAGAAAAAGAACAACAAAAAAATCCCATCTAGGTCACTCGTTTGTCTAACTATGCTAGGAAGGTTTCGAAGCTAGGAAGGACCAGGTTCTTGGTTTCTGGCATGAAGCAGGTTCAACATATCATGAAGAATGCCTTCATTCTTCTCCTTCTCCTTTGCAAGCTTAGCCCTGAGAGCATCACTCTCAATTTCTACTTCAGCCAGCCTCTTGTTTAGCATCTCAATGCCAACATCCTTATCCCCACTCTCTTGCACCAAGGCTCTCACTTTGTTGTTCACAACCCCTTCTTGGATGAACCAGATTCTTTAAGAGCAGTGTGGACTTGAAATGAGTGAGTATAGCGGTGAGAATGAAACCATAAGGTATGACATGAGTTTTGGTGCCCGTTAGAACCCAATCAAGAAGTTGGATGATAAACTCAGGCCAATTGATCTGCCTCCCACTATCCATGCATTCCATAAGGACCAGGTCCATGAAGGTAGCAATGTGCCTTCTTTCCTTCCTGGGCAATACAACCTTGTTAACAAATTCAAACAACACTTTGTGGGCGGGCCTCATATCACTTTTGTAAACAGCCTTGGGCTGAAGCTCTTCCTCATTGTTAGCAAACTTCCTTATAATGGCAAGTGAGGTGGGGAGGTTTTCAAGGCTTGGTCATTTTAACTTTTTGTAATCATTGTAACTTTCAGCAGGTACTCCGAGAATCTCTCCCAATTCCTTGTCATCAAAGCTGACAGTCAACCCATTCACCACATTAGTGACTCTGCCATTTTTTATCTCACAATTTGTCATGAACTCCACAATCTCAGTTCTGGCAAGCTTTCTATCCATTTGAAGGACCATGTCCTTCAAACCCTGCAGTTGTAGTTTTTCCGGCAGCATCACTATACGTTCCTCCTCCAAGTCCCTGAGGAGTCTACCCTTCAATTGGTTCTTTTCCCAAACTTGACCAACTTGTCCTGCTCTTCATTTGATTCCTCTTCTTCTTCACTTTCCTCTTCCTCCACTATTTACACTTTCCTAGACTTTCTTGCAGATCTGGTTCTTTTGCCAAGGTAGAAGGCTCTGCATCAGTCGTCTTTGAAGGTGACTTCTTCTTGGAAGTCTTTGTTTTTTTTCTTTAGAGCCACAGCCTCCACCTCCCCTGCCTTGTCTTCATTACGAAGGACTAGGTCCATCTCCTCAATGTCAATTGCGTCAACAGGCTTACTCACTTTCTTCTTTCCCTTTGCAACAACTTTTCATTTACTCTATTTTAGGGCTATTTCCAGTTCAGCCTCACTCTGCTTCTTTTGACTCTTTTTAGCTCTTTCTTTTGTAGGAGGAGTCTTTGCAGGGATAGAAGAGGCAGCCTTTCTCTTCTTATTTTTCCTAGCAGTTCTAGGGATTTTAATTCTTGAACTTTTGTTTTTTTTCAGATTGTAGAAGTTACACACTCATTTTAGTAGATCTTCGAGTGGTTCCTGTACAGATAGAACAGGTTCTTGGAACCTTTTCCTCAACCTAACCAGCCCCTCAGCAGTACTTGCATCTCCAAACCCACTACCCCCTTCTTCTCTTAAATTTTCTTCCTCCTCAACAACATCCTCACTCCATAACACCATAGCTCTAGTCTCTTCAGTCAATTTACCAGGAGTAGGTGACGATTCAGCCACTCCTTCTTTTCCCTTTCCCTTCATAGCACCTTGAGCACCCTTACTCTCTTTTTCTTTTTATCTTTACCATCAATATTCCCAAATTCATTGGTTTCAACCCCATACATAGTTCCAACCAAAACAAATCTATTTTCCATATTCTCAGCAACTCCAGAAAAATTATATCAAACACAATTTTAGAACCAGAAGTTATCTGCTCTATTTCGGATGAAATAATTTCTTTCCCCTTTATTGTACACTTATATGATTCTTCGGATTTCTGGGGTTCTTCTGCCTGACTTTCCCTTAATTGCTCATTAATTTTCTTGATTTATTCTCCTCTAGTGACTACTTTGCAAGCAAGCATCTTGAACATTCATTTCTTAGAGATAAGTGTGGTTGTGGGTGTGGTTGAAGGTGTGGGTGTGGATTCTTTAGGTGCTGATGAGGGATTTTTAGAGAGGTTGGCCATTTATGGTTGTAGACAAAGTGTGAGTGTTGAGAAGATAAGAGAATATATAGAGAATTTTTTGACGGCAGGAGAGTTTAGAATGACAAAATGGGTAAGGCCAAATAAATTTAAGAAGGTAGAGTCAAATTGGGTAACGACAGCTTTTCAGAAGCTCAAGAGTCTAATCAAACTAGGAGTCAGTTTGAAAAGACGTTAGAGACTTCCCTATATTCTAGGCAATTATTGGGCCGTGGACTCTCCTTGGGTTAAACTGGTTCTTTTTGAAATGGATAAGCTTGAGGGAAGTTAGGATTAAATGGGACTCTTCTTTTGATCATGATCCAAATATGATTATTTCAAAATATGCTAAGTGGAGAGTACATATCATATAATCTTGATGAAACAGGTTCTTTACTGAGAATTCTCTTGTGTAAGTCTGAATGTTTCAAGAAAATAAAGATAATATCATTAGAGATTAATGAGACATTTTAGCACATGGCACAAGAGTATACTAGTAAAAGTATGAGACTGAGCAAAATCTAACCTAATTATGTATAAAATTCTCAAATTGTCTAACCAATTTTTTGAGTTAGAACTGGTTCCTTTTAGGTAATCTTAATCATCCCTAATTCCAACCTTTTCCTTTCAAAGTGATCTTTACTTAGATCTTTTGTGAAGATATCATCTATTTGCTTGTCAGTAGCACAAAATTCTACAGTGATCAAACCTTTTTCATAGTTGTCCCTCAAAAAGTGATGCGTAACATCTATGTGCTTAGTTCTATTATGATGAACTGGGTTCTTGGTTATACTAATTGCACTGGTGTTATCACAAAAGATGGGGATACAACTCAGCTTCAATAGTAGACATGGCCACAGAAGTTTGCTTTTTTGGTGGCCCAAGACACAAGATATGAGCCAAGAAAGTGTGCCATACCTGAGGTGCTCTTTCTATCCATAAGAAAACTTGCATAATCAGCATCAGTATAACCCACTAAGTTAAAATTACTACCTTTTGGATACCATAGACAAAGGTTAGTGGTTCCTTTTAGGTATCTCAAGATCCTCTTGAAAGAAGTCAAGTGAGACGCCTTTGGACTTGCCTGAAATCTAGCACAAAGGCCTACACTGAAAACAATGTCAGGTCTACTAGCAGTGAGATATAACAAAAAGCCAATCATTCCCCTATACAACGTCTGATCAACAGATGAACCAGGTTCATCGATATCTAATTTTGTGGATGTTTCTATAGGAGTGTCAATGTTTTTGGAGTCTTTTATTTTAAACCTGTTAAGCAACTCTTTCACATACTTCTACTGATGGATCATAGTTCCATTTGAATTTTATTTAATTTGTAAGCCTAAAAAGAAATTAAGCTCACCCATCATACTCATTTCAAATTCACTCCCCAGTAGTTTAGCAAATTCTTTACTTAACTTATCACTAGTTGCTCCGAATATTATATCATCAACATATATCTGAACTACCAAGAGATCTTTACCTTTTTCTTTCAAGAACAAAGTATTGTAAATTTTACCTCTCTATTAGCCATTCTTACGCAAGAACTTTGACAATCATTCATACCATGCTCTTGGAGCCTACTTGAGTACATAAAGTGCCTTGTCAAACTTGTACACATGATCAGGACATTCCTTGCTTTCAAAGCCCAGAGGTTGCTTAACAAACACTTCTTCCTTTAGATAGCCATTGAGGAAGGCACTCTTGACATCCATCTGATAGAGAGTAAATTTCATGTAAGCAGCAAAGTCTATAAGGAGTCTAATTGCTTCCAATCTTGCAACTAGAGCAAAGGTCTCATCATAGTCTATGTGCTCCTCTTGACTATATCCCAATCTTGCCTTGTTCCTTGTAAATGTTCCATCTTCGTCAAGTTTGTTTCCGAAGACCTATTTTGTGCCAATTATTGACATGTCCTTAGGTCTTGGTACCAGATGTCAAACTTGACTTCTCTCAAATTGGTTGAGTTCATCTTGCATTGTGTTCACCCAGTATGCCTCTTGTAAAGCCTCGGCAATATTTTTAGGTTTAATAAGAGAGAAAAAAACCAAAAGCACAGATTCTTCAAAGAAAATCTGGTTTTGATTCCAAAGGTTGGATAAGTTATTATGTTCTCAATGGGATGAGAACTTTGATATTTGTGAGGTTTTACAACCAACTTGTTTCCCCTAGATGTTTCTTCAATGTTTTGTTGCTAAGGAACAAGTTCATGGACAGGTTCCCTCGAGGTTTGAGGATCAGTTCCTCTTTGTTCAGTTCCCCCTGTCAGGTTGACCTGGGTGGAAGTACTTGTTGCATCACATGTTCCTTCTTCTGGTGCAGCTTCAGTCTGGGCTGTGGTTTCATTTGAGTTTCTTACTAGCCCAATTACTTCGTCATCATATTCCCGCCTCTTAGGAAGAATGTTAGTTTCATAAAAAACCACATATACACTTTCTTCTACACACATATCTCTTTTGTTATAAATCTTATAAGCTTTACTGTGTGAAGAATATCCCAAGAATACCCCGTCATCATTTCTGGGATCAAACTTACCTAGGGAGTCTTTACCATTATTGTTCACAAAGCACTTGCATCCAAATGCCCTAAGATGTGATATATTTGGTTTTCTCCCTTTAAGTAACTCATAGGGAGTCTTCTCAACAAGAGGTCTAGTCATGCACCTATTTATGATGTAGCATGCAGTGTTCACATCTTCTACCCAGAAACTATGGGGTAATTTACTAGTAAGTAGCATAGTCATAACCATTTCTCCCAATGTCCTATTCTTTCTTTCAACTACTCAATTCTGTTATGGAGTCCTAGGAGCATAAAAGTTATGATCTATGCCATGCTCATCACAAAATCCAGCAAATATAGCATTCTCAAATTCAGTACCATGATCAGACCTAATTGATGCAGGTTGATTACGTAGTTGTTTATGAGTTTTTCTAACAAATGACGTGAATATGTCAAATGCTTCATCTTTAGATGTTAAAAATAGTGTCCAAGTAAACCTAGAGTAATCATCAACAAGCACCATAACATATCTCTTACCACCTCTGCTCAATGTTCTCATTGGTCCACAGAGATCCATATGGACCAGTTCCATCGTTCTGGTAGTGCTTACCATTTTCTTGCTTTTAAAAGAGGATCTTACCTTCTTCCCCCTTGCACAAGCCTCACAAACTTTATCTTCCTTGAGCTTAATATTAGGCAACCCTACCACTAAGTCCTTGGAGACTAGTTTGTTTAGTTGGCTTAAACTGGCATGTACAAGTCTCTTGTGCCAAATGAGGGGATCATTCTCCAATACACTTAAGCAAGTGAGTTCATTATCTGAAAGTGTGGACAGATCCACAACATATATGTTGTTCACTCTTTTTCCCTGCAAAACTATATTGTCAGTGGTAAGATTTATCACAAAGTATTTTGTAGAGGTGAAGGCTACCATGTTACCTCTATAACACAATTGTGATACACTTATTAGACTGTACTTCAGTCCATCTATCAAGTATACATTCTCAATGGAGTGAGAATCCTACTTACCAACATTTCAAACCCCAATGATCTCACCTTTCTTCCCATTTCCAAAGGAGACATTACCTCCCTTAAGATCCTCAAGTGAAAGAAACTGGTTCTTGCTTCCTGTTATATACTTTGAACAACCATTATCCATGTACTATATTTGGCTGCTCCCCTTTACCTGGACCTGCAAAAGGAAATCAATGGTTAGTCTTAGGAACACAAACTAGTTTGGGTCCCTTTCTATAGGCAAATGGATAAATCAGATTCTTTTTAGCCCAACTTGGCAGCCTATCTTTTCCTAGAACAAACTTTTTGTTCTTTTGATCTGCCTTCTCTTTTGTAGTGCATTCACTCTTATAGTGACCAGTGTTACCACAATGTATGCAAATCTTGTTCTCAAGGAGTGTGAGGTACTTACTTTTGGGATCTCACTTAGGTACGGGGTTCCCAAAACCATGTCCTCTTATGTTGCTACTATGATGTTCTTACAGCCATGAAAGTGCATCGGAGGACATGTTCTATTTACAAGTCCTGTCTAGCTCATGCTTGACCTTGTTCAGATCCTCCTTTAGGACTCTTACCTGTTTATCCTATCTTATACAACTCATCTTTCATTTTTCCTACATTTTCTTCTAAAGTGAGTTATGTGTGATCAACTATCTTTTTACCTGTTCCTAATTTCAATTTTAGATTTTCATATCTAAGTTCTAGGACAGTTGTGTCAAGTGCATGAACTTGGTTCTTCAGCACATTATTTTCATATTCAGTTTCACAATCCCTAAGTTCCATGTTTTACAATTAGCTTTCAAAATCACACATTCTTTTGACAGTTGTTCCTTTTTGTTATTCACATCCTCAGATTCGTCAATTAGTTCTAGTAGTAACTCAGATAACCTTTCTTTAGACAAAAATTTAATCTTGTCTTTGAGATGAAAGACACTTACCTCAGTTTCTTCATCTGATTCTCCAATGGCCATAAGTGCGCGTTCATCATCATCATCATCATCATCTGAGCTTTCTCCCTAAGCTGCGTCCATAGCCTTGGTTGATCCTTTGTTGTTGATTTACTTGGGTTGAACTTGTTCCATCTTATTTTTCCTTTGTTTAGCTCTTTCCTTCTTCCCCTCAATTTCCCACAAAAGATAGTTTTTGATGTGGTGATCCATCTTTCCACACTTGTAGCATCTATCATTGGTTTTCTTTTTAGGAGTCTTTGCCTTGCTGTAGCTTCCACTTCTTGAAGAACCATTTCCTCTCCTCAGGTACTTCTTGAAGTCTTTGCTGATTATAGCCATTTCATTTTTATCTAGATCATAACCTTCAGTGATTCTGAGTGCCAAGCTCCTTTCCTTCTTAGATACATCAATTTTCATGGTTTGTCTCCTAAGTTCATAGGCAGTGAGATTCCCAATCAATTCATCTACTCCTTCAGCATTTTTCTTCAAGGTTGCAAGTGGACCATCAGTGACAATGTCTCATAGCTCATAGTCTTCTCCTTGAATGTGATCTCTCATTCTGTTCTTCCACCAAGAGTAGTATTGGCCATTAAAGAGTGGTGGCCTAGCAGTGGATTGCCCTTCCCAATTTCCAGGTGGTGCACTCATCTTGATCTTTTCCTAAGGTTTTAGCCTCTTCAAGGATAACCTTCTATGATACCAATTGATTTTTTATACTTCAATACCACACAAGAGGGTGTGATTTGCGTGGTGTACAATGTTTTGCATGCACAGATTATAGAAGGACATGATTCTTCTATGTGTTCCTTATACTACTATTGCAGAATATTAAATGCAGAAGGTAAAGAACACAACTACTTTTACGTGGAAAACATCCGGCTCAAAAGGTGAAAAAACCACGACCTACTACCCAGTAGGATTTTTCCCAACACTTCACTAAATCACAGAGCCAAAACAGCATTTACAAAACTCTTTGTAAACCTAAGGATTACCTCTAACCCTTTGTCGCAACCAGCCTCAAACTGTTGCGACAATTTCAAGTTAACTCTAATTTGAACACTACACTCAGAGTACCTAGTACAAATGCTTCTAAAGAAAGCTGAAAGTTACAACGCAAAAGCCCTACTACAATTGAACTATAATAAAAGACACACACTTGGAACTGGTTCTTCTATCTAGATCATGTAGCTTCAGGTTCACACACTTGAATCACACAGGAATTGCTTGCAAAATTCCTTGCTATAACAACTCTCGTTTAACTTCAGCATTTGTGCGTACCTGTAAAATGAGAACATCCTGCAATATATAGAGTTAGTAAAATAGGCAATAACTAGAAGTCTAATGCTTTACTCTTCCTTGGTGGAGGAGTTCTAGTTATATGAAACTTCTAACTCCTCCCTTATCTAGGATAGAGTTCTCTTCGAGTAAGGAGTCCTTCACCTTATCAATTATGCAACATTTGCATTCAGGAGATATCAGATATAACCACTTAAGCTTATCTCCTTCACGTGCATGCCTTCTGCTCGAATCTACCTGTGTCTGTGTACATTGTGTATGTACCTGGTTCATGCTTGAGTTACTTTGTCAATCATCACAACAACCTTCACTTAGGCCAACAAAGCACACCTTCATCAAGGACGAGGTATCTAAACTCCTTAGAATAGGATCCATTCGGGAAGTTAAGTTCCCAGACTTGCTAGCTAACATAGTGGTAGTACCTAAAAGGGAAATAAGATAAGAATGCATGTAGATTACAAAGACTTGAACAAGGGATGCCCTAAGGATTATTTTCCTTTGCCTAACATCGATTGGATGATCGACGCGACGGCCGGGCACGAGCTACTCAGCTTTCTCGATACCTATTCCGGGTATAACCAAATTCGGATGGACTCGGACGACCAAGAAAATACTTTCTTTATCACTAAATTTGGCACCTACTGTAATAATTTAATGCCATTCGGATTAAAGAACGTTGATGCCACCTATCAACGCCTAGTAAATCGGATGTTCGAAGAACAGATAGGAAATTAAATTGAATTTCATATTAATGACATGTTAGTTAAGTCCCTGCGAGCAGAGGATCATTTGAAACATTTGCAGGAAACCTTCGACATATTTAAAAAATACAATATGAAGTTGAATTCGGAGAAGTGCGCATTCGGGGTCGGATCGGGAAAGTTCCTTGGATTCATGGTATCCAATCGGGGGATTGAGATTAATCTTAACAAGATCAAGGCTATAAAAGACATCATCATGGTGGACAGCATCAAGTCCGTTAAGAGGTTGATCGGGCATATAGCCGCCCTGGGCCGGTTCATATCAAGGTCCTCAGACAAAAGCCATCGGTTCTTCTCACTGTTGAAAAAGAAGAAGAATTTTTCCTAGACCCTGGAATGCCAACAAACTTTGGAAGAACTCAAATGATACCTTACGAGTCCACCACTGAACCACACTCCTAAGGCGGATGAGCAATTGTACCTCTACTTGGCAGTGTCCGAGGTGGCTGTAAGTGAAGTTTTTGTCCGGGAAGAGGAAGATACACAATTTCCTATTTACTATGTCAGTAGAACTCTAGGCCAGACCAAAACAAGGTACCCTCACCTGGAAATATTGGCGCTCGCTTTGCTAAGCGCCTCCAGGAAACTAAAACTGTACTTTTCTTGCTACCCCATATGCATCGTAACCTATTACCCACTGTGGAACATTATTCACAAGCCCGAGCTCTCAAAATGGGCCGTCGAAACCAGTGGGTATGATATTGAATATCGACCCCGAACTGCCATAAAACCTCAAATTTTGGCTGACTTTACGCTGGCCTTAGTGCCCTAAGTCGAAAGAGAATTATTGTTAGCCTCGGGGACTACCTCAAGAATTTGGACCCTTTTTACAGACGGTGCCTCAAACGCAAAGGGGTCCGGGCTCGACATCGTGTTGAGGCTTCCTATGGGGAATGTAGTTAGGCAGTTTATTAAAGCTGTGAAATTGACTAACAATGTATGAGGCCATGATTGCTGATAAGTAGGGATTTTAGCCTATTAATTGCTCTCTTTTACTTGTGTTTTAGGCCAAAAATACGTGAAGGTATTCCTAGAAACTAACTTAATATGCTTGCTTGCAGGGATTGTTTAAAATGAGCCAAAGGAGTCATAATCAACTCATAAAAGAGTCAAAACTTGAACAAAAACCAAAACTGGGCCAAGAGGTGTGGAACGCGGACCGCAATAAAAAAGTGAGTTCGCGAAAGTATCAAAGCAGGCGCGGCCATTATTTCGAGGTCCGCGATATGAAGAATCAGAGAGATGGTTTTTTAGGCATTAACAAAAACACGAACCGCGACAAGAAGATGCGGCCGCGAAAGTACCAGCACGGCTGCGATGGGAATTCCGCGAACTGTGGTTGCTAAGGTTCAGAGAGTGCATAATTCAAGCAAAAATGAGAATGGCGGTCCGCGTCAAAGTTACGCAGCCACGGAAGTCTCTCACGCGGACGCGGTGGAAATTACGTGGTCCGCGAAACAAGGTTCAACCCAGGTCCAGATATGAAGAAACGCGGACCGCGATCAGAATTACGCGGCCGCGAAAGCAAGTGTGCGGCCGCGGTCAGAATTATGCGGTCGCGAAACTTCCGCAGGGGTATTTTTTTCCAAAAATTTTAGCTTAGTATAAATAGATCTTTTTGTCAATTTTAGGTTATGTTATGTTTTTGCTGAGTATGTGATACAGCTAGGTTTTCCTTTTTGTGCAATTTTGTACAAGATTTACCTTATAACATTAAATTTTCATTTTTTAATTTAGTATTATAGATTATATCTTCTCTTTATCTTTGAATTCTACTATTATTATGAGTAGATAGATCCATAGTTAGGGTTGTGACTCAACCCTAGTGTGGGTATTTAATGGGTCTTGAATTTTAGGGCTTGAATGTTTATGGGTTAGTGATATTTAGCCTAGTTCTTGCTAGAATTATAGAATTAGTGGTTGCAAATACTGATTCACGCCTTTATGATTTGGTCTCCTCTTGAGAAAGAGGGATTAAGTCTGGGAAAACTAGGCTAACAAGGAATTGGGATGAACTCAAGAAGTTGATAGCCCCAATTAAAGGGTTAAACCTAGTGATAGTAATACCCGGCTTGAGCTAATATCACATGACTTGCATGAATACCAGGTTGGACTTGAGAAAGCCAAATTGGGCAAAATCACATAAACTATCGCGAGATATAGAGTGAGTACTTGGGTGTGATAGCTATATTACGATCCCAAATTAATCAAGCTTGCCCTAGATTCTTACTACCCGTTAGATGTCCACTTAGGCGGAAGTCGCTACCCTAGTCCTTTTAAACACTTGAAAACCCACATCAAAATTATTGTACTTAGCTTTAATCTTAGCATATAATAGAAATAAAAATAGAAGTAGAATCAACACCTTCATGTTTGGAAGTGCAATTAGGAACAAAACACGCATCTAGACTTAGATATAAACCTAATTCCAAATCAATTAACTCCATGTGGATTCGATCCCGACCTTGTTAGGTAAAACTGCATCAACCATTCTCGCTACTCAATAGTAGTGCAGGCTTGGACCCGATCAATTTTTGGCGCCGTTGCCGGTGAGTTAGACAGTTTTAGCTATATATATAACTATTTGTGTGTTTTGTTTTTCTTTCCTTCTATTTTTCTAATTTTTGTGTGTCAATTGCTTTTAGGTATCAAATGGCTCTTAACGAGGCCCTCGGACATATTCCTTAGGGGGAGGAGGTAGATGAAAATGAAGTGGATGAGGTTCACCTTGAACCTCAAGTACAAAGAAGAGGCTGCCCGCCTCATGACAACGTTCGAAACCCTCCCCACCTCCTCCAAGAGCAGCACACCTAGTGTTGCCCAATGAAGGCTACGCAAGTGCAATTGTCCTGCCCCGGATTCGGGCGGGCAATTTTCGAATAACCAATGTCATGCTTACTCTATTAGAACAAAGGGGTTTCTTCACCGGAGATCCATATCAGAACGCATATAAGCAGCTCAAAGGTTTTGTAGACACATGTTGGGGGAGCAAGCAGGCGAATGTATCTGAAGACGCTTTGAGGTTGAGGCTTTTCCCTTTCTCACTTAGAGGGAAGGCTTTGGATTGGCTTGAGAGGCTACCCAACCATTCCATCACCACTTGGGATGAGTTGGCCGAGAAATTCATTACAAAGTTCTTTTCTCCGGGACATATGGCAGCATTGAGAGATGAAATCCTTGCTTTTAAACAAGAGCCAAATGAACTGTTACATGAGATTTGGGAAAGGTACCGGATAATGGTCAAAGAGTGCCCCAACAACGATATGAATGAAGCAATGATCCAGCAAACCTTTTATAGGGGTATCAACACAACTAACCAGTGTGTGGTGAATCAGCTCGTAGGGGTAACTTCATAAACACGCCATATTCAGTAGCATGTGAAATATTATATGAGATGGCGGACACCTCTTCAGCTTGGCAAAGTCGGGACAACGTTCCTCAGGGTGACCCTAATGTTATCCACCTTCACAAGGAACTACATGATCACACACAAGCCATAGCAGAGTTGACAACTACCATGAATCAGTTAGCCAAGGCACAACTTCAGCAGGTTCAGGGGCCAAAGCAAGTAAATTCTATGGAAGGAGTGAATGTAATGGTTAACAAGAGGAGACAAAGTGGTCAACAAGTTCAACACAATCAGGATCAATTTGAGCAAAGTGGTAGTGGGTACAACCAAGATTACTCTTATGACGATCAAAGTGAAAAGGTTTAATATGTGAACAATTACCAAGGTCAACGGAGCAATGCTCCAAATCAACAACAGTGGAGATCGCAGGGAAACAATCAAAATTGGAGCAACCAAGGCCAAGGGAATTGGAATACTGGCAACAACAAAAATCCAAGCAATTAGGGTAACAATAATCAAAATTGGGGGAATCAATTTAATAACCAAGGCAATTGGGGTGGCAACAATAATAGTAATTGGAGAGGCAATGGAAATCAAGGGGGTTGGAACAACAATAATCAAGGGAACCGGGGGTCGGGCCCTCAAAGGACCCCGATGTATCAACAAACCAACAACCCGCCTCCATATCCATCACAAGGGCAAAGTTCTTCCAACAATAAGATGGGACGAATAGAAAGTATGTTCAAGCAAATGATGGAAAGAAACGCCAACTCTGATGCCCAAATAGCCTCCCACAATACTTCTATCCGCAACTTGGAAGTGCAAATGGGTCAAATTTCTCGAGCATTGAATACTCGCCCTAAGGGGGCACTACCAAGTGATACGGTAGTAAACTCGAAGGGTGGGAACAATACAAGCCATGCTATGGCGGTGACTACAAAAAGCGGTAGAGGTGGAGATGCAAGTACCTCCAATCCAAGAAAGATTGTGAATGGTGATTTGGTTGTGCAAAAAGATGATGAGATCCAAGCCAATGATGAGAATGTGAATAATGAAGTAAGGATAGATATTGATGACACAAAATTATGTGAACCCATCTAGGGAACACGTAATAGACATACCGGAAATGATAGTACCCAAAGCCAAGGCCCCTTTGCCAAGGCCTCCTCCACCGTATCCTCAAAGGTTCGCAAAGTAAAATAACGAGAACCAATTCAAGAAATTCATTGATATGATGAAAAGTTTGTCCATAAATGTACCTTTGGTTGAAGCTCTAGAACAAACGCCGGGATATGCCAAGTTCATGAAGGACTTGGTAACAAATAAGACGTCAATGAACTGTGAGACGATCAAAATGATACATCAAGTGAGTGCCATTGTGCATTACATGGATCCAAAGCTACAAGATCCCGGTGCCTTTACAATTCCATGCACTATCGGTAGTGCCAATTTTGCCAAAGCCTTGTGCGATTTGGGAGCGAGCATTAATTTGATGCCATATTCTGTGTTCAAGACATTGTGGATTGGGAAACCAAGACCTACTTCAATGTTGTTCCAAATGGCGGACCGAACAATGAAGAGGACATTAGGGATAATTGATGATGTGCTAGTTCGGGTCGACAAGTTCATACTTCCCACAGATTTTGTGATACTCGACTATGAGGTTGACTATGAGGTGCCAATCATTTTGGGGAGACCTTTCCTAGCAACATGGAAGCCATTGGTTGATGTGGAAGCTAGGGAGCTCACCTTCTGGGTGGGCAATAAAAAGGTTGTGTTCCACGTGTGCAAGTCAATGAGGCAGCCTAATAGCAATGAAGTATGCTCTTTTGTGGATCTTGTGACGAAGGTGATTGTTCATGACACGAATGCTATGATCAATGTGGAAGACCCTCTAGAAGCTGTGTTGTTAAATCATGAGGATGATGAGAAGGTAGTCTTGATAGAATGTGCAAATGCTTTGCAAGGAATGGGATCCTACACATATGGACCCCTAAACTTTCCTTGGACCTTGAGAACCAGAAGACTCCGCCAACAAAGCCCTCAATCGAGGAGCCACTAACATTGGAGTTGAAGCCCTTGCATTCACACCTCAGGTATGAGTTCTTAGGCCCTTGTTCCACATTACCTGTTATTCTTTCTTCGTGCTTAACTAACATGCAGCTAGATTCCACCCTTGCGGTGCTTCAAATAAGGAAGAAGGCAATAGGTTGGACATTGGCGGATATTCGGGTATAAGCCCCGCCTTCTGCATGCACAAACTCATATTGGAGGAAGATGCCAAACCCTCCGTGGAACATCAAAGGAGGTTAAACGAGGCTATGAAAGAGGTAGTCAAGAAAGAGATCATCAAGTGGCTAGATGCAGGGGTTGTGTACCCTATTTCTGATAGTTCATGGACTTCGCTGGTACAATGTGTCCCAAAAAAGGGGGGCATGACTGTGATCATAAATGATAGAAATGAATCCCCACAAGAACTGTCACCGGTTGGAGGGTATGCATGGATTATAGAAAGCTGAACAAAGTGACCCACAAAGACCATTTTCCATTGCCATTTCTTGACCAAATATTGGATAGACTTGTCGGGCGTGCTTATTATTGCTTTTTGGATGGGTACTCCGGGTACAACCAGATTTTCATTGCACCTGAAGACCAAGAGAAAACCACCTTCACCTGTCTGTATGGCACATTTGCATTCTCATGGATGTCGTTTGGTTTGTGTAATGCACCAGCTACCTTTCAGAGGTGTATGATGGCAATATTTACGGATATGGTGGCGGACTCCCTCAAGGTGTTCATGGATGATTTTAGTGTTGTGGGGATTCCTTTGAAGAATGTTTGGATAATCTTGACAATATGTTAGCCCGATGTGAAGAGACCAACTTAGTGCTTAATTGGGAAAAGTGCCACTTTATGGTCGAGGAGGGCATTGTCCTCGGCCATAAGATCTCAAAGAACGGTATTGAAGTGGACAAAGCAAAAATTGAAGTGATTTCAAAACTCCCTCCTCCTATTTCCATCAAGGGAGTGAGGATCTTTCTTGGTCACGCGGGGTTTTACCGAAGGTTCATCAAGGATTTCTCAAAAGTGGTGAACCCCTTGTGCAAGTTGTTGGAAAAAGATGCAAAGTTTGTGTTCAATGATGATTGCATGAAAGCCTTTGAGCTTCTCAAGTATAGATTAACTACCACTCCCATCATTACCGCACCCAATTGGAGCTTACCATTTGAGCTCATGTCCGATGCTAGCGACGTTACGGTAGGAGCGGTTTTGGGGTAAAGGATCAAGCAGATATTTCATCCGGTTTATTATGCAAGCAAAATAATGAACGATGACCAGGTCAACTATACGGTGACCAAGAAAGAGTTATTAGCCATTGTCTTCGCCATGGAAAAGTTCCGCCCGTACCTCATGGGTACCAAAGTGATTGTGCACATCGATCACGCGGTACTTCGTTATTTGATGAGTAAAAAGGACTCTAAGTCTAGGTTGATGAGATGGGTTCTTCTTCTACAAGAGTTTGACCTTGAAATCATAGACCGAAAAGGGAGTAAAAATCAAGTGGCGGACCATTTTTCCCACTTGGAAGAGGAGGGGCGGCCCCATGATGGCCTCGAGATTAATGATTCGTTTCTGGATGAACAACTCCCCTCCGTGTCTGTGACTGGGATAGCTTGGTTCGTTGATATGGCTAACTTTCTTGTGACCGGCATTGTCCCGAATGAGCTCTCTTTAAACTAAAGGAAGAAGCTCAAATGGGACTGCTTGGATTATTATTGGGACGAGCCATATCTTTTCAGAATTTGCAATGATGGCGTTATCCGGAGATGTGTTCCAGAAAAAGAGCAATTGAGTATTCTTGAAGCCTGCCATTCCTCGCCCTATGGTGGTCACCATGGTGGGGCGAGAACTGCTACAAAGGTCCTAAGTTGTGGATTCTATTGGCCTACCTTGTACAAAGACGCTAGCGAGCTTGTTAGGCATTGTGATGAGTGCCAAAGAGCTAGTGAAATTTCCAAGAAGAATGAAATGCCCCTCACCACTATTCTTGAGATTGATATTTTCGATGTGTGGGGCATCGACTTTATGGGGCCATTTGTGAGTTCATGTGGGAACACTTATATTCTGGTTGTTGTTGATTATGTTTCCAAATGGGTTGAAGCTGTGGCTTTGCCCAACAATGAGGCACGGAGTGTGGTGGCTTTCTTAAAGAAAAATATCTTCACAAGGTTCGGCACCCCAAGGGCTATCATTAGTGATGGGGGTTCTCATTTTTGCAACAAAGTCTTCGACACTTTACTTTCTAAGTATGGTGTCAATCATAAGGTGTCAACCCCTTATCACCCAAAGGCTAGTGAACAAGTTGAGGTCTCCAACAGGGAGATCAAG
This sequence comes from Nicotiana tomentosiformis, assembly GCF_000390325.3. NCBI lineage: Eukaryota > Viridiplantae > Streptophyta > Magnoliopsida > Solanales > Solanaceae > Nicotiana > Nicotiana tomentosiformis. The sequence continues at coordinate 133,031,305 of NC_090817.1, forward strand.
AGCATATTATCCAAGAATGTCAATACAAACCGGACTGATTGGTCAAGGAAACTTGACGATGCTTTATGGGCCTATCGTACAGCTTACAAGACTCCAACTGGTATGTCTCCATACCGGTTGGTATTTGGGAAAGCATGCCATATTTCGGTTGAATTAGAGCACAAGGCCATATGGGCGCTGAAGAAGTTAAACCTTGAATGGGATGTAGCTTCCAATCTCCGAGTAGAGCAACTAAATGAACTTGATGAGTTCCGGTTCCATGCTTATTCCAGATCGTCCTTGTATAAGGACAAGATGAAGTACTTACATGACAAATATATCCAGAACAAAGAATTCAAGTAGGGTGACTTGGTTCTTCTATTCAACTCTCAGTTACGGATATTTTCAGGAAAGCTCAAGTCAAAGTGGAGTGGCCCTTTTGAAGTGGTGCATGTAACTCCCTTTGGTGCTCTCGATTTGAAAAACAAAAATGGTGAAATCTTTAGAGTCAATGGGCACCGAGTGAAGCATTACCTTGGCAATATTGATGATAGCCACGTGGTGGCCTTGATCCATTTCAAATGATGATGGTAAAATGCGACGTTAAATGAGGCGCTTCTTGGGAGGCAACCCATGTATTTTTCTTTCTTTCTTTTGATTTTCTTCCTAGATTAGACATTGTTTTGGACTAACTTGTAGTGAAGTGTATGTAGGAATTGGTTGTGCAGTGTAGAATTGGTCCGCATGAGCATTTCGCGGCAGCATATTTTTGTCTATGGACGCATTCTTGAAAAGAGCAAAATGCCAACTCTCTGAAGTTGAACTGTAAAAAATCCTTCAGAGATCGCGGCCGCGTTCAAATTTTTGCATATCGCGTTGAATTTTGCGGGCGCGACCAATATTCCGCGGACCGCGCCCATGTGCTTGAAGCTGGTCTACATAAGTTAACATAGCGCGGACCGCGATAGAATTTCGCAGCCGCGCTCAAGTAAGTCGGTGGGTTCCACAGTTGATTAATATAAATAAGGGTTCCTTAAACATTTTACACTTTTCGAACCCTAATATTTCACCGCACAAAAAGCACTATTCATCTCATCCTGCGCTCAATTTTCATTTCATTCACATTAAGATTTCATCTCCTACTACAATTTTACAACTGGTATGTTCAATTTTGTGATGTGATTTTATCTTTTTCTTTTCTTTTCTCTTTGTTTTAACTTTTCTTTGTTAGTTAGGGTTAGATGCATGCCATGATCTCAAATTAATGCTTAATTGATACTTAAATACATGTGGGTAGTGTTTATATGCCTAATGGGGGCTAAGGTTAGTAACTTTGAATGATTATTTGAACTAATATTTGCACACTTAGTGAAAACCCTAGTTATCAGTGTACTTAGTACCGATCTTATTGGAATTTCGCGGCTGCGGTCCATTTTACGCGGTCCGCAATAGTGTAGGCGGTCGCGTTCATTTTTTCGCGGTCCGTGCTACCCCAGCTTTTAGTTACTGAGTGATTGCTAAGAGTTCGCGGCCGCAGTCACTTTTACGCGGTCCGCGGCTGGTCCTTTGCGGCTGCGTTCAAATTTTTGCGGTCCGTGCTTGTGAACTTCAAAGAGTCTGTTAATTGCTTTCGTGATCGCGTTCATTTTTTTGCGGTTTGTGATTGGTCATTCGCGGCCGCATCTAATTTTTTGCAGTCCGTGGAATTCCACGATCAGAGAGTCAGTAGTCTGAACCTAACCTCTTCGCAGCCGCGTTCACTTTTTCGCGGTCTGCGATGGGCATTCCACAACCGCGCCCACTTTTTTGCGGTTCGCGATGCCCTATTTTGAGAAGCACTGTTGTTGATTTTATCTGTACTGCTTTAAGGCATGATTGAACCTAATTCTAATTATCTTTCACTAATTGTGTGTTGCAGAAAATGGTGCGATCTCGTAGAGGAGCAGACAAATCAAAAGGGAGGGCAGAATCCTCCCGAGGCCGAGGCAAAGGAAAACAGACTTTGCCCTTAGTAGCTCAAAGAATCATAAGCAGAAAGAAAACCCTCACTAGACCTCCTGCCGAATCATCAGACACAAGTGAATATCTCTCATCACGAGAGATTTCTGAGGGGGAATCTACACAACCTCGACAAGAGGCCCAATCACAACCCTTTCGCCTAATCAATGAAGCTACCTCCTCTTCTGGGTCGTCTGATGTCTCAGAGGGAGGTAGTAAGGCATCAGAGCCATCTTCCCCACCTGCTGCAACTCCAGCCTCAACATCTGCTCCTATCAATGTAGATGAGGATGATGAGGTCCCGAATAATGGGAGAGGGGGTGATACCAATGTGGGTGGTCTTGCTAGATCAAGGAAGCCCAAGGTGTGGGCAGATAGATTCGTGAGCGAGAAAGCATACCTCAAATTCTGGGAATGGTGACCCCAAAGGTCGTTCACCCTTGAGCGATAGTTTATAGAAAAAGATCTCCTTCCTCACAATCCAAATGTCAAGAAATAGTTTGAGGAGAGAAAAGGGTGGAAGTACTTCACCAGCAAGGTTCCGGATGCTAATGAATATCTTTTCAAGGAGTTCTATGCAAATGTTGCCCATATCAAAAAGGGCACCACTGTGACAAAGGTACGTAACTTGAAGATACGGTTTGATGGCGACACCTTGAACAAATATGCCGGTTTTGAGGATGTGGAAGCTGTATAGTATTTGGAGTCAGTGGAGAAGCTGAAGAGGGAGGTAGAGAAGTTCACTTCTGCTGGAGATATCCCACTTGACTTGCTTATGGAGGAGACTGCCCCAGCAGCACAGGCAACAGAGCATGAGGCAGACAGAGCTCCAGTTAGAGGATTTGTGGTCCCCCAGTCAGAGGATTTGGAGATCCAATTAGAGGACCCAGAGGGAGCTGATGATCTTATGCAGTCCGAGGACCCCACTCATGTGCCTGACCCCATGCAGAAAGAGACCACATAGGGAGTTTTCTTTACTCTCTAACCTTTCCCTGATCTTATTTTGATATTAGCATTGAGGACAATGCTATATTTTATTTGGGGGGTGGTCCATTTTAATTTGGTTATGATTTGATGACATTGGTATGTAATAACTATGATACTATTTTTCTTTACCTTTATTTATCGTTAATTTCACTTTCGTTATTTCACTTTTGGTATGTATATAACTTTACCATTCGATGTATATATACATTTACATTTTGTACATATTCATTTCACTCCATTATTGTACATATTTATTTTACTTTCCGTAGTTTACTTCATAACTTCTTTCATATTTTTCCTTAATAGCTTAGCTTCTAATTTCCTTTAGTAGCTTATTTTTGAGTTTTTAGCTTCTTTTTACATTCTTCATGATCAATAAGCCTTTGGTTTTCTTAATGCCATGGTTCTTTCCAAAGGTGAATGTTGTGTGAACCGGGTAGCTCTTCCCAACGATGGATGGCGTGACAACCTTCTTAAGGGATCGAGTCCGTTTTTTTTTTGTTTTGGTGTACATAGTAGTAGTAATGAATAAAAGTGTCTCAACAGGCTTCACTTGGTACTAACACATTTACCTTCGACCTCATGGTTAGAGACAAATTGATTGGCAAAGATTAGCTCTAGTTGTGACCTTTAGACTCTTGCGTTGGCTAAAACAATCATCGAGTGTTTTCTTTGAGCCATTTGTAATCTTCAATCTTAGCTAGGGTTGTTATTGGCCCTCGACTCTGTTCTCTTTAACAATCCAGCAGCTTGAGAGATGAGGTATTGAATTGCAAGTCCAAGTCCCGTGCCAATAAGTCTAGAACTTGCCCTGAATGTATGTCTAGGCAAAATTCTAAGTGTAGCTTGACTTAAGAAATGATTGTAGGCTCTCCTTGGTCCAAGTTGAACTTTGAAAGCTTCCGTAGCCTACCAATATGATATCCCTAGTCAACTCCTTTGAGCCTAAGCCTTTTTCATTCAATAGCCACATTACAAGCCTTTATCTATTCTATAATGATCCCCTCTTGGCACCCAATCTTTCCTTAGCATTCATGATGAACAATTGGCAAAAGCATAAGTTTGGGGGAGAGACGAGTAATTTGAAAGTGATAAAAGGTTCAAAGAATAAAAAGAATTGTTGAAAAGGAAAGGCAAAGAAAAGGAAGAAAAGCCAAAAAAGAAATACGTCAAAAAGAAAGAAAATGTTGAAGGGATTCAAAGAACATAATGATGAAAGGCAAGGAATGATGAGAAAGGAGAAAAATGATTGTCATTAGTAAGAAAGAGTGACGGTTTGTCTCTCTAGTTCCCCTAAGGAAGAAGAAAAATGACTCAAAGAATCAAGAAAGCATGAGCCGAAATGAGAAAATTGAGTACTTAAGGAAAGATAAAACCATCGTAGTTTGTTATGTCCTACCTTGATCCAAAAGCCTTCATTACATCCCTGCTAAAGCCCTATATGATTTCAAGTTGAGTGAGCTTACATTGGTGGTGATTTACATAAGGGGCGAGCTTATGGTACTTAGAGTCGGACTTGTGGCATTCTTTTGTGAGTGATGAGCGCACTTCTTCACAATCCTTGTTTTGAGTGTTATATTCTAAAAGCGAGATTTGCTCATGGAGAGTAGAGAAGGAGGATTTTGGGATCCACAATGACCTACGTGAGAGAGCGAGCTTCATTGATGAAATGAGTCAACTCTTGATGCTCTAGTATCATATTAGAACTATGGAACTCAAAAGGTCATAACATGACGTTGTTAATAATTCATTTGTGTTGTGGGTAATTGTTAGTCCCAATTGATGCTTGATAAAGTCACCTTAGGCCAGTTTAAATATCCTTTTCTTTTTCTTGTGGAGGTGGGAATTACCTTATTTGCTTGAGGACAAGCAAAAGCTTAAGTTTGGAGGAGTTGATAAGTAGGGATTTTAGCCTATTAATTGCTCTCTTTTACTTGTGTTTTGGGCCAAAAATGCGTGAAGGTATTCCCAGAAACTAACTTAATATGCTTGCTTGCAGGGATTGTTCAAAATGAGCCAAAGGAGCCATAATCAACTCATAAAGGAGTAAAAACTTGAACAAAAACAAAAACTGGGCCAAGAGGTAAGGAACGCGGACCACGACAAAAAAGTGCGGCTGCGAAAGTATCAACGCGGACGCGGCCATTATTTCGAGGTTCGCGATATGAAGAATCAGAGAGATGGTTTTTTGGGCACAAACATGAACGTGAACCCCGACAAGAAGATGCGGCCGCGAAAGTACTAGCACGGCCGTGATGGGAATTCCGCGGACCGCGGTTGCTAAGGTTCAGAGAGTGCATAATTCAAGGAAAAATGAGAATGGCAGTCCGCGTCAAAGTTACGCGGCCACGGAAGTCCCTCACGCGTACGCGGTAGAAATTACACGATCTGCGAAACAAGGTTCAACCCAAGTCCAGATGTGAAGAAACGCGGACCGCAATCAGAATTACGCGTCCGCGAAAGCAAGTGTGCGGCTGTGGTCAGAATTACGCTGTCGCGAAACTTCCGCAGGGGTATTTTTGTTCGAAAATTTCAGATTAGTATAAATAGATCATTTTGTCAATTTTAGGTTATGTTATGTTTTTGCTGAGTACATGAGACGGATAGGTTTTCCTTTTTGGGCAATTTTGTACAAGATTTACCTTATAACATTAGATTTTCATCCTTTAATTTAGTATTATGGATTGTATCTTCTCTTTATCTTTGAATTCTGCTATTATTATGAGTAGCTAGACCCATAGCTAGGGTTGTGACTCAACCCTAGTGTGAGTATTTAATGGGTCTTGAATTTTAGGGCTTGAATGTTTATGGGTTAGTGATATTTAGCCTAGTTCTTACTAGAATTATAGAATTAGTGGTTGCAAATACTGATTCATGCCTTTATGATTTGGTCTCTTCTTGCGAAAGAGGGATTAAGTCTGGGAAAACTAGGCTAACAAGAAATTGGGGCGAACTCAAGAAGTAGATAGTCCCAATTAAAGGGTTAAACCTAGAGATAGTAATACCCGACTTGAGCTAATATCGCATGACTTGCATGAATACCCAGTTGGACTTGAGAAAGCCAAATTGGGCAAAATCACTCAAACTATCGCGAGATATAGAGTGAGTACTTGGGTGTGATAGCTATATTACGATCCCAAATTAATCAAGCTTGCCCTAGATTCTTACTACCCGTTAGATGTCTACCTAGGCGGAAGTCGCTACCCTAGTCCTTTTAAATACTTGAAAACCCACAACAAAAATATTGCACTTAGCTTTAATCTTAGCATACAATAGAAATAAAAATAGAAGTAGAATCAACACCTTCATGTTTGGAAGTGCAATTAGGAACAAAACACACATCTAGACTTAGATATAAACCTAATTCCAAATCAATTAACTCCCCGTGGATTTGATCCCGACCTTGTTGGGTAAAACTGCATCGACCATCCTCGCTACTCAATAGTAGTGCAGGCTTGGACCTGATCAATTACATGTCTCAAATTTTCCAAAAACCTTGGGGTCGAGGTGGTCGAAGCTAAGTTCGATTCACTTCTTTTGGTAAATCAAGTCAATGGAACATTCGAAGTAAAATAGGAATAAATGTGAAGGTATTTAGACAAGTTACAGGTAACGCTGCATCAATTCAAGGAATGGGCCCTACAACACATGCAACGAGATCAGAATAGTGAGGCCGGTGCTCTGGCTAACTTGGGTTCTTCGGTTGATGACGATGAGTTCAGCTTGTGGACAGTAGTATAACTCATGAAGTTGGTAATATAATAAGGTTACGCTGAAGTAAACTCCATGAGTTTAACTTAGGAAAAGAAGAACAAGTACATAGATTACTTGAAGACTAAAAAATTTCCCTTGTATCCTAAAGAATTGAGAGCTCTGTGTACGTAGGCTGCTAGGTTTAGCTTGTCTGAAGGGACTCTATTCAAAAGAACATTCGATGGCCCATTAGCCATATGCTTACGGCCGGAGATACCAAATATGTCTTGAGAGAAGTTCACAAAGGCAGTTGCAGGAATCATTCGGGAGCAAAATCTTTGGTTCGGAAGTTAATCAGGGCCGGCTACTATTGGATCGACATGGAGAAATACACGAAGTACTTTGTACGAAGATATGACGGCTACTAGAGACATGCACCGATAATCCATCAACGGGGAGAGCTACTCCATTCGGTCTTATCCCCATGGCCGTTCATGAAATGGGGAATGGACATTATCAGTCCCCTGCCGTGGGCAGTTGGTAACGCTCAATTCATATTATTCATGAGCGATTATTTTTCTAAATGGGTCGAAGCTCAAGCATTCGAGAAAGTCCGTGAAAAAGAAGTCATTAACTTCATTTGGGACCACATAATATGCTGATTCGGGATACCAGCCGAGATCGTATGCGATAATGGGAAACAGTTCATCGGCAGCGAGGTAAATAAGTTCTTCAAAGATCACAAGATCAAGAAAATATTATCAACACCTCACCACCTGAGTAGAAATGGACAAGCAGAATCTACGAACAAGACCATACTCCAAAACCTGAAAAGGAGGTTGACCGATGCCAAAGGGAAATGGAAGGAATTCCTGCTCGAAGTCCTGTGGGCGTACCGTATGACTTCAAAATCTAGTACCGGAGCCATCCCGTTCTCACTGGTCTACGGTGCCGAAGCTTTAATACCGGTCAAAGCGGGAGAACTGAGCCTCAGGTTCCAATATGCGACCGAAGAGTCAAATGGCGAGGCCATGATCACAAGCCTGGAACTATTGATGAAAGGCGTGAGGCCGCCCTATTCCAGATGGCTGCCCAGAAACAACAGATAGAAAGATACTACAACTGAAGAGCCAACCTCTAACACTTCAATATCAGGGACTTAGTGTTGAGGAAAGTTACATACCCGAGACCTGAACGAGGGGAAGATGGGACCGAATTGGAAGGATCGTACCGAATCATCGAAATTACCAGTAAAGGCTCATACAAACTTGAAGTGAGAAATAGTGTGCAACTACCGAACAATTGGAATGTGACACACTTAAAAAGGTACTACAGCTAAGGTACGATCTCAACTACTCTTTTATCATGTTATAAATCAAACGAACACTTGCAAGCAACACTTAAGAATTGATGTAGCTATTAGGTCCGAAAGCACGCGTTGCACTCTTTTACCCTTAAACCGGTTTTGTCCCAAATGGGTTTTTCAGCAAAGTTTTTAACGAGGTAATAGTAAAACGTGCTAACTTAGATTCGAAGGCCAGTCTTAACCCGAAGTCAATGGGAGTTCATTGCGCATCAATAATATCTGAGCCCTCTCAAGCTCGACCTCAAACACTGGGGCCATTATCCTCGAGTTAAGGTTCTCAGCAAGGAAAGCAGGACACTTCGTACTTGAGTAGCTAAGGCTCGGTGGTAGGATACATTGTAAGGGCCAAACGGCCGTAAGAACCGTGCCTACGTAGCCTACCTTATGCATGATACAAATTGTTATCATGTACTTTACACATTGAAATGAAAGAAAGTTCTGCTTTGCTATTATTCATTTTCTTGCCTCTTAAAACCTCGGATCCTAAGAACCCAAGAGCTACCCCTACTGGGGGACTATCGAGCCCAAGGGCTACCTTTACTCGGGGACTATTATCCGAAAAACACTCTGATGAACCGGGATACTAGATCCTGGGAGCACCAAACCTATTGGACGGTGCCAAAAAGAAGGATACGGCCGCTCAAAAAATGGCTCGGAGATGTGTGAAGCTCGTAATCAAAAGAAAGTCCTTTATAAAAATTCAAAACCTGCTAAAATGTTACCCTCGGCAAAAGCACCATCTAAAATCACTTAAGCATCTTGAAAAAACTTCTGATCGCACCAAGTTGTTAAAGCCTCAAGCAAACAAGGCATCGAATTCAGGCTCCGTTCGAACTTCTGAAAAAACGGATGCCCTATAACTACATTGGATTCTATGAAGGCATTAAGAACATTGCAAGAATATAAATTATTAAAAGATGCTAAAAGGTAATGACTCAGAATTGCCAGAAAGGGAAAAATTTTATATATTTCAGAATATACTTATAAAGGCCCAACAAAAATAGCCTCAAAATAAACAAAAATGTACATAAGACAAAATCCAAAAAAGTACTAAGGCATCTACGCTTGATCTTCACCAGGGACCGACTCTTCGCCAGAGCCTTCGAATCCCTCCGAACCCTCAAAACCCTCGGAGCCTTTAGCATTTTTGGGCTCATAAAGCTTTTTCCCCTCGACTTCAGATTTTTTGGCTTCTTCGATCTCAGCCAACAGGTCAAAACCTCGAGGGTGAATCTCCTCGAGGATCTCTTTGTGGGATAGGTGCTTCATATATTCGGCCTTTGCCTTCAGGCAGACTTCATTTGCCTCCACATCAGCCTTGTATTCGGCCACCATTTAGTCGGCATCTGCTGGAGGTCGTAGCCAACTTGGACTTCACTGCGTCGTATTATCTATCGAGGGCATCCCTCTCTGTGACGACGAAGCTCAGCTGTGCTCAAAGATCGTCGTTCCACTGAGACCACTTGTCAGCTTTCTCCTTCGCCACTCATAGTTGGACCTCTACCGATGCCAGCTTTGCCTTGGCGGTTTCCTTCTTCAAAGCCAAAAGGTCCATTTTGCTTTTCTACCCATTGGCCATGGCTTGGACCTCGTTCATCTTGGCTCGGATTTGGTCAATCAGGTCGATCTTCTGTTGGACCTGTGAGGTTGTGTTGTTAGTCACCACGACTAGCTCCTCATTTTTAACTTCAAAGACTTTTACCTTTTCAACCAGGTCGGCATATTCCTGCCTCAGGATCAAAGCCTCCTTCTGAGCCCTATCCATCTCGACCTGAAGACCCTTGATGGATACATATTTATATTGCTGAATGTTATGTGCATTCTTTGTTCACTTTTTTATAAGTATGTCGGGTAAACAAAAGGTTGGCCTTCTCACATAGGCAACCGCCTCCTTATCTTAGTGATGTGAGGAGATGAGACATGATTCTAAGAAAAATTATCATAAGGATAATTTGAGAGTTATTCTCTTAAAATCAGAATGTCGCTTAAATAATGGCATATGGTCAGTATGTGAAAAACGTTCACTTAGTCTACTTTGTGAGCCAGATGTGAGTTAAATATGATTTTGTAGATCAAGGAACTCAAATTTAGATACTTATGGTGTCTAAATATCATATGTACAGCATTCTTTATGAGATAAAGACATATGCTCCCTAAGAAAAAGGAGAAAATGATATAGCACATGTTTCATACCATGTGTGCTAATATTGACCAATTGGGTTAACATAAGTCTATTCTTAACTTATTGTTGTGTGAGACCCATAGCTTTCATGATGGCTCAAGATTTTTTACCCTCGGAGACTTCGATCATATACCTGAGACTTAGTGTGATATTAGCTATTTTAGTATGTTTCTAAAAGACCATGAACACAGATTCGGTCTAGCGGAGCATATCTAGAGAAGCAGTCATACTAATGTTAATGGGATCGTGAGAAGAGGAAGATCATTGATGGAATCTCATTTATTTGTTTTCACTGGTGCACCAATTATAACTTATGAGTTATGATTGTGAATACAATAAATAATGATATATGATATTTTGAGACTATATCAAATGTGATTTATATGATCTAGGGTATTGCATACTTTATGATCTACTAGCAGGTTTAGTTCGACGAGAGGTTATTCCTAACAGATGTATAGCACTTAGCTCTCACAGTATGCTGGTCGCACGGTCTATTTCCATGTATGAATGATTGAGGAGAAGGGAATATATTTCTCAAATAAGATGAGCACTCCCTTTATGTGTAAGTGGGAGATGTAGGAAAATTGGGTCCACCCATAAAGCGGTGCTTTAAGACCCAATAGGGTTATTAGTTAACCCTAATATTCTCTATATAAGCACACTTACTGTGTGTCACGACCCAAAATCCAAAAAGGCCGTGATGGCGCCGGACACCACTGTCAAGCAAGCCAACCATAATCAATTAACTTAATTACCCATTTTAGTATTTTTAAAATAAAAATTTCTTCAATGAAATAGTAAAGATAAAACTCATAGAGTAAATGATAAATATTTTTAGCAACTAAATTTCTAAACAATTCACAACCATTCCCAAAACCCGGTGTCATAAAAGCATGAGCATTTACTAGGGAATTAAAATAAAATACAGCATCTGTCCAGAATACAAATTAGACAGGAAAATATAATAACTCTGAAGGAGACTCTGTTAGCTGCGGATCGTAATATAGAATGCTAGCTCACCTATGTCCCCACAATTATTAACCACACATATGCGCCCACAAGATCGCTATATATATATATATATATATATATATATATATATATATATATATATATATATATATATATATATATATATATATATATATATCTACCTGCACAATAAAATGTGTAGCAAGTGCAGTATGAGTACGAAAATAATGTGTACACAGTAAGTATCAAGCCTAATCTCGAAGTGGTAGAGTCGAGATAGCCGACTTTGACACTCACTATGGGTCAATAATAATAATTGAAATAAAACTAGAATATCTAAATCAGCATAATTCACAGAATTTACAATAATTTATTTAACCAGCAGAAATAATCAAATTCTTTCAAATGCAACAACTCTCAATATATTAATTAAATTCCTTCAATTCAAATAATTTTTAGTTTTTCAATTAATCTCATTTACAGGAATAACAATTAATTCCTTAACAAGCAGGAATAATAATTCATTATATTCCAAGGATTCTCCAATTTATCAATTAGCTTCTCAAGCTGAAATAAACTATTAAGGTATCGTGTAATTATTATTATTAAGCACGATTTCTGCCGAGGTCGTTCGGCCCGATCCTGAGTGTCGTGTACACTGCCGAGGGACGTGCGGCACGATCCATAGATGCATCTATCCTGCCGAGGCGTTCGGCCCGCTCCACAAGAAAGGAGGACATTTTTCTTATGTATCTCCGGGAATGAGAGTATGTTTATTATAAGATACATTCGAGAGGATGGACAATTTCTTTTAAAAATTTATTTAATCTAAATAAAAATTAAGCATATGAAAATTTCAACTTTTACTACCTTTCATAACAATTCACAATATACACATCAAATAATTTAATTAATAAAGAATACAATTTACATAAGTAATTCATGCTTTGAGTCCTAAACTACCCGGACTTTAGCATTAATAGTAGCTACGCACGGACTCTCGTCACCTCGTACGTACGTAGCCCCCGCAATTAGCAATAATTATTTAATTTAATCCCTATGGGATAATTTCTCCCTCACAAGATTAGACAAGATACTTACCTCGTCTCAAAGTCCACTTTTCGATTACCACGTCGCGTTTAATTCTCGATTCGACGCCGAAAAATCCGAAACTATCCAAATATTATATAAAATAATTAATATATGCTAAATAATTCAAAATTTATCTATTAAATAAATTACCTTATCCAAAATAGTAAAATTTCTAAAATTCACCCCGGGCCTACATGCCCGGATTTCGAAAATTTCCGGAGGGAATCGTTACCCATAATCTCAAGAACTCAAATATATAATTTTTATCCAATTCCATAACCATTTCCGTGGTGAAAAATCAAAAATACCAATTTCTAAGTTTTTCTTCAAAACTCCAAATTTCTACAAATTTTTATGTCTAAATCCATATATAAATCATGTATTTAACTTGCAATAGGTGTAAATTAACTTACCTCCAAGTTGCTAGGTGAATGCTCCTCTCAAGAAGCTCCCAAGATCGTCCAAGAATGAAGAAATGAGCAAAAATACTCAAATCCCCGCTTTAAACACTCACTGCCCAGCGATTATCGCACCCGCGACAAAAATTTTTGCACCCGCGATAGATTTTTCGCACCTGCGGCTTCGCACCCACGATGGAGTTTTCGCACCCGCGATGGATTTTTCGTACTGTGGCTTCGCACCCGCGATAGATTTTTCGCATCCGTGATGAATTTTTCGCACCCGCGGCTTCGCACTCGCGATGGATTTTTCGCACCCGCGGCTTCGCACCCGCTATCACACCAGATATCAGCTGCCTCAACTCTTCTTCAAATTCCAAATTCGATCTGTTAACCACCCGTAATCCACCCGAGGCCCTCGAGACCTCAACCAAATATACCAACAAGTCCCAAAACACATTACGAACTTAGTTGAGCCTTAAAATCATATCAAACAACGTCAAATTCATGAATCGCACCCCATTACAAGCCTAATGAATTTTGAAACTTCAACTTCTACAATCGATGCCGAAACCTATCAAATCACGTCCGATTGTCTTCAAATTTTGCACACAAATCATAATTGATATAACGGAGCTATGAAAATTTCCAGAACTGAGTTCCGACTCCGGTATCAAAAAGTCAACTCCCCGGTCAAATTTCTAAATTTAAATTCTTGTTTTAGCCATTTCGAGCCTAATTTCACTACAGACTTTCAAATAAAATTCTGATCACGCTCCTAAGTCCAAAATCACCATACGAAACTGTTGGAATCATCAAAATTCTATTCTGGGGTCGTTTGCACATAATTTGACATCCGATCTCTATTTGAACTTAAATGTTTTAATTGTTTCATCTAAATTCCATATCTCGGGTTAGGGACCTCGGAATTTGATTTCGGGCATACACCCAAGTCTCAAATCACGATACGGACCTACCGAAACTGTCAAAATACTGATCCGAGTCCATTTGCTCAAAATGTTGACCAAAGTCAAACTTGGCCTTTTAAAGCCAACGTAAGGAACTAAGTATTTCGATTTCAACCCAAACACTTCCAAATCCCGAACCAACCATCCCCACAAGTCATAAATCATTTAAAGCACATATGAAAAGTTTTATTTAGGGGAACGGGGTTCTAAAAGTCAAAACGACCGGTTGAATCGTTACACTGTGTACAATAAAAAATATTCTCCGTAGTATTTTTCCATGCTCTCTTCTCCCAAATCAGACGAGGAGTTTAGACTGTGATGTATGAGGTTGCTCCGTCACAACGTGACAACCACCATCGACCGGTGATTCCAACCGTGATTCATCCATCTTCCGCTTCTACTTCACGAAGAACAAGTTTTCGTTTTACAATTTAAACGCTAATCTAATGTGTTTAGTTTATCGCATTATCCTTCATTTTTGTTTCCCATTACCAAAACTATTCTACTTTTTGCCCTCTCTTTCAAGCCTTAAACTCAGGAGACGTGTAAGCGGACCACCATGACTGAAGATGAGTGGGTAAAAGAGTCTATAATTGATGACATTGTAGTGGCAGAGTTACTGTTGTGTCTAAACCAGGTGGCGTCAATATATACGCCCAATTCAAAGCCACCGATACAGTGGAGTGTGCGACAGCGCCGTTCTAATCTCGTCTCAGTTAATACTAACAATCTGACTCTAATGGCTAGCCCCAGAACACCCTTGTCCTGGAGTGGCGCCACCTCCGTCAGCGGTGGAGGGGGAGGAAGCGCGATTGATGTTAGCTTCGCGGAGTCCAGTCGATCATCTTCTCTCCAAACAACCCCGCTACACGAGATCTAAGGCTTGTGCATTAAACACCTATGTATTATCTATATTTATTATTCTTGTTTTTACTTTTTGTAAATACTTTTTCCATGACATGGGAGAAGGAAATGGGAAGGGAAAGAGTGCCAGTGAAAATATTCATAAACTGTTAATTTTTCACCATTTCTTTCGTCACGAGCTAAACCAACCCATTATTGTGCGGCTTCGTTTCACAGTCGCACCTTTTAGTCCTCAAATGACTGAACAACCCCTTTGTTTAAAGGGAAATTGTGTCTTTTCAACATAAGTAGACTTTGTTGATAAATGGACCAATGAATTTTGGTGGTGTAATGTAGCAAATGAAGCTCTGGCTCACTGCCCCACTCCATTTGTCAAAATCAAAGGAGTAACTATTTTTGGGAGAAAGGGATATTTCTTTGATTCTAAAACAGTAGCATGTATTCTTGGAAAATAGGTCTACTTCAGTTTGGTATGGTGGTCTGGAAAGAAAATGTTTGGTTTAGTGGTGTTATTGGTTAATTAAGCACTACTCCTTTGTGTATAATTGGAGTCGTAAAAAGGGTGGATTAAAATGTTGATATTAGTAGTGCAAGTGGTGATTAACTTTCTTTCTTCAGTGTTAATTAGGTAGTTAAGTTTCATTTGTTAGTTATAACTAACTTACATTAGAGTAGAGTTAGTGTGACTAGAGTTAGCATTAGCTGTAACTACAGTTGAGGAGTAGAGTTAGTTTTATTCTTTTCTTCTATATATACTTGTACAGCTAAACTTGTCAGAATTAATTGAAGCATTACATTTCATTTCTCCTCTTCTAGAATATTCCGTCAGATTCACTCTAGCACTCTTCCTCTCTAGAGCTGACAGAGAACTTCAGTTCCACATCCATGGCAGAGCTCGATGATTAGCTGAATTTATCATGGTATTAGAGCCATACAGCCATTAGTGTGGTCTTATCATCTTCAATTTTGTTTTTCTCGAAGCTAATTTGGAAGATTACCAATGGTGACTCTCAATAACACGGAACCAGAGAAGTTAAGTCACAATCACCCACTCTTCCTGAATTCGAATGATAATCCAGGTACGATACCGATTTCACTACAACTGAGAGGGCTGGAAAATTACTCTGTATGGAGCCGGGCAATGAGAATTGCAATCCTAGGTCGAAACAAGCTAGGGTTTATTGATGGCACATGCAAAAGAAGAAATTATGGCACAAATCTAGTTGATCTCTGGGAACAGTATTGTCCTGGTTGATGAATTGTGTATCACCTGAATTGCTGAGTGGAATGGTATATTCCTCAAATGCTAGTGTAGTTTGGGATGATTTGAAAGAGCGATTTGATAAGGTGGACCGTTCTAGGATTTTTCATATCCACAAACAAATCGCTACTACTAGCCAAGGCACGAGCTCAATTTCAGCTTATTTCTCTAAATTAAGAGTACTTTGGGCAGAGTTTGATAGTTTGGAACCAATTCCTAGTTGTGATTGTGCTAAGTCTCGTGAATTTGTCCAGTTTATGGAGCGTCAAAAGCTTCTAAAATTCCTGATGGGACTTAATGAATCATATGAATAAGCTCGCAGTCAGCTTTTGATGATAGTGCTAGTGCCATCAGTGAACATGGCATATTCTATGCTGATGAAGCGTGAAAGCAAAACGACTATGTCAAATGCTTCTGCTAACATGGATAATGCTTAAATGACTACCTTGATGGCAAATAAAGCTGGAAATCAACAGAAAATGAGGAAGAACTAAAATCTCTTTTGTGACTTTTGTAAGATAAATGGGCATACTAAGGAAACATTGTATAAAATAGTGGGATATCCAAATGATCACAAGTTTAAGAAGAAGTACAACACTCAGGCATCAGCTAATCTTGCAACTGAGCAAACTGCACCTGCAACACTCACTTTCACTACCATTGCACCAACCTTCATACCAGAACAATACCAGCAAATTCTGCAAGTGCTAAATAGTAATACCACATAAGTTGTAGCTAATGCAGTAGAGCTGGAGTCAGGTAATATCACATCCTTAATGACCTTTATGAATCAAGGTGTTTGGATTGTAAATAGTGGAGCATCGAACCATATGACTCCAAAATTGGACCTACTGAGTAATCCAAGTCCTTTAGGCAGTAGTAGTTCAGTTCACCTGCCAAATAGATATTTAGCTAAGATCACCCACAGTGGATCCACTAACATATTCAAGGATCACAAAATTAGTGATGTACTTAATATTCCATATTTTAAATATAACCTACTGTCAGTTTCAAAACTTACTAAGGAATTGCAGTACATTGTTGGATTCTTTCCTGATCTATGTGTATTTCAGGGCCTCTACATTGGCAATGTATTGGGATTGGTATTGGCTATACATTCTTAGGGATTGCCTTCATAAGAGACAGTCATCTACACTAACTGTAAATACCACAGTTATGCAGACTTCAACACAGAATAAGCAGAGCTCAATAAATCTAGGAGTTTGGCACCAAAGGCTTGAACATCTACCTATGGAGGCCATTAAGAGAATTGGCAAGCTCAAGCAGCATTTTAAGAATGATAGTTCACAGGTTGTTTGTTTAGAATGTCATGTTTGTCAATTGGCTAGGCAAACTAAGTTGCCATTTCATGTTAGTACTAGCAGAGCACAGGCTCCTTTTTACCTTTTCATGCAGATGTATGGGGGCCTTACAGGGTGCCTACTCATGATAATAAAAGATTTTTTTCTCATAGTGGTTGATGACTTCTCTAGAATCACTTGGTTGTTTTTGATGAATGCCAAGGATGAGACTTATTGGTTGATGAAAAGGCTAACTTGTATGATCCACACATAGTTCAATTGTCATATTAAAACTATAAGAATAGACAATGGGTTAGAATTTATTAACTCAGAGATGAAACATTTTTTAGAATCACAAGGAATTGTTCACCAAACAACATATGTATACAGTCCACAACAAAATGGTATTGTTGAGAGGAGGCACAGATATACACTAGAAGTGGCAAGAGCCTTAAGGTTTCAAGCTGCAATCCCTCTAAAATTTTGGGGTGACTGTGTCCTTACAGTAGTGCACATCATAAACAGGTTGCCTTCCACAGTTTTAAAAAAAAATCTCTATATGAAAAGTTGTTTAACATTGAACCTTCTATAGATCACATGAGAGTCTTTGGATGTTTATGCTATGCTGTAAATGTAAGGAGACAAGACAAATTATCAGTCAGAGTATTGCCTCCCGTGTTTATGGGGTACTCACCCACCAAAAAAGGCTATAAACTATATGACATGCAGTCTCGGCAATTCATAGTTAGCAGGGATGTAGTCTTTAAGGAACATGTATTTCCTTTCAAGAAAATAAAGGTGTCATATGTCCCAACCTTTCCAGTACCTGAGCCAGCTGATTTATCAGATACTGCAGTAGAGTTATATCAAGATCGGGCAGTTGAACATATTGCAGTCCAAGACATTGATGCTATGCAGGGGTCTAATGCAGTTCCTAAGGTAACATAAGCTTTCTTTGATGCTTTTCCACTACTAGTCGATAAAGATGTTCATTCTTCTCCACAGTTACAACATGATTCTCCACCAACAGTTGATGCAGATAGTGATGATTCTCCACAATTACAAGTTGTGGGTGATGCATTACCCATTGTAGTCAAAACAACCACCCAGAACTACAGGTCCTCCAAAGTGGTTGCACGATTTTGTATCTACCTCTTGTGCATATCCCATGTCAAACTATCTGAGTTATGATAGTTTGCCACCTTCTTATGCTAAATGTCTCTCAGATCAATCATCTATAGTTGAACCCAAATACTATCATGAGGCTTCAAAGGATGAAAGGTAGGTAACTGCTATGTAACAAGAAGTTACAATATTGTACGAAAATAACACCTGGATGTTGTTGACTTGCCTGCTGGTAAGGCTCCCATAGCGTGCAAATGGGTGTATAAAGTGAAATACAAAGCTAATGGGGAGGTGGAGAGGTTTAAGGCTAGACTTGTAGCCAAAGGTTACAGTCCAAATGATGGCCTGGACTACAAGGAAACATTTTCCCCAGTGGCCAAGATGGTTACTGTTAGATCAGTCATAGCAGTAGAAGCTTCTAAGCATTAACACATTTACCAAATGAATGTGCATAGTGCTTTCCCACAAGGTGACTTATTTGAAGAAGTGTAAATGCAACTTCCACAAGGGTATAATATCAATGGGAGTCCAAGACCAAGGTGTGCGAGCTAAGGAAATCACTTTATGGTCTGAAGCAAGCCTCAAGGCAATGGAACTTGAAATTGACATAAGCTCTTAAAGATTTGGGATTTGTTCAAAGTCATTTTGATTACTCTTTGTTTACACAACAGAGAGGTTCAGCCTTGGTTATTATTTTGGTCTATGTAGATGACCTCTTAGTCACTGGTAATGATTCTCAACTTATTCAATCTGCCAAGATGAAAGATGTGGGGGAACTCAAATTCTTTTTGGGCATAGAATTTGCTCGTGGCAAGGCTGGAATTTTAATGAATCAGAGGAAATATGCTCTTGATTTGATTGTTGACTCTGGCCTAGGGGGAGCTAAACCAGTGTCTACCCCATTAGAGTGCAATCAAAGGTTGACCACAACAGAGTTTGATGAGGCTGTCTTATGCACTGATGATGCCATATGTGCAGGTGTTAAAGACTGTGTGTTACCTGATCCTGAACCTTATCAAAGGTTAGTAGGGAGACTACTATATCTAACTATGACTAGGCCTGATATAGCTTACGTTGTTCAAGTCCTAAGTCAGTTCATGCATAAACTAAAAAGGTCTCATATGGATGCAGCTATGAGGGTGATTAAGTATGTCAAAAATGCACCGGGATTAGGCCTATTGATGTCTTCACAGCAGACTGATAACTTGATAGCCTTCTGTGACTCAGATTGGGCTTCTTGCCCTCAGCCCAGGAATTCTATTACAAGTTATCTAGTTAAGTTTGGGAACTCTTTAGTCTCATGGAAATCTAAGAAGCAAAATACAATCTCTAGAAGCTCAGCTGAAGCAGAGTTCAGAAGTATGGCTTCCACAGTGGCAGAGGTTTCACGGTTAGTAGGGTTGTTCAAAGAGTTGGGGGTTCAAATTCAACTGCCCATTGCCTTGAATTGTGATAGTAAATCAGCCATTCAGATAGCTGCAAATCCTATTTTTTATGAGCGGACAAAACACATTGACATTGATTGCCATTTCGTAAGGGAGAAACTACAGCAGGATCTTATTCAAACTCACCATATCAACACCAAGGCTCAGTTGGCAGATATACTCACTAAAGGTCTAGGAAAGGTCCAACACTACTTTTTTCTTAGCAAGTTGGGGGTTGAAAACTTGTTCTTACCCGTCATCTTGAGAGGGAGTGTTGAGATTAGTAGTGCTAGTGGTGGTTAACTTTCTTTCTTCACTGTTAATTAGGTAGTTAAGTTTCATTTGTTAGTTATAACTAACTTACATTAGAGTAGAGTTAGTGTGATTAGAGTTAGCATTATCCTTAACTACAGTTGAGGAGTAGAGTTAGTTTTATTCTCTTCTTCTATATATACTTGTACAGCTACACTTGTTAGAACTAATTGAAGCATTACATTTCATTTCTCCTCTTCTAGAATATTCCGTCAGATTCACTGTAGCACTCTTCCTCTCTAGAGCTAACAGAGAACTTTAGCTCCACATCCATGGCAGAGCTCCATGGTTAGCTGAATTCATCATAAAGTTATTGAGTGCACTAGCCGCGGAGCTTGTTTAAAACTGTGGCCTCAGACATTAGAATCTAGCTAGATTCTCTAGAGTCTAGTCGAATTTTGTCGTGGCTACAGTTACGTACACCCACAATAAAAATGTCATTTGAAAAGAACCGAGAGCGAACATTCCGAGGCAAAGAACAATTGTTCCAAGTACTTATTTCTAAGCTAAGCTAAATGATAGGACTAGTGGTGACAAAATTATTAAAAGAAAATAGTTATCCACCTATATTATTCATTAAAAATGAGTTGGATAATGAACTTTTTAAAAACGGGTCAAATATGGATAAGAGTCGTATTATCCACTTAGAAAAGAGATAACCAATTAATAACCAATGGATAATTAATAGGTTTAACTTCTACATTTGTAAAGCCTCAAATTGGGGGTTCCTCAAGTTTAGAAGAACTGAAAATTCTCCCAAAAGTGATCGTATTCAAGAAGCCATGGATAATATGGTTAATCCCCTTTTTTTTATCCGTATTAAATATGAGTCGGGTCGGATAATTTATCCGCTTTTTAAATTGCCTGTTTTGACCTGTCCATATCCGATTCGATTCGACCCGTCCGTTTGTCACCCCTAACTAGGACTATGGGTAGGACAAATGTCAGTGACTGTAAGGTTTATTTTCTAGAATCATGAGTTGATTACGCTTGACTTATAGGCACACGGTACCGATGAGAGTACCCCTATCAAGAGGTCGATGAGGAAGAAGGTAAACATTTACTTTTATTAGTTGTACTTATAAGTTGCATGCGGGGGGAAGTGCACAGTTAGCCACTAATTAGAGATATTTTTATTTTTTAGTCATTATTTAAAATATATTTATTTTTTAGTAGTGCTTAATAATGTTTTACCCGTCCGGACGAAAATACCCATGTGCTAGACATGGGTGTTGTGTAAATATTAAGGACATGGTGTCCTTAACTTCATGAATGCTGTGTAAATATTAAGGACAAAGTGTCCTGTATTTGCACTTTTAGTTGTTAAACTTTAGGACATCAAGTCTTTAACTTCATACGTGCAGTGCAAATGTTAAGGACATGGCGTCCTTAGCTTCATGTGTACAGTGTAAACATTAAGGACATAATGTCCTTAGCTTGTGTTGTATCTTCTCTTGTTAAACTTTAGGATCTCATGTCCTTAACTTCACATGTGCAGTGTAAATGTTAAGGACATGGTGTCCTTAACTTTATGTGTGTAGTGTAAATGTTAAGGGCATAGTGTCCTTAACTTTATGAGTGTTGTGTAAATATTAAGGGTATGATGTTCTTAACTTCATAAATGTTGTGTAAATATTAAGGACAAAGTGTCCTGTATTTGTACCTTCCGTTGTTAAACTTTAGAACCGCATGTCATTAACTTTATATGTATACTGTAAATGTTAAGGACATGACATCCTTAACTTCACGTGTGCAGTGCAAATGTTAATGACACCATGTCCTTAATATTTATACAGACTCATGAAGAAAGGGTAAAAATATCTTTTCGTATTAATTTTAATAAAGTAGTGGCTATTTTTGCTCAACATTAAAAATATTGAATAAAAACTAAATATCATGTTAAAAAGTGACTATCACACGCCATATCTACGTTGCATGCAGGATGCAGTACATCTCAATTATAACACCTGATTCCTGATAAATTTTGTATAGTAGTTTTTAGGACCAATCACATCTTTATTTATTTTTTTACTATGAGTTGTCTCTATTCCGAAAAATAATGTCTGATTTCCAATATCCACGATTTACAAACCAGAACTTTTATCACTTAGTAGGATAAAACAATTCTTATGCTCTTAATTTTTTTTAGAGGGAATTACGTATAAATACAACTCACATGTATGTATTGTAATTAAGTGGCATATACTTAACTTTGCAAAGCTATAGCCCAAAACTAATAGGCTAAGATTCAACATCCAATTCCAATAGGTTCTTCAAATTACTATTCAATTTTTTTTTTTTTAAATTGCTCAAGTTTTTAATCTAATTTTTATGTCAGTAATTGTAACTTAAATATTAGTTCAACAAATCAAATCCATTAACGTGGTAGAAATTAGATTTTTAAGATAATCCATCATTATTGAATACACTTAAATAGGTGGATTTAAATTTTAAATATGATTTTTTGTGAAATTTAGAGTGGATATTGTTTAGACTTATTAGAATTAGTATAAGGAGGTTGTATACAAAATTTAAAGTCATTTAATGAAGATTTGGACTACTCCACCATTGTTGAACAAGCTTGAATAAGTGGGTTTAAATTTTAAATTTAGTTTTGTAAGAAATTTGGAGTGGGTGTTATTTACAGTTGTTAGAAATAGTATAAGGAGGTTGTATATAAAATTTGAAGTCATTTAATGTAGATTTGGATTGATTTTGAACAAGAATTACAACTGAAAATCGTGGAAGAAGTTCGTCTACAGACGCCTGTATAAATGTGTATAAAAGTATATAATGATGTATAAAAGGTGTTCATACACACATATACACTATTATACAATAGTATACATCATTATACCAAAACTGACTTCGTCTTCTTCCTTGCGTCTTATTTGAAATTTAATTCAAATCTTGCTCAAATCTATTCCACATCACTTCAAATTTAGATTTTGAACTCCTTTTGTTGTTTTGAATCAATTGAAATAACACACAATCCAAATAACTAACAAACTCAAAAAATCATATGTTCGAAAGCGAAGCTTTGAATGGTCTTCAATAATGGACTTCTACTCTTTAATTTTCTTACATTACAACCATGTGACACATGGGGAGAAGCAACAATGACGACTCCTTGAAGCATATGTGGAAGATGTGAGGAGAGAGAGAGAGCCAAATAATAAAGGAAAAGCTAACTTACAATTTAATTTGGCTTAAAAGGTGCAAAAATAATTTCAAAATATGTACAACCTAGGCCAAAACAGGTTAGGAGTTCAACCGTGGGTCATTTTCGGATGAGCTATAGGCCTAAGTGATATCTGATGTAATTTTATCATTTTTTTATTCCCCCTTTTTTCCGTGATTGGCAGTCATTAGCTGATTAAATGGAAATCTAAACGGGATGGGGCCATGTTAAATGGTACACGGGATGGGACGGGATGCCCATTTCGTCTCGTTTATCTCGTTCCGTCCTGCCTGTCCCGTATGTCCCGCGTGTTTTTAAAATTTTTGTTTTTGAAATATATTCATTGGACAACGGCCTCCATTGCAAATTTAGTCGTTCCCAACGGTTATAAAAGGCCATATTTGCCCTCTATAATTGGCCTCCACCCTCCCTCCCCTCAAAAAAAAAAAAACACCCCTACCTCCCCCAAACTTTTAATATAACCCCTAAGTTTATTAAATTATACTTTGACCCCATTTTTAACTATAAATACCCCCATTCTTCTTTATTTTTTCCCACAAAAATCAATCATTCTCTCTCAAATCTCTTACATTCTATCTATATTACTCTCAATTTTCTCATAATCAAGTGATCAACTAAGTTTCACATATTTGGGCAAATTATTTGATCAACTTTCAAGCTTCAAATTAATTCTTCAAATATTTGGAGCAATTTTTTGGGCAATTTCTTCAAGTTTCAATATTTAATCACGGTGCACTCGTTCCATCTCCTAATTTAAATATATAATTTTTGCGTATCATTTTAGTGCTTAATTTTTGTGTTTACTTTACGTGTTCTATTTTCGTATTTCATTTGTGTGTTTAATTTTTGTGTTAACTTTTTTAATTTAATTTCTTATTTAAATTATGGCACCTAAAAATGTATTTGGCCTATTTTAAAAAAGTAGTAAAAAAAGTAGTAAAGGTGATAGTAGTAGTAATCCTAATCCTAGTCCTAATCCTTCTCCTAGAATTAGAAAACATATAGATGAAATGACTCATGTTGATGAAACTTCATTTTTCGAACCCCCACATGTTATAATATTAATTTCGGAGAACAACTAGATCATGAAAACTTTACAAAGTCAATTTGGCAATGATATTTTTATTGAGGACGAAGAAAATGAGGAAGAAGAAAATGAGAAAAAAGAATTAGATGAAACACTCACTAGTCCCACAACACAAGCTCCAACTCAAAGTCAATCTCGGTCTGGAGCTATACCCCCTGTACCTTCTCCCTGTACCTCCTGGGAGCGATGACGGCATGCAACTCATTGAATATCAATCAACATTGCCAATTCCAGAACAATGTCCGAGAGAAATTATAGATAAGTTACAACGAAACTATATAGAAGCTTATAAATATTAGTATGATAATTTGTAATTGGCTACTAAGAGGCCTAGTTCAAACAGAACCCTTCCTAGAAGGTGGCTGCGTAGATTAGGTGTTTTTCAAAAGAATTATATTTGTATATGCAATTTGAAAGTTCTATTAATAAAATAAAAGGCTCTAAGCCTTGAATTTTTTTATGAATTGTCTTACACTCTTGCTTAGTTGCTTAATGGCTTGAAATTATATTAAATAAATTATAACTCTATTATAATTATTAAAATATTTCATTACAAGTCTTTTTTTTAATATTTTATAAATCTTTACTTAGTTTCCTAATTTTCTTATAATTTATTAAGTTTTAAATTTATTAAATAAGTCAAAAAACTAGCCGTTGCAAACTTTAAAAACTTAGTCATTGTCAAAAAAATTAGTCGTTGCCAAACTTAATACTTAAATAATTAAAAAAAAATTAAAAATGGCCCACTTAAATCCTGTGAAACCGTCCCGTCCCATCCCGTTTGTTAGCGGGATGGGATGGGCCTACCGTTTCATCCCGTTTAGACCTGTTCCGGCTAAATATCGCCCCGTCCAGTCCCATTTATTTGGTCTCGTCCCGTCCCGTTGGACAGCCTTAAGATGAGATGAAAGAAGAGGACACTTTGCTAATTAGAGAGAGGAAGCAGTTGAACAAGGTTTGTTTCTTGACTTTAATATTTAATTGATCCATGGTACATTGTTGGACTCTAGTTCCTTAAAGTAACACCTCTGCAGGAATTACTTCTATTACGAACCAATCTGGACAATCAGTGGGATACAAATCAAATCTTTAAGAAAATGAAGGTAAATTCAGTTCTGGTTTATGTAATTATACCATTTTAGGATATTATTCTACCATTTGCGCTTTGACTATCTTTGACCGTGGCATTTCATGTATCATTTACCGGTGAAATTATTATTCACTACCTTGATGTTCTTTTCTGCAGCTTGATTTACAAAGATAACAGGTAAATGAAAAAAGTACAACTATTGCATATGATGGGATTTCGGGTCAATACCAGCTACCCGAGTGGCCTAGTAATCTATGCATTTCTACATTCCAAGAAAATGGCTATTGTCAAGAGCAAAAGGAGGTGGAAGATCAGGGGTCTAAGTTTATGCTCCCAGATCTCAACCTTCATTACTAATAAAACATGAATCAGCTATACATAAATTATGTAGCTAAACATCAAAATTTGTTATTAATCCTACTTAACGGTAGATTAGCGACAAATTATCAAAAAAAATCAATTTTGCGACATTCCAGTTCTTTTTATAATTAGCAGAGGATAAGTATAAGGCAACTAGAACTTAGAGCTAACCTTGTAATCAGAATTAGGATATCTGAGTTTTCCTTTAATGGGTGTCCACCATAGGTTAGACCGACAGAGATTCTAACTTATTAGGTGCATCCACATTCTTTACACTGTTATCTATCATGCCTAGTTATTTGGAGCCAACCCTTATCATACGTTACTTCTGAGTGTCTCTCGAAATATACAAATACAATGTAACTGTAATGAAGGTAGTCAAATCTTATTCCCTCAATACTTTAATTTATCTGTTGATGGATGAAAAGAGTTAAATGTAGAGAATCACCCCTTCTAGTATAGAAGTATTTGATTTTTCTTAAAATTGTTTAATTGTATGGAATATAAATCCGTCAAGGAAAAGACAGCAAACACAAATTGTAGTTCTTCTTTTGCTACTATTATAGGCCTTAATCGTTATTCTCGGTTTAAAATAATAATTTTCCAAGTGGTCCTGTCAAGGAGGTTCAATTTTTATTGCTAATGCTTGTAAATCAGTGCTTCTCTCAGAATTTTAAATTTTTTGTGGTCCTATTACAGCTTATACGATTCTCCTTTTTCTTTTTAACAAAAATCGAAAATCACAAACCATAAACTATTGGTGCTTTCTCTTTTACTTCTTTTAAGGGCAATAACTAATTAATGGCTGCCCGACAGAGATACTGTATACCTTTCAAATATATATCTATACGTCCAAATCGTTACCCAAGATTGTTTGTTGCAAGAACTTGCAACTGAAATATCTAAACGGATTCTTAATTATATTCTTCAAGTAACATGTCAAAATTTTGAGTGATTGATCAATTTTTGGGTCGCTAATATCAATATTTAGACATGTAAACTCTCTCAAAAGATCAGAAAAACAGCGTGATTTTCATATCTTTATTTACTATACTAAGCAATATAATCTCCGAGATTCGTAACTATTTAAAAATTACAGTTGCCCCATTGGGGCGGCCTATATGTGATTAGCTAGTATAAAGCCATAATCTAAACCTCGAACTAGTTGCGGCTTAAAGGAAATTGAGGAAAACATGACTAAAAGGAGAAAGAAATGTAAGGACCAAAGGTTCTATATGCCAAACATTATTAGAAGTTTATTCGTTTTGCTAAGGCCAAAAACCCCTTTATTCGATCTTACGTATCTTTTTTTGGCAAACAAAAGGATAATATTAGAACCCTACTTAGTATTATAAAGAGTTGCTTGTGAAAGTACTCGTAGTAGCCATATAGTATAATAATACAAGCTATGGTACGCCTTTACGGTTAGGCGAAATCGAACTATATTAATCGCATTTATGTCCATTCTCACACCTATAAATTTGAAGTTTCATTTCACTTAACTACACCATTCAATAAACCGAAACCGCTATATTACATTTTTTTTTTAATCTAATTAAGGATCTGAAACTGTCTTCTTTTCCAGCTAACATGGCCTCAAACTGCAATACTAATTCAAACTTCGATGAGAGTCGATGGGTTATTCAAATCCGTCGAACACTTGACGAAGAACTTGAAGAAGATACTGAAATTCCAGTTAGCATTTTCAACGTCCCAAAAGCTCTACTGTTGAGCGATCAAGATTCATACGTGCCACAAGTAGTGGCAATAGGCCCATACCATTATTGGCGTACAGAACTGCATGATATGGAAAGGTACAAATTAGCTGCTGCAAAAATAACTCAGAAACAGCTCCAAAGTCTCAAATTCCAGCATCTTGTGGAACAGCTGATAAATTTTGAGCACAGAATTCGTTGTTCGTACCATAAGTATTTGAATTTCAATGAGGAAACTTTGGCCTGGATGATGGCTGTAGACGCCTCTTTCTTGCTCGAGTTCCTTCAAATCTACGCGATTAGAGAAGGTAAAATTCTAACTAGAGTTTCCTCAAGAATGTCACATTTGGTTGATATTGCAGGGAGAAAGTCCGCGCATAATGCCATTCTTAGAGATTTAATTATGCTTGAAAACCAAATCCCGTTATTTATATTAAGGAAAATGTTGGAATTCCAGTTTTCATCTTTAGAGTTGGCAGATAACATGCTGGTGTGTATTCTAACGGGGTTCTGTAAAGAGCTTTCTCCTTTCCAAATGGTAGATGATTTCCCAATAATTCAAATCACAGAATGTGTTCATTTGCTGGACTTTTTGTACCAATTTATCGTGCCCAAATTAGAAGGAACTTCTGAAATAACAAAAGATGATCACGAGCAAACAGATGCCAACCAAGTCGAAAATAGTAATTTCGTTGGGAAATCAAGTCATATCGGACAACTTATTAATGAAATCTGGAAAATCCTTGTGAAAATAAACAGAGGCCCGGTACGTCTTCTTAAGAGAATAGTATTTTCAAGACCAGTTAAACTCATGTTTAAGCTGCCTTGGAAATTCATTTCTAATCTTCCTGGAATAAAACTTTTTATACTACCTATTACATATATGTTCTTTTCTCAAGAAAAAGCAGAAATAAATTCTGAAACTAATATCAATAAACCCCCTCTGTTTGAAGAAATAGCCATCCCATCAGTTACTGAACTTTCTAAAGCCGGAGTCAGTTTTGTAGCAACCAATGCTGGAATCATGAGCATAAATTTCGACGATAAAAAGATGAAATTTTATTTGCCTACAGTCAGTCTAGACGTAAACACAAAGGTCATTTTGAGGAATTTAGTTGCATACGAAGCATGTAATGCATCAGGGCCTTTAGTTTTTACACGTTACACTGAATTAATGAACGGGATTATTGATACAGAAGAGGATGCTTTGTTACTTAGGGAAAAAGGAATAATATTGAACCGTTTGAAGAGTGATAAAGAGGTTGCAAACTTGTGGAATGGGATGAGTAGATCGTTGAGATTAACTAAAGTGCAGTTCTTGGATAAAGTGATTGAAGATGTGAATGGATTTTACAATGCAAGATGGAATATTAAGACTGGAAAAATGATGAAGCATTATGTTTTTGGGTCATGGCAAGTTCTCACATTCTTGGCTTGTATTATGCTCTTAATGTTGATGACTTTACAAGCATTTTGTTCAGTCTATAAATGTGCTCGTATATTTCATATTCAGAATTCTGATGACTGATCTTTTATAAATGATTCTTTTTCTGTTTTGTTTTGGTCTGTACATAAAGTAAAAAGTTCTTCCTATGGGATGACTATTGGTTGAAGAAATGCTAAAGTGAAAGGTTGGTTTGTGAGATTTGTTTAGACGAAATTAAAGATGCATGTTGCTATAATCATGTTTTCAGATTTGATGATAGTTTGATTCTTCCCAGCCGATGGACTCTTTATCTTTTTCAAAATGCTTGTTTTTTCAATGTTGTGGAAAATTATTATTTTTCCTTTTTCCTCCTCTCTTTGCCTACTATTATAAGATTAAAGACGATACCTTACCTAGTACTAGTAACTAAAGGAAACTCAACTTAAGTTTTTTTCTGAGATTGGATACGATACATTTTATTGCTCACCTCAATAACAATGTTGAAATTTATCTAGTCGTAATAAGTAGTACTGTCATACAATATAGATGTTTGTTTCGGTATGGATAAGATACTTCTAAAACAGGACATCTTATTACTGGATTTGCACAAACATGGTTACATGAATGAATGGTGTAAATGGCGAGTAAAGAATACTTTTATATAGCGACCTATTTTTCTGTTAGTCAAATATAAATCTCAGTATTTCTGTAACAAAATTTGCAGTACTCTTGACGGACTAAAGAACCAAAGTTTAAAAAGAAATGTGTGATGCTGTAAGAACAAATAGTATAGTAGGAATATTAATTAAATCAAGATACGTTAAGAGCGGCAATACTTTGCAATACACTGGAATTACCTACCAGCAGGAAAATGCAAAGAAATCAACGAAGCATAAGTCAAGATGAGAAGAAAAACAGCCGACACATTTTGCGTTAACTATTAGCACGGATGGTCGAGAGTCCGACTGAGGTGGAAGCTCAATCCAGTGCTGTGGTAATGACGATACGTACGCTTATGTTAAAGTTGGATCTTGTGGCAGTTGATCAGGAACTAATGGTGGTGAAAAGATTGGGACAAGGGGTGTTCCAGGGGGTAAATCTTGTTCTGGTGGTGAAAATATATAGAATGGAGGTGTATCAAATATGGGGACAAGAGGAGGTGGTGGTGTTAATAACTTATATGGAGGTGGCGACGGAACTAGCGGCGGTGGGAATATTATAACTGGCGGTCGTTTTGGTGGAGGTGGCGAAGCAACTAGCGGTGGTGGGCGGATTATAATTGGTGGCCGTCTTGGTGGAGGTGGCGACGGAACTAGTGGTGGTGGGCAGATTATAACTGGCGGTCGTCTTGGTGGAGGTGGCGACGGAACTAGCGGTGGTGGGCGGATTATAACTGGAGGGCGTTTTGGTGGAGGTGGCGACGGAACTAAAGGACGACGTCTAGGGGGAGGTGGGGAAGGAACTAAAGGAGGACGTCGTGGCATTGATCTTCTTCCACTACTGCTTCTGCTTCTGCTCCTACTGCCAACGTTGCTGCTTCTGCTTTGGCTGTTTATGATCTTCTCTTCTTCATCTTCCCCTGCCTTTTCATGTTTGCTTTTTGGTTTAGTTTTGGCTTCTACCAGTACGTTTGAACTAATAATCAAGAGTAGAACTAGCAAAATCAGACTAACAAGGTTGATTTTCATCTTTGATCTACTTGTTTTTGGTTTCCTTCTAATAAGTCCTTCTCATATGGATTTGCCAAAGTCTTCCGTTTTTTATATGAAGAATTCAATAGGAGTAGTAATTTATAGAATCATATAAATGCTTATTGGTAACCTTTGTGCAGTAATTAATGAGAATTAGGGTAGTCTCATATAAGATGAGAAACGCTACTTAAATGCGTTGCAGGTAACAAGTAAACACCAGACAACCATCAGGCATCAGGGTGCAATAGTCAATGCATGCAACTCTATCACAAATATCAATAAATGGGGATTAGGATAGTGTCTATTTTCTTTTTCTTTTTCTGCTTTTGAACGCGGTTTAATAAATCCACCATTAATGGGAATGATAGCATTAATTTAAAATACAGTAGTCCTATTATTTTCTTAATGATGGTATTTTATGAGTTTGCTCATTAAAGTCGTCTCAAAAATTTAAAATATTTTAACTTTTAAATACTGTAAATGAATTTCTTGTGCATATACGTGGTTGATTTTGACTCCCAAGTGAAAGGTTAACTCTTTTTTTTTCAAATAAGTGAAACGTTAACTCATATTTGAAATAGTTGTCTAAAAAATCAGTTTGTTACGTTGTTGAAGTGGGAAATCTGAAACGTGTTGGTGGGAGGAGGGGGAAAGGATCAATGAGCATGCATGGGACAATTTGCTGTAAACAAGTAGGCGGATGGGTCGACACTAAATGTGAAAAATGCATTGTTCTATGTGCCAATGTTATCAATATTAGTTCTGGCTGATGGAAATGATTATTTCATCAAGATAATTTTTTTTATAAGGAATACTTTTCCTTTTAATGGGCATTGCACGACCAAAATCCAGATTAGTCTAAACCCCAATGTTCGTACAGAACACCAGATAAAAAACTAAAAATAAAATATCAGAATCAGCAAACTAACCCAGCATTGAAGTGTGAACGAGCAAGAAGTTCTTTGGAATTAGTTTGCCTACCACTCTCAACTTTCCTGCATGCATTTATCTTCCATCAGAGGGGAGAAGGATAATGGTGGATCCTTCCAGATTTCTCTCCCTCTCTCAATTTTCTTTTTTAAAAATATTTAGTTTCTTCTTAGTCTCAGTTTTTTGTTCTTTGATTCGGTTTTCTTGTTTCTTTTAGAGACTTGCTGTTTTCATTGAGCGGCCTAGAGCCTGTATTATGCCCAACTCGGTATATATGATACCAGATAGCCACTCTAAAGGGCTACTATTTAGAAATTAGTCGTTGCGTCCGAAATTTCAGTTTTTCGATTCAAATTTTTTTGACAAAAATATTCTAAATTATCATGAAATTAAGTTATTAGTTTAAAAATTCACAACAAAATAAGTATTGACTAATCTCTAAATAGCATCCCAGAGAATGGCTATCTGTGCACTTACCTGGGCTTGCAAAGTTTCATTTTAGTTTGAAGAATTAACTCAAATAGCCGCTCACCCTACCACTTAAACTAAAAATAGCCGGTGAATGTATAATTTATATATTATATATGTATAATTGTGTATAATTAATGTATAATTTATATATATGGCAAAGGTAAATAATTAATATGGCCGACTATATGTGTAAAAATTCCTGTGTGGCAAGATCTAAAAGAGAACTTCTACCGAATCTAAACTTCATTGCATATTTATATTCAAACTAAACACATAAAATCTCTATCTCTAAGAACAATATATGGTACATCAACATATAAATTAAAAATAAATTTCGTACAAATTTAATGCAAATTTGAATATCTACAACAACATACATAGTAAAAATAAATTTCATACAACTTATTTACAACTTATCTTCAACTTTCATACATTAGTTTTACCCAGTTAAATACAACTACAATATCATACGACTTAAATAGAATTTTTATACAAATTTTATATAATATGTCTTGTGTATATATTTTGTATCTGATTTATATATTTTTTGTCTGTGGTGTGTGCTTCTTCCTCTCTAAAATTTCAATCAAAACTTATTCTTTTAATACAATCTTGATATATATCATCAACTTTATGTAAAAAGATAGTATTGAAAAGTTAAATATAAATTTTATACAACGATTCATACATTATACAACTATTTTTCAACTTTCATACAACATTCAAATTAAAATTATAAATATAACTACAACGTAACATAATACAATTTACATACAATTATAATACAACTTTACTACAATTTCGTAAGTATATTGTATATCATGTATTTTTCTTCTTCTTCTTCTTCTTCTTCAAGTTTCAATATGAAATTCAGCTAAAATCAAGTCTAATACTCACCAAAACACCCTCAAAATTGAGATATAAACTCCAAACAATATTTCTAATTATTTGCAACAATACCCAATCCAAACAAATAATAATTTTTGAAAACAAAAATTCGATTTCAAAGCTTCAAACCTTTTTAATGGCTGTCAATGGTGGAGAGTCAAAGACCTTTAAAATTTATTGACTAACAATTTCAATTTAAATTTCTCAAATTATTAGAAATTCCTCAATTCTTTCCATAACATAAGGAGGCTAATTAAAAGCTTTAAATCTAAAAATCCTATGGGGATCCTCATGTCGATCAGCTCCGAAGACATGAGGGTGAAGCCTGGTCTATCTATCCAATAGCTTCTGCGGCTCGCCGGCCGCAACTGGTCTAAGCTCAGATACAACTGCTGCAACTGGCTGGGCTCCTCCCACGGGTAGTGCACCCAGGGTCTGATATACGGCAGTTTCATGTCCTGGAGCCTGAACTGTGGGGTTCTGTGCACCCCTCCCGCCTAGGATGTGGATGGGTCCGCTGGAAATAAACCAGCCTGAGTCATAGAATCCATGAACCGCAGCATACGGTCCATGACTTCCTGAAATCCTAGCATGGACATGAAGTCTACCGGAGTTGGCTCTGCTACAAGCACCTCACCCTGCTCCTCAACAATAAGATACTTTACTGGATCCACTGGCGGTGCTACAGGAATAGCTCTGGGACATCCTCGTCCTCGCCCTCTACCACAGGCTGGAGCCCTCCCCTGGCCTCTGCCTCGGCCTCTAACAACATGGGGAGTAGCTCCTCCCTGGCCGGGAGTATCAGCCGGGCGCGTTCTCACCATCTGTGAGAGAATAAGAGAAATTAACTTAGTACAATAGTGACTGCACGATAGGAGGGAAAGAAAGAATAGTTTTCTAACACTCTATAGCCTCTCTAACATAAGTACAAATATCTCTGCACCGATCCGTAAGACTCTATTAGGCCCGCTCATAACTTGTGAGACCTACGTGAACCTAGTGCTCTAATATCATGTTGTCACGACCCAATTTCACCCATAGATTGTGATGGCGCCCAACACTATTGCCGGGCAAGCCAACAGTAAACAAGCCGTGTGATTTCTTCTTTTAGAAATTTAGAAATAGTTGATTTTTAATTTATTTAATATTTAAAGAATACAATTTCCATGAAAATGAGTAATAAGCAAATTAAGAGTAAGTAAGGCAAAATAATAATTTAAAACCGACAAAATGTTCTACTAGCCTGATTCCCAACACCTGGTGTCACAAGTGTACGAGCTACTAGTAGAATATATAAAATATACTACAATACTGTCTGAAATGAAATAGAGATGAAATAAATAACGAAGAGAGACTCTGGGTGCTGTGGAAACGGACTCGGAAGGGCAGCTCACCGCAAAATCTCAAAGTATCAGGTGTGCGCGCCGGGGTGATAACTGGATGCTCCTACCTTAGATCTTGTACGGGTAGTGTAGAGTATAGTATGAGTACAATAATAACGTGTACCCAGTAAGTATCTAGTCTAACCTCGAAGAAGTAGTGACGAGGGGTGGACTTCGACACTTACTATGGTCTAACAATAATAAGAATAGATTTTTAAATAATCAGGAATTATGTAAATGATAATAAATCCAATAATAATCAATAAATAAACAATTCCCCTTACTAAAAATGAATTCCAAATAAACATTTCCATCCTTTAATCATTTAATCTCTTCAATCAATGAAACAACATCAAGTATAATCGGGTTCCAAGTATTATTACGCACGAAAGTTGCCGAGGACATACGGTCTGATCCAATAATACATATACATAATTGTGTGCACTGTCGAGGGTCGAACGTCACAAACTATAGATGCATCTATTAATCTGCCGAGGCGAACGGCCCGCTCCCATGAGAATAGTGGAACATGTACCTCGCCCGCAGAAACATTTGCGGTGCGAATAAATATGGCATGACAATCAATGATGGCGTGATATGGAGATAACCAGTCCATGCCCAGGATGACCTCAAAGTCGGTCATATCAAGTAACAGAAGATCCGCTCGAGTTTCACAACAATAGAATGTAACCACACAGGATCGGTAGATCACATCCACAACAACAAAATCGCCCACAGGAGTGGACACAAAAACATGAGTGCCCAAAGACTCACGAGAAACATCTAAGAAATGAGAAAATAGAGATGACACATATGAATAGGTAGACCCTGGATCGAATAATACTGAAGCATCTCTACCAAAAACATATATAAAACCTGTGATCATGGCATCGGAGCCCACTACATCTGGTCTGGCCGGAAAAACATAAAACCTAACTGGAGCACCGACTGGATGGCCTCCGCCTGACTGAACAGTAGCTAGCTGACCTCCACCTGCCTGGTCTCTACCTTTATGATGGCCCTTACCTGCCTGCCCTCCACTTTTGGGCAGTCGGACGGCTGGTGCTGTAATCATGGGCTGATGACCCTGCTGTACTGCCTTGCCCTGAAGTCTGGAGCAAAACCTCTTCATGTGACCCGGATCCTCGCACTCGTAACTGGAAGAACCCTGAATAGCTGGTGGGTGGTATGAACTCTCTGGTATGGCACTGAAATAAGACCGCACTAGAGCACCACGAGGAGGTGGCGGTGCTGGATATGTGGGCCTGCTGGACTGACCCCTAATGAACTGACCTCTGCCCCCAGCCGGGGCACCTCTAAACTCCCAAGATAATAGAATTGCTTGTCCCGCGACATCTGCTCTCGACCTCTCTGACGATAACCCTCAATCCTTTGAGCTATCTCCACTACTAGCTAGTAAGAAGTCCCCATCTCAACCTCACGGGCCATAGTAGCCTGCATAACCGAGTGCAATCCCGTAACAAACCTCTGCACTCTCTCCGCATCCGTAGGTAGTATCCTAAGTGCATGGCGAGATAACTCAGAGAAATATGCCTCATAATCGGTCACTGACATCTGACCCTGCTGGAGCTGCTCAAATTGAAATCTCAACTCTTCCCTCTGAGAGGGCGGAATATACCTATCCAGAAAGGTACGTGTGAAATGATCCAAAGTCAAGGGAGGATAACCTGGTGGTCTGCCAAGAAGATAAGACTGGCACCATCTACGGGCCCTGCCCTCCAGCTGGAAAGTAGTAAAATCCACCCCATGGGACTCTAATATACTCATGTTGTGAAGTTTGTCCCTGCACCTATTAAAACGATTGAAATCCATTGATGAATTCCATTAGAACTCTATATAACAAGAAAGCATAAAAAAAATAGAGAACATCAAAGGAAGAAAAATTGGAGAAAAAAACAGAGAAGGAGAGTAAAGAAACGAAGAGAGAGAGAGAGAGAGAGAGAGAGAGAGAGAGAGAGAGAGAGAGAGAGAGAGATGGAGAGAGAGAGTGGTCAAGTATAAAGGGATAAGGAAATAACTAATATTCCTTATTCAATTCCTAATATAACGGGATACTCATTTAAAACTTATTTGTATATAATTGATAAATTGTATATGACAATGCAATTAAATTGAAATTGAGTAGGGAGGGTAATAAGGTTTTAAATAGTGTATATTACGGTAAAGCTCCCGTCTAGAAATCAACCCAACCTTAGGCAACATTCAAGTATCAAGTATTTCACGCCCACTTAAATTATGAAAAAACTACATAGTATAGTCGCTTTCAAAAACAATAGCCGATAAAATATATATGTTTGTATATTAATAAATAATTTACATATTTTATACCTATTATATATATATATATATATATATATATATATATATATATATATATATATATGACTAATGTATATAATTAATTTTATATATGTTTGTATATTAATATATAATTACGCGATCAAATGCGTAACTTGTTTGAAGTCACGACCCAAAATCTCACCACACGCATCGTGATGACACTTAGTCTCTAAGACTACGTAAGTCGATTTTAATAACAATTCAAGCCATTTTTTTTATATAGATAATCGAAACCAATAACGAAAATAATTATAACAATCTCCCAAGACTGGTAATACTCAGTCACGAACTCTAACTAAATACATGAAATGATCTCAAGGATCGAATATATAATATTGTTCGAATAATAATTAACAGTACAATAAAATGAGAAGCCACCAAGGGACTGCGACGACCAAGAAGCTCTACCTTGAATCCTTGGGATCAACACACTAACTCTGCTCAGGTCCAATATCACCAGTACCTGGCTCTGCACAAAATGTGCAGAAGTATAGTATGAGTACACCACAGTTGGTGCCCTATAAGTATTAAGACTAACCTCGATGGACTAGTGACGATGTAAAATCAAGACACTCACTAGTCTAATAATCTGTGCAATATAGCATACAAAAATAATAAAAAAATAAATAGCAGTAGTGATATAAATAGCAAGGCAGCAAGAACACCATAAATATTGCTCAAACGAATAATGAACACAAGTACAACCAATTAATCAAGTCCTTCAAAATATACATCTTTTATCTATAAGTTTTTCAAATAAAAATCTTTAGAATGTAATCCTTTCAATTAAATATATCTCAAATATACTTCCTTCAAATAAATATCTTACGAATATAATTCTTTCAAATAAATATCTTTCGAATATAATTCCTTTCAAGTAAAATCTTTCGAATACAATTCCTTTCAAGTAAAAGTCACCATGTGACACCTCATTTCATAATCATAAAAATTACGGGTCTCAGCCTACTTTCATATTTTCACGGCACCTCATGCCCATATTTCTA
Source organism: Nicotiana tomentosiformis (assembly GCF_000390325.3). Lineage (NCBI taxonomy): Eukaryota > Viridiplantae > Streptophyta > Magnoliopsida > Solanales > Solanaceae > Nicotiana > Nicotiana tomentosiformis. The sequence continues at coordinate 133,068,837 of NC_090817.1, forward strand.
TCACAACAGCACGGACAACTCACGTACCAATAATAAAATTATCATATTTTTTCGGCACCTCGTGCCCATATTTCTTTTATAACCGCACGGACAACTCACGTGCCAATAATAAAATTATCATATTTCTCCGGCACCCCCCCACATTTCATACTACATCTGCAAGGACAGTTCACGTGCCAATAATATAAACCCCTCGACAATAGTCACAGACTCACATTTTCAACATGAATCAGATTATTATCTCTCCTATAGCCACCCGTATCACTCCATAGTAATAGCCACTCTTCTCCCTCCACCCTGACAATATCAATAGCCACCTTTATCGCTCCTAGCCACCCTTATCTCTCATATACCCACCCTTATCTCTCCTTATAATAGCCTCCCTTATCTCTCCTCCCAAACAATGCCCCAACACACATAACAACAATGATATGCCACCTTTATGTCCACATATTATCAACAGTGAAATGCCACATTTATGTCCTCATAACAATAACTCAAATCACCCAACAATTTACATGGAATATTATTCCAACAACACAACACAATCAATTCATATCACAAATTATTCAATTGCCACAACCAATTTCAAAGATACAACAAAATCAATATATTTCACAGCAAATACCCTAAGGCTCCACACAACGTATATAAAACCTCAAAAATAACAGAGATGGAAAAGGAACTCAGTATAGGACAACGCCTTCTTTAATCTAAAGTTTTGATAAATATATATTAATGCCTCATTTTAAACTTATTTAATTAATTATTTGCAGATAAGGAATCTATAATGAAATTATTTCCAAGAAATGTCAACCCAACCAATCATGACATTTCACATAAAAATCAAAATGGCATTCACACCAAATTATCGTATAAAAACAATATCGACAAGCAAGGAATGAGGCATAAAGAATTTAATAAGTTCCAATAATTTTCCAATTTAATACATAAGGGTGTCTATAAATTTTAACCGGTATAATTTGCACATATAAATTAAGTACATACTCGTCACCCTGCGTACATTGCTTTCAATCACACAATTTTTATATAAGACTCAATACCTAAGGGGTAATTCTTCCACTCAAGGTTAGGCAAGATACTTACCTTTTTGAAGTTAGGCCAATATTTCAAAATAGCCTTCTTGCTTGAATTGACCTCTGGACAACTCAAATCTATCCAAATTAATTATATAACTTCATTAAAATTTATCAAAAATAATTTTGGATAATATAATTGTTTGCCCGTAAAACGGTACACTTGAATTTGTTCGTGGTTTCTAGAGAGACGAATCAATTTAATCCCAAAGATAATGAATTAATCTATTAGATTTAAGATACTTAGCTCAAAATGTAAACGAAATGATGGATTCGAAGAGCCCGGGAACAAGGTTTTCGGACACAATGATGATAAGATTAACAAGCGAGAAAGAGAAAAAAAAAAGGTATCAGATTGTTGTATAGAATTTAGTCAATGTATTCCAGAAAAATCATTCCTTACAATGATAGTTGAGCCTATTATTTATAGCTCAATGAGCGTAATGGTCGGGCCCACCACTAATTACAATTATTGGAGTGTGATAATGGAAACCTAACGGTAAACATAAATGCTCAGATTTCTTTAATGAGTCGTTACTCTCTAATGTCGTAGAATATTCTTCATTAAATGCCATTGGGCGCAGCATGCTTAATGCCCTTACGAACTTGCCTTTCTCGGTGATACACGAGGTAGTTGTGCCCGATTTTCTATCCTTACAGTTTTGATTCCACGTGTTCCCTTCTTAGGTGGCCACGTAGCATAACGTATTTTACTAGATACAGATAGTCCCCCTGCTTTTCGGTAACATAACTTTGTGTTACCGGAAAGTTGGTGAGAATCCCCTTTTGGCGGGAATTACTATAATCTCTTTTATAGGTTACTAACGGTTGATTAGATGTCTGTTTCCCCGCATTTAATGCCTAGAACACGTGTCCTCCTATGATTTAGAATGCCTTCTGCCTGTTATCGAGGTAATTAGAGCCAAGTATTTTAGCCGTCCAAAAATTTACCTATACGTATCAACTCCCTTTTCCTTTGGGTCTTACCAGTTGCTTGAACTTCCAACCTGCATTCTTGCTCTTCATCTCTTCTCTAATATTTTCCAAACACAAAATTTCTTCTTCCCCTCTTCTAATGGCTTCTTCATCTAAACGTTCTAGTTCTTCAAAAAATAAGAACAAAAATAAAGATTTTACTCCCCCAACAGTAACTTTCATAATCCCCAAAAGGCTTAGTACTTTGAAGGATTTGGAGGAGAAATTTCTCACTGATAAGCCCCGTACATGGGCGGTTAGTAGGTATCTATATTTCATTCGTCCTTCCAGTATCCCTACTGTGAAGGAAAGCTGCTGCTGCCCGAATTTGGATATCATCGCTCCCGACCTATCTGACCGAGTGACCCTTCCCAGAGAGGGTTTCACATATTTTTACACGTACCCTTTTACCTTGGGTACGTTCTCTTTGAGTGGGGAGCTTGATTCCGTGATTGCGGAATTTTACCTTTGCTGCCAGGTATGTTTGGCACAGGTAAGCCCCTCCGTGTGGAGGACGATTGCCTGCCTTTGGCGCCTGTGCTTTGAAACCATTGAAGAGCTGACCCTGGCTCATATGATGAATCTGTACTCCCCCAAGATCTTCCACGGAGGGGGGGTGATAAATTTTTGCAAGAATGGTCACCATGCTTTCATTTCCAGCATGGATGATGACAATGACCGAGGGTGGATGGAACGGTTTGTTGCAGTTGCCTCTAGTGAAATTATTCCAACAACGGCCTCATCCTTTCCGGTTGCTTGGAGCCATTCCCGTGAGTTTCTTTCAATACGTTATCCCCTTCTAAATGTTTTTTACGCCTGTATTGATCTTTAAGCTTATGTATGTTATAGTGACCCGATGGGCCCCATCGGTGGTAGAAGGCTTGGACCGGTGGGTTCAAAAGATCTTGGACATCACCACGCCCGAAATTCGCTTGTGGAAAGAACTGTCCATTAAATAAGGGTGGAAGGCCAAAAATCATGGTAACCCGAAATATCCTAACTTGTTTGTCAAATTAGGTCTACCCCCGGGCTCAGTTGAGATCCCCGAAGAGGATGTTTTGGTCGACTCTGCTAATGCGGCGAGGCTTCTCCAGGAGGCGCTTGCTCGAACGGGTGCCTCTGGTCTACTCCGGGCGCAAATATTTCTTCGCAGAGTCCCCGGATAGAGAACAAGCAACCAAGAAGAAGGTGTTCTTCTACATCCAGGGAGAAGAATAAGAGGGCAAAGGTTTATGGCCCCGAATCATCCCAGGTGGTGACGTTGGCCGGTCCTCCCTCCGGGCCGGTCATAGACACCGTACTGATTGATGATGAAGAAGCTAGCAATGAGGGAGCTTCTATTCATAGAAGACAACGATCCTTATCCTCTCAACAGGATGCTCAACCTGTTGATGCAGTCACACTCACCCAGGATGATGTATCTGGTACTGCGAGGCAGAGTATCGGGTCCTTGCCGTCCTCGGTCGGTGAACACCCAACTATCAGTGTTGCCTTTGGTGTAGCTGTTTCCCTTTCTTCTTCTTCACCGGCTTTATCATCACCTTTTTCGCCACCACCAGCTGCTACATCATTTCCATCTTCATCCACGCTTCTACCGACAACATCATCTCCAACGGCCGCACCTGACCGTGCTGAAGGCGTTCCTCTTCCTCGGTCCCCTGTTCATGGGAATTTGGGGGAAAATTATGTTGCCCCTTCTGAAGATCCTCAGAGTAGGAGGAGTGTTACCCTTTCGGTCTCTACCGGGTGCAACCTTCTTTCCCGGCCGGTGGATCTTGCAAATTATCTGAAGCCCTTGGCTTCAGAGAAGGATTGGGAAAAGATTTAAACACTCTCGGGAGAGTGTTTGTTGAACAAGGCCATGCAGAATGCCGTAGTGGTATATTTCTGTCTTTCTCTGCTATTTCTCAGCTTTTGAATGAATACATTTTAAATTTTACCTCTTCTAATCTTGTAGGCCAATTTTCTTGCTTCCGAGGGCCTACAACAGTTAATTCGTGATAATAAGGAACTTTCTTCGGAGCGGGATCGACTTTTGGCTGAACAGGACTAGATCGTTCTTCGCCTCTCGGAAGTGGAAACCAGGCCTACTAAAGTCGTTGCTTTGGAAGCCCGCTTACAACAAAGTGAGCAGGAAGTAGAGATCCTTAGCCACGAAATTAGGCCGCTGAGGACTAGTTTTGATGAAGTCAAAGCTAAAAGGGCTGAGGTCTAGGATGCCATTCTTGTTGCCAATGACCGTGAGGCTGCTATTGTCGAAAGGGTAACTAATTTAGAAGCAGCCTTGAATTATAAGGTCGAAGATCTTACTGCTGCGGAGGCAAGATATGTTCGGTTGGAGGAGAAGTATAAGAAAACTATCGAGCACAATAGGCTCTATAGTTCAACTGTCCGTGATCTCGATGTTAGCCTCCAGTCTATTAGCTCTACCCGGGATAATCTTTCTGCCGAGACCGCTCAACTCAAAGAAGAACTCAGGCACCGAGAGGCTTCCCTTATTGTTGAAAAAACTTATGCCATGTACATCATGATGAGAAAAATCTTGGAAGCAGCCAAAGCTGGCATTATTGATATTGATGCCGAAATCGCTAAGGCATGCGAACTTGAGTTGGTTGCAAAAAATGGACTCATAGCGCGGTCTGATGTTCCAGGTCCTTCTGATTCTGGTTCCGAGATTTTGGACACTGAAGAGGAATCGGAAGGCGATGATGCCAAAGATCAAGCTGACGAAGATGTTGAGCCATCGGTTGAACCAGCTACTGCTCCCGAGGATGCAAATACTTCTCTTCCTTCTGATTCTGGCGACGCTGTAGTTTAGCCTTTTCTTTCCATGTCTTGTATTTCCTTTTGGTAAACCTTTGTAAATAAAGACGTATTATTTCTCAACTATTTGGCTGAGTCTTACTTTGCTTGGATATATGTTCAAGTTTTTTAACCCTTGTACATGTCTTCCTGCTTTTTTGCATATGGTCTCGGATGCATTTTCTTCGATGCACTTCTGTCTACGGGAATTATTCCTTTTACATGAGGGTTTCAATAAGTATTTGCGTAGGTTTGGTTTCTGCATCTTTTTCGTATGTGGCTTCGGGTGTATTTTTTACCGATAGCATTTTTTGTTCCGGGGATATATTATTCCGGAACTAACCCTTTAACAAGAGAGTTTTTATAAGTATTTGCGCAAGTTTGGTTTCTGTATATTTTTTATATGTGGCTTTAGGTGTATTTCTCCCCGATAGCATTTTTGGTTCAGGGGATATATTCTTCCGGAACTAACCCTTTAACATGAGGGTTTTTATAAGAGAGGGCCCTCTTATATTTACGGTGCTCTTGAAGAGGACATCTCATGTTCATTACAGCACTAACATTTGAAGTACTTGTTTAACTTTCAAATGACAAAATTAGCTCATCGTGTAGGCAAGAAACAAGATAAAAGCAAAAGGATTTCATTTCATTCCTTCTATTTTCATAGTTTACATATGCATTTTGCGATGTAGAAAAGAAGTTTCCATGACTTGTGGCTATCTTGTATAACTTATTTCTTCAGGGCTGGCTGTGCAGTCCTCGGTCCCGATGATGCGTGATATTTAGTGTTGCCTTGCCGGATTTTCGTTCCCCGATGATGTGGTATTCAATGTTGTCTTACCGGATTTTCATTCCCGGTTGACGTGGCATTTAGTGTTGTCTTGTAATCATATCATTACCCCCCCCCCCCCCAGTGTTCTAATGCGAAGAATGCATGTTGGAACACTGGATGTCTTGTATCTTCGAAGGTTCCATCGATGAATTGCTATGTAACCCTTCGCTCGGTAACATATTTTGCTTTCCCCTTAGGAATTCATGCTGTCGAGCAAAGGAATACCTGAAAATCCTCTAGTGGTTTGTGCTCGTGAACGATCGTGTAACCTTTGTTCGGTAGCACTCTTAACTTCCTGGTGGGAATTTGCTAACGAAGCAAAGATTATCTTATCACCCCCCGAATAAAAACTTGTTATCAAAAGGTCTTATTACTGTTGTTTTTGTAGTATGCTTGTGGTCATTGCCTCGTTAAGAAACCTTGCCTGAAAATAACCCAATTGGGATAAAAAGCAGAACGGAGGATAAAAGAGTGCAGCACATACTTTCCGTCTGACTGTTGTTTGTCAGCAGTAATATTTTTTCAGATGAGCCACGTTCCAGTTACTGGGAAACTTGTCTCCGTTGTGTTTTTCCAACTCGTATGACCTTTTATCGGTGATAGCTGAAACCCGATAATGGCCTTCCCATGTAGAGTCTAACTTGTCGGTGTAGAGTTCTCGGGTGTTTTGAGTCACCTTACTCAAGACCAAGTCCCCTACTTTAAAGTAACGAATGTCGGTTCTTTGATTGTAATACCGCTTTATCCTCTTATTTTGAGCTGACATTCTGACATGTGCAAGGTCCCTACATCCCTCAAGCGGTTCTAGGTTGATTAGCATTGCCTCGTTATTTGATTCTTCATTTATCTGGGAATACCTTAAAGTGGGCTCTTCCACTTCCACTAGTATCAAAGCTTCTACGATGTACACAAGGGAAAAAGGAGTTTCTCATATGCTTGATTTGATAGCTGTTCGGTAGTCCCAGAGTAGCCCAGGCAATTCCTCGGGCCAGCGGCCTTTTCCTGCTTCTAGCCTTTTCTTCAAATTTTGCACAATTGTTTTGTTTTTTGACTCTGCTTGTCCGTTTGCGCTCGGATGGTACAGTGACGAGGTAATCCTTTTTACCTTCAAATCTTCAAGGAATTTTGTGACTTTTGCGCCGATAAATTGTGGCCCGTTGTCGCATGCAATCTCCTTAGGTATTCCGAACCTGCATATTATATTCTCCCATAAGAAGTCGACCACTTCGCGTTCTTCAATCTTTTGGTAAGGACCTGCTTCCACCATTTGAAAAAATAGTCAGTCAAAATTAAAAGAAATCTTACTTTTCCCCGTAGGCGATGGTAGCGGTCCGACGATGTCCATTCTCCATTTCATGAATGGCCACGGGAACAGAATTAAATGTCGTGGTTCTGGTGGTTGATGTACAAGTGGTGCGTGGCGTTGGCACTTATCACATTTTCGTACAAAGTCCTTGGCATCTAGACCTATACGGGGCCAATAATACCCTGCTCGGACTAATTTCAGCACCAAAAAATCTGCATCCAAGTGGTTGCCACATATTCCTTCATGGATTTCTCTCATGATGTAGCTGGCTTCAGACGCTTCTAAGCATCGGGACAGCGGGCCTTGGAATGCTTTTTTGTATAATTGGCCTTTCTCGAAGCTGTATCGCGCGGCTTTGGTGCGCATCGCTCTTGATGCCTTGGGTTCTTTGGGTAGTTTCCCATGTTCGAGATAATCAATTATCTCGTTCCACTAGTACCATACCAGGTTGGTCGAATTCACCTCATAGTAACCATTCCTCTCTAAGGATGATTTCATCAGTTGAACTACTACCCCCGATTCTGGTCCCTAAATTTCTGTTGATGAGCCCAGATTTACTAAAGCATCTGCTTTTGCATTTTCTTCCCTCAGGATGTGGGCTATTGACTACTCCCAGAATCGTGACAACAAGACCTGAACCTTTTCCACGTACTGTTGCATTCTCGGGGTCTCACTATCCTGCAGCGATCTGTTATTCTGCCCGCGGTTAGTTCTCCTGTTATTGGTAAACTTGTCCACCAATCGGAAGCTCCTGCTGTGACCTTCCGTCTGCTCGTAGAGTAGAAACTGACCCCTTGAAACTCGTCTATTTGAGTCGATATCGTCTTTTATTTTTTCCTTGCCCTTCTCCCGCCCCTTTACTGATGAAGGGAAGTCAACCTGATCATCTTCATTCCTAATCTTTGACTCATACCGGTTGTGGACATCTGCCTAAGTTGTTGCTTGAAACTTACCCAAGTTGAAGTCTTGAAGAAATCCTCAAAATTGCCCAAAAACCGTGCTCCAAAAATCGAAAACGAAATGAAGGAAATGATCATTTTTGGTCCTTAAAGTTCTGCCCAATAAAAACACTAATATGGTCACTAAAAGTTTAGTTCCCTTCGCTAACAGTACCAAATCTGGTCGCTAAAGGTGCGCACCAAATCTGTTTACACCAGCAATTTATTTTTCACTAAAAGGCTCTAACTACATCATACAAACTCGGAATTCGACGATTCTTGTTCCTATGAGTCACAAATAATAATACAAACCTAGTCGTTCAATCAAAACTCAATTCAGAGCTCATTTGCTCAATGCGGTACCAACTTCGTTCGTTAAATAATTAACTCATGTTTCGCGGTAAAAACCCAATCGCGACTTGATGAAATTAGACCAAATATTCCAGATCATTCCTATAATTCATTATTAAACACTCGGAAGTCTCGAAATCAAATTTTGATCTCTAAAACTAAAAATAGACCTTTGGATCATTACATGTTTATACTCAAAACAATGACAAAACACCAAACCCATTAAAAACCCATCCAAAACTCATCCCGAGCCCCATGGACCCCAATCAAGTATACTAACAAGTTCCAAAATACAATACGAACTTAGTCGAGGCTTCAAACCACGTCAAACAACGTCGAAATTATGAATTGCACCTCGAATCGAATTATGAGTTTTAAAATCTTCCAACTTCTATAATTTGCGCCGAAACATATCGAATCAATCTGAAATGACTTCAAATATTGCACACGAGTCATAAATGACATAATGGAGCTGTTTCAATTTCCAGAATCAAATTTCGATCCCGATATCAATAAAGTCAATTCCCGATCAAACTTTCTAAAATTTTTCTATTTTCCAACTTTAGCTAAAATGCGTCGAATTGACCTACGGACTTCCAAATCCAAATCCGAATATACGCCTAAGTCTGAAATCACCATACAAAACTATAGGAATCATTAAAATTCCATTATGGAGTCGTTTGCTCAAAAGTCAAAACTCCTGTCAACTCTTTTCATTTAAACTTCAAAAGTAAGAATTGTTCTTTCATTTTAATTTTGAATCTTCTGAAAACCAAACTCGACCACACACATACGTTATAATACATATTACGATGCTGCTAGGTGCCTTAAACCATTAAACGGGATGCTAATTCATAAAATGGCAAGTCGGGTCGTTACATTCTCCCCCTCTTAAAACATACATTCGTCCTCAAACGTGCCAAAAATTATTTTGAGGACATTAAATTACTGAGTGTATTATTACACACATACTCGCGGGTGATCCCACATCACCTCAAATTTAACATGGATCCGACAACACCATCTCAATTGAGATTATTTCTTTTATCTACATTTATAAACTTTAAAACCAAATTTCTCACACCCAAATTAATTTTGAAAGTTTCGCTTTTTTTTATATCAACACACCGTGTTAGTCTCAACCGGCTGTAGCAACTCGTGCCTATGCACACATCATATGTATGCCCATAACCACATCTCTAGTCATAATAGTTGTTCATAATTAATTTCAACATCGTCAATTAACCTCATATTAACCAAAACCTCATTTCAAATTTTTATAACACTGACAGCAAATTGCGAGGCATGAATACCTCATAACTATTTACCTGAATTAACAAGTCATATTAACGCCACATGGACACACATCCCGTAGGCTAAAACTCAAAAATTATAGCACGAATATGGTTAAATATGCACATAAAAATAATAAAAGAGTTATCAAATAAGCCTAACATGCATGACTCCCTATTAGTACTATAGTACAAATTTAATTTCACAAAGGGAGAATTTGAACACATAAATTTAACCACACGGATCACATCCTCAACTCTAAATCACAAGTATCATGCACGTTGTCCCAACAAAAAAATTCCATTTCTTTTTCTTCATTTCATAAATTCCGATAAATAATTTCACAACACATAATGAACCCTCATATTGGTAGGGCATATAATTCACAATTTTTTAATCAAACTATCTCGAATTTATATCAAAACCTACCGTAGTGAGTAATAGAAAGTCATGTTTGGACTCATATCCCTCAATAGTGTAAAAACAAAATGATAGACACGGGCTAACATCATCAAAACTCCCAACACGGATAAGCACGGGAGTAGAGTACAAATTCACAAATCCACCATATAAGGAGCATGAAAGGATCTCTCACCTAGATAATCGGAATCGAATCATAATAAGAATAGTGCTTCTTTATTATGAATTAACTCATACCTGTAAGGACACCATCTAGTGTAACGGCCCCAACCAATTCATAGCAATTATATCAACAGACCGTACCTCCCCCTCTTGGGCACCTCTGCCCGCCTGTCCTCCACCCCTAACTGGTTGTGCACGTGGAGTATTAACTGGAACAAAGCCTGTAGCCTGAATGTTCTGATGAAATTCACCTCTCCCAAGTCTGGGACAATCTCTAATGATGTGCCTGATATCACCACACTCATAACAACCCCTCTGTGGGCGCGACTGCTCATACTGAGGCTGTACCGGATAACTAGAATAATCACTGTAAAAACCCCGTGCCGGTGGTGCACTAAAAGTACTAACTAGAGCACTACGAGTATTTTGAATTGCGGACTGGGCTGACCGACTGCCTGAGCCTTCGCCCTGATGAGTCATAGCAGCATAGTAGAATCTACTGAATCCTCTAGAGTTCTGATACCTTTTGGCCTCCTTAGACTCCTTTTACTCACTTCGAACATGTTCTAGCATCCTGGCAAGCTCTACTACTTGCTGAAATGGAATGTCAGTCTACAACTCTCGAGCCATACATATTTTAAAATCATAATCGAGCCCTTCAATGAATCTGCAGACTCGCTCTCTAACTGTAGGAACCAAGGTAGGTGCATGGCGGCCTAACTGATTAAACCTCATAGCATATTCTGACACAGTCATGGTTCCCTGACACAACCGTTCAAACTCTATGCGTCACACATCCCGGATAGTCTGGGGAACAAATTCTTTCAAAAACATATCCAAAAATTGAGCCCAAGTTGGTGGCATTGCCTCGGCTGGTCTACCTTCTTCATAAACTTGCCACCACCGATACGCTGCTCCTGACAACTAAGATGTAGTAAAGGCAACTCCACTCACTTCCTCAATACCCATGGTGCGGATAATACGGTGACACTTTTCTAGAAATCCATGGGCATCCATTGTAGTTGTGCCACTGAAAGTAGGAGGGCTATACCTCTTAAATCTCTCAAGTCTCTTTTGTTCCTCTTATGATGCCTCTAGGCTGATCTCAGACTGAACCGGAATAACAGGTTGTACCAGCACCACACCCGGAATCTGACTAATGTGAACATGTTGCTCTGGAGTACGGGCGGTAGAAGTTTGAGCTCTTCCCCCTATCTGTGAAATATTTGGTGAAACGGAGATCAATCCCACCTGAGTTAATGTACCAAACATATTCAGGAACTGTGTTAAAGTCTCCTGAAGTCTGGGGTAACAACAGGTGTCTTTCGTGCCTGTACCTCAACTGGAGCTACTGGTGGCTCCTCAACTGCTTCTCTGACAGGTGCTCTAGCTGTGGCATGTGCCCTTCCTCGGCCTCTACCTCGGCCCCATCCTCTCGCGGCCCTAGCAGCATATGCGGGTGTCTTCTCAGCTGACCCGATAGCAGGTGTCCTCACCATCTGTTAGAGAATAGAGATACAAAGGCTCAAATTCCAAAATCAACAAATTCAGCACGACAAGAATGAAAGAAATGGAAATTTTCTAACAGTTCTGTAGCCTTTTGAAGATAAATACAGATGTCTATGTACCAATCTACAAGACTCTACTAAACTCGTTTGTAACTCATAGAACCTATGAACCTAGAGCTCTGAACCAACTTGTCACGACACAAAATCCCACCACAGGCATCGTGATGGCACTTAGTCTCTAAGACTAGGTATGATGATTTTAATAACAATTCAAGCCAATTTGTTTTATATAGATAATCGAAGCCAACAACGATAATAATTATAACAACCTCCAAAGACTGGTAATACTGAGTCACGAACTCTAACCGAATACATGAAATGATCTCAAGGATCGAATATACAATATTCTTAAAATAATCACTAACGGTACAATAAAATGGGAGACTCTAAGGGACTGCGACGACCAAGCAGCTCTACCTTGAATCATTGCCATCAACATAATAACTCTGCTCGAGTCCAACATCTCCACTACCTGGCTCTGCACAAAAATATGCAGAAGTGTAGTATGAGTACGCCACACTCGGTACCCAGTAAGTATCAAAACTAACCTCGGTGCAGTAGTGACGAGGTACAGTCAAGACACTCACTGGTCTAATAATATATGCAATATAGCATTCAAAAATAATAGAAAATAAATAACAGTGATAGCAACAATAATCAACTAGTGATATAAACAGCAAGGCATTAAGAACACCATAAATATTGCTCAAACGAATCATGAACACAAGTACAACGAATTAATCAAGACCTTCAAAATATACATCTTTCATCTATAAGTTTTTCAAATAAAAATCTTTAGAATGTAATCCTTGCAATTAAATATATCTTGAATATACTTCCTTCAAATAAATATCTTACAAATATAATTCTTTCAAATAAATATCTTTCGAATATAATTCTTTCAAATAAATATCTTTTGAATATAATTCTTTCAAATAAAATCTTTCGAATATAATTTTAGTCTCTAAGACTAGGTAAGACAATTTTAATAACAATTCAATCCCTTTTTTTATGTAGATAATCGAAACTAACAGCGAAAATAATTATAACAACCTCCCAAGACTGGTAATACTGAGTCATGAACTTTAACTGAATAAATGAAATGATCTCAAGGATCGAATATATAATATTCTTCGAATAATAATTAAGAGTACAATAAAATAGGAAGACTCCAAGTGACTACGACGACCAAGCAGCTCTACCTTGAATCCTTGCGATCAACGCACTAAATCTACTCGAATCCAATATCTCCAGTACCTGGCTCTGCACAAAAATGTGCAAAAATATAATATGAGTACACCACAGTCGGTACCCAGTAAGTATCAAGACTAACCTCGGTGGAGTAGTGACGAGGTACAGTCAAAACACTCACTAGTCTAATAATTTGTGCAATATAGCATTCAAAAATAATAAAAAATAAATAATAGTGATAGCAATAATAATCAACTAGTGATATAAACAGCAAGGCAACAAGAACACCATAAATATTGCTCAAACGAATAATGAATATAAGTACAACCAAATAATCAAGTCCTTCAAAATATACATCTTTTATTTATAAGTTTTTCAAATAAAAATCTTTAGAATGTAATCCTTTCAATTAAATTTATCTCGAATATATTTCCTTCAAATAAATATCTTACGAATATAATTCTTTCAAATAAATATCTTTCGAATATAATTCTTTTAAATAAATATCTTTCGAATATAATTCTTTCAAATAAAATCTTTCGAATATAATTCTTTTCAAGTAAAATCTTTCGAATATAATTCCTTTCAAGTAAAAGTCACCATGTGACACCTCATTTCATAATCATAAAAATTACAGGTCTCAGCCCAATTTCATATTTTCACGACACCTCGTGCCCATATTTCTATCACAACCGCACGGACAATTCACGTGCCAAGAATAAAATCATCATATTTTCCCGGCACCTCGTGCCCATATTTCTTTCATAGCCGCATGGACAACTCACGTGCCAATAATAAAATCATCATACTTTTCCGGCACCTCGTGCCCACATTTCATATCACATCTGCACGGACAGTTCACTTGCCAATAATATAAACCGCCCGGCAATAGCCATAGGCTCACATTTTCAACATGAATCAGACTATTATCAAGTCTACCGAAACAACAAGACAAGTTGCACAAGAGATAAAAATAAACACAAGAAAAATCACAACATCACATAAAAATCACCAACACAATAATCCCACGTCATCACGTATCATCCCTGACAATAGCCACCCTTATCTCTCCTATAGCCACATGTATCACTCTATAGTAATAGCCACCCTTATCCCTCCGCTCTAACAATATCAATAGCTACCCTTATCGCTCATATAGCCACCTTTATCACTCCTATAACCACCCTTATCTCTCTTTATAATAGCCTCCCTTATCTCTCATCCCATACAACACCCCAACACACATAACAAAAGTGATATGCCACCCTTATATTTGCATATTATCAATAGTGAAATGTCACCCTTATGTTCGCATAACAATAACTCAAATCACCCAATAATTTACGCGAAATATTATCACAACACAATCAATTCATATCACAAATTGCCCAATGGCCATAACCAATTCCAAAGATACAATAAAATTAATATATTTCACAACAAATAGCCCAAGGCTCCATACAACGTATATAAAACCTCAAAAATAACAATAGAGATGGAAAAGTAACTCAGCATAGGACAACGCCTTCTTTAATCCAAATATTTGATAAATATATATTAATACCTCATTTTAAACTTATTTAATTAATTACTTGCAGATAAGGAATCCATAATAAAATTATTTCCAAGAAATGCCAACCCAACCAATCACGACATTTCACATAAAAATCAAAGTGGCAATCACACCAAATTATCATATAAAAATAACTTCGACAAGCAAGGAATGAGGCATGACAAATAAAGAATTTTATAAGAATAAGTTCCAACAATTTTTCAATTTAATACATAAGGGTGTCTACAAATTTTAACTGACATAATTTGCACATATAATCCAAGTACGTACTCGTCACCTCGCGTACATGGTTTCAATCACACAATTTCCACATAAGACTCAATGCCTAAGGGGTAATTCCCCCACTCAAGGTTAGGCAAGATACTTAACATTTTGAAGTTAGGTCGATATTCCAAAATAACCTTTTTACTTAAATTAACATCTGGACAACTCAAATCTATCCAAATTAATTGTATAACTTTATTAAAATTCATCGAAAACAATTCTAGATAATATAACGTCAACTTAAAATTTCACATTAAAAAGTCAACCGAAAGTCAACACGGGGTTCGCCTCTCAGAAACAGACAGAATTTTCAAGAAATCCAAACACCCATTCCGATACGAGTTCAACCATACCAATTTTATCAAATTCTGATAACAACTCGACCTCCAAATAGTAAATTTTCATTTTTGGAAAGATGTAAAAATCTCAATTTCTTCCATTTAAATCCGAATTAAATGATGAATATAACTATGAATTTATAAAATATAATCACTTTCGGATATAGAACACTTATCCAATTTGATGTCTTGAAGAAATCCTCAAAATCGCCCAAGAACCGTGCTCCAAAAATCCAAAACGAAATGAAAGAAATGACCATTTTTGGTCCTTAAAGTTCTTCCCAATAAAAACACTAATATGGTCGCTAAAAGTCCAGTTTCCGTCGCAAACAGTGCCAAATTTGGTCGTTAAAGGTGTGCACGAGGACTGTTTACACCGGCAATTTATTTTTCACTAAAAAGGCTCTAACTCCATTATACGAACTCGGAATTTGACGATTCTTGTTCCTATGAGTCACAAATATTAATATGAACCTAGTCGTTCAATCGAAACTCAATTCAGAACTAATGTGTTCAATACGATACCAACTTTGCTCGTTAAACAATTAACTCGTGTTTCACGCTAAAAACCAAATCGCGACTAGATGAAATTAGACCAAATATTTCAGATCATTCTTATAATTCATTATTAAACTCCCGAAAGTCTCGAAATCGAATTTTAATAGCTAGTACTAAAAATAGACCTTTGGATCATTACATGTTTATGCTCAAAACAATAACAAAATACCAAACGCGTTAAAACCCCATCCAAAACTCATCTGAGCACCATGGGACCCTAACCAAGTATACTAATAAGTCTCAAAATACAATACGAACTTAGTCGAGACTTCAAATCACGTCAAATAACGTCGAAATTATAAATCACGGCTCGAATCGAATTATGAGTTTTTAAATCTTCCAACTTCTATAATTTGCGTCGAAACGTATCAAATCAATCCGGAATGACTTCAAATTTTGCACACGAATCATAAATGACATAATGGACTTGTTCCAATTTTTGAAATCAAATTTCGACCCTGATATCAATAAAGTCAACTCCCGGTCAAACTTTCTAAAAATCTTCCATTTTCCAACTTTCGCCAAAATGCGTCGAATTGACCTACGGACTTCCAAATTCAATTTCGGACATACACCTAAGTCTGAAATCATCATACGAAACTATTGGAATCATTAAAATTCCATTTCGGAGTTGTTTGCTCAAAAGTCAAAACTCCGGTCAATTATTTTCATTTAAACTTCAAAAGTAAGAATTGTTCTTTCATTTTAATTCCGAATCTTCCAAAAACTAAACTCGACCACACACACACGTTATAATACATATTACGATATTGCTCGGTGCCTTAAACCGTTAAACAGGAGGCCAATTCACAAAACGATAAGTCAGACCGTTACAAATTATTTGGAGGAGACTAGGTAAAGGAAATCATTCGGAGGGTGTTCATCTCCGGAGCATGTATAACTAACCGGAAATTGTCTCTGAACTATTAACTATTGTTCAACTTTTATCGTCTGTTATACTTTCTCAGAAGAAAATTCTTACCCTATACTTTGATAACATAAATTGTCCTTACTATTTATTAACGGTCCTCTGGTCCTCTACTAAGCTATTTATTCCTTGCTGACCTTCTACTTGGCTCACCTAATCCCACGTGCAGGGATGGAACCTTTGGCTAATGGCTGAACATTTTGAGAATTGTGTTATTACAATTATTTAATAATTGTATATTAGAGTTTTTAGTTTCTTTTTTATTCCTTCTTGCTTCCAAAAGGTACTTCTCTTTTAAGGCAATCCGATTAGCTTAGTACTCTAATTAATTTGTCTCTCATTTTCCCCTTAAATTACAATTCCCTTTAATGAAAACATGCCTTTGTCCTGTTCTTCAATCCATAGCTAAGACATTTCCTCGTTGCTTGTCATGTCATTAAAATTCAATGAATGAGAAAACAACAAAGCCACATGCAACGGGAAACAATAAAACAACCCCGTTTGAAGAGTATAATGTCTACTACAGAGAAAACTAGGCGAATACCATGTGCAGGGGATTACTTGAAGTATTGGGTAAGGGTTGCAACCTCTTTTGGAGTTTAGATCACAAACATGTGACGAGATGGGACTTGGGAGCGGACAACACTTACCCAATATACACTGTTCATCAGTCAATAGTGATTACTCCACCTAACCAGATCTAGAAATTGTTTAGACTCGATTTTTTTACCATACAAAAAATGAATTTTAATTTTCAACCAACTTGGCAAAGAATAGTATCATTTTATTTCTGTTAAATAGCTCATAATTCTTTGAAGGTTCTTAAGTGGGGTCTCGGGAGGGTAATGTGCACGCAGAGAAACTTACCTCTGCCTTGTGAAAGTAGAGATTGTTTTTGATAGACTCTCATCAATATTAAGAAATGATATTCAAGAATATATAAAGAAAACATTGATGTGACTATTTTTATTTTTTCCTTTCCAATTTACAGACTGCAAGAGTTATTTATTTTTCTTATCTCCACTTCTGTTTACCCATAATAGATTTCCCTGTACTATATAATTTGGTGCTAGTTGAATAACAGTTAATTTATTGAATTTGATACTCTTTGATGAAAGCAATGAAATTCCAAGTTAAGCAGTCGCAACTTGAATCGAAATGACATGATATGAGTTATAGTAATCCCTTGATACTAAAGAAGAAGAAGAAGATACTACTACTAGTCTATGATACCCATTTAAGAAGAAGTACTTATATTTGGTACTATTTTGCTTCTCATGCATTTCACTCAGTTCCTTTGATAATAAAAAAAAAAAAAGTAGCCTACCGCAAAGAATCCATATCAACTTATTGTATCCTAAAATGAGTCGGAAAAATAATTTAAAAACTTATATATTGCTTTTATACTTTAAGGGGGGAATTTATCCGATGAACCGTCCACATTTTGATTCATATCTTCAAGAAACAACGACTAGGAATATATGAATCAGAAATAGAAAAGCACATGACTATGATCTTGGAATTTTAACATTAAGAAAGAGGTAGAACTAGAGCATATATAATCTGTCTATTAGATACTTTACTTTAAACCTTTCTACTATTGTTTGGCCACGTTTCCAACTAATTACCATACAATATTTCTTTAACAAACTTATCCCTTATTCCCTTAAGTCCTTGCTAAGATTTCTTTTGCCTGATTCTGTCAACCAAAAAAAGCGAAGGACCGATAGTTCCAAGTATTTAGATCTGTAGTTCCAGTATATACTATTCTATTCTAGTACCCCCTCCGTTTTAATTTATGTGAACCTGTTTGACTGACCACAGAGTTTAAGAAAAAATGAATTTTTTTTGAATTTGTGGTCCTAAATAATTCAAAAAGGGCACAGAGTATTTGTGTGGTTATAAAAGTTTCTCATTAACGGTAGAATTGTAAGTTTAAGCAAAATTGTTTCCAAATTTAGAAAGGGGTCATTTTTTTTTGAACGGACCAAAAAGAAAATATGTTCACATAAATTGGAACGGAGGTAGTAATATTTTACTTGTCCTTTCTTTATAAGTTACTCTCTCTACTCTAGTTCCGAAAAACTAATTTTTAAACTTATTTGACGTTTAGAAAAAAAAAGGTGTATTTGTGGCTTTTTTTCTTTTCAAATCACCCTTACCTATTCCAATTTATCGTTGAGTGTTAACTAAATAAAATATTTATAAATGTGATAAAGGATAGTTTGGATATACTATGTTCTTTAATGAAGTATCAATATTTCTTATGCAGCCAGTATTTCAAGTTTATGGGTTCGGGTTTCTTATCATTTTAACTTACTAGGTTCTAAATTAATAATTATATATATTCAATGTATCTTTAAGACAAATACAGGGTTCGAATCAAAACTTCCGGCACTCTAGCTCCGCCCGTGTTTCTATATACTTGCTACCACCAATTTCTACAAAACCAAATTAAACCTCATGTAGCGTATGGTTTCTACTATAACAAATTTCTACAAAAGCAGGAAACGTTTCCTTGGAACCTTTGGTTCTTGATTCAACATATTAATACCAGGTAGTCGAAGTAAGAAAAAACCAAAAATTGCTGTTAATCATTAAGCGTCAGATAGTCAAAAAGTAAGCAGCTTTCCAAGAAATTTGTGTCATAGATCTAACCAAGTCTGGATTCTTGTAAAAGACGTTATTGTGTTCTGCTATGTATAGTCCAAACTCCAAACCAAGTGAGAAAATGATTTACTTATAATACTTGACCGTGCAAGTAGCTTTTATACACAGTGTAATATCACTTATTGCAGTATGTTTGCCTCATTTTTAGCTTATTAACTTAAATTATTACGAACAATTAGTTAAAATTGTTTTAACTAACAAACTCATTACGTTAATACCCTTGCAGAAATCACGCCGCTCCAACTCTGACCAAGGAGACAATAAAGAAGTTACAACTTTGGCTTAATCCTTGTATATGTGTTAAACATTCAGCTAAATAAGTGCACAAGAAAAAAAAGAAGCTTTTAACCCCGTAAATTAGACATAATGTGGTATAATTCTGAACTTGAACTCAAAAAGTTTAATTCTGAATACGACTCTGTTCGCTTTACGGCCAATTAGGAATTCGGACTTCATTAAGTTGGAGTATGATCATGCTCAAACACATAAGCAAGAACAAAGAATCCAACTAATCTTATGGATACTGAAATAGCTCGAGTATTATCGTGCTAATGAAATTAAGCTACCAACTATACATTCGAGACTTGGTAGTGAGTGAAGAATTAGAGAGGAGAAATAGGAAAGGATTTCATTACAGGTAATTGAGCAGTGGTACATTTGCATTTCATGGGCCATGGCCTAATTTTGAAGAACAGAACACAGCTCAACTGATCCATAGTCTAACAACTCCTCAATCATCTGCTCTATATGATGATCTTCCAGTGTCTTGAATTCTTGTGTACTACTATCTGCTTCATAACCTACCCGATTCGTTGTCATATCAACACTCATTTGCCCATTTCTTCTGCCAATCCCATTATCTCCCCTGTTCACAGGTGTATATAACTGATTGTCTTGAACTTCTAATTTTGCCGTTCCAGGTCTTTTTCCCATATTAAGAGACTTCATTTGGCATTTTTGTAGTTTAGCTATTAAAGCAGAAGACAGATACTTTGTCGATAATGATTGAGAATCATTATCATTGTAAGGGAAATTTGTGCGCGCTCTTGGTCCACACATGAGCCTTGCTGCTTCATCATATGCTCGTGCCGCATCTTCTGCTGTTTCGAATGTGCCTAGCCATATTCTTGTTTTCCTGTTTTACACAATCAATCAATATAAGTTCACTTTTTTCCGGTTTCATTTACGATATTCAAAAAAGAAGATGATTATAAAGCTTTATACTAAAGAGAGTAAGAGTAGGAAATTACAATAAAGGATGTCGAATTTCAGAAACCCAAGAACCCCAATGTCGTTGACGGACTCCACGATATCGTTGCTGTGGTCTAGACATGGAGAATTTGGCAGCAACAGACGTTTGATAAAAGTGTTTGTGAAAATGCCTAGGAGAAGAAAAGTAGTTTTAGCAGAGCAGAGGTGATATGATAGATACAAGGGGATGGAGCTGAAAGCTTTAAGGGGTATTTGTAAGCGCTCTTTTCGGCCTTCAGCTGGCAATCAATGTAGGATGTGGCCCACAAAGTTTTCTATACCTTTCTTCCGTTCCTTCCCAATAGAAAAACCAAAAAGGATTTAATTTATGGATTTAACTATTTAAGTTATATAATTGACGGTATAAATTTTTTTATGTTATTGGTGTACAATAATACTATCTTATCAAGTTACTAATTAGTTAGTTAATATTTGTGAGATTTAATCTTTAATTACCTTATAAGTAACATGATAGTATAAAAATATTTTTTACATCATTAGTACATAGAATTTTAAAGTTTTAATTTGTGTGCAATGATTTTAAACTATCGATATATTTTAATCGATTATAACAACATATTATACTTTTGGGTTACAAAATTAAGATTACTATAGATCGCAATTACATGTATGTCATCTTAACCTGATAGCATAAAACTACACTATTAATGTATAGAAACTAAGCTCGAACTAAAATTTTGAAAACAAAAATCGAGAGGGGAGAGGGGGAAAACAGAAGAGAGAAAGGGGATAAGATAGATGGTACTGCCAACTGTGGGCATATTTTGTTGGTGAAGGATAGTGCCAGAATGTCTAAAAAAAGAGAAGAAAGAAATGTGAATAGTAGATACTAGTAATTACAAGCCTAACATGTTTTGACAATTATATATATGCATGTGTGTGCATGATTGGCGGTATAAATTACTCTGATAATTTATACAAGTAAAATCTTTTACAATTTTTACGTGAATTATTGTTTGTTTTATTAGTCAGCTTTTGGTTATTGCTAAATTATGTAAAGAGTAATCAATGTGTAAATAGAGCTACTCTCATGAATAACAATGATTTCAAAGGATAGGTGGAGGTACCTTTCTTGAGATTAAAGTTTCCTAACATCAAAGGAATATTGGGAATATAGGCTTATACCACAACACACATGAATACTAGTAGAAGATATGATATTATATACTATTGGATTGGGGACAGGATTACATGGCCACATCACATTTACTAAACATAGGAAATCTGTCCTTATCGCTCGTCGTAAGGTCAAGATTTTCATGGGCACAAACTACGTACTGGACTGCGTGATTTCTCCAAATAATCTATATATTTTTTTCTCTCTCTCTCTCGCAAGTGTGTAGGTCTGCAGCTGCAATTTTTGACCGTCATTTCTCAAATTGCCATGCTAGATAACGCAATACAAAGAGTAAAACAAGGATGATGTTGACATGCATGTTAGGGAAATCTGTTTCCTCCAAGCTATTCAGGGTTAGGTCATCTCCACATGCACGATGCAGCCATATGCAGAGGGATCCGGGACTTTAATTTATTGAGTTCAGATTTGTAATTTTACCATATTTTATCTAATTTAATGGGATCAACACATTTATTATTTATATATATTTAATAATTTTTTAAGAAAAAAATACATAACGGTAACTATGGATACAATTGAACTCATAATTATTTATCCGGATAAGCCTCTTGGCTATATATACTCACTGCTTAAAAAGGAAACTATCAACCGGAGCTGTTCTATCAAGGTTTGGAAGAGAGAGAAAAAAAAAAGAAATAAAACAGATTTAAGGCGAGAAAGATGACATTGACATGCTACATCATGTTTCTTTGGCTGCTAATAGCAAGTTGGGTTGATTTTGGACTTGCGTTTCTTAAAGAGCCGACTTCTCGTTACGTGTTGTATTTATTTTCTTATCATATTAGGTTTTCTTATTTCTTGAAGGAAGAACAACATATTTATCATAATTGATTTGTCCTTTTACAAAAAAAAAAATATAATTCTTCCATGTTTGGCTAGTCATTTTCTTATAGGAAAATATTTTAAATTTTTATAAATTGAGGATCTTTCTTTCTCATTTAGCAGCATCCACAATGTAGCCATATGGGGTATGAGAGTCGTGTTTATGGGGAGAATTTTACGGGATAAGTGTTAGTGTGTCACTTGTATTTGCCTCTTCGTGAGGTTGTTCTCTTAATATTTTTGTACTCTCTTTTATATAGTTGTATAGAGTAAAATATGATATGACATGTGCTGACTAAAAGGAGGACACGTGGAATCCAAGATGGAATGGCTGAGGACTGAACGCAGCCATTACGCTTGTCACCGGAACGGATAACGTTCATAAAAATATATTAAATGCCCTGCGCCCGGTAGCATTTACTAAGGAATATTCTACAATATTAAGAGCAACGGTCCGTTATAAAGAATCTGACATTTACGCTCAACGTTACATCTTCATCAATGATCCTCATAATTGACATTAAAGGAAGGAATGATCCTAGGACCTTCTTCCCTAGACATAGCTATAAATAGTGAGTTGAGTTATCATTGTAAGGGAGACAAAATTTCTGGCAAGAACATATATTATATTCTATACAAAGCTTTATACAATTTCACTATCTTACTTTTTGATCCCATTATTGATGTGTTCGGAAACCGTGTTCACATAATCATTATCTTTGCTATTTTATCTACATTCCAAGGCTAAGTACTACGTATTTCTTCGATTATTATATTATTTCAGGATCAAATTAGTTCACTTGTCAAGGATTCACGTATAAATTTAATTGTACCATTTTACGGGTAAATAGTTTGGCACCCAACGTGGGGCCTAGACAGCCGTGCAATTAAATTGATCCTTGCCTTTTTTACTAACGTGTTTTGATTATTTTTGTCTTAGAAAAAAATACAAAAAATGACAAATAACACTGTTAACGATGCACGCAACCCTGAAATTTGAGGAGATCAGTCTCATTTCGAGGATTCGATCAGTGACACCCGCAATGAGGGGAATGACGCCACACCGGTGCATGATAGGCGATACCCTTGACAGGTTCGGGAGACAACTCCCGATTATGCTGACGAGGAGCAAGTAGCGGATGTTGTGAGGATCCTGCAAGAGCAACAAGCAATCATCCTAGGCCATCTCACGCGGGAGGATCAGGTTATGACGAAACTGAAGCAGGCGCTATCAGGTGCTTCAAATAATGCAAATAGGTGCGATCCAATTCCTCCCGTTGTTCCCGCAGACCAAACAACGCAGAGAGTCGACAACAACACTCCCAGGGATAAAGTCGGCTCCGATAAGGCTGGGGGAGCAGATTATGTCTTAACAACGAGAACGATTCATTCAAAGATGAGCTTTTACGGTTCATGAGAGAGGTAAACGCCCGCGTGGATCAAATCCCGGGCGCACCACCAGTATTGAAAGGCCCGAACTCAAAGAAGTATGTTCAATTACCATACAAGCCAAGTGCGGAACCAGTACTAATCCCAAAGCATTTCAAAATGCCTGAAGTTCCAAAGTATGATGGAACTTCAGACCCATAGGAACATATTACCACCTACACAACGGCGGTGAAAGGAAATGATCTAACTCCTCACGAAATTGAATCTCAGTTGCTAAAGAAATTCGGCGAAACCTTCACGAGGAGAGCCATAACGAGGTATTCGTTACTGCTCGAGCATTCCATAGATCCTTTGAGATGCTCGTGGATTCTTTCATTAAAGCTCATGCCGGGGCCAGAAAGGTGCAAACCCGAAAAGCCGACATATTCAGAATCGCACAAGGAGAATCAAAATTATCACGAAAATTTGTTACACGATTCCAGAAAAAAAGAATGTTTCTCCCGGCCGTCACATATGAATGAGCAGCTGAAGTATTCACCAAAGGATTGAATCCAAGAGGTTCAGACGCTTCCCGAAAGTTGAAGAAGAGCCTTCTTGAGTTTTAAGAAACCACCTGGGCAGATGTTCACAACCGGTACAATTCAAAGATAAGGATCGAATATGACAAGGTCGGTTCTACATCATCGGCCAAAGGAGGGGAAAGGAACAAAGAAAAACCAAAGGATGACTACAACGCGGATACACGGACTTCGAGGGGTCGGTGTTTATCCTAGGAGCATAACGAATGCCGGGGCAGAAATTTTCGAGCAGTAAACAAGTTCACCGTTGACGGAGGGACTGATAGTGGTCGAAGTAATAGATCACTTCAAGATAAACAAACGTCGGGGTCTCGAGATCTTTCTTTCCCCAGGTTATTAGAATATAACTTCAACATCAGCATAGTGGAACTGGTGTCAGCCATAAGAAACATTAAAGAAGCACGATTCCCGAGACCTATGAGGTTCGATTCCAGCTAGAGGGATCCTAATTTATGGTGCGAATACCACAAGACGAATGGTCACCAGACATGGGACTGTTGACTTCTTCGGGAAGAGGTGGCAACACTATTGAAGAATGGTTATCTCTGAGAATTCTTGAGTGAACGATCTAAGAACAATTACGGTCTCAACAGAGACAACACGGAATCCTGGAAAGCATGTGAAGAACCCCCACGCCAAACGATCAACATGATCTTTGGGGGGAACGATATTAACGGTGTCACCTTTTCGGCGGCAAAGAAGACTAAGGTATCGATAACTCACAGCAAAAGACTCCGGGAGGACGATATCATTTTCATAGAAGAAGACGCATACAAATTATTGTTACCACACAACGACGCACTGGTAATCTCTTTAAATGTCTTAGATTTTAAAATTAAGTGTGTTTTAGTAGACTCGGGAAGTTCGGCTAATATCATACAATAGAGAGTATTGGAACAAGCTAAACTCACCGGAAGCATTATTCCGGCGACAAAACTCATTGTTGGATTCAACCTTGCGAGCATGACGACCCGGGGAGAAATCTTCCTGCTCATGAATGCTGAAGGAGTAATAAAAACAACTCTCTTCGAAGTAGTAGATGGTGATATGGGATACAACATCATCTTAGGAAGGCCATGGTTACACGAGATGAAAGATGTACCTTCGACGTATCACCAATTGCTGAAGTTTCCGACGCCCGAAGGAATCAAGCAGATAAGAGGTGACCAACCGGCAACGAGGGAGATGAATGCAATCTCAGTTTCCAGTAGCAAAGGGAAGGAGAGCACGGCATAGCAATTACAGGAATCGACGCCTACTCTCGTGTTAGAAGAGGTTATTCCATGGGCAAAATCATCAGAACAATATTAGGTGCCGAGATATTTCCAAGTTCAGGAAGAAACGGATGCAACGAAATCCACGGCAGAGGAACTACAGCAAGTGGCATTGTTTGAAGAATTCTTAGAAAGAAAATTTCACTTGGGGACAGGACTGCATCCCGAGCTCAGGTCCGATTTTATTGAATTCCTTAAAATTAACGTTGATTGTTTTGCATGGTCGCACGAGGATATGACAGGTATCCAACGGTAATAGCCATGCACAAGCTGAGTTTGGATTTCAACGTACCACCGGTACGATAGAAGAAGCGTCTTATTGCCGAGGCCAGGAATAAATTCGTCAAAGAAGAGGCAACCCGCTTGCTTAAAATCGGTTTGGTCAGAGAGGTAAGATATTGAGACTGGCTAGCCAATGTAGTATTAGTTCCTAAGAAGAACAATAAATTTCATGTGTGTAGAGACTATAAAGATCTTAATAAGGCATGCCCGAAAGATTCGTTTTCACTGTCAAATATGGATCAAATAATTGATGCCATGGCCGGGCACGAACTGATGAGTTTCCTTGATGCTTATTCCGGGTACAACCAAATTAAGATGAACTTGGAAGATCAGAAAAGGACTTCATTTATAAAAAAAAAATTGGTACATATTGTTACTATGTAATGCCTTTCGGGTTGAAAAATGCCGGTGCCACTTATCAACGGCTCGTGAATAAGATATTCGAAAAAGAAAATAGGAAAAAACATGGAAGTTTATATAGACAATATGCTCGTTAAGTATTTGAATGGAGGTGACCACCTTAAGCATTTGCAAGAAATATTTAATATCTTGAGGAAGTATAACATGAAACTTAACCCCGAGAAGTACATGTTCGGGGTCAGCTCCGGTAAGTTCCTGGGGTTTCTAGTCTAACAAATGGGAATTGAAGTAAACCCCGACAAATCAAGGCCATAGACGATATCCCGGATCAATTATCAAACGTGAAGGAATTCTAAAGACTCACAGGAAAGTTAGCAGCTTTGAGCAGATTCATTTCCGGTCGTCAGAAAAATGTCATCGCTTCTTTACATTGCTCAAAAAGAAGAACAATTTCGAATGGATGTCGGAGTGCCAGCAGGCTTTGAGGGACCTGAAGAAGTACTTATCAAGTCCTCCATTACTCTCGAAACCGAAAGAAGGCGAAACATTGTTAGTCTACTTCGCAGTTTCAGAAGTTGCAGTAAGTGCGGTTTTAGTCCGGGAGGACGAAGGTATGCAGTTTCCTATTTATTAGGTTAGCAAAATTTTAACGGGAGCAGAAACTCGCTACCCACATTTGGAAAAACTGCTTTAGCTCTTGTAGTCACCGCTTGGAAGCTGAGGCCTTATTTTCAACGCCACCCAATAGCTATGGTGAGTACTTTCCCTTTGCGGAACATCCTTCATGAACCCGATCTCTCAGGCAGATTAGCCAAATGGGCCGTCAAAATGAGTGAATTCGATATAGAATATAAACCGAGGACTGCAATTTATCACAAGTCTTGGCTGACTTCGTGGCCGATTTTAGTCCAGGACTGTTGCCTCTGGAAACCAAGGAGACAGTAATGGTGTCAGAATCGGCATCAGGGGTTTGGACCTTATTTACGGATGAAGCATCGAACGTAAAAGGGTCGGGACTCAAAGTAGTTTTAATCACGCCTTCGGGGGAAAGGTCCGAGTATGAAACTTTGATTGCAGGGCTCGAATTGGCCCAGGGACTTGATTCCGAGGTTATAGAAATCAAATGCGACTCACAGCTAGTAGTAAATCAGGTTTACGGGATCTTTGATACCAAAGTAGAACATATGCAACAATACATGGTAAAGGTCCATGCTCTTTTGGCATGATTCTGTGAGTGGTCAATAACTCATATCCCGAGAGAGAATAATGCAAAAACGGATGCATTAGCAAACTTAGGTTCATCGACAGAAATAAAAGAATCGGAGTCCGGAACGGTGGTACAACTGATGAGCTCAGTCCTTGATACGGATGGTTACTACGAGTTGAATTCGGCTAGTCTGGTCTGGGAGTGGAGGAATGAAATAATCAACTACCTCAAGCAGGAAAAGTTGCCCGACACATCACGGGCGTTACATACCAAAGTTGCACGTTATAGCTTAAGGAAAGGCCAATTGTATAGAAAATCTTTCCAAGGCCCACTGGCCCGGTGTTTAGGAGCGTCAGAAGATGACTATGTTATGAGGGAAATTCACGAAAGGATATGCGGCAATCACTCTGGCGCAGAGTCTTTAGTGCTGAAACTAGTACGGGCAGGATATTACTGGCCTCGCATGGAACAAGACGCCAAATATTTCGTACGAAAATATGATAAGTGGCAACGCTACGCATCACTAGTACATCAACCGGCAGAACTCTTACATTCGGTTTTGTCCCCATGGCCATCCATGAAATGGGGGATGGACATCGTCAGACCGCTGCCACCAGCTCCCGGAAAGGTAAGGTTTCTTTTAATTTTGAATGATTATTTTTCTAAATGGGTAGAAGCAGGTTCTTATCAGAAAATCAGAGAACGCGAAGTGGTCGATTTCCTGTGGGAAAATATAATTTGCAGGTTCGGAATATCAAAAGAGATAGCATACAACAATGGGCCACAGTTTATCGGTGCAAAAGTTACAAAGTTCTTCGAAGACCTGAAAATAAAGAGAATCACATCCTCGCCTTATCATCCGAGTGCAAACGGTCAAGCGGAGTCAACAAACAAAGTGATCATTCAAAATCTCAAGAAAAGGTTGGAAGCAGTAAAAGGAAAATGGCCGGAAGAGTTGCCCGGAGTCCTATGGGCCTACCGAACAACGGCCAAATCAAGTACAGGAGAAACTCTTTTTTTCCCTCGTGTACGGTGCTGAAGCCCTAATCCCGGTTGAAGTGGGCGAACCCACTTTGAGATATTCTCAAACAAACGAAGAATCAAATGACGAAGCAATGCTAATCAACTTGCAACTGCTCGAGGGACGCAGGGACTTGACGCATGGCAGCTCAAAAGCAGAGGATGGAGCGATATTACAATCGGAGAGCCAACTTTCGTTTTATCAAAGTAGGAGACTTGGTTCTAATAAAAGTAACACAAAATACCCTGGAGCTCAACACGGGAAAGTTAGATCTAACGTGGGAAGGCCCTTACTGGATTTCACTTGTCATTGGGAAAGGTTCATACGAGTTGGAGAACCAGAATAGAGACAAGTTGCCCAGGAACTGGAATATGACACACTTCAAAAAATATTAATGCTGATGAACAACACTCAAACAGAAAGTATGTTCTACACTCTTTTTCCCTTCGTTCAGTTTTTGTCCCAATAGGATTTTTCTGGCAAGGTTTTTAATGAAGTAGCGACGGAAAGTATACTACGAAGATAACAGCAATAAGACCTTTGATAGCAAGGCAAATGAACAAACTTCCACTGGGGGACGATTAGGTAATCTTTGGTTCGATAGCAAATTTCCATCGGGAAGTTATTTTTGCTACCGAACAGAGGTTACCCGACCGTTCACGAGCACAAACCGCCAGAGGATTGTTAGGTATTCTTTCGGTCGATAGCATGGATTCCTAAGGGGAAACAAGATATGTTACCGAGTGAAGGATTACCTAGCAATTCATTGGTAGGACCTTCGAAGATACAAGACTTCCAGTATTCCAATTCGCATTCTTCGCATTCTTCGCATTCAAATACTGGGGGGGACGATATGAGGATATAACAACAATGACTGCCACGTCAACTGAGAACGAAAATTCGGAAACAAAATACATTATCGGGATCGGGGACTGTGCAGCCAGCCCCGTAGAAATAAGTTATACAAGATAGCCACAAGTAATGGCAATTTTTTTCTGCATATCAAAATGCTTATGTAATTTCTGAAAATAGAAGGAATAAAATGAAATCCTTTTGCTTTTATCTTGTTTCTTGTCTAAGCGATGAGCTGATTTTGTCATTTGAAAGTTAAATAAGTACTTCAAATATTAGTGCCGTAATGAACAAGAGACGTCCTCTTCAAGAGCACTGTAAACATCAAAAGGCCCTCTCTTATAAAAAAACTCACGTTAAAGGATTGGTTCTGGAAGAATCAATGCCGGGAATCCAAAATGTCATTGGAGAAAAATACACCCGAAGCCGCATATGAAAAGGACGCAAAAAGCAAATTTGCGCAAATATTCATAGAAACCCTTATGTAAAAGGAAAATTTGCGCAAATATTCATAAAGCCCCTCATGTAAAAGGGAAACTTGCGCAAATATTCATAAAAACCCTCACGTAAAAGGGATAATACTTGGAACTAAAATACTTCGAAGAAAAGGCATCCGAGACTACACATAGTAAAGTGCGAATTGCACAACATTGCGCAAAATACTTGAGCAAATGCAAAAGTTAAAGGCTCGCATGGATATTTAAATAAAAGTAAGAGTCAAATGGCACTTGAACAAAAAGAAAAAAATATGTCTTTATTTATAAGAACGAGCCAAAACGTTACAATTGCAAAATGGGAAAGAAAAAGCTAAACTGCAGCGCCTCCGAAACCAAGAGGAAGAAAGTATCTGTATTGCTGGGAAGAGTCGGTGGTTCCACCGATGGATCAACGCTTTCCCAGGTTTGGTCTTCGGCCCGCCTTCCGATCCTTCTTCAGTTTTTGAAAACTGGGAACCGGAATCAAAAGTTCCTGGAGCATCAGACTGCGTCGGGTGTCCATTTTTTGCAGCCAACTCAAGCTCTCGAGCGTTAGCAATTTTGACATCAACATCAATGATACCAGCTTTGGCCTATTTCAAGGTTTTCCTCCTCATGCTATACATGGAATAAGATTTTTCAACAATGAGGTAAACCGCTCGGCGCTTAAGTTCTTATTTTAGTTGAATAACCTCGGTAGAAAGGTTTTCCCGGGCGGATCTAGCAAATTTGAGTCTGAATTCAAGCTCGCGGACAGTTGAACTAAAGAGCCTATTATGCTCGATAGTTTTCCTGTACTTCTCTTCTAACTGGGCATGTTTTGACTCCACAGCAGCAAGCTCTTCACCTTTGGAGTTCACGGCTGCCTCCAAGTTAATCACTCTTTCAGCGGAGGCAGCCTCACGGTCGGTTGAACAAGAACGGCGTTTTGGACTTCTGTCCATTTGGCATTGTCCTCATCAAAATTAACCCTCATTGGCCCAATTTCTTGGCTGAGGGTTATCACTTCTTGCTCGCATTGCTGCAAACGAGCCTCCAAAACAGCGGCCTCAATAGCTCTGGTTTCCAGTTTCGAGACGCGTAGAACAGTCTGGTCTCGTTCTGTCAAAAGTTGATCCCATTCAGAAGTAAGTTCTTCCTTCTCACGAATCAACCTTTGAAGGCCCTCAAAGGCAAGAAAGTTGGCCTATAAAATAAGAAGAGGAAAAACTTAGAATACATTCGTTCAAAAGTCGAAGAAATAACAGAGGAAAGAAGGAACGTATTGTCGCGGCGTTATGCATAGCATTGTTCAACAAACACTCGCCCGAGAGTGTCTGAATCTTTTCCCAATATTTTTATAAAGACAAAGGCTTCAGATAATTAGCAAGCTCCACTGGTCGTGATAGCAGATTGCACTGGATAGAGATCGAAAGACTAATATTCCTCCTCCTTTGTGGATCTTCAGAAGGAGCATCATAATTTTGCCCCAAGTTCCCATGAACTGGGGATTGTGGAAGAGGAACACCTTCTTCATGGTCAGGTACGGCCGATGGAGATGGTGTAGCAACCATTGGTGGAAGAGTAGACGAAGATTGAAATGATGTAGCAATTGTTGGTGTTGGTGAAGGTGGAGATGAAGCTGATGGAGTTGAAGAGTGAGAAGCAGCTGCATCAAATGCAATTCTAGTTGTTTGATGCTCTCCAACCAAAGATGGCAAGGACTTGGTACTCAGCCCCGCAGCACCGATTGCAGCAATTGGGGCCCGAAAACGGGAGTTGGCATATTCTACCAAATCAGACTCTCCCCAAAGTGCCGAAACATCATCTTCAGTTGGTGTAGCTATCTCAATAGGTCGAGCATCCCGTTGAGATGATGAGGATCGTTGCCTTCTATGTAAATAAGCTCCCTCATCAACAGCTTCTTCATCATCATCAATCATCACGGTGTCTACGACCATCCCAGAAGGAGGACCAGTCATCATTGCCACCAGATATGATTCGGGGGCATCAACCTTTGCCCTTTTATTCTTTTCCCCGGCCGCGGAGGAGCGTCTTCTCTTTGTTTGTTTATCCTCCGGCTGGGGACTCCGTAAAGAAATATTTGCACCCGAAACAAGCCCGGAGATACCTGTTCGAGTAAGTTCTTCCTGAAGCAGTCTCATTGCATCAGCAAGATCAGCCAGAACGTCCTCCTCAAGGACAACAACAGAGTCTGCAGGTAGACCTAATTCCATGAACAAAGTTAGAAGGGTTCAACCAAGTTCTTCATATACAAAAATGGAAGCAAGGTAAACTAGAGTTACCATAATGTTTGGCTTTCCACTCGTATTTAAGAGCTAGTTCTTTCCACGAATGAGTTTTGGGCGTTGTGACTTCCAAAATCTTTGGAACCCACCGGTTCAAACCTTCCACCACCGGTGGAAGCCATCGAGTTGCTGAAAAATGTGAAGTGTGAAGAGATGATACGGCCATAGAAGAATATCTAGTAAGAGGAATATTATACAAAGAACTTACGAGTGTGGTTCTAAGCAACCGGAAAGGATGAAGCCGTTATCAGAATGATGTCGTTGGTGGCAGCTGCAACGAACCGCTCCATCCACCCACGGTCATTGTCATCATCCATATGAGACAACAAAGCATGATGGCCACGCTTGCAAAGGTTTATCATTCCCCCGCGGAATATTTTGGGCTCCCCCCTCCCCCGAAAGATTTTGGGGGAATAAAGATTCATCACATGAGCTAAGGTTAGCTACTCCCTAGTTTCTTGGCACAAGCGTCGGAGGCAGGAGATCGTCCTCCACACTGAAGGACTTACCTGTGCCAAATGTACCTAGTAGCGAAGGCAAAACTCCGTAATCACGGAATCAAGCTCTCCGCTCAAAGAAAACTCACCCAACGTGAAGGGATAGGTGAAAAAGTATGTAAAACCTTCCTTGGGAAGGGTCACTCGCTCTGATAGATCATGAGCGATGATTTCCAACTCATTGCAGTGGTAATCCTCCTTCACAGCAGGAATACTGGAAGGACGAATGGAAGAAGGGTACCTACTAACAGCTCATGTACGAGGGTTAGCAGTAGGAAATTTCTCTTCAAAATTCTTCGAAGTACTAAGCCTTCTTGGGATGATGGAATCCACTGTTGGAGGAACGGAATCCTCGATTTTGTTCTTATTCTTCGTAGAACCACCACATTTGGAGGAAGAAGCCATTGGAAAGAAAGAAAGTAAAGAGTTTGTGTTTGAAGAAAATTAGAAAAAGGATGGAAAATAAGGATGCAAATTAGAGGCTCAAGAAATTGTGAAACGCAAAGGAAAAGAAAGTTGCATATAAGTAAAATTTTGGCGGCTAAATTCATGGCCATGATTATCTCGATAACCGGCTA
Source organism: Nicotiana tomentosiformis (assembly GCF_000390325.3). Classification (NCBI taxonomy): domain Eukaryota; kingdom Viridiplantae; phylum Streptophyta; class Magnoliopsida; order Solanales; family Solanaceae; genus Nicotiana; species Nicotiana tomentosiformis. Next base: position 133,102,137 of record NC_090817.1, read on the forward strand.
AAACTGTGCTGAATCATGGGATGACGTGTGTTCGGGGTATTAAATACGGAGAGACGTGAGTCTAATCAATTGTGAGAGACCTTCAGAGGGAATTATAGTAATTTCCGCAAAAAAAGTATTTGTACCAACTTTCCGGTAACACAAAGTTATGTCACCGGAAAGCAGGTAGACTATCTGTATGGGGCAAAATATGATATGACGTATGGCTGACTAAAAGGAGAACACGTGGAATTCAAGATGGAATGGCTGAGGACCGAACGCAGCCACTGTGCTTGTCACCGGAACGGATAACGTTCAAAAAGTGTATTAAATGCTCTGCGCCCGGTAGCATTTACTAAGGAATATTCTATAGCATTAAGAGCGACGGTCCATTACAAAGAATTTGGCATTTACGCTCAACGTTACATCTTCATCAATGATCCTCATAATTGACATTAAAGAAATGCACAATCCTAGGACCTTCTTCCCTAGACATAGCTATAAATAGTGAGCTGAGTTATCATTGTAAGGGAGACGAAATTTCTGGCAAGAACATATATTATATTCTATACAAAACTTTATACAATTTCACTCTCTTGCTTTTTGATTCCATCATTTCTGTGTTCGGAAACTGTGTTCACGCAATTACTATCTTTGCTATTTCATCTACATTTCAAGGCTAAGTACTACGTATTTCTTCGATTATTATCTTATTTCAGGATCAAATTAGTTCACTTGTCTAGAAATCACGTATAAATTTAACTGTACCGTTTTACGGATAAATAATAGTGGATTGCTCATCTCCGCCGTGGACATAGGTCAATTGACCGAACCACGTTATATATTTGTATCTCTTTTGGTGTATTTCTCTTTTATTGTCTGATTTATCATTATTCAAAGTTTGTTTTATTAACTTTCTCATGACACCTGCTTTTTTCGGTCCTAGCACTTCTAACTATTGCAAAGGGCATTAAGAAGGCTATAAGATCAATTTCTAAAAGCTTTTTACGCTCCTCTATGCGGTTCTCTGATAACTAATTTTAACCATAGATAGTGTAAAAATTCAATGTATAGAAATTAAATTCATACTCTCTTACATCGAAAATTATAATGTCGTTTTAGCCAAACTAATATTGTCCAAAATATATTTTCGCTTTAGAAATGAATAAGGCACTAATTGTTTTTATTTTATTTTTTTGCAAATCTACCTTTGCTCCAATAAATGATCTAATGTCTGACGAGAGATGAGGGGTTAACTAGAGCAGAGATAATAGGGTAATTTAATCAAATAACTTTATAATTAATATTAATAATTTTCTTAACGGGTGTGATTTCTTAAACTTTACTTATTTCGGATAGGAGGGAGTAATTTATAATTTGTTTAAATCCCATCGATCCTTCCATGCAAATTAAAGAAAAAAATTGACCTTCAATCTTTAAGAAAGTAGATGTAGGAACATTTCATTGGAACAACTGGCATTACGTCCCCTAAAATTCCGAGATCACCATTATAAACAAAACATCATTTAGTGGATGTCTGCTCTTAAGGGCTAATGCATGTTTTGAAGCTAATCATTGACGATCAGTTCAGTGGGACTCAAATGATTTGTGTCTATTGCCACTTTACGAAAATGCAAAAGTTAGCAAAGATGGGGTACTCATGCTCCCAGTTTCAACTAAAATGGAGTAGCATCCAAAACTAACCTGGTTGGAATGGGAGCCCAACTTTCTTTCATATGATTAATCTACCACGAGCAACTTCACATTCAACAAAAGGGCTTGAGGCCTTCATTTCTAATCATATGTTCTCATTTCTTAATCTAATTTACTTTTACAATCCCAAGGGTGAAATAAGAAAGCTTTTATTTCGTTATTATACTCATGGTCTAATAAATACTTTTACCTTCATTTATTTGAAACTTGAAATATGCACCTTTGGTCTTCATTTTCGGAATCCTTTTATGTTTTAACAAGCTGTTGACTTTAAATCATGTGGTTCCCTTTTTTTTAATCCTAGTATCCATATCAGGGTCCAAGTAATTAATCTCAATTTACGTCGCATAAAACCTATTAAAAGAGAAGCACTCTAAACCAGGATTATTTTTTTATTAAATCATATGGTTAATTACTTACGTGTCTTTTTATGTTGCTCGTGTTTTAGAAGCATCAACATCAACAGTAACACACCTAATAAAATTTTACAAGGATGGTAGTGTGTACGCAGACCTCGCTCCTACCTTGTAAAGGTAGAAAGATTATTTTCGATAAACCTTTGGTTAAAGAAACGAATAATCACCGCAATTAAGATAAGGAAATACGACAAAAGAGAATCCATGTAAAGATAAACAATAATCCCAGTCAGAAAAAAAAAGCAAAAGCAATATAGGTCCGAAATCTAAAAATAGAGAATACGAGAATACACTAGTACTACAGGTATAGAAAAAAGCAATACATGTACGAAAATGAATTACGCCTGACAACTTTCTAACTTACTATCCAAATCCTCGATCTCCACACCTTCCTATGAAGGGTCAGTTACAAATATAACATATTTTCCCTTGAAAATAATCAAAAATATACATTTCAATTAAGTAAACGTTGTTGGATGTATCAAATAGCACTAGAATGAATGAATATATTGTCAAAGAGTGCAATGACTATGGGGGCAATTACGTACCGTAGTCCAAAACTTGTAGAACTACTGACTTATAACCTAGTTTCACAAAGAAAAATGCCATAGATCGTAAAGGGTGTGAAAAAAGTAGTTTATTGATGAGTGTTGTGATATTTTACTCAGGCAAAATGATGCGACTCATGCACAAATTCTATGATGGGTTTTCCAGCTAGTGCTAACTTTCCTCATGTTTTTTTGTCTATTTGCCTCAAATGTGTGTCCCAACCTTAGCACCAGAATATTTGCCAAATCTTCATATGATAATGATTTATCCTACTTCTGTCCCAATAGGCAAATTCCGCTTGTTTTTTTACCCTATTGAGCTTGCAGATGATTACAACAATACGGTATAATCCCACTAGTGGGGTCTGGGGAGGGTAGTGTGTACGCAGACCTTACCCTTACTCTGGGGTAGAGAGGCTATTTCCGATATACCCTCGGCTCCCTTCCTCCAAGAGAACTCCCCACCTTACTCTTGGGGTAACCCTCGGCTCCCTCCCTCCAGTTTGCAGAGGATTGTTTTCTATAATTTTTTTTTTTTTTAAAGTGAAAACAGTAATTTTCGCTTAAATAATGTCACGACCCCAAATTCCCTCCATAGGAGGTCGTGATGGCACCCAGTCTCTAAGACTAGGTAAGCATATCAATGAGGAATAATCATAAATATCTGAAATAAATAAACTACAATTCAAATAATTACAACTCCCAAAACCCGGTAGAAATAAGTCACAAGCTTCTAAGAATTTATTCTCTATGTCTCTATACATCAGAGTCTAAAACAAATAAGGAAGAAAATATAGTAAGATAGAAGGGGACTCCGGTGTCTGCGGACGCTGGCAGATATACTTCGAAGTCTCCTCATACAGCTAGTTTACTGATGCCTGGTCTGGTAAGGTGTACCTGAATCTGCACAAAAGGATGTGCAGAAGCGTAGTATGAGTACACCACAACGGTACCCAGTAATTGCCAAGCCTAACCTCGGTAGAGTAGTGACGAGGCCAGGTCAGGCCCTACTGAAAAATAATAATTGCATGGTAAAATGTTTAACTATATAATAAAATAAAATGACAATGAAAATGAATCAAGTAGCATGTCACCATTTAATTACATAAAATAATGGCAAATAATATCTCGTGGAATCAAAACTGAATTCCTTTCAACTTTAAGAAAAAAATCACAACAAATAATTAAAGGCAACTGCGGCCATAGATCAATATCAACAAGGGCACTCCCGAGGTACCGCCTCGTAGTCCCAAATCATAAATAAATTCACAATATCTTATTTCCTTATCTCACCGCGGGAGCCTTCACAATTTATTTTAAAGAAAATATTTTTTCCGAAATAGCATCCCGCATTTTAGTCATCCTTATCACACCGCATGACTTCTAGTAGTTTTTCCTACTAGCCACGCGTATCAAGCCACCCTTATCTCACCGCATGCGTTTCAATACCTAGACCTTATACCACCGCATGCGTATCAATATCATAATTTGCACATCAAGTACTCAAATAATTTAACTTGCTAAAATAATTCAACAACAACAAAATAATTTAACCTTGTAGCTCGGTACCTAACTCATTAAGTCCTTATACATCTTTGCAGTACCCGGATGAATGGAGTATCGCGAACCGTGAGCCTCCTGGAGAATTAACTCACGCAAACCATCTACATTAGGCACACATAGCCTGCCTTGCATCCGTAATACACCGTCATCTCTAATTGCGACTTCCTTGCCATCACCGTGCTGAATTGTGTCCTTAAGGACAAGCAGATGGGGGTCATCATATTGACATTCCCTGATACAATCATAAAGAGAAGACTGAGAAACCACAAAATACAAAACTCAACTCGGCTCGGAAATATCCAGTCTAACAAACTGGTTGTCCAAAGCCTGAACATCCAAGGCTAAAGGCCTCTCTGCTACCGGTAAATATGCTAAGCTGCCCAAACTCTCCGTCTTACGACTCAAGGCATCGACCACTACATTGGCCTTCCCAAGATGATAGATAATGGTGATAACATAATCCTTAAGTAACTCTAACCATCTTCATTGCCGCAAATTAAGATCCTTCTGTTTAAACAGATGTTGTAGACTCCGGTGATCGGTGTAGACCTCATAATGGACACCGTACAAATAATGCCGCCAAATCTTCAAGGCATGAACAATAGCTGCTAACTCAAGGTCATGTACAAGATAATTCTTCTCATGTATATTTAACTGTCTGGACGCGTTGGCAATCACCCTACCTTCTTGCATCAACACTGCGCCGAGACCAATACATGACGCGTCACAATACATAGTATAAGACCTTGTACTGTAGGTAATAGCAATACTGGGGCTGTAGTCAAAGTTGTCTTGAGCTTTTAGAAGCTCTCCTCACATTCCTAGGTCTACCTGAATGGAGCACCCTTCTGGATCAATTTGGTCATAGATGCAGCAATAGAAGAGAAACCCTTTACAAATCGGCAATAATACCCTGCCAAACCAAGGAAACTCCGGATTTTCGTAACTGAGGATGGTCTGGACTAACTCTACACTGCTTCAATCTTCTTCGGATCTACCTTTATCCCCTCACACGAAACTATATGGCCCAAAAATCCCACTGAATCAAGCCAGAATTCACACTTTGAAAATTTTGCATATAACTTCTTTTCTCTCAAAGTCTGAAGCACAGTCCTCAAGTGTTGTTCATGATCTTCCCAACTCTGGGAATATACTAGAATGTTGTCAATAAACACAATGAAGAAAGAATCAAGATAGGGCTAAAATACACTATTCATTAAGTGCATAAATATTACTGGGGCGTTGGTCAGCCCAAAAGACATCACAAGGAACTCGTAATGACCGTACTGAGTCCTGAAAGCAGTCTTCGGGATATCTGGCTCCTGAATCTTCAACTGATGATAGCCTGAACGCAACTCGATCTTAGAGAACACTCTGGCACCCTGAAACTGATCAAATAGGTCATCAATACGTGGCAATAGATACCTCTTCTTCACTGTAACCTTGTTCAGCTGGCGGTAATAAATACACATCCGCATAGAACCATCCTTCTTCTTTACAAATAATACATGAGCACCCCAAGGCGATACACTAGGCCGAATAAAGCCCTTATCCAGCACTTACTGTAATTGTTCTTTTAATTCTTTCAACTCTGATGGGGCCATACGATATGGTAGAATAGAAATGGGCTGAGTGCCCGATAACAAATCAATACCAAAATCAATATCCCTATCGGGTAGCATATCCGGAAGATCCGCTGGAAATACATTAGGAAAATCCCTTACTATAGGAACTGACTCCATGGTAGGAGTATCAATACTAACATCTCTTACATAGGCCAGATAAGCATCACACCCCTTCTCAACCATTCGTTGAGCTTTAAGAAATGAAATGACCCTGCTAGGAATATGATCCGAGGTACCTCTCCACTCTAGCCACGGTAGACCTGGCATAGCCAACGTCACCATCTTGGCGTAACAACCAAGAATAGCATGATAGGACAACAACCAGTCCATGCCCAAAATAATATCGAAATCCACCATACTAAGCAATAATAAATAGGCCCTAGTCTCAAAACCACTGATAACAACTAAACACGACCGATACACACGGTCCACAATAATAGGTTCACCCACGAGTGTAGATACATAAACAAAAGAACTCAAGGAATCACGTGCGCCCAAATACAGGGCAAAGTAAGATGACACATAAGAATAAGTGGAGCCTGGATCAAATAAGACTGATGCATCTCTATGACAGACCGGAATAATACCTGTGATAATGATGCAACGGCATCTGTCCTAGCAGGAAGGGCATAATATCTGGCCTAGCCTCCCCCTCTAGAGTGACCTCTACTTGTCTGACCTCCACCTCTGGCTGGCTGTGTAGGTGGAGTAGTAACTGGTGCAGTAATCATGGCCTGAGAAGCCTGAGGACCCTGTGGAATAGGTGGGGCCTGTGAAATCCATGGAGGTGCACCCCTCCTAAGTCTGGGGCAATCCCTCATGATATGACGAGTGTCACCACACTCAAAACAAGCCCTCGGAAGACGTGGCTGCTGGGATTGGATCGGGCCTAATCGACTAGACTGTCCGCTGAAAGCACCCCGTACAGGAGGTAAAGTAGACACTGGCGGTGCATAATATGGAACCTGAGGTCTGGGAGTAGCCGGAACACCACTGGAAGCTGGAAGTGCTGAATGAATAAGACGGCTCACATAACCTCTACCATGACGGGCTGCAACTAGGGCACGAGAATTATTATATGTGCCAGAATCCTGGGGTCTCTTAGCTTCCCTCTCTTCCCTCTCCCGAGTCCGCATACCTTCCAATCTCCTAGCAATTGACACCGCTTGTTGGTATGTGATGTCCATCTCTAACCCTCAGGCCATACTGTATCTGATACTAGGGTGGAGACCCTCAATAAATCTACGAACCCGCTCTCAAACGGTAGCAACTAAGGCTGGTGCATGCCTAGCCAAATCACTGAATCGGACCGCATACTCTGACACGGTCATAAAACCCTGGCGCAGCTGCTCAAACTCCGCGCGCCATGCATATCTAAGACTCTGAGGAACATACTCCCTTAAGAACATATCTGAAAATTGAGTCCAAGTGAGTAAAGCTGCCTCATCCAGACTATCCAACTCATATGCTCGCCACCACTGGTAGGCTGCTCCTCTAAACTGGAATGCCGTGAAAGAAACCCCACTGGAATCCACAATACCCATAGTACGAAGGATACGGTAACATTCCTCCAGAAAACCCTGAGCATCCTCTGAAGCTAAACCACTGAAAGTGGGAGGGTGGTACTTCTTGTACCTCTCGAGCCTGAGCTGCTCCCCCTCTAAAACTGTTGTCCTAAACTCAAGCCGAACTGGGATAACTGGTTGCACTGGTATAACCTCTGGGGCATGGTCAACTTGGGCCCATGGTTCTGGAGTACGGGCGGCGGGAGTCTGTGCTCCTCCCCCGGCCTGAGATGTGGCAAGAGCAAGTGGAATTAACCCTGCCTCAGCTAGAGTGCCAAACATACTAAAATATTGGGCAAGAGTCTCCTGAAGTGCAGGAGTAGTAACAGGCGTCTCAGGTGCCTGCTCTCCAACTGGAGCTACTGGTGGCTCTGTTGCAGCAGCTCGTGCAGGTGCTCTGGCTGCACCACGTGGTCTTCCTCGGCCTCTAGCTCGTCCTCTACCCCAACCCCGGCCTCTTGCGGCTCCATCAGGTGGAACGGGTGTCTGATCATCAGATCCAGTTGTGCGTGTCCTCACCATCTGTGAGAGAGTAGAAAGACAATTATTTAGAACTTCGAAATCAACAAAGGCGCACGATAAGGAATCAAAGAAGTGAATATTTCATAACAGTTCCATAGCCTCTCGAAGATAAGTACAGACGTCTCCGTACCAATCCGCAAGACTCTACTAAACCTGCTTGTGACTCATAACATCTATGAACCTAGTGCTCTGATACCAACTTGTCACGACCCCAAATTCCCTCAGTATGAGGTAGTGATGGCACCTAGTCTCTAAGACTAGGTAAGCCTATCAATGCGGAATAATCATAAATATCTTAAATAAATAAACTACAATTCAAATAATTATAACTCCCAAAACCCGGTAGAAATAAGTCATAAGCTTCTAAGAATTTATTCTCTATGTCTCTATACATCAGAGTCTAAAGCAAATAAGGAAGACAACATAGTAAGATAGAAGGGGACTCCGAAGTCTGCAGACGCTGGCAGATATACCTCGAAGTTTTCTCGTACAACTAGTTTACTGATGTCTGTTCTGGTAAAGTGTACCTGAATCTACACAAAAAGATGTGCAGAGGCGTAGTATGAGTACACCACAGCGGTACCCAGTAAGTTCCAAGCCTAACTTCGGTAAAGTAGTGACGAGGTCAGGTCAGGCCCTACTGGAAAATAATAATTGCATGGTAAAATGTTTAACGATATAATAAAATAAAATGACAATGTAAATGAATCAAGTAGCATGTCACCATTTAATTACACAAAATAATGGCAAATAATATCTCGTGGAATCAAAACAAAATTCCTTTCAACTTTAAGAAAATCACAACAAATAATTAAAGGCAACTGCGGCCATAGATCAATATCAACAAGGGCACTCCCGAGGTACCGCCTCGTAGTCCCAAATCATAAATATATTCACAATATCTCACTTCCTTATCTCACCGCGGGAGCCTTCACAATTTATTTTAAAGAAAATATTTTTTCCGAAATAGCATCTCGCGTTTTAGCCATCCTTATCACACCGCATGACTTCTAGTAGTTTTCCCTACTATCCACGCGTATCAAGCCACCCTTATCTCACCACTTGCGTTTCAATACCCAGACCTTATACCACCGCATGCATATCAATATCATAATTTGCACCTCAAATACTCAAATAATTTAACTTGCTAAAATAATTCAACAACAATGTTCTCCACAATAAAGAGCTCACAGCTCATGCCAAAATAAATCATCAATAATATTTTTCCACAATAAAGAGCTCACGGCTCCATCACAATGAGTACGAAAATCTTACACAAATATTCAGAAATAAATAATTCAGCAAAATAATATTTCAAAATCTTTAATACGTTGCTTCAATACCAAATTTAAAATGTCAAATACTTCATATTAATAATATTTATTTTAAAGAAAATCAACCTTCAAATAATATGTAGAATAAAAGAAACCAAGTCCCAACTAAACAGGTAAGACAATTAGCAGGAAAAAGGGCAAGCAAATTTAAAGTATATAAATCAAATCAATGATGGAGAATATAACAAGATTTAATAATTTAATTAATATGCAACAGTGATCTATACAATTTAAAAACATAACCCTTCGCATTAAACCCGTGTACACACTCGTCACCTCGTGTACACGACTTTCATCACATTACAATTAATACCAAGGGAAAATTTCCCCCACATAAAGTTACACAAGTCACATATCTCGACTTGCTCCAATTTAACCAAGTAATATGCTTTTTCCTCGATTTTTCGACTCTGATCGACTCGTATCTAGTCATAATTAATTCGATACAGTCAACAAAAATTACAAGAATCAATTTCATAAGAAAATACTATATTTTTTAATAAAATCCGAAATTAGCTCAAAAATTGCCTGTGGGGCCCACATCTCTGAATCCGGAAAAACTTACAAAATCCGATAACCCATTCAATTACGAGTCTAACCATACCAGTTTCACTCAAATCCGACTCCGAATCAATATCGAAATCTCGAAAATTCATTTCTATGAGATTTCAAGAATTTCCTAAATTTAAATCTCAAAACACTAATTAAATGGTAAAAACAAATGATATATTTGTGTATATAGACCAAATTCGAGTTAGAATCACTTACCCCAATGTCTTTCCTTGAAAATCTATCAAAATCGCCTCTGCTCAAGCTCCAGTTTGTTAAAAATGGCGAATGGGACGAATGCCCTCTTTTATAAATCTGCCCAGGCAGCCTTCGGAACTGGGCCTCGATCATGGCCCTCGATCCTAGGCCTCAATCTGTCACTACCCAAAATTCTCACCTTCGGACCGTGATAGCTTCTAACATTTCACTTGCTAGGCAAGCCAATGTTAGAATAATATTATTTATTTTTAAAATAATTTTAAATTTATTAATAACAAGGAAACAAATGCGGAAGCAAAGTTTGAAATATAGTGAAATAATCCATAAAAATAACGGTGTCTAAATACCATCCCAGAATTGGTGTCACAAGTGCACGAGCTTCTAGAATTATACAAATAAAGGTCTGAAATAAAATAAAATTGTCTGGAAATAAACACACAGCTGAAGTAAATAGACGGGGACTTCAGAACTGCGGACGCCATGCAGTTATACCTCAAGTCTCCTCTGGTAGCTGATATCCGAGCAAGTCTATGGTACGCCGCTGGGACCAACTCCAAAATCTGCACAAGAAGTGCAGAGTGTAGTATCAGTACAACCGACCCTATGTACTGGTAAGTGCTGAGCCTAACCTCGACGAAGTAGTGATGAGGCTAAGGCGGGTCACTTACATTACTTATATGCAATATTAGTAACAACAACAATAATAAAAATAAATCAAGTAGCTCATTTATAATAATTGAAGCCAACTCAGCAGTCATAACCAATTATCATTTCCATCAATTCTGTTGCAGAGTCCAACCCGCTCTCACGATATATTCACTTTCAATTCTGTTGCAGCGTGCAACCCGCTCTTCCAATATATTCATTTTAATCAAGTCTGTCATATATTTATTTCAATCAAGTATATATTTAGACTTTTAAATAATTCTGTTGCGGCATGCAATCTGATCCCCCAATATTGACTTTTCATTACGTCTATTGTGGCGTGCAATCCGATCCCGCAATATTGACTTTTAATAAGTCTGTTGCAGCGTGCAACCCGATCCTCCAATATTAACTTTTAATAAGTCTATTACGACGTGCAACCCGATCCTCCAATATTAACTTTTAATAAGTTTATTGCGGCGTACAACCCGATCCTCCAATATTTCTATTTCAATCAATTCTTATAGAAGAAATTTTCCAATAAATGCAACAATTAATATAAAATCATAAGACAACAAACATACAACAATTATGATTAAATTATAAAACAAACAATGACAAATAGCAAATTATTATAGAAATCAGAGAGAAAATAGGCAGTTTAATATTTAATATGCTAAATGTCAAATAACAATTAAAACACATAATTCAAATAGCATGTAACAATTAATGCAGGAATTCAAGAATTAATATTTGATAAAGAATAAGAGAGAAACAATTATTATAATAATTAATTTATGATTAAAAATAATTTATGATTTTTCAAGTAAGCAGGCAAACAATTAATTTGACGACGTATAGACACTCGTCACCTCGCCTATACGTCGTTCACATGCAATTCACATAACAAATAATTTAAGGGTTCTATTCCCTCAAGTCAAGGTTAACCCCGATACTTACCTCGCTTTGCAAATTTTAATCAATTATTCAACCATAACTTTTCCTTTTAAATTTTGCCTCCGAAAGCTTCAAATCTATTCACAAACAATTTGATATATTCAATACGAATCATAGGAATTAATTTCATATGAATTTATAAATTTTCCGGATAAAAATCCGAAATTCATTAAAATATTCTGCAGTGGGACCCACATCTCAAATCCCGAAAAAACTCACGAAATCCGAACACCCGTTCCGATACGAGTTCATCCATACAAAAAGTTTCCAATTCCGATATCAAATGGACCTTCAAATCTTAATTTTTTGTTTTTGGAAAGTTTTACAAAAATTCTAATTTCTTCCATCTAAATCCAAAATAAATGATGAATATAGGCTTAGATTTATGAAATACAATCACTATATGATAAAGAACACTTACTCAGTTCGAAATCGTGAAAAACGTCGTTGAAATCGCCCCTAAGCCGAGTTATAATTGAAGGTTTGTGAAAAATGAGAAAAATCCCGTTTTGGTTCTGTTTTAAGTCACAGGGGTCAGGCCTTCTTCGCGTTCACGAAGGGCCTGTCACGTTCGCGATGAGTAGCAGCCAGTGGCTTTCGCATACATGAGTCCTCCTTCGCATTCTCGAAGGCTCCCCCTCCCCCCTCCCCGCGGCCTTCGCATTCGCGAGACATTGCTCGCGTTCGCGATGAAGGAATGATCAACCCTCCCCCAGGTGTGCCTTACACTACGCGTTCGCGAGGAGCTTATCGCGTTTGCGAAGGGTAAATCCCACATCGCTTTGCGTTCGTAACCAAGCCTTCGCGTTCGCGAAGAAGAAAACTTCAGCTGCCCAGTTTACTCTTCGCATTCGCGAGAGTACCTTCGCGAACTCGAAGAAAAACATGCCAGAACACCTACTGCAGCAAAATACCAGATTTTCAAAGTCCAAAACATCCCGTAGCCTATCTGAAACTCACCCGAGCCCTCGGAGCTCCAAATCAAACATGCACACAAGTCCTAAAACATCATACAAACTTGTTCGCTCGATCAAATCGCCAATATAACACCTAGAACTACGAATCGAACACCAAATCAAAGGAAGTTTTCAAGAAAATATTAAAACTTATATTTTTACAACCGGACGTCTGAATCACGTCAAATCAACTCCGATTCCCACCTATTTCGGCAGACAAGTCATAAATATTATAGTGGATCTATACCGGGCTCCGGAACCAAAATACGGACCCGAGGTCAATAAATCCAACATCAGTAATTTCTTAGAAATCATTAAGCTTTTAATTTTTCATCAAAATTCCATATCTCGGGCTAGGGATCTCGGAATTCTATTCCGGGTATACGCCCAAGTCCCAAATCATGATACGGACCTATCGTAATTGTCAAAACACTAATCTGGGTCCGTTTGCTCAAAATATTGACCAAAATCAACTTAGTTGAGTTTTAAAACTCTATTTCACATTTTAATCCATTTTTCACATAAAAACTTTCCGAAAAACTGTATGGACTGCGCATGGAAGTCGTGGAATAATAAATGGTGCTTTTCGAGGTCTTAGAACATAGAATTACTTATTAAATTTAAAGATGACATTTTGGGTCATCACATTCTCCACCTCTAAAACAACCGTTCGTCCTCGAACGGAGTTAGAAAAAAAAGTACCTGAGCTGGTGAATAAGTGTGGATATTTACTCCGCATGTCCGACTCGGACTCCCAGGTAGATGCCTTCACCGGCTGACCTCTCCATTGCACCCTAACTGAAGGATAACTCTTTGACCTCAACTATCGGACTTGCCGGGCTAGAATAGCCATCGGCTCCTCCTCATAAGTCAAATCTTTGTCCAATTGAACTGAGCTGAAATCTAACACATGGGACGGATCACCATGATATTTCTCGAGCATAGACACATGGAACACCGGATGAACCGCTGATAAACCAGGTGGTAATGCAAGCCTGTAGGCTACTTTACCAACCCTTTCAAGAATTTCAAAGGGTCCGATATACCTAGGGCTCAACTTGCCCTTCTTTCCGAACCTCATTACACATTTCATAGGTGAAACCCGGAGCAATATTCGTTCTCCAACCATGAATGCAATATCACGAACTTTACGGTTGGCATAACTCTTTTACCTAGACTGAGTTGTGCGAAGTCGATCCTGAATAATCTTGAACTTATCCAAGGCATCCTGTACCAAATCGGTACCCAACAACCGAGCCTCTCCCAGTTCAAACCAACCAACTGGCGATCGGCATCGCCTTCCGTATAATGCCTCATATGGAGCCATCTGAATGCTTGACTGGTAGCTATTATTATAAGCAAACTCCACAAGTGGTAAGAAATGATCCCAAGAACATCCAAAGTCTATAACACTAGCGCGAAGCATATCTTCCAATATCTGAATAGTGCGCTTTGACTGTCCGTTTGTCTGTGGATGAAATGTTGTACTCAACTCCACTCGCGTGCCTAACTCACGATGTACAGCCCTCCAGAAATGTGAGGTAAACTGCGTACATCGATCTGAAATAATAGACACGGGCACACCATGAAGGCGGACAATCTCACGAATATAAATTTTAGCTAACCTCTCTGAAGAATAGGTAACTGCCACTGGAATGAAATGGGCTGACTTGGTCAACCTTTCCACAATGACCCAAACTGCGTCAAATTTTCTCTGAGTCCGTGGGAGCCCAACAACAAAATCCATAGTGATACGCTCCCACTTCCACTCAGGAACTTAACTTGCTGACAATTCAAACACCGAGCTACATGTGTAACTATATCCTTTTTCATTCTCCTCCACCAATAATGTTGCCGCAAATCTTGATACATTTTGGCGGTACCTGGATGAATAGAATACCTGGAACTGTGTGCTTCTTCAAGAATTAATTCACGAAGTCCATCCACATTAGGCACACAAATACAACACTGCATTCGCAGAACCCCATCTTCCCCCACAGCAACCTGTTTGGCATCATCGTGCCACACCGTGTTCTTAAGGACAAGTAAGTGAGGATCATCATACTGCCTCTCTCTGATGCGCTCATATAAAGAAGACCGAGCGACTGTGCAAGCTAGAATCTGATTGGGTTCTGAAACATCTAACCTCATGAACTGATTAGACAAAGTCTGAACATCTGCAGCTAATGGCCTCTCACCAACCTGAATATACGCAAGACTGCCCATACTCACAACTTTTCTACTCAAGGCATCGGCCACCACATTGGCCTTTCCGGGGTGATACAAAATGGTGATATCATAGTCTTTCAACAACTCCATCCATCTTCTTTGCCTCAAATTAAGATCCTTTTGTTTGAATAGATACTGGAGGCTACGATGATCAGTAAATACCTCACACGAGACACCATATAGGTAATGCCTCAAAATCATCAACGCATGAACAATAGCTGCCAATTCTAAGTCATGAACAGGATAATTCTTCTCGAGAACTTTCAACTGCCGCGACGCATATGCAATTACCTTGCCATCTTGCATTAATACTGCACCAAGCCCAATGTGAGATACGTCACAATATACCGTATACGATCCTGAACCTGTGGGTAATACCAACATTGGCGCCGTAGTCAAAGCGGTCTTGAACTTCTGAAAGCTCAACTCACATTCGTCTGATCATCTGAATGGGACACCCTTCTGGGTTAGTCTGGTCAATGTGCTTGCTATAGATGAAAACCCTTCCATGATCCGACGATAATAACCTGCCAAACCCAAGAAACTCCAGATTTATGTAACCGAAGTATGTCTAGGCCAATTCTGAACAGCCTCAATCTTCTTAGGATCCACCTTTATGCCTTCTGCCGATACAACATGTCCCAAAAAGGCAACTGAGTCTAACCAAAACTCACATTTTAAAATTTTGGTATATAACTGATTATTTTTCAAGGTGTGAAGCACACTTCGAAGATGTTGCTCATGCTCCTCTCGACTGCTGGAGTAAATCAAGATATCATCAATGAATACAACCACAAAAGAATCCAAATAAGGCTTGAACACCCGATTCATCAAATCCATAATGTTGCTTGAGCATTTGTCAATCCAAATGACATCACTAGGAATTCGTAATGCCCATACCGAGTCTGAAAAGTTGTCTTAGGGACAACAGATGCCCTAATCTTCAACTGATAGTAACCAGATCTCAAATCAATCTTCGAAAACACCTTGGCACCCTGAAGCTGATCAAATAAGTCATCAATTCTTGGCAACGGATATTTGTTTTTGATAGTGGCCTTGTTCAACTGCTGATAGTCTATACACATCTGCATCGAGCCATCTTTCTTCTTTACAATTAATACTGGTGCACCCCAGGGAGAGACACTGGGTCTAATGAATCCCTGATCAATCAAGTCTTGTAAATGCTCTTTCAATTCTTTCAACTCTGGCGGGGCCATACGGTATGGTGGAATAGAAATGGGCTGAGTGCCCTGAGCCAAATCAATACAGAAGTCAATATCTCTGTCGGGTGGCATCCCCGGCAGATCTGCAAGAAATACTTCTGAAAATCACAAACAACTGGTACTGAGTCCATAAAAGGGACATCCGTACTGGGATCGCGAATATAAGCCAAATAGGCTAGAAACCCTTTCTCTACCATACGCCGAGCTTTCATATAAGAAATAACCCTGCTGGCAGAATGGCCAGGAGTTCCTTTCCACTCTAACTGAGGTAACCCCGACATAGCTAGAGTCATTGTCTTGGCATGACAGTCCAATATAGCATGATAAGGAGACAGGCAATCCATATCCAAGATGACATCAAAATCTACTACATCAAGAAGTAGAAGATCCACACTAGTCTCAAGATTATTAGTGACTACACACGAACGATAGACATGATCTACTACAACAGAGTCTCCCACCGGTGTAGATACACACACAGAAGCACTCAGAGAATCACAAGGCACAACCAAATATGAAGCAAAATAGGAGGACACATAGGAATAAGTAGATCCTGGATCAAATAGAACTGAAGCATCTCTATGGCAAACTGGAATAATACTTGTGATCACAGCATCAGATGACTCGGCCTCAGGCCTAGCTGGAAAAGCATAAAATCGGGGCTGGGCCCCACCACTCTGAACTGCATCTCTAGGACGGCCTCTAACTGGCTGGCCTCCACCTCTAACGGTCTGACCTCCACCTCTAATGGCCTGTCCTCCACCTCTAATGGTCTGACCTCCCCCTCTAGCTGCCTGACCCCTACCTCTAGCTGGCTGAGCAGGTGGTGAAGCAACCGGTGCCGGTATGATGGCACGAGAATCTTGCCGAGATCTGTTACTCGCCAATCTAGGGCAATACCTCCTAATGTGACCAATGTTTCCACACTCATAACACCCATCCTGATTTCGTGGCTGCTGAAGCTGACCCAAATACACCGGATAACCGCTTTAGTAACTCTGGAGTGGTGGTGCACTGATAAGAGCTGAATGTGCACCGAATACTGGTTGCCCAGAGTAAGGCATAATACGACCGTGGCTCCCTGAAGCACCGGGAGATGCATGAAGTGTTGAATGAAACGGTCTGGGAGGATGACCCCTACCAAAATTACCCCTGCCTCTAGACGAGGCACCACTGAAACCACTGAATTGGCGAGGCCTCTTATCAGACCTCTGCCCTCTCTCCTGTGCAAGAACCATCTCGATCCTCCTGGCGACATTAGCAGCCGCCTGAAAAGAAATCTCACTTCCGGTTTCCTTGGTTATCTGAAGTCTGATAGGGTGAGTGAGTCCCTCAATAAACCTCCTCACTCTCTCTCCCTCCGTAGGTAGTAAAAGGAGAGCATGACGGGCCAAATCCACAAAATGGGACTCATACTGAGTAACAGTCATACTGCCCTGGTGTAGACGCTCAAATTGCTTGCGGAATTCCTCTCTCAGTGTGATAGGGAGGAACTTCTCCAGAAATAGCTGAGAGAACTGCTCCCAGGTAAGTGCAAGTGATCCGACTGGTCGGGCCAATGTATAATCTCTCCACCACCTCTTGACAGAACCCGTCATCTGGAATACAGAAAAATCAACTCCATTGGTCTCAACTATACCCATGTTCCACAACACCTCATGGCAGCGTTCAAGATAATCTTGTGGGTCCTTAGAAGGTGTACCACCGAAGTGAACTGGAAAGATCTTAGTGAACTTATCCAATCTCAATAAGGCCTCAAAAGACATGGCGGGCCTATCACCGGTCTGTACCGCAACAACCGGCTGAACTATGCTGGAGCCTGATTCTGGGGAGCCATCTGCTCCGGAGCGGGAGTAGTGGGAGTTTGTGCTCCTCCCCCAGCCTGTGAGACGGCTGGTGCCACTAGAAATGTACCATTCTGGGCCACGCCCTCCATAAGACTTACCAAATGGACTAGAGCGTCCTAAAGTACTGGAATGGCTATGAATCCTTCCGGGACCTGAACTGGTCCAATTGGTACATCCTGAACTAGAACCTCCTCCGAAAGGTCCACCTGAGGTTCTACAACAGGTGCAGCTGCTCGAGCTCTGGACTGAGCTCTACCTCAGCCTCTACCTCGACCTCTACCCCTGGCCATAGTTACCACCGGGGGTTCTGGTCCTGTTCATCGGTAGAGGTATTACGTGTTCTCACCATCTGTGAGAGAATAAGAGTAAAATGGTTCAATCATCGATGATAGAATAAAATCGCACGACAGAATAAGAAAGAAGTGATATTGTTCCAAAACTTCATAGCCTCTGAGAGATAAGTACAGACGTCTCTGTATCGATCCTTCAAACTCGACTAAGCTTGCTCATGACTCGTGAGACCTATGTAACCTAGTGTTCTGATACCAACTGTCACGACCCGAAATTCCCACCTTCGGACCGTGATGGCGCCTAATATTTCATTTGCTAGGCAAACCAACGTTAGAATAATATTATCCATTTTTAAAATAATTTTAAATTTATTAATAACAAGGAAAAAAATGCGGAAGCAAAGTTTAAAATATAGTGAAATAATCCATAAAAATAACGGTGTCTAAATACCATCCCAGAATTGGTGTCACAATTGCACGAGCTTCTAGAATTATACAAATAAAGGTCTGAAATAAAATAAAGCTGTCTGGAAATAAACACACAGCTGAAGTAAATAGACAGGAACTTCAGAACTGCGGACGCCATGCAGTTATACCTCAAGTCTCCTCGGGTAGCTGATATCCGAGCAAGTCTATGGTACGCCGCTGGGACCAACTCCAAAATCTGCACAAGAAGTGCAGAGTGTAGTATCAGTAAAACCGACCCTATGTACTGATAAGTGCTGAGCCTAACCTCGACGAAGTAGTAATGAGGCTAAGGCGGGTCACTTACATTACTTGTACGCAATATTAGTAACAGCAACAATAATAGAAATAAATCAGGTAACTCATTTATAATAATTGAAGCCAACTCAAGAGTCATAACCAATAATCATTTTTATCAATTCTGTTGCAGCGTGCAACCCGCTCTCACGATATATTCACTTTCAATTCTATTGTAGCGTACAACCCGCACCTCCAATATATTCATTTTAATCAAGTCTGTCGTATATTTATTTCAATCAAGTATATATATAGACTTTTAAATAAGTCTATTGCGGCGTGCAATCCGATCCCCCAATATTGATTTTTCATTAAGTCTATTGCGGTGTGCAATCCGATCCCCCAATATTGACATTTAATAAGTCTGTTGCAGCGTGCAACCCGATCCTCCAATATTAACTTTTAATAAGTCTGTTGCGGCGTGCAACCCGATCCTCCAATATTAACTTTTAATAAGTTTGTTGCGGCGTGCAACCCGATCCTCCAATATTTCCATTTCAATCAATTCTTATAGAAGAAATTCCCCAATAAATGCAACAATTAATATAAAATCATAAGACAACAAGCATACAACAATTATGATTAAATTATAAAACAAACCATGATAAATAGCAAATTATTATAGAGATTAGGGAGAAAATAGGCAGTTTAATATTTAATATGCTAAATGTCAAATAACAATTAAAACACATAACTCAAATAACATGTAACAATTAATGCAGGAATTTAAGAATTAATATTTGACAAAGAATAAGAGAGAAATAATTATTATAATAATTAATTTATGATTAAAACTAATTTATGATTTTTCAAGTAAGCAGGCAAATAATTAATTTGACGACGTATAGACACTCGTCACCTCGCCTATACGTCGTTCATATGCAATTCACGTAACAAATAATTTAAGGGTTCTATTCTCTCAAGTCAAGGTTAACCCCGACACTTACCTCGCTTTGCAAATTCCAATCAATTATTCGACCAAAGCTTTTCCTTTTAAATTTACCTCCGAAAGCTTCAAATCTATTCACAAACAATTTGATATATTCAATACGAATCATAGGAATTAATTTCATATAAATTTATAAATTTTTCGGATAAAAATCCGAAATACATTAAAATATTCGACAGTGGGACCCACGTCTAAAATCCCGAAAAAACTCGCGAAATTCGAATACCCGTTCTGATACGAGTTCAACCATATAAAATTTGTCCAATTCCGATGTCAAATGGACCTTCAAATCTTAATATTTCGTTTTTGGAAAGTTTTACAAAAATTCCAATTTCTTCCATCTAAATCCGAAATAAATGATGAATATAGGCTTAGATTTATGAAATACAATCACTATATGATAAAGAACACTTACCCAGTTCGAAATCGTGAAAAACTCCTTTGAAATCGCCCCTAAACTGAGTTATAATTGAAGGTTTGTGAAAAATGAGAAAAATCCCGTTTTGGTTCTATTTTAAGTCACAAGGGTCAGGCCTTCTTCGCGTTCGCGAAGGACCTGTCGCGTTCACGATGAGTATCAGCCCGTGGCTTTCATATTAGCGAGTCCTCCTTCGCGTTCGCGAAGTATTCCCCCCTGGTTACCCCTCGGCCTTCGCGTTCGCGAGGCATTACTCGCGTTCGCGATGAAGGAATGATCAACCCTCCCCCAGGTGTACCTAATACTACGCGTTCGCGATGAGCTTGTCGCGTTCGCGAAGGGTAATGCCCCCATCGCTTCGCGTTCGCGACCAAGCCTTCACGTTCGCAACCAAGAAAACTTCAGCTGCCCAGTTTACTCTTCGCGTTCGCGAGAGTACCTTCGCGAACGCGAAGAAGAACATGCCAGAACACCTGCTGCAGCAAAATACCAGATTTTCAAAGTCCAAAACATCCCGTAGCCTATCCGAAACTCACCCGAGCCCTCGGGACTCCAAACCAAACATGCATACAAGTCCTAAAACATCATACGAACTTGCTCGCGCGATCAAATCGCCAATATAACACCTAGAACTACGAATCGAACACAAAATCAAAGGAAGTTTACAAGAAAACATTAAAACTTATATTTTTACAACCGGACGTCCGAATTACGTCAAATCAACTCCGATTCCCACCAAATTCGGCAGACAAGTCATAAATATTATAGTGGACCTATACCGGGTTTCAAAACCAAAATACGGACCCGAGGTCAATAAATCCAACATCAGTAATTTCTTAGAAATCATTAAGCTTTCAAGCTTTTAATTTTTTATCAAAATTCCATATCTCGGGCTAGGGACCTCGGAATTCGATTTCGGGCATATGCCCAAGTCCCAAATCACGATACGGACTTACTGAAATTGTCAAAATACTGATTCGGGTCCGTTTGCTCAAAATATTAACCAAAGTCAACTTAGTTGAGTTTTAAAGCTCTATTTCATATTTTAATCTATTTTTCACATAAAAACTTTTCGGAAAATTATACGGACTGCGCACGCAAGTCTAGGAATGATAAATGGTGCTTTTCGAGGTCTTAGAACACAGAATTACTTATTAAATTTAATTATGACATTTTGGGTCATCACACGATCGTGGCTACGATCACAGGCTCGAGCCTGGACCTCGGTCATGGCATCGATTATGGCATCGAGCCTGGTCCTTCGATCATGGCCTCGAGCTTGGTCCTTCGATCATGGCCTCGAGTCTGGTCTTTCGATCATAGCCTCGAGCCTGGTCCTTCGATCATGGCCTCGAGCTTGGTCCTTCTATCATGGCCTCGATCATGGCATTGAGGCTGGGCCTTCGATCATGGCATCGAGGTTGGGCCTCGTCTCTGGCTTCGACCCTGGCCGTCGACCCTGGGCTCGATATCTAGGCTCGATCACAGCCCACAATATCCAGCAGAAGAGAAAAGATTGCAACAGCTTTTTAAGTCAAAGTTTTGATCCGTTAACCATCCGAAACTCACCCGAGACCCTCGGGACCTCAACCAAATATACTAACAAGTCCTAAAATATCATACGAACTTATTTGAAACCTCAAATCACATAAAGCGACGCTAAAATCACGAATCATGCTCCAATTCAAGCTTAATGAAACTTAGAATTTCTAACTTCTACATTCGATGTCGAAACCTATCAAATCAAGTTCGATTGATCTCAAATTTTGCACATAAGTCATAAATGACATAACGGAGCTATGAAAATTTTTGGAACTGGATTCCGACCCCGATATCAAAAAGTCAACTCCCCGGTCAAATTTTCAAATTTTAAATTCCTATTTTTGCCATTTCAAGCCTAATTTCACTACGGACTTCCAAATAAAATTTCGATCACGCTCATAAGTCTAAAATTACCATACAGAGCTGTTGGAATCATCAAAATTCTATTGCGGGGTCGTTTGCACATAATTCGACATCCGGTCACTATTTGAACTTAAACTTTTAATTTTTTTATCAAAACTCCATATCTCGGACTAGGGACCTCGGAATTTAATTTCGGACATACGCCCAAGTCCCAAATCACGATACGGACCTACCGAAATTGTCAAAACACTGATCCGAGTCCGTTTTCTCAAAATATTGACCAAAGTTAACTCAGTTGAGTTTTAAAGCTCTAATTCACATTTTAATCCATTTTTCATATAAAAAATTTTCGAAAATTTTTATGGACTGCGCACGCAAGTCGAGGAATGATAGATAGTGCTTTTCGAGGTCTTAGAATACAAAATTAATTATTAAATTTAAAGATGACATTTTGGGTCATCACAAATAAGAACCGGTGGAACTATGAAAAGACATGCATTTCATGACTAGTTACGCTATGGAGTCGCGAATTTGAATTTAGCAGTAAACTCTAGTTAGTGATTAATTGTAATTATAACTTCTCTTCTTTTAAATAATAATACTAATAATAATAATAATAATAATAATAATAATAATAATAATATAACTTCAGGGTTTCAAGGTAAAAGAATTAATAAAATTGAACCGAGTATCAGATACAATAAACTATGAGACAGTACTGTTTAACATTAAAAAATAAAGTTTGAATCTGCATATTTTCTCAACATATATAGGGCTGAGGAGTTGTTGGTGGAAGACTGAAAAGCCTAAGATGGAATTATTCGACGCCTATAGAGAAAAAGGGAAGATTGCGCGTGCTTCGAAAATCAGAAAGATAAGATCAAAAAAATACCATCGTGTTCCTTTCTTCACATTTACTCAATCTAAAGTGTCCCTTTAGAAGAAGGGGTAGCTCCTCCTCGTCAAAATCAAAATCAAAATCAAAATATACATAAAAGCAAAGATATGCTAATCTAGAATGTATATTAATGATTATTAAGTGATTATCATATAATATACATATATCTGTCTGACGTGGCGAATATCTCCAAAAGACAGCAGCACTTGTCTACGTAGTTGTGCTATCCCTTATTATGAAATCTCTCAATTATGTCTTAGATTGCATTCATGATATTATAACCTATACTACATTGTAAGAAACTACTATAAAGGAGTATACAAAATATGAAGGTCAAGCTAAATAATTAGGACTTAATCAATTGTTCTTTTATGAAAATTTTAAAAAAGAGTTCGCCGCTTGTAATTTGGTATAAAGTTACTTTGAATTATCACAAGGAATGCTAGCATTATATGGAAACTATCTCTTCAAAATTATTGATAAATTTGTAAAACTCGTACCCATTTCTATATACTAAATATATATATATATATATATATATATATATATATATATATATATATTTTCATGTTTCATCGTTAAAGGGAAGGACTCCGCTGTGAAAAGAATTATAAAAGATGTCGCTGGTTCAAAGTATGAAGAATAAAGCCATCTTTTCATAACTACACCAATTTTACGTGTCACTCTACTTTCTTTCAGTTCCATTTGAATTCTCCATTTGAACTTTTTTTCTTCTGCAGCTAAGAATAATTAGCACGTGGACCGGAAGAATTTAACTAGACTACAATTGTTGGATTTGGCTCCTCTTCATTTTTATTGTCCCTATTTCCCAAATTTTCACTAGAATGGATGCCACATGTCTCATTTTGATATCAATGAACTAAAATTGGGCATTAACCATGGTTAGAATTGGGTGGTGTACATAGATCGGGTTGGTTCGGTTTTGATTGGTTCAGTTTTGTCGGATTTTTTGGAGTTTTCGGTTTTTTTTTTAGTTGGTTACATAAATATATATTATTTCAATCTTACTTTGTTAAATTTTTGATAAGTAAATATATAGTTAGTAAAAATTAAAAAAATTGACAAACATATGATCTATTAACATATTCTTATGGGAGAATTTTCTTAGTAACATACGATACTTATTTTATAGTCGTCTGACAATAATTTTTTGTTGATGTACACTTTTAAAGTTAACTGAATTTAATAATTAAACAAAAAATCAATATGATACCTATATAATGATATGTTCTATTTAATTTTAAATTATCGAAATATCACTTTACATTCGAAAAAGATATAAGAATTTAATAGATCTTGACATATGGATATGGAAGAACAAAAAGATTGACACATTTCATTAACACTTAATAAGAAAGTGATCATACAACCCATTATTGAAAATTGATTAAAAAAAAATAGAGCACTTCATATTTAACTAAATATTACATCCCATACGAGAATCGCAAATATTTCTAGATATTTTTTAAAGAAAATTTTATGAAAAGTCTTAAAAGTATATATAAAAATTATATATTTATATGTCGGTTTGGTTGGGGTTTTTTTTACTCAATACCAAATCTAATCGGGTTTTTTTAATCGGTTTGGTTTGCGATTTTTCGATTTGGTGCAATTTTTCGATTCGATTTGTATACCCCTAGTTAGAATAATCAATATTTCCATATCGAATTTTTCCTAAATTTTGATATTTCATCCTAGCTAGATAATTCCTTCATCTCTCGCGCCCAAATTCTGTTGGTATCAATTATTCATGATGATAAGAGCCAACTTAGAATGTGAAATGTGGAAAGACATGTTGTATTGTATGCATTAATTAGTCACAATATTTTTTTGTTTGAAAGTAAGGATAAATATAAGTTGCTCTCTATAGTTATGGTTGATGACTGCGTTTTCTAGTCTAATCATCAATAACTTGCAATCAAATATAATGGGGTTATGATACAAGTGTGATGTTTCCATTATTTTTATAATTTTCACCGACACTATTAGAAAGTCGTGAAAAATCGATCAAAATCGGTCGGTAATGACCAATAACCGTCCAAAATGCGACCACTTACGTGTGGTCGGTATTTTAAAGGTCGGAAGAGCATACCGACCAAAGTTGGTCGGAAATTACCGACTAACATTGGTCGGTATCCCTTACACGACCATCAGACAATTTAATTGACTTACCGACCAATAATGGTCGGAATGTTATTTTAATAATTTAATTTTACCGATCAACGTTGGTCGGTGTTGGTCGGTGTATTAAATTTATTAATTTTACTTACCGACCAACTTTGGTCGGTACTGGAAAATTTATATTTTTTATAAATAATTAAAATTTATAAATACAGACCAACATTGGTCGGTAATCTGGACAAGGCAGCCAACTTACCGACCAAAGTTGGTCGGTGTTGAATTTCTGGAAATTCAATGTGCATTAACCAACCAACATTGGTCGGTATTTTACAATTTAAATTTTTTTTGTTAGTTACCGACCAAAGTTGGTCGGTTTCTGATCTCGTCCAATTTCACTTCTCTATTTGAGGATATGAAAACGGTCGATACAATAATAATACCTAACAGAGTCGAGGTCGAATTCCACTGGGAGCTATGTGAATGGGTGCTAGTGGTATATATCTTAGTACGTGAAATTGTATATCTTGATTTGCACTTCCGGAATATTGGAGTTTGTTTGCAAATCTAACTTAAACTACTATTGCGATTTTAAGAACGAAACTAGGAAATTATTTTTGATTATTTTTCAAATGATAAAAAGACCTAGGGCTATGACCTTCACCTAGGTGTTCGCTTAATGGGTTGTAAACTTTAAAACTTATTTTATTGGTCGGGATTTATTATAGCTACCAACACTCAAGTACCCACTCAATACCTCTCGTTCATATAGTGATTTTACCCAATTTGGATTTCTCAAGCCCAAATGGGTATTGATCAAAGCAGTTGATAATAAGCTCAAATCAGGTTTTACTATCTCTAGATTCAACCCTTTAATTGGGCTTATCAATCTCTCGATTGACCCAATTTCTTGCTAGCCAAGTTTTCCTAGACTAAGTCTCTCTTTCTCAAGTAGAGACTAAGTCAAAAAGGCATGAAACAATGTTTGCAACCATTAATTCTTCAAATAAAAGCAAGAACAAGGCTAACACCCAACCATAAACAAGCAATAAATCAAACACCCATTAAGTTAACACACTAGGGTTGGGTTACAACCCTAGTAAGAATCTAGCTACTCATGCCTAAATCAGAAGAAAAAGAAGAAGAAGTGATAATTAAACCCATAATAATACTCCCTCTGTTCTAGTTTATGTGAATCTATTTCCTTTTTGGTCCGTTCCAAAAAGAATGACTCCTTTCTAAATTTAGAAATAATTTTGCTTAAACTTATAATTCTACCCTTAATGAGAAACTTTTATAACCATACAAATACTCTAGGCCTCTTTTTGACTTGTTTAGGACCACAAATTACAAAAGTCTTCATTTTTTCTTAAACTCTGTGTCTAGTCAAACAGGTTCACATAAATTAGAACGGAGGGAGTAATAATTAAGATGATAAAATTAATATTCAAAAAGCTTAAAATAACAAAAACTACTAAAAGAAGCAAAGTAAAACGTCTAGAATGGCTGATGATGTCAAAAGTTAACCTAAAAAAGTGAATCTCTTCTATTTATACAGTGCTAGAATTTTCGGATAAAAATACCCTTTCGGAGGTTCTGTGGCTGCACAATTCCATGTGCGGTCCGCACTTTGCTTCAGCCTGGCAGGAATGGAAACCTGCGGCCGTATAATTCTGAATTGCGGTTGGACTTCACTCTTTCTACGGTCTGCATATTTCATAGTGCGGCCGCACATTGCTCTTCTGCGGACCGCACAAATATGTCTGCGGCCGCACAATAATTGTACGGTCCACACTTCTGTTGAACTTGAATGCAGGTTTTCTGAACTTTTGCTCTTGCCCAGGTTTTGCAGCCGCACATTTCATGTGCGAACCGCACTTTGCACTTGTCTCTGATGGTATTTGCTTCACAATCTGCGGCCGCAGATGATAATCTGTGGTCCGCACTTTTGAGCTTTTGTACATGTTTTCGTCCTTGAGTTCAGATCACTCCTTCTTGAGTTGGATTTAATCTTTGGGGCTCATTTTCCACCATTGCTGTAATTAAGCATATTTTATCAATTTTCGGGAACACAATTAAACGCTTTTGGACTAAAATGAAAGCAAAAAAAGTGCTAATAAGTAGTCAAAATCTCCACTTATCAACTCCCCCAAACTTAAGATTTTACTTGTCCTCAAGAAAATAAGGTAATTCCCACCTTCACAAGTTGAGAGCTATTCCAGCTAATCAAAAATGTATCAATCACACATCAATTGGGACCAACAATTACCCACAACACTTATGAATTATTAATAAGGTAATGGGTTGAACTTTTAGGCACAAATAGTTCTAATATGACACTTGAGCATCAACAGTTGACTTAATTCATCAAGGAAGCTCGCTCTTTCATGTAGGTCATTGTGGATCCCAAACTCCCCATCTTCTACTCTCCGTTTGCATACCTCATTTACGAATGTAGCACTCAATTCAAAGATTTGTGAAAGGTTCGCTCATCTCTCTCAAAAGAATGTCACAAGTACAGCTTTAAGTACCATAGGCTTGCCCCTCATGTAAATCACCACTAATGCAAGCTCACTCAGCTTTAAATCACATAGGGCTTTTTCGGAATGCAATGAAGGCTTTTGGACTAAGATTGGATATGCTATGATAGAACGGGTTCATCTTTCCTTAAGCACTCCATTTTTTTCTTATCGGATCATGCTTTGCCAACATTTTGTTTTTTTCATAAGGGGATTAGAGAGACTTAGTATCACTCATTCTTGGTCATGATATTCATTTTCTCCTTCTTTGTTTTCTCCATGCTTTGCATCATTACCATTCTTTGAAATCCCTTCAACTCTTCAACTTATTCACTTTCTTTTTGTATTTTTCTTTTTGTTCTTCTTTCTTTTTCTTGCCTTTCCTTCTCTTCATTTCTTTTCTCTTTTTGTGCCTTGATACCTTTTTCAAACTCCTCGTCTCTCCTCCAAACTTACATTTTTAGCCAATTATTTTACAAGAGTGTTAAGGAAAATTCGGGTGCCAAGAGAGTGTCACGACAGAAGAAGTAAAAGCCTGTAACATGGTGATCAAATGAGAAAGGTTTTAGGCTCA